>NC_136468.1:116012478-116618311 GCF_902686455.1 Sciurus vulgaris | reverse complement strand
CTCCTTGGCTTATACCCAAAAGACTTAAAATCAACATACTACAGTGACACAGCCACATCAACATTTATAGCAGTTCAATTCATCATAGCTAAAGTATGGAACCAACCTAGATGCCCTTCAAAAGAGATGAATGGGTAAAGAAAATGTGATTATATCCATTGTATATATATATGGAATAGTACTCAGCTTTAAAGAAGAATGAAATTCTGGCATTTGCAGGTAAATGGATGGTGTATCATGGTAAGTGAAATATGCCAAGTCCAAAAAACCAAAGGCCAAATGTTTTCTCTGATATGTAGATGCTAATTCACAATAAGTGGGAGGGGATAGGGAAGAATAGAGTTACTTTATATTAGGTAGAGGGGAGTGATGGGAGGGGAAGGGGTACGGGAGAAGGAATGATAGTAGAGTGAAACAGACATTATTACCTCATGTACATATATGACTACATGACTGATAAGATCCTACAATATGTATAATCAGAAAAATGAGCGATTATACTCCTTTTATGTATGATCTAGCAAAATATGCATTTTATTGTCATGTACAACTATTTAGAACAAATAAAAAAAGTAATTAAAAAACCAATAATGACAGCCTAAATGTGCACAATGTCAATGGGTTCGAATTTACAAATATTTCAAAGGCAGAAGAGACAGAAATGGTAGCCAAAAGAATGTGGAAAGTAAGGAGAATATAGGGGTTGAACATTTTCCTGGTTAGATTGTCTGGAAAAGCAATAGTGCTATTGCAAGTTAGGGAATGTGAGAGGAGAAAAAACATATTTGGGCAGAAGGTGCAATTCCATTTGAAGCTGAATTTGAGGTACATAGGATATACATGTCTATATACTCATGGAGAGATCAATATGAAATCTGGGAGAGAGAACCAAGCCAGAGAAATAGAAGGAGACAAAGATAAAAGAAAACATGAATGAAATCAATAATAAACAAAAACAATAGAAATGATGAGTACAATCAACAGATGACTTCTTGAAAAGTCTAAGAAAAACATTGATTTTTGGCAAATATAATCAAGAAAAACAAATGGGGTGCAAATAAATAGCACCAGATATAAAAATAGCAATAATCACAGGAACAGAAAAGATTTTTAAAATCATGAGATCTTCATATTCATGAGATGTATGAATAACTTCATATATGAAGGTGGGGAAGAGAAATCCAGGTATTCATACTTTTTGGTATGAAGTTATTCATTGGATTTTTTTTGTTGTTGATTTTCCTGCTCCTCCCCTTTAAGGGATTTGAACCCAGGGTCACAAATGGTAGGCAGGTGCTCTACTACCGAGCTACACCCACAGCAGAAGTTTGTCTTATAATTAAACAACAATAACAACACTTTTGTATTCCCCCGCTTTTGGAGAAAAACACAGAATATCTCTATAAACTTTGGAGCAAAAAAAATTTCTTAAGCAGTACTCTAAATTGCTCAATGTAGTAATTGATAAATTGGATTATATTAAAATTAAGAACTTCTGTTCATAAAATACCTCATTAAGGGAGTAAAAGATAGTATTATATTGTGTGCATGTACAAATGTGTAACAATGAATCTCATCATTATGTCCAACTGTAATGCATGCGGCAGTAAAAAATAGAAAAAAGAGTAAGAGGCAATTTATAAAGTTAAATTTACTCAGCATATATTATCTGACAAAGGATTCATCTGCAAAATTTCTAGAAATCAATAACAAAGAAAGATAAATAGAAAAAAAATGGCAAACAATATAAAGATAACTTCACGAAAGAAGACATGGCCAATAAACATATGAAAAGGTGCTCATCTTCATCAATCATCAAGGAAATGTAAATTAAAACCATGATGACATACCACTGCATACCCTCCAGAATGTCTACAAGTAAAAAGGTAGAAAATGCCAAGGGTTGGTGAGGATATGAAGCACCATGACTTTCATACCTTGATGGAAATATAAATTGGCAAAATCACTTTGGAAATTTTTGGGGGGTGTCTCTAAAGACTAAATGTACACACAGCCTTTGACCCAGCAATTCTACTCCTATAAATTCTATTCCTACTACGTATTTCAGTGAAACACATGTTCCAGATGTTCAGAGCAGTACTATTTATAATGGTCAAAAATTGAAAATCACTCAAATGCATATTAACAAATTGTGAGAATGTTCTACAACAACATGTAAAAATATGGATAAATCTTACATTGTAATGTCAACTAAAATGATAGCTCATACTATATGATTCAACATCTATAAAATAAACAGGAGAATCTAATCAATGCTAACGGAAGTAAGGACAGAAATACCCTTGTTGAATGAACAGTGACTGAAAAGTAAGAAGTTTCTGGGGGACTGGTAGTATTCTGTGTCTTGATCTGATTGTTTATTTCACATGTTTATTTTCTGTAGGGCTGGGATAAGGTGAGGCAAGCAATATATTCAGAGAGCACAATTTAAGGAGATGTTCACTCTTGGCACTGAGAGTATACTTAAAATGTGCTCCCTTAGACCAGCAGAGCAGAGAAAGGAGACCAGGGAGAGGGAGAAGGGGAAGGAATGGGAGCACTAGGGAATGAAAATGACCAAATTTTGTTCTTTGCATGTTATGAATATGTGACAACAAATTCCACTGTTATGTACAATTATAATGTACCAATAAATTTTTTTTTAGAAATTAGCAAAAAAATGTGTTTCCCTAAACATCTTACTTCTCTTACCCTCCTACCAGCCCCAGTGTTGTTTATGAATGTTTATTGAGCTATATTATTATGACAGATACATTTTCATATATATAGATTATGCTTAAATTTAAAAATGTTCAAGGGATCTAGTCTACCTCAGACCACAAATGAAAACAACTTTTAAAGATCTAAATGTGAAGTGGGCACAGTGGGCAATGTCTGTAATCCCAGGTACTCAGAAGGCTGAGGCAGGAGGATAGTAAGTTTGAAGCCAGCCTGAGAACCTGCTTTAGGGGAGGAAAAAAAAAAAAGTGGGGGGGCTGAGAATGCTTCTCACTGGTAGAGTGCCCCTGGGCTCTAACTCCAGTACTGCAAAAGAAGCAGACAAACACTCAAATGTGGGCTGGGGTTGTGGCTTAGTGGTAGGACAGTTGCCTAGTATGCGCAAGGCTTTGAATTCAATTGCCAGTCCTAGGGGGAATGAAAAAAAAAAGAATGGAAAAAAATAAAAAATCCAAATGTGAAAAGTAAAACTTTAAAACTTTCAGGATAAAATGAAGGAGATTATTATTAATGACTTCAGGTAGAAAAGGATTTCTTGAGCTATCTATAAGCACATATTAAAGAAAAAGAATAAACTACATTAAAATTAAGAACATCTATTTATCAAAAGACCCCTTAAAGAAAGTTAAAAGATAAGTCACAAACCTGGAAAAAATATTACAACACAAATAAGTAAAAAATATTTAGAATACCTTTTAAAGTCAATGAGGAAAAAATAAAGAACCTAATAGAAAAATGTATGAACCAGGCATAGTGGTGTATGCCTGTAATCACAGCAGCTCAGGAGACTGAAGCAAGAGGATCACAACTTCAAAGGTAGCCTCAGAATTAGCAAGGACCTAAGCAACTTAGTGAGACCCTGTCTCAAAATAAAAAAATAAAAAAGAATTGGGAGTGTACTTTGGTTTCAACCCCTGGTACACAAAACAAAAACAAAAACAAAAACGAAAAGAAATAAAAATGTGTGAAACACTTGAATAGCTATTTCCTATACAAGAAAACCAGACTGACCAAAGAAAAGGTTCTCAAACTCTCTGATAATCTGGGAAATTGAGATTAAAATCATGTGGTTCTATTACTATCTCCCATCTAGCAGATTGGCAGAAAACAAAAACTCCAACAATGTCAAGTGTTGGCAAGAATATAGGGCACTCTCTTTTACAACCACTTTGGAAAACAGTTTTGTGTTACCTAATGAAGTTAAAAATATGCAAGACTAGAACTCTCTGGTATATTCCCTAGAGACATTCTTTCACAAGTGTACCAGGAGATGTGTATGAACGTTTCTAACAATTAAAAAGAAATAACTTTAACAAGAGTAGGATATTAGCTGGGCACGGTGGCACACACCTGTAGTCCCAGCACTTAGGAAGTTGAGGCAAGAGGATCACTAAGCCCAGGAGTTTGAGATCAGCTTGGGCAACAGAATAAGATCCCATTTCAAAAATGAAACAAAACAGTAGAATACAACAGTAGAAATGAAACAACAACCACCACACACAATGTCTGAATCTCAGTTTTGATGGTCAAGCAAATGACTAAAATTTTAGAAAAATAATTGAAAATGATTACTTTTATATAAAAATTTTAAAAGGGCTCAAATATTGGTAAATGATTAAACTACAAAGACCAAAGGAAGAATTTTTAAAAATTCAAGATGTATTTACCTTTGGAGACACATGAAGTGTATTAATGAAGGGATACCTGGTGGCTTCTAGTGGTAAATTTCTACTTCTTAGCTTGTGTGGGTATATGGATGTTTTCACTATTCTTTAAACTGTGCATATTAGTTTTGAGTACTCTGTTTGATGCATTATGTTTCACGATAAAGTAACTTTTAAAAGCAGTAAGGTTAAAATTCTACGTATGTATACATGTGCATGAATGTTCATATTTTTAATGAAGGAAAAAAACAGGAATCTTTAGTGGAAAAATGTCAGTTAGCATTTCAGTAAATTTGAATTCTCTCATATGATTGGCTGGTTGAGAGAGAAACTCAAATCAAGTATAAGTTTATCATGAAAGCCAGATCTTTATACATAAAGTTTCTACTAAACATATACTTGAAAAATGTCATCACATGTCTCATTTAATCTATTAAAATATTCTTTTCTAGGTGTCCTACTTAAATCTCATTTGACAAAAGAGAAATTCTTAATTTTTTAAGGATAAAAATCCAGTTGAAACCTGTTCATTCTTTTTCTAATCTTTTTCTTAACCTTTCTATGTTAGCTACAGCTTCCTTGAGTGGAATCAGACAAGAAAACTATGGAAAATCTAAAGGCTTTTACATGTCTGACATTGTAAAACTACTAAAAATGAAGAAAAAAAAAATAAACCCTGTTGTTTGTTTGGTTGTACTGTTATTGTTAATTGAAGTAAGACCGGCACTTCTTTTCCATGCAGTAAGCATAACACTGGAAGGAATCTTCAGAAGTTACCTAGCAGTCATCTTCTGTATGTAAGACTCAGATTATCTCAGGCAAATAAGTTACTATTCCTAATCTTACATTGTCTCCTGAAAAGATTTTTAAAATGTGTCAGAACCCTTTCAATACAATGTCAGCCTAGAGTTAGCAGACATTAAACAGTATGGATATACCTAGGGTACAGAGGGGCCCTAGCAACTCTCCAACTTTAAGTCTCTTTGCAAAAAGCAAGTGAAGGGCCCAGAGCCCAGGCTGTTCAGCTCCTCTGGCTGCAATCCTATCAGCTCCCTGGCTTTTCCCAGTGATCTAGCCCCAGAGCTTATCTCTCCACATAAATAAGAGTTGACTTCATTTTGTTTTCACTCTGATTTGGGTTAATTCACAAACTTTTTCTTTCCTATAGCCCCCTCCCTCCAGTAATCAAGAGCTGATTTATACTTTTATTTGGTATGACTAGACATCTAAAATATTTTTAAGTCCTAAAAATATGTCATTTATAAAAATTAGAAATATATTGGGAAATATTTTTCTTCTAGTCATGGGCAATTTCATCTAAAAACATACTTCTTTCTTGAGGACTGTACTTTTTTTTTTTTTTTTTTTGGTACTGGGGATTAAGCCCAAGGGTGCTTAACCATTGAGCAACATCTGCAGCCCTTTTTTGTATTTTATTTAGAGACAGGGTCTCACTGAGTTGCTTAGGGCCTCACTAAGTTGCTAAGACTGGCTTTGAATTCTCCATCTTCCTGCCTCAGCCTCCCCAGCTGCTGGGATTACAGGCATGTGTTACCACACCCGGGTAGGAGTGTACTTTTTTTAGGCTAAAAAATCCTTTATGTCAGAAGCCAGTTTTATTTCAGTTTTTATACCTGGTACTACAGTGGACTCTGTTACTGTGACATGACCTGTATGCAAAGTGAAAATTGTCAATTGTGTGCAAATGAAGCAATGCAGGCTTACTAAAACTTGGCCTTACTTGATTGTTGTACTCCTCTTCTTCATCATCGCAGTCTAGACCCTGATGGGCAATTTCAGTAGTGTTATTCTCCTGAAAGAGATTGTTCTCCAAATCAGATACTCTGGCTGCCTCGGTAGTGACTTTTACTTTCATGCTATGAAAGCCCGTGGAGACCAATCCCACTTGCAGATTAACAGGCTCCCCCTCAAACAGCAGGAAGTGTGAGTTCACCCCTTCTTTAAAACCAGGTGGTTGGTAATCATGTGGGGTCACTGCAAAATGAAAAAGGCAAAAAGCCATGAAACAGTTTCAACAGAAGTCAGAGTAATATTTTATGTATAGCAACAGATATCTTTCAAATGCTTGTAAAATTCTTCTATTTATATAAAATATTAGTTTAGTACTTAAGAAGAATTTGACTAAAGTTTCCACCTACCTGAATTGTAGTAATGGAGTTTCATAGTAAGTATAACATCATTAGGAAGGGGTCCAAGATTCTGCATCAATATATACAATTTACGGATCAGAAGAACACTGGTTTTCTTAATATCTTTACTATTTGTCCCACTTTCAAAGCTTGTACTGCTGCTACAATCACATAGAAAAAAGTCATACTTTTCAATCATACGTAATACTGACAATCTATTCCAAAAAACACAAAACTTTTGAGTATATAATCAAATAAATACAAATTAAACATCAGGACATTTTGGAGAAAGTTTTTAGACTATAAATTAATGGAAGAATTGTACAGTTTACAATGCATATACAGAGGACTTCTAAATAATAAGTTCCCCTAAAGCATTTAAAATATAACATTTTTCAAAATTTGGCTTACAAATAGCCACATGTCATAATAATGAGAACACCGGATTTGGAATTAGGTACCCTGGCATCTAATATCAGCTCTGCTGCTAACCATCAGAATGACCTCAGTCGAATCATTTAGACACACTTTGCTTGGTTAGGTCATTTGTGAGATAATCTTACAGACATGTCTATAGCTCCCCAAGCATAAAATCAGTCACTAGTTTTGTATCTACCATCTAGTTATCTCTCAAAGGCATCCCATCCACATACTTGCAGGGATTAGCATAGTGGCTATCTAACTATTCTTCCTCCTTTCCCACTTTTCCACATTGCAAACCATTTTCCATACTACTGCCAAAATAATACCCAAGTAGGAAAATCTGCTTATGTCACCTTCATGCTTAAAATTCTTCCATTAAATTCATCCCTTTCAATCAAATACGAGGATGGTATATGTATAATGCCTTTAATGTCCATCCATATACTCTCCTCCACTCTCACCAGCAGCTACTACCTGATTTCCTCTCAACCATGTGCATTTGCAAATGTTGTTTCTTTCATTTATATTGTGCTTTTCCATTTCTCTTCCTGACTTTTGCACCTGATCCTCTAAAACCTAACTCAATGTTTCACCTCTTCAAAAAAGTCTTCCCCTATAATTCCCACAGCTTTCCCATTAGAATTATTTGTCCCCCTCTAGACCGTGAGTGGCTGTATCTCTCTGTATCTTTCATCTGTATCTTTCATTCAATAAATATGAATGAACAAGTTGTACTAAATTGCCTTCCAATTCTAAACCTTTTTTTTCCTCTCCAAAGTTTTCTTCTTCAATTAGTCTCACATTTGAGTAGTTTTGAGGAAGAGCTATGACTTCCATTAGAGTTGCACAGAGCTGAAAAATAATCCTAAGTAATCGAACTGTTGAGTTTTTCCCTAACTAATCTTTACAGGCAGTATAAATTTATAATGCAAACATTTATTAAGCTCCTCTATCAATGTGAAACAACTTAGCTTGTCTGCCAGAATTTAGCCAGTTTGAACAAGGTAATCAGAGTGAAGGTCTATAACCCGGTGGCCCGGGGGTCCACCAGGATTCATCAGTAAAATTATTCAGGACTCTGATGTAAAAAAATACCCATTTTTTGGCTTCTGGGAAATTCTAATATGTATTACTTTCTTGTTTCCTTAATATCTAGAAGATGTGGCCATTTCTATTTTACTGCTTACCTCTTGGCATATATATCTTCAAAACCAAAGAGATTAATCTGGTTGTCAGTGATACTTGAATTTTAGAGAGTAAAAGCAACAGTTATATGTGAGAAATTAAGTATGAAATGTGAATATAATCTGCAAAGTGCTATTCAAATGTTAGCTAGTGATGATTCAAATTTTAACTCTCATTTTTGGAACTGACTTTCTCCTCACATTCAAGTATTGCCTGTAAGTTTTATAAATGAAAGAATAATGAAGGAAATGAGTACCAGAGAGAAATCCTCAAGCTGAACAGGGTTAATAGTAGAGAAAAGGGAGAATTATGCCACATTTCTCTTCAAGTCGTTCCTTTCAGGGGCATCCATCTCCCTTACTTGCAGTCCTCTACTACCCAGGGCTTTCCACTGTCATCTGCATCTTCCATTTCTATTTTATCAGTGATCCTTAGCTCTTTCTACTTCCTGGCTGATTTGAAGCCAAAAACTACTGAAAGAAAAATGTTGCTCCTCAACAAAATGTCTTCATCTGCGCTGAGTCCTTTTGAAGTACTATTTGATCCGCTAGTGTGCTATTTAATCTACTAAGTGTGTCTAAAACTTGGAGTTTTAGGTTTGATAGGACAATAAGGTGTTTTCCAGTCTTTTCTATGCAGAGAAGCACATAGAAAATGCTATTTGTACATCACTGTGGAGTATGCAGATGACAAAATTTGTACATGTAGGCAAATAGTCCAGGGGTTTTATCTACCTCAGGCCCCAAGTGGCTAGATTTAGGGTGAAAAGGATCAATATCTCAGTATAGCCATTGATAAACATTGGAATAATAGCTAGACAGGGCCTTATGGAGTTCTTCAATCAACATTGTGTAGATAGACTTAATAATACAATGGTGATGTCCACTATCATCTCTGCTCTCATCAGCTCAATCCAGGGATTTCAGAGATTTAATCATTACAGTCCTTTTTTTAAATAGTGGGGTTTTGTAGGGTTTATAAAAAAATGACAAAAGAAGTATAAAACTTTTTCTGGTCTATAGAAATTTATATTTACCTCACTCCTATATTTTCTCAGATTCATTAAATAATTAGATTCTACCTGTCAAAATCCATGGTGGCTCCTTCTTTTGTGTATTTGAATTTGAACTGGTATATCTCAGTCACCTTCTAGAAAAACCAAAGGTAACAGAGAAAGAAATTAATTTTAAAAAGAAATCCAGAATTTTACCTGATAATAAGGAACATTTTCATTGTATACCTACAATGCTTCTTATATACCTGTTTGTTTCACAGCATATTACTTAGGAGTAATATTTGCAGATATTATTTTTCTCCTCTATGACAAAAATGAGATGACAAATACTTTCATTATAATTAAAGTTGGAAAAACTAAGCACAGAGCCAAGTATCTGACTCACTACATTATGACAGTGGAATCAGGTGAGAAACCATTCATTCACGTAATACCTATTTTAGTGAATGTCTATTTTGTGCCAAGCACTGGAGTCACAGTGGTGAACAAAACTTTCAGTCCCTGTTTTTCTTGAATTTATAGTCTAATCAGGAATTAATCAGTAAATAATTTCACATAGCACGAACGTTATGAACAAACATAAAGCAGATGCTGTGATGAAAAGCAGTTGAAGGGGAGAAGTACTGATTTGGCTTGAAATGGTCAAGGAAAGTATCCTTGAAGAGGTAATGTTTCAGTTGAGCCTCAAGAGAGGTCAGCCATATGCAGTCCTGGGGGTGTGATGATCCAGGCAGAATAAACAGCAGTACAAAGCCTCTAAGGAATGTCCCTCTCTTCCAAGATCTGAGAGGAGGCCAAATGGCTGAAGATGAGAGAGCAAGGGGGAGAATGAAGAGATGAAGTTGTAGAGAGGGTTGTGAGGTTTCAGTGGCCACAGTAAGGGGATTGGATTTTATTCTAAGTAAACCAGAAGGGTTTTAAGTGGGGGAGTGATTTACATTTTTAAAGCTTACCCCGGCAATCTTAAAAGTGCAGAGGGGAGGCTATGGAGACTATGAGAGCAATTAAGAGGCTACTGCAGAAATTCAGGGAAGACTAGATCAAGAAAAAGAAAATTAGAGAAATTAGAAAAGGAACCAGGATTTATGACATCAAGTCTTATTTTTTCAATTCTACACTAAAAACTAAATATTATTGCTATCTGCTCTTCTCACTGTTAAGAAAGCTAGAAATAACAAGGGACAGATTTCAGAACACACAAAAATGCCCCTCATTCACCTGGGTCAATATTTGATCCTACATAATGTAGGAATGAGATTGTTAGATTGATCAGAAAAAGTTTCAGAATTTCTATTACTTTTCTCTACTCTGAAGTTTGGTCTCCTGGCTCTGCAGATCTTACACCTTAATATACACCTTAATCATAGGTGATGAAGTCCTGGGAAAACTGACTCATACTGGTTATACTCTAAAGTGACAGATTTATAATGGAGTTAACTTTAAGAGACAAGTATTTTTCTAACTAGACAATCTATTTGAGAAATTAAAGTTCAAAAGATGGCTTGGCTACAATAGGAGAGATGGGTGAGATTAGAAGAGCCTACAGCTGCCTAACAGCAACAGGTTCACTCCGGATTGGCTAGATACACATTGTCCTCTTAACCAATGCTGGGTATAACTGCCCTGTCAAACAAACAATACCTATTCTTCCTGCCTGCCTGTGTTCCTCAGTCAACTCTAGCTAACTTGATGCTTTTATTTTTTAAGTGCAAGAAATCTTTTAGTAGCTGATAATTTTACTTGCATTTTATTATTTGATCACTGAAGCAACTAATAGGAGTTATATTTATAATTGTTTTACAGAAGATGCTAATCCTTAATAACTTGAAACTAATTTATCAAAGAAGGCATATTATAAAAATGTTCATAAAATGTTCTCCCACTTTTCAGGTTGTGTTGCCTGACAAAGATGATATTTTAAATTGATCATCAATTGTTTCTATCAACCATGCTGATCACATTCATATAGACCAAAGCAAGAGCATCATGTGCAGCTTTTTCTTCTCCTTCCACCTTCCCATCCATTGGTAAGACTTTTCCGGTTTATCTTCAAAGAGAATTGTAAGACCATCTGATATTCATTCTCTATTCTATAGCCAAAAAGTTTTTGGAAATGTAAATCAGACCATGTAACACCTTTGCTTAAATCCCTCCACCTAGTGGCATCCCATTGCCCTTAAGATAAAATCTAAGAATTACTTTGGTTCATAAGACCTTACTAATTTGTCCCCTACTTACCTCTCCTGCCACTTTCTCTCCCACTCACTAAGTGATAGGATCATGGCACCTTTTCTTTCATAAACATCCAGATTACTTCCTGTCTTAGAGACTTTGTATAGTTATACTCTAGAACATGCTACCCCCAGTTGATGATAATGATAATATTTGGCTGCTGCCCAAAATGCTGTAGCCCTGAAGTAGATTCAGTAGAGCTCCCTACTTTGAAGTACATATTATTATTCTCATTATTGAAGAAGTTGGTTAAGTGGTAGAGTTGAGACTTGACTTTAGTGCCTGTAATGTTATTCTGCCTGTTACATGCCATTACCTCTCATAGACCTGCAAAGGCTGATTCCTTCTGGTCATTCAGTCTCAGCTAAAATAGTGGTCCTACAGGAAGGCTTTCTATGAACTGCCAATCTAACACAACCATTCAATTCTTCCCTTTCCATCTCTACCTCACATTGTTTAGCACACCACCTTTAAAATTTTTTCTTTGTACATAGCATTATGACTATATGAAACTTTTTGCTACATTTTGTTTACTAATTTATTATTTATCCTCCCTCATAAGAATGTAAAGCTTTGAGAGGTCAGGGACTTTATTCATTCCATTTATTCCGGTGTTTTTGTACCTTGAATAATGCTAAGCACATAAAATGAACCCAATACACACACACACACACACACACACACACACACACACACACACACACACACACACACATATATTCATACACACACATATTTGGTGTTTAATCACTGAGTCATATCCCCAGCCCTTTTAAAATTTTTTATTCTGAGACAAGGTCTTGCTAAGTTGCTAAGGTTGGCTTTGAACTTGTGATTCTTCTGCCTCAACCAAGCTGCTGGGATTACAAGCATGTGCCACCATACCCAGCCCCAATTTATATTTGCTGAGTGAATATTCAGCCAAAACAGCTCATGTTCAATTAGGATTTCATCATCTAAAATTTTTTTAAACTCAAAATCTCTGAAAGCATAATGCAGTTAGAAACAAAGATCACCTATAGTTCAGTTCCTGAAGGAGACTATTATAATTGGACATTGACCACCTCCAACAAGTATAAAGGACTAGATGGTGAAACCATAAGATTTGCATTCTCACAATATTCATGTATACTAATTCTTTATGGTCTATTGCATATTAAACCTTTCTTTAACATATTTACATACAACTTACATGTCTTATTAATACCCACCATGCATTTGTAGTATGTGCCTGTGAAAAGCTATCATTCTTTACTATTTCAGTTGCCTTTGTCAATTTCTCTTTCAAAAAATGGAGCAAGCAGAACAAAACTTTATGTGCAGAAATGCGAGAACTTTGTGCAAAATGCCCCAAACTAGGAGTTTTTTTTTTTTTGCCCTTTTTTTATTGTAAACAAATGGGATACATGTTGTTTCTCTGTTTGTACATGGCATAAAGGCATACCATTTGTGTAATCATAAATTTACATAGGGTAATGCTGTTTGATTCATTCTGTTATTTTTTCCCTTCCCCCCACCCCTGCCACACCTCCCACCACTCTTTTCCCTCTATACAGTCCTTCCTTCCTCCATTTTTGCCCCCCTCCCTAACCCTAACTCTAACCCTAACACTAACCCCTCCCACCCCCCATTATGTGTCCTCATCCACTTATTAGCGATATCATTCAACCTTTGGTTTTTTGAGATTGGTTTATCTCACTTAGCATGATATTCTCCAATTTCATCCATTTGCCTGCAAATGCCATAATTTTATCATTCTTTATGGCTGAGTAATATTCCATTGTATATATATATATACCACAGTTTCTTTATCCACTCATCAATTGAAGGGCATCTAGGTTGGTTCCACAGTCTGGCTATTGTGAATTGAGCAGCTATGAACATTGATGTGGCTGTATCTCTGTAGTATGCTGATTTTAAGTCCTTTGGGTATAGGTCAAGGAGTGGGATAGCTGGGTCAAATGATGGTTCCATTCCAAGTTTTCTGAGGAATCTCCACACCACTTTCCAGAGTGGCTGCACTAATTTGCAGCCCCACCAGCAATGTATGAATGTACCTTTGTCCCCACATCCTCACCAACACCTGTTGTTGCTTGTATTCTTGATAATCGCCATTCTAATTGGGGTGAGATGGAACCTTAGGGTGGTTTTGATTTGCATTTCTCTTATTACTAGAGATGTTGAACATTTTTCCATATGTTTGTTGATTGCTTGTAGATCTTCTTCTGTGAAGTGTCTATTCATTTCCTTAGCCCATTTGTCGATTGGGTTATTTGCATTCTTGGTGTAGAGTTTTTTGAGTTCTTTATAGATTCTGGAGATTAGTGCTCTATCTGAAGTATGATAGGCAAAGACTTTCTCCCACTCTGTAGGCTCTTTCTTCGCATTGATGATAGTTTCCTTTGCTGAGAGAAAGCTTTTTAGTTTGAATCTATCCCAGTGGTTGATTCTTGCTTTTATTTCTTGTGCTATGGGAGTCCTGTTGAGGAAGTCAGGTCCTAAGCCAACATGTTGAAGTTCTGGACCTACTTTTTCTTCTATAATCTGCATGGTCTCTGGTCTGATTCCGAGGTCCTTAATCCATTTTGAGTTTAGTTTCGTGCATGGTGAGAGATATGGGTTTAGTTTCATTCTGTTGCATATTGTTTTCCAGTTTTCCCAGCACCATTTGTTGAAGAGACTATCTTTTCTCCATTGCATATTTTTGGCCTTTTTGTCTAGTATGAGAAAATTGTATTTATTTGGGTTTGTGTCCATGTCCTCTATTCTGTACCATTGATCTACCTTTCTATTTTGGTACCAATACCATGCTGTTTTTGTTACTATTGCTTTGTAGTAGAGTTGCAGATCTGGTATTGCAATACCCCGTTTCACTCTTCCTGTTAAGGATTGCTTTAGCTATTCTGGGTTTCTTATTCTTCCAGATGAATTTCATAATTGCTTGCTCTATTTCTGTAAGGTAGGTCATTGGGATTTTAATTGGAATTGCATTGAATCTGTATAGCACTTTAGGTAGTATGGCCATTTTGACAATATTAATTCTTCCTATCCAAGAACATGGGAGATCTTTCCATCTTCTAAGGTTTTCTTTAATTTCTTTCTTTAGTGTTGTATAGTTCTCATTGTACAGGTCTTTCACCTCTTTTGTGAGAATGGTTCCCAAGTATTTTATTTTTTTCCAGGTTATTGTGAATAGGGTAGTTTTCCTGATTATTCTTTACAAAGATTCATCACTTATGTATAAAAATGCATTAGATTTATGTACATTGATCTTATATCCCACTACATTACTGAATTCATTTATGAGTTCTAAAAGATTTCTGGTGGAATTTCCTGGTTCCTCTAAGTATATAATCATATCATCAGCAAATAGGGATAGTTTGAGTTCTTCTTTTCCTATTCGTATCCCTTTAATTTCTTTGGTCTGTCTAATTGCTCTGGCTAGAGTTTCAAGGACGATGTTGAATAGAAGTGGTGAAAGAGGGCATCCCTGCCTTGTTCCAGTTTTTAGGGGGAATGCTTTCAGTTTTTCACCATTTAGAATGATATTAGCCATGGGCTTAGCATAAATGGCCTTTACTATGTTAAGGAATGTTCCCACTATCCCTATTTTTTCTAGTGTTTTGAGCATGAAGGGGTGTTGTATTTTATCAAATGCTTTTTCTGCATCTATTGAAATAATCATGTGATTCTTGACTTTAAGTCTATTGATATGGTGAATTACATTTATTGATTTCGTGATGTTGAACCAACCTTGCATCCCTGGGATAAAACCCACTTGATCATGGTGCACTATCTTTTTAATATGTTTTTGTATGCGATTTGCTAAAATTTTGTTGAGAATTTTTGCGTCGGTGTTCATTAAGGATATTGGTCTGAAATTTTCTTTCCTCGATGTGTCTCTGTCTGGTTTAGGTATCAGGGTGATATTGGCTTCATAGAATGAGTTTGGGAGGGTCCCTCCTCTTCTGTTTTATGGAATACTTTGAGAAGTATTGGAATGAGCTCTTCTTTAAAGGTTTTGTAGAACTCGGCTGAGAACCCATCTGGTCCCGGACTTTTCTTTGTTGGTAGGCTTTTGATGACCTCTTCTATTTCAGTACTTCAAATTGGTCTATTTAAATTGTGTATGTCCTCCTCTTTCAGTTTAGGTAATTCATATGTCTCTAGAAACCTGTTGATGTCTTCGAAATTTTCTATTTTGTTGGAGTATAGATTGTCAAAATAGCTTCTAATTATGTTTTGTATTTCACTCGTGTCTGTTGTGATATTTCCTTGTTCATTCCGAATTTTAGTGATTTGGTTTTCTCTTGTCTTCTCTTTGTTAGTGTGGCTAAAGGTTTATCAATTTTGTTTATTTTTTAGAAGAACCAACTATTTATCTTGTCAATTTTTTGTATTGTTTCTTTTGTTTCAATTTTGTTGATTTCAGCTCTGAGTTTAACTATTTCCTGTCTTCTACTACTTTTGGTGCTGGTCTGTTCTTCTTTTTCTAGGGCTTTGAGCTGTATGTTAGGTCGTTTATTTGTTGAGTTTTACTTCTTTTATTAAATGCGCTCCATGAAATAAATTTCCCTCTAAGTACTGCTTTCATAGTATCCCAGAGATTTTGATATGATGTTTCTTTGTTCTCATTTACCTTTAAGGATTTTTTAATTTCCTTCCTAATATCTTCTGTTATCCATTCATCATATAACAGCATATTGTTTAATCTCCAGGTGTTGGAATAGTTTCTGTTTTTTACTCTTTCATTTATTTCTAACTTCAATCCATTATGATCTGATAGAATACAAGGTAGTGTCTCTATCCTCTTGTATTTGCTAACATTAGCTTTGTGACATCATATATGGTCTATTTTAGATAAGGATCCATGTGCTGCTGAGAAGAAAGTGTATTCGCTCTTGGTTGGATGGTGTATTTTATAAATGTCCATTAAGTCTAAATTATTGATTGTGTTATTGAGATCTATGGTTTCTTTGTTCAATTTTTGTCTGGAAGATCTGTCCAGTGGTGAGAGAGGTGTGTTAAAATCACCTAGTATTATTGTGTTATGGTCTATTTGGTTTCTGAAATTGAGAAGGATTTGTTTGACATACAAGGATGAGCCACTGTTTGGGGCATAGATGTTTATGATTGTTATGTCTTGCTGATTTATGCTTCCCTTAAGCAGTATGAAATGTCCTTCTTTATCCCTTCTGACTAACTTTGGCTTGTAGTGCACATTATCTTAAATGAGGATGGATACTCCAGCTTTTTTGCTGAGTCCATGTGCGTGGTATGTTTTTCCCCATCCTTTCACCTTTAGTCTATGGGTATCTTTTTCTATGAGGTGAGTCTCTTGCAGGCAACATATTGTTGGATCTTTCTTTTTAATCCAATCTGCCAGTCGATGTCTTTTGATTGATGAATTCAGGCCATTAACATTCAGGGTTATTATTGAGATATGATTTGGTTTCCTGGTCATTTGGTTCATTTTTTAAATTTTATTTATTTATTTATTTGACACGACTTGGTTCCTCCTTTATTTGACAATTCCTTTAGCATAATTCCTCCCTTTGCTGATTTGCTTCTTTGTTTTTCATCTCTTCCTCATGGAATATTTTGCTGAGAATGTTCTGGAATGCTGGCTTTCTTTCTGTAAATTCTTTTAGCTTTTATTCATCATGGAAGGATTTTATTTCATCGTCAAATTTGAAGGTAAGTTTTGCTGGGTACAAGATTCTTGGTTGGCATCCATTTTCTTTCAGGACTTGAAAAATGTTGTTCTAGGCCCTTCTAGCTTTTAGGGTCTGGACTGAAAAATCTGCTGATATTCTTATTGATTTCCCCCTGAATGTAATTTGGTTCTTTTCTCTCACGGCCTTTAAAATTCTGTTTTTATTTTGTATGTTAGGTATTTTCATTATAATCAGCCTTGGTGTGGGTCTGTTGTAATTTTGTGTATTTGGAGTCCTATAAGCCTCTTGAACTTGATTTTCCATTTCATTCTTCAGATTTGGGAAATTTTCTGATATTATTTCATTGAGTAGATCGTTCATTCCTTTGGTTTGTTTCTCTAAGCCTTCCTCAATCCCAATAATTCTTAAATTTGGCCTTTTCATGATATCCCATAGTTCTTGTAGATTCTGTTCATGATTTCTTACCATCTTCTCTGTTTGTTCAAGTTTGTTTTCAAGGTTAAATATTTTGTCTTCAATATCCGAGGTTCTGTCTTCCAGGTGTTCTATCCTATTGGTTATGCTTTCTATGGAGTTCTTAATTTGGTTTATTGTTTCCTTCATTTCCAGGATTTCTGTTTGGTTTTTATCAATATCTCTGACTATTGAAATGATCTTTTGCTTCCTGTATTTGCTCTTTTTTTTTTTTTATTGTAAACAAATGGGATACATGTTGTTTCTGTTTGTACATGGCGTAAAGGCATACCATTTGTGTAATCATCAATTTACATAATGTTGTTTGATTCACTCCGTTATTTCTTCCCTTCCCCCCACCCCTCCCACCCCTCTTTACCCTCTATACAGTATTTGCTCTTTTAACTGTCGATTTTTGCGATCATTCAATGCCTGCATTTGCTCTTTCATCTCATCGTTTGCTTCCCTGATCATTTTAATTATGTACATTCTGAACTCCTTTTCTGTCATTTCTTCTGCCATGCTGTCATTGGGTTTTATTGAGGTAACATCTAGATTTGTTTGGGGCATTTTCTTCCCTTGTTTTCTCATATTGTTCAGGTATCAGTGGACTGCTGAGATATTGTAGATTTCCTCTATTGACTTATAATGTCCCTGAAGATTTCTAGCATATCCCCTCTTAGCCTTCAGTAGGCTGAAATCTTGGAGGAAGTTGATAATGCGGTGCTCCACAAGGAAGCTGCCTCTCAAGGGGTGGTGGCCTTCAGGTGGGGTCTATTCCCTGCTAGTGGGCAGAGGTGCCTCCCCTTGTTGACCAATGGTCATCCAAAGGGGATCTAGGCTGTGGGCTGAGGCAAGGCCTGTTTGGGCCTGTGTCTCTGGTTTTACTGTCCTTGTGGGAAAACCTCACCTGGCAGGGAAGACTCACCCGGTTGGGAGGTCTCGCTGGTCAGATCCCCTCCTAGAGGTTCCCCTCAATCTATAGCTAACACCTGGGCTGGGCTGCCTTCTTCTGTAACGTTCCCAGGGGCCTGGACCTACCTCCTGGGCCTGGGAGCCTCACCCTTCACAGACGAGTCTCCTTAGGCTGCCTCTCCTCAGAGAATCTGCCCGCAGGCTGGAACCTTTGCTCTGCCCCTAAGCGTGTCTCTGTGCGGCTCTTCCACCAAGAAGCCTCCTAGGTCCTGGGACCCTGCTCTGCACCTAATCGCCTGGCTATGCGGCCCCTCCCTGAGCAGCCACCTGGAGCCCCGTACAATTGCTTCGAGTCCCAGAGACCCGCTGCACGCCTCTTCCTCCAGACAGCCGCCCGGTGTTCCGGTGTGGTCACTAGGAGTCCAAGCAACTCACTGCGTGCCTCCTCCTCCTGCCAACTGCCCGTAGCCCTGGGCAGTCACTCCGAGTCCAAGTGACCTGCCCCATTCCTCCTCGTCCTCCCGGTACCCCCCTGGGTGTTCAGGAGCAGTCACTCTGAGTCGCTCTGAGTCCACATGACCCGCTGTACACCTTCTCCGGGCAGCCGCCTGAAGCTCTGGTGTGGCCACTCGAGACCAAGCGACCCACCGTGCTCCTCCTCCAGGTAGCCCCCCGGTGTTCAGGAGTGGTTGCTTTGAGTCCAAACACCTCACCACTTGCCTCCTCCTCTGAGCAGCCACCTGGAGTTCCAATGCAGTCACTGCGAGTCCAAGCGACCCGCTGCGCTCCTCCTCCTCCTTCTCCTCCAAGCCGGCTCCGGTGTTCAGGAACGGTCGCTTTGAGTCCAAACAGGTCGCCACGCAGCTCCTCCTCTGGCAACTGCCCGTAGCTCTAGTATAGTCACTCTGAATCCAAGAGGCCACGCTCCTCCTCCTCCTCTTCCTCCAGGCAGGCCCTGGCGTTCAGGAATGGTTGCTCTGAGTCCAAACAGCTCGCCGAGCAGCTCCTCCTCTGGCAACCGCCTGTAGCTCTGGTGCAGTTGCTCCAAGTCCAAGCCCCTCGCTGCTCTGCTCCTCCTCCTCTTCCTCCTCCTCCTCCTCCTCTGGGCAGGCCCCGGTGTTCAGGGGTAGTCTCTCTGAGTCCAAACAGCTCTCCTCGCAGCCCCTCCTGTGGGCCGCCGCCCGGAGCCCCAGTGGTTGCTCCGAGTCCAAGCGCTGTGCTGAGCGGCCTCCTCTACGATGCTCCCAGTTGTCCGAGTTCACTGCTCCAGTGGGGGGAGGGGTGTCTCGCCGGGCAGCTCTACTTCACAAAGTTCCCTGCGTTCTGGGACTACCGCCCTATCCGGGACGCCTCCCCAACAGGAGAGACTCACCTGGCTGCTTTGAGTTGGTCCCAAGTCTCTCAATTTCTCCTTTTTTGAATCCTGAGTCCTGGAGCAACATGAAATGCAGCTACCCTCTAGTCCACCATCTTGAAAACCTCCCAAACTAGGAGTTTTAAATGCATAAGAAAACATGATAAACACTGCAGCGAGAAAATGGTCAATTAACAATTTATCAGAAAGTTTTAGTTTCGGAAACTTCTATTAAAACCTACAGAAAAAAAGCATTTTGAAACTAAACAAGAGACAAAATACAGCTGGGGTGATAGCTCAGTGGCAGAGCGCAGAACACTTGCTTAGTATGTGTCAGGCACTGGGTTTGATCCTTAGCACCACACAAAAAATAAACAAAGGCATTCTGTCCATCTACAACTACAAAAAAGTTTAAAACAGAAAGAGACCAGAGATTAAACTAGTTTGGACATTGAGAAATTGCTACCCACCTGTATTCAAAGTTTTCTTCCCATTTCCTTACATGGTTATTCTTAATTTTGCAAAGAGAGGATTTTAAAAGCTCAAACCAATTTAGTCTTGACTATGAACATTTAGATCAAATCCATTGGCTGAGAGAAGAAAAACTGAAAGTAACAAAAAGGAAAGAAAGCCAGGAGGAAGATAAAGAGAACAGAACGAGAGGAGAGAAAAGAGGGTTTCTCCTTCTAACCCAGCACCACAGTCACAGAAGCCACAGTGGCACAAGTAACTATTACTTGTCTAGGCCTATAATATTCACTGGAAGATAAAAAACAAGACAAAAATCTTGTCCTTGAGAATTCACAACCTGCTTGGGAAAATAATCTGCATGAGTCAATTGAGAGTGTTAAATTGTGGGGTTCTTCTGGAAAATAAATTTAGAGAAGAAGTTAGTGTAGACAAACTAGCCAAAAGGGTTTTTATGAGATTTGAATTTAAGATGGCTTTGAGGATGAGTAGCATTCACTAAGGAAAAGAAAGAAATTTAGAGAGAGAAGAGGTAAAACTCTGAAACTCTGTAAAGGTAAAAAGGGGAGAATTTGTTGGCAAAAAAAGTTTAGTATTATGCAATATCTTGTTTATTTTACTAAAATACCATAAATAAAAAGTTTTCGGAATCAGTTAAAATAAATAATAAAATGTGTTTTTAAAAAATATATTTATACATCAAGATAGTCTTTTAATGTTAACATGTTAGAGAATAGGCCCAGTTCTACTCAATGCTTTTTTTTTTCTTTTAAGATAATAACCCTAGGTAAATTTGAAAATCTCAAAATAAAGGATTGGTCACAATTATAAGAAAGTATGTTGAAAGAGCTTTCTGTTACTGTTCATGTAGTAGTCCAGCAACATAGCCTATAGTCTCAACTCAGGAAAACATATGTAAATATAATATACATACACTACCCACCTACATGTGTTTGTTTTCTTACCTCAGGCTCCTTGGGATTTGTGTAAAGCTGTTTAAGGGAAAATAAACAGCATTTAATTTCAGAAATTTACTAGATTACTCCTTACAGAAAACATTTGCTACATAAAGAGTTCAATTTATACTCTACTGAGTACTGCATTGACATATATTTCAAGATGGAGATAGTATAAGATCTTATTTTGTAAGCATGGAGTCTTTAGAATACCGAACACTGAATATTAAGGAAATTCCTTACAAGAAATAAAAGGTATTTATAATTACTGTGAATGAACTACAATAAATTCTAAATAACTTGACATGGTTTAAAATGTTTAAACAAATCATATATCTAATACTCTCAATGGCATCTTCTCATTTTCTTTCTATTCTTAACTACATAATCCATGTGATAATCAGGGGTATACAAAACTTCAAAAGCCTACAAAATTTCAAAAACAAAAAACTTTGAGCCTGTAAAGTAACTTTAAAAATATCAAAATCCTGATAGCCAACAGATGAAGCAGATAGTATATCCCATATGTTTCTCCATGTCTATAATCTACAGAGCATAGAGTTAATGTTTTACTAAAACTCGTGATGGATTCTATTTTTTAAAATTCCAAAATGTCATAAAATGGATAAAAATAAGGAAGAGAGGGAGTACTGTTTAACTGTTTCACTTGCCAAAAGCCAAGGAAGTAGAGACAAAGGCCTAGTCTTTATGTATGTACTTACTGTAAGTACTGCCATGTGTAGCTTCGAGAAAAAAGAAAACTTTGTTAGTATATAATTATATCTATACCATTGTTATTTTCAACAGAAGCTAATTAAAACATTATTTTAGAGACACTAGAGGAAAGGAACCACGGGGTGGTAGGAGGGAATGGAAAAGGGAAATATTGGGGAATGATATTGACCAAATTATATTGTGTATATAAAAATGTGGAAAAATATAATTTCAGATATATTAAAAATATTTAGGTAGAGAAAACATTAGAGAGTCAGATAAAGGAATATTAATTATTCATTCATTCAAGTAGTACGTACTACATACATAAGACTGCTGGAAAGGAGAGGAATACATAAAAAGAAGGTAACTATCCTACTCTCAAGAAGTTATATTTGAATCTCGGAGGCAAAATATACATGGAATAATTCATTATTGCTAAAAATTAAAGATACCCCAAGTATATAAAAAGAGTATCCCTTTTGAAACTAACTCTTACTAGAGTAAAAATCTAAGTAAGTCTGATGTCTATAAAACTCTTGCCTTTCTATATATACACTATTATTAAGAGGTTCTCTCTGATTGAAATAATAGAATACATAGATATAGATAGAAATATAATCAAGACTTTTTTTTTTCAAACCTAGAATTCAAATCAGAAAATTTCAGGACTGTAATTTCATTGCAAATAACTAAAACTTCACTGACATCCTGTGGTTATTTTGGTTACTGCATATAATTGATTTTTAAGATCACAACAATGAAACTATTTATATTATTTAATTAATAGTTCATTCATACATGCAAAAATACATATGGCCCCTGATCTCCAGAAACATGAAGACTAGCAGCATAGACCAATAGTAAATAAAAAAAACAGCATAGCTAGCTACATCATTGCAATTGTGTTAATAGCTATGAAGAAGCAACATGGGGTGCCTTGAGAACACTGAACAGAGGGACAATCTAGGCTGGGGAAGAGGGAATGTGAGGGAAATCTCCTGGAGAAGTAAATATTTAAGCAGAGACTTAAAGGATAAATTGGAGTTAGCTAGGTAATGTGTATGGAGTCAGTGAAGACTTATGGAAAATAATATTCCTACAAGATAGTCCCCTGGGAAAAAGAGGGACAATGTGGCTTGGGAGGTGGGAGGGGAAATTAGCCAAACATTAAACCTCTCCCAGTAGTAAATCCTTTTCCAGTAAAAATGAGCCCCAAGGGAAAAAGCAAACTGGCTTCATCCACAGCATCTCCACCAAAAGCAAACATTCACCCCTTTCCAACCACAATGGGTCCTGAAGGGAAGAGGTGAATACTGAAATGCAGGGCCTTGGACTTTTACCCTTTCCCATTGTTAATGAGCAAATAGTGAATGAAGCTCCAGGTAACAATGGGTCCCAGAGGAAGGAAGATAAGCAGTGAACACCAAATTCTGAGCTTTTCCCAATGACAATGAGTTTCAAACTTTTTATAGCTGCCTTCCTAAGTTAAAATTTTAATCGGCACAACTAGGTCCTGAACTGTCTGAACAGCAGGTCCGAAGTCTCCAATGATTAATTCACCCTTATTGTAACCTATAAAACCTAGATTCTTTCTATAACTCAGGGAGCCATTTCCACATGCAGAAAATGAACCTTCTGTGCCTGATGGATTGACTCCCCTGCGGAATAAAGAAGAGCTTGCTGATTCTGCCTCCTGCATTTGTATATCATGTGCTTACAGTCAGGCAGAGATTTTTCCAGGCAAAAGAAACAATATGTGCAAAAGTCAAAGGAGCCTGGCATTTTCTAGAATCTTCATGTTGCTTGAACATGGAAGTGAGAGCGAAGATTTGGGAAGGCAGTTAGGGATTGTACAGGTCTTGCAGGTCATTTGAAGGACTCTGACCTTTATTTTAAAAGCCCTGGATATGTTTAGGTAAAAGAATGACATGATCAGATTCAGGTTTCTGAAAGAATGTAGTGGGGACAGAAGTTTGCAATGGTGGAGAATTGAGAATGGGAGTAAAGAGATAAATATAGCATCTTATTATAATAATGATATAAAATATATACTCTTATTTGAATAATTCAAGCATAGAATACATCACAAGGAAAACAATGTAAACACCCAAAGTTTCATAACTAGAAATAATTATCTACTTTACTAGCATATCTTCCAAGAATCTCTAGATAATGCAACTTGACTTTACTTAAACTATTTTAAAAATCTTACTTCTTACAAGCACAAAATCACCTGAGAAAAGTTATAAAATATTAACAGTTGAAAAACAATGTAAATACTATCTATTGAAGAGCTTAAGTCATCTAAGGTTTTTCTTTTATCTTTCTAAAACAGTTAATTTGCATCTGTTATTCAAGTAATCATTTAGTACAATAAATGCATCAAACCAGTTAAGATATTCTTTGTACATTACACTGTTATTTTAGTATATAGAATGTTACATTTATTTTATTTAAGAAATAATTATTTCTGGTAGGCTGTGACCCCCCTGGAGAGGAGGAATCACATCTTTTTCTCATTTGTAGTTCATCCAGTACCTAGGCACAATGTCTGGTACAGATTAAATAGCCAAGGATAAAGAATGAAGGCATAAATGGTCAACATTTATATTGAGTATATTATGTGCCAGGCATTGTTCTAAACATTTCAGATCAGTGTTTCCCAAAGTATGGTCCTAGAACAGCAGTGAGAGTATCATCTAAAATTTGTCTAAAATATAAATTCTCACATCAGAAATTTGGGGATGGGACTTGGCAATCTGTGTTTCGACAAGTCCTCCAGGTGATTTCAGATGCAAAACTAAAGTTTAAGAACAATTGTTTTCACTTATTAACTCACTGATTTCTCTGATAACCCTGAAAGTAAGTTTCTATTATTATTCCCATTATATATGTAGAGAAATTAAGGTACTAAAGAGGTAGGTTACTTGACCAAAGTCACATAGGTATTAATTGACAGAACTGGGATTCACCTAAGACTGTCTGACTCTGAAATTCTAACTCTTAAATATATTGTATGGCCCCTTCATGATGAACACCCAGGAAATGTTTCTAAATGAAGGGATGAAGGACAATAAATGAGCATCATTTGGTATGCCAGTGATGACCTACTTTTTCAACCTGTCCAAATGTGCAGGGCCTCAAAAACTCAAAAGTCATCTTCTCTCAAAGATTTCCATTTGTGTCCTTATGGAGTACAATTTTCTTTTTCCATGCCTCCTATTGCAGCTGATCAGTATTCTTCTTTGGTTTCCATCATTTTAAAATTTTTTGAATTTCCAATATTAGACTGAACTCAGGGATGCTCTACTACTAAGCTACATTCCCAGTCCTTTTTTATTTTGGGACAGGATCTTAATAAGTTGTCCAGGATGGCGTCCCACTTGTGATCCTCCTGCCTCAGTCTCCCAGGTAGTTGGGATTACAGTCACACACCCATATGCAACTTGACATGCATCATTTTCTAATGAGTCTTATAGTTACTCGTTATAGGGATGATAGTCAAAATAGCTCTCATATTTTTACATAAAAATATCAAACAAATTAAAAAAATCAATATTTGAAGTCCAACATGGCACAGGTATTTACCAATCAGAAAGAATATCAACTTAGTCTAGAACTGGATTCATAGACCCAACCTTTGGACTAGAGGTGTTACTCTTTAGTTGCTGGACTTGGGAGAAGTCTAAAGACAGAACTTAAAAAAAAAAAAAAAAACCAAACTGGTGGGGCAATGGGAAGGAAGTCAGTGAAGGTTCACATGGAACCTCAAAAAGCAGTGACTTATCATCAATACAGAAATACCACCAATATTTTCCCAACAAGTAGAGCTGGGCCAGTATCATTGTAACCACTGATCATTGGCCCTGCACATAAGTAGTACTTGTCTTCTACTGTGGTCTATAAGCTCTTGCCCTTATTTGTTTTATCTTTGTATCCCCAGGTGGTCCCCAAGGCCAGTGTTGAATAAATCATAAGTAATAACTTCAGTGAAGAGAGGAAATATATGAATGTACTAAATCAATGGAAGAATTTTTTTTTCCCCAATTGAAGGCTTAATCACATAAAATTTCTTAAAGAAATCAGAATTGAGGAGTAAAAAGAAGACAGGGATGGGAAGAAGGTGGGAAAGCAGTGGTAGAAATTTAATGAATATGCATCTAGTCTCTTCAACTGAGACCAGTGCCTCCATTTTTTACACTTTTCACAGCTGTCTAGGGAAGCATGAAAGATCAGATGCACTTAAATTTAAGCTGTGTTTTTATTCTTTTTTTTTTCTTTTGGAAAATGGGCTTTGGCAGCACATTCTTTATTGTCCAGAACAATAGTAAGAACCAGTGATTGCTATGAAGTTTATAAAGTTTTTGTAAACCCAGTGTTCCTTGGCACATTTCCCCTCTCTGGTTATCATTGTGATATTGCTATAACATGACTGAAAATGATGGAAACAGTTTTGTCAAAATATTATTCACAAAGATATAAGATATATTTAATTATATTTAAATACCATATGACTCTTACGGCATATTGAACTGGAATCTTAATCCATGCAAGTAACAGGATGATGAGGGGAACATTATTACATATTTGCTGCATGGCAAATGGGTAATAATAGGTTAAACTTAATTAGTTTCCTACTTTATATTCAATATGGGTATATTTCACATAATGTATAAAATTGTGGTAATTTTGGAGGATTATTAAAACAAATATGAAAATTCAGAAACAAAAATTATTTCTTTAGCTAAATTATTAGTATTTGGAGAACTGGTAAAATTAAATAATAGTATTCTAAAAATACTTTTAAAATACATCTTTAGTTATTTTTAGTTTCTGGATTTTCTAAATAAACTTCTCTGGTTGATATCTTTAACTTTATTGGGAAATTTTCCAATTACAAATATGTTTAAAATTCTCAAACTTGGATTTAGGCTAAATAAAAGGAACTTATCAAGTAATAAATACTTTCATGTCTTTTGCTTTGAATGTTTGCATTTTTTATAAAATACAAATGTCTTCCATTCAGTTTGGTTGTGTGTGTTTTTTTTTTTAATCAAGGTAAAACAGTGTTATTTGAGAGAACAGGTTATATACATGAACCAACAAAGTTACCAAAATAACTAGGATAGAATAAAAATCAATTATTGAAGCCATTTTTTTCCCTTTCGTATCTGCAAATGAATCCCACTATTGTGAATATGTTCAATGTGCTAAATGCCAGATTCTTGCCTCCCCTATCCCACATCCTATGGATATCTTCCACTGACTACAGAGAAAATTCTGTGGTCAAAAAGATATGAGTATGTAAAAGAGAAAAATGAGGGTTTCATTTCTAATTGTCATAAAGGAGACATCAATGAGACAACAAAGATATAAAGTAAAAGAAAACTGGTTTGTGAATACAAATGTAGGTACTGATATACTGTTAAACACAACAAAATAAAATATAAGCTAAAATTCTGAAATTTTTTAAGGAATAAAAGGTGAGTCTTTGACCCTGGTATAGATTTAAAAACATTCTTACATATCTCTTCTCCAAGGCATCAAAACAACCTTGAATCCTGTCAAGAAATAAATGTTGATGTCAATTTGGACATGCAAAGTCAAAAATATTGCCAAGTACAGAATTAGTTTACCTTTTTTCTGCTGTGAAGTATATTGACTTGATAACTATTTTACCTTTCCCATTTAATTATTTTTAAAACTCCCAATATCTTTTAAATGCCTACAGAACTTTAAAAATTATAGGTAAGCTATTCTGAGGCAGGGAAATGTCTTTTTTTTCCCCTCCCATAATGTTTAGTACACTGATGTACATATGATAATAATCAAATCTTGATATTTTTCTTTATACGAGTTTTTTTTTCCTTTCAAAAATAAAACAAATCAGTATCTTAAAATAATCTTAAAGTAATATTGGAAATTGTTACAAATTTCTAGGAAATACTTTTTAAGAAAACTGGTTTTAAGGAAATGATCATACCAAATCAAATCTTATGGGCAATTTTGGCCATTATAAAAATGTTCAACTTTTGTGAAATTTCAGTTACTTACCACTTGATAATATGCAGTGACCCAGGACATTTTTTGTCTTCTCGAAGGATTTTTAAACTGAGATCTGCAAAAACAGAAACATGGTCTATTTTCATCTGCTGAGTACAGTATGGAAAATGTTCCGGCTAAATAGGGTATTTCCCTTATTTTATTTATGTAACTTATTTAGTTTATGGCCTATAAAAACAATTTGAATCTCTAAATATCAGTTTAAAAATAAATCCTATGTTGATAATTATATTAGTCCCAATTTGATGACAGTTTAGCAGTCTTCCCTGTTTATAAAAAAGCACAACTGAATTGATTGCAAAATTGATTTGTTGCTTTTTTTTTTTTACTTTTAAGTAATCATAGTATTGAGACTATCTCCATTGACTAATTTAAAACACATACCTCAATCTCATTTCTCTCCATCTCACTGAATAAAAAATGAAAAAAAAGTTTGCATGGATTATTCTTAAAATTCTTTTCTTCCCTAAGTACCTCAATTTCAGATGGAAATTAATAGTTGATAATAAAGCCAAATACTTAGGAAAGAAAAGAAACATCATATTAAAAGTATTTTTACTTAGATCAGCCAAAAATAAAATCACTGATTTATTATAATTTTGTATGAGTCACTTATCTTTTCATATGGTTTTCCTACCCTAAAATAGATGTCACCTTTTCTTCTATTGAAGGATATGAAAATCATTCCATGTTTGCATAACATATAGAGATTACCAGAAAGAAAACGACATAGGAAAATTGATTATTTCAATAATGTGGGTTACTTTAAGTACAAATGGTGAGAAGGAGACAAAACTTCTACTATAAGTTTCATGGGGGAAATTGTTTTACCCCCGTGTCTATGATAGTGACTGACATACAGGAAGTGTTTAATTACCTAAAACATGTCCTTTACAATTCCATATTCTAAATACAAGGGAAAACTAAGCTACATATAAACATATTCACTATTACAGATTTGTATCCCACAGACCTTTTAAAAAAAGTCATAATACGAATGAGGTTATCATGATTATAATATCATGCTGACGTTTATAAAGTACACATGCATTTTACTGATGTTTATACAAAGAATTAAATACTGTTTAAAAAATTAAATTGGAATGAGGCTAAGGTATGTCATTAAATATGGATGTGAGAGATTTAAAGTTAGATTTTGAAAAAATGACATCTTAACAAGGAAACTTGTGGTTCTATTCATTTTCCAAATGACAGTTTGCATTTTAGTGACAAAATTAGTGTGAACCAACCATTCACAGTCCAGCTTTTAAACAAACAGACATTCATATTTTGAAAAATTGAAGAATCCTAGGTACAATTTTTTTCCAGGTACTTTTTAAAAAAAAATATAAATGACAAAAAGGAGCCAGAAATAGCTTATGATACAAGGCAATAAGATGTTTATTATGTATATGTTTATTACATATTATGTATATGTTTAAGGGAATAAGAAAGAAAAGAGGTGAAAGTAGAAGATTTGGCAATTGAGAAAAGGACAAAACTAGTGAGAATAAGAGTTGTCTAAATATCCATAATAATCAACAAATGAGTTTGCCTCCCCTCTCTCAGCTTATTTATAAATGTTAATAAGGAGAAGGGGTGTCTTTTGAACTTCCTCAAAGAACAAATTCAATTGAGGTGAAAACTAAAGTGAATATTCAGCATTCATATTTTGTTCTGGCTATTGTTTTAGGGATAGCTTAGAAATACTAGGCTGGTCCATACAGATTTATTGTTTTCATTCTGTAACTTGCCAGAAGTTAATGTTTCTTTTAAGAAAAACCACTAAAATAGTGAAATTAAAATGGAAAATGGATTAACGATTAGCTGTGAAGAATAGGTCCATGAGTTGGAATCAGTACACCGTGAGAAATGAAAGATTTGCTCCTGCTAAATAGAGAAAAGGGCTATAATAACCAAGGCAACCATTTTAATTAAATTTTACCATCCAAATGGCGTTCTCCGTAAGAACTCTCTGGGAACAGGCCCCTTAGGTATGTTATACATGAGATAGAAGTAGCAAAAAGTTTCTTCACCATTATCAATGACTCGTGCTCATTAGTGATTTGGGATGGAAAAACCGTTTCCTAGGGGAAAAAACAAGGTGAAAACATTAGTATTTTTTAATATATTTAGCCCACCAACCATACTATTATCACAGCTAGGATAGGAAGATTTTTGACTTCAAATTTGATACATTTAGAGGTAATCAAATGGAAATAGGGCTTTAAATATTGCATTGTATCATGTAGTCAGTGCTAGAGCACTTGCCTAGTATATGAGAGATTCAATTCCTAACCCCTCAAAAGGGGAAAAAAGTTCTATACCAGCAAGGCAGAGAAGAAAAAACAGAACAGTTACAACAACAAGCAAAAACCAGCAAAAAAAAATTTTTTTTTACAATGATCCATGCACTTGAGGCAAGATTGAAGTTTTACTGTGATTACATAATCTCCTTACTTTTCTAATACTCCTCAGACCTCACTGCAATCTAGGTCTTCTCCCCACTCCATTCTACACTGTTCTCTCCAGTCACTGAGTGCTTCTTATCATTGCTGCTTCTCATTAACATTAATGTGTTAACTTCTTTGCAGCATTTGAAATTACGGCTCTCACTCTTTTCTTCTTCAAGCTGTCATAACATTATTTTGCTTTGTTGTCATTTTGGCAGTGCTAGGGATCAAACCCAGAGCATTGCACATGCTAAGAAAGAGCTCTACTATTGAGTTACAACCCCAGACCAATAACACACTTGTTTTCGCCTAGCCCTACATACCTAACTCAATCTCTTATTTTTTCAGTTGTCTGCCCTTTAAATGTTGGTTCTCCCCCAGGATTCTGTTTTCTAACCCCTTTTTTCTTTTTATAGCTCTCTTTTTGGATAATAGCATCTATTCTCATAGCTTTAGCTATTCTCTATACAGAGATGCCTTCAAGACCCTTTTTCTGTTCTGAATTCCACTTCTACATTTTTAGTTTCTGAACATCAGTTCCTAGATCATTTTGTAGATTCCTCAAACTTAGTTTCTCTCTGTAATGTCTGGCTAAGACCTGATCCCAAGTTTCATTCTCAGACAAGTGAATCAGCATCCCTCCAGTCATCCAGGTTAGGAGCAGCTTCATCTGTGACTTTCCTTCCTTCTTTGTAATCCATATCCAATCATTAAATGCTATTAATTTTCTCTAAAAGAGTCTTCAAAACTGTTTCTCCCTTCCCTTCTGTCATGGTCTTGGTTTAGGACATACTTACTTCTTCCCTTTATTACTGCAGTAGCCCCTGTTTTTCCTGGCAACAATTCTTTTTATGCAGTCTGTCTTTCATTTTACCATTGGAATTAGCTTTCAAGAATATAAATATTGCAGGGTGTGGTGGCACACACCTGCAATCCCAGTGACTTGGGAAGCTGAGGCAAGAGGATCATGAGTTTAAAGCCATTAGGGAGGCCCTAAGTAATTCAGTGAGACCCTGTCTCCAAATAAAATGCAAAAAAGGGCCAGGATGTGGCTCTGTGGTTGAGTGTTCCTGAGTTCAATCCCAGTACCAAAAGAAAAAATAAGAATATAAATATTATCATAAACATTCCCAATATTCACACAGAATAGAATTCAAGTACTCAAGTGCACATTTGAGAATTGTCAAACTTTTGTCCTTGTCTAGCTCTATGGACTCATCTTCTACCCTTTCTCTCTGTACCCATTCTTACCCCTCCCATACATCCTCCTCTTAAGGCATATGAAACTACTATTCATCTATTGTCCTACTGCCATTTATTTCCATACTTTTGTGTTTTGCTTAAGCTAGAATTCTGAGAAATACTAAAGTTCTTTTAGAGTTCTATAAAAAGCATCAATGCTAGCAAATTTTCTTTCAAATTGTGTGTGTGTGTGTATATGTGTGTGTGTGTACATGACATGCTAAACAAATGTATATAGTTGTTCTTAAATGACTGGATAATCTGCTTTAAGAAATAGTGGACCAAAGAAAGAAATTAAAGAAAACCTTAGAAGATGGAAAGATCTCCCATGTTCTTGGATAGGAAGAATTAATATTGTCAAAATGGCCATACTACCAAAAGTGCTATACAGATTCAATGCAATTCCAATTAAAATCCCAATGACCTACCTTACAGAAATAGAGCAGGCAATTATGAAATTCATCTGGAAGAATAAGAAACCCAGAATAGCTAAAGCAATCCTCAGTAGAAAGAGCGAAGCAGGGGGTATCGCAATACTCTACTACAAAGCAATAGTAACAAAAATGGCATGGTATTGGTACCAAAATAGACAGGTAGATCAATGGTACAGAATAGAGGACATGGACACAAACCCAAATAAATACAACTTTCTAATACTAGACAAAGGTGCCAAAAATATGCAATGGAGAAAAGATAGCCTCTTCAACAAATGTGCTGGAAGAATTGGAAATCCATATGCAACAGAATGAAACTAAACCCCTATCTCTCACCGTGCATGAAACTAAACTCAAAATGGATTAAGGACCTCGGAATCAGACCAGAGACCATGCAGATTATAGAAGAAAAAGTAGGTCCAGAACTTCAACATGTCAGCTTAGGACCAGACTTCCTCAACAGGACTCCCATAGCACAAGAAATAAAAGCAAGAATCAACAACTGGGATAGATTCAAACTAAAAAGCTTTCTCTCAGCAAAGGAAACTATCATCAGTGCGAAGAAAGAGCCTACAGAGTGGGAGAAAATCTTTGCCTATCATACTTCAGATAGAGCACTAATCTCCAGAATCTATAAAGAACTCAAAAAACTCTACACCAAGAATGCAAATAATTCAGTCGACAAATGGGCTAAGGAAATGAATAGACACTTCACAGAAGAAGATCTACAAGCAATCAACAAACGTATGGAAAAATGTTCAACATCTCTAGTAATAAGAGAAATGCAAATCAAAACCACCCTAAGATTCCATCTCACCCCAATTAGAATGGCGATTATCAAGAATACAAGCAACAACAGGTGTTGGTGAGGATGTGGGGACAAAGGTACATTTATACATTGCTGGTGGGGCTGTAAATTAGTGCAGCCACTCTGGAAAGCAGTATGGAGATTCCTCAGAAAGCTTGGAATGGAACCACCATTTGACCCAGCTATCCCACTCCTTGGCCTATACCCAAAGGACTTAAAATCAGCATACTACAGAGATACAGCCACATCAATGTTCATAGCTGCTCAATTCACCATAGCCAGATTGTGGAACCAACCTAGATGCCCTTCAATTGATGAATGGATAAAGAAACTGTGGTATATATATATACAATGGAATATTACTCAGCCATAAAGAATGATAAAATTATGGCATTTGCAGGCAAATGGATGAAATTGGAGAATATCATGCTAAGTGAGATAAGCCAATCTCAAAAAAACAAAGGACGAATGATCTCGCTGATAAGCGGATGATGACACATAATGGGGGGTGGGAGGGGTTAGTGTTAGGGTTAGAGTTAGGGTTAGGGAGGGGGGCAAGAATGGAGGAAGGAAGGACTGTATAGAGGGAAAAGAGGGGTGGCAAGGGTGGGGGGAAGGGAAAAAATAACAGAATGAATCAAACATTACCCTATGTAAATTTATGATTACACAAATGGTATGCCTTTACTCCATGTACAAACAGAGAAACAACATGTATCCCATTTGTTTACAATAAAAAAAGGAAAAAATAAAGAAAAATTGGATTAAAAAAAAAAAAAAGAAATAGTGGACCATATGAAGAATGTCAGAGAGTAAAAGATAAATGAATTTGTATGTAAGGGATGTGTATCAACACAGAATATTTGTTGATAGTTTATGTTCTGTATCTTAAATAATTTCAACCTTTTTGTCATTTTAGTCAATGTTTAGTGAATGTTTTAACAAAAATAAAAACAATAATTTAATTACAATTAATTACTCAGTGAGATTGCATTTTGCTCTCTTCTTCAAGAGAAGCACAAAATATGTCTCATGAACTCCAGCTAGTATTGTTCTGAGACATTATAATTTTAAAGTATTTTACAAATATTGATGAATTAGACTATATTTAAGAACTTCTGTTCATTACTACACAATTAAAAGCAAAGAGACAACTCAAGATTAGAAGATATTCTCAATACAGGTTTGACAAAGAATTCATATCTGGAATATATAAAGAACTTCTAAAATTCATCAAGGAAAAGACACTGAATAGAAAAATGGTAAAAACTTGAACAGACTACAAACAAAAAGAATACCTAAGTGGTCAATAAACATGTGAAAAAGTGCTTGAACATCATCAGGGAAATACACATTAAAATCACAATGACAGAACACAAGACACCCACCGAAATGGTTAAAAATATTCAGAAAATACCAAATATTGATAAGGATATTATAATAAGTATTCAACATTGGTTGTGGAAATGTTGAAAAACCGTTTGGCAGTATTTTACAAAATTAAATTTAACACATATGCTCATATATATGTTCACTAAATCACATGTACCAAGAAGTCTTTAATAGCATTATTTGTAAATACCTCCAAACTGGAAACTACTTAAATGTTCATCAACAGTAGAATAGATTTAAAAAAAATTGTGGTATACTCCCCAGTGGAATACTTTATGGCAATGAGAATGAATGATCTACAGTTAACAATGTAACAAAACCCTAAGCAACTTATATAAAAAATTAAATACTGCTTAAAAAATTAAATTGAAATGAGGCTAAGGTATGTCATTAAATATGGATATGAGATTTAAAGTTAGATTTAAATAAAATAAAAAATAAAAAGGGCTGGGATGCACCTCAGTGATTAAGTGCACTTAGTATCCCCCCCCCCAAAAAAAAAAGTGACTCTCATGCTTGATACTGAGCAAAAGAAACCAGATATGAGTTAATACTTGGATAAGATTTCATTTATATAAAATACAATAAAAGCGATGAAACTAATCTATGCTATTGGGAGACCGGACGGTGGTATCTCTTGATGGGGAAAGGGGAAAATGACTAGATGGGAGCATGAGAGAAGATATTGGTTTTGTTTCTTGGTCTGACTTCTGGTCCCAAGAAAGTATTTGGTCTGTAAAATTCATCTAGTTATACACATATGCATTTTATAAATTCATATTCTCAGTAAAAAAAATTTAAGTGTTTTTACTGGTCCAATAAGATTGAGAAATGTCTCATGTAATTATTTTGTCCAGGACTGTTCCTCTTTCCATTCTCTAAACATGGAAATCTTAAAATATTTATTTAATTTTATTATATTCCAGGAACTGTTTTAGGTTTAGAGGTAACATAGTTAGCATAACAGACTAAAAAAATATCCCTCTCTCAAGGAGCTTACATTCAATTGTCACCTATGGATCAATGCTTCCTTTATCTTCAAGGCAGAATAATTACTGCCTCTTCTGTTTCACTTAGTTAATGGAAGAATAACACTACCAGTTGATATAATCTTTTCATTTATTTTTTAAAAAACTTTTAGATGTTGATAGACATTTATTTTTTATTAAATTTTATTTGTATGTGGTGCTGAGAATTGAATGCAGTGCCTCACACATGATAGGCAAGTGCTCTACCACTGAGCCACAACCCCGGTCCAGTTAATATAAATCTTTAAAGGAAGAGTACCATGTCTTATTTATCTTTGTGAACTCACTATTTAGTTCAGCATTTGGCACACAAAAGTCAATAAATAAATGTTTGCTGAACAAAACAATAAACCATTACTGACTGCCAATATGTATCACATACTAAGAATGCAAAGTTATGAAAAGATCAGTAATGGAATATGAATTCCATTAATTTAAAAAATTTGTGGTAATGTATGTGGACATAAAGAAGATTATAACTACCAAGTTTTGAAAATTTTATGATTTTTAATATATTTTAATTGATGCATAATGATTATACATATTTATAGGACAAAGTATAATTTTTTTTCAGTGCTAAGGACTGACCAAAGGGTTTGAGAAGTGCTCTACCACTGAACTATACTTTCAGCCCAAATATGACATGTCTACAGGTGAATACAATGTGTAATGATCACATCAGGGTAAGTGGCAAGGCATTTATCACTTCTTTGTGTTGGGGAATGTTATGGTTTGGATGTGAGGTGTCTCCCAAAAGCTCATGTGCGAGACACTGCAAGAAGGTTTGGAGGAGAAATGATCATGTTATAGCCTTAACCTAATCAGTGAATTAATCCTTGTTGGGATTAATTGAGTGGTATCTGGAGGCAGCTGGGGTATAGCTGGAGGAAGTGGTTCATTTGGGGTGTGGGGTATGTATTTTGTATCTGGAGAGTGAAGTCTCTCTCTCTCTCTCTCTCTCTGTTTCCTGATCACCATGTGAGCTGCTTCCCTTTGCCTCACCTTGAGCCCTGAGGAATGGGGCTGACCTTCTATGGCCTAAGACCTCTGAAATCTTGAGACCGCAAATAAACTTTTCCTCTGCTATAGTTGTTCTAGTCGGGTTCTTTAGTCACATCAGTGAAAAAGCTGACTAAAACAGAGACATTCAAAATTCTTTCTAATTGTTTTGAAGTAATTATTGTCAAACGTAGTTACCTGACTGTGCTACAGAACATTAGAAATTATTCCTTCTACTCAATTGCACCCCTTTACCCATTAACTATCCTCTCTCTCCATTCCTCACTTCCTCACCCCCTCCCCAGAATATCTGTGAGCTGTTAAGAGAAAAAAGCAAATCTCTGAGTAATGTGAAGAGAATGACTATTTTGCGGGACAAATCAATTGATAAATTTTTAGATTAACACAGTTGATTATTGTTATTAGTAGATTGCACATTTTTGTACTTGCTTACTCACTACATTTTTTTTTTTTTTTTTTTTTTTTTGGTACCGGTCATATCCCCAGCCCTTGTATTTTATTTATAGACAGAGTCTCACTGAGTTTCTTAGTGCCTTGCTTTTGCTGAGGCTGGTTTTGAACTGTAATCCTCCTGTTTCAGTCTCCTGAGCCACTGGGATTACAGGCATGCGCCACGGTGCCTGACTACTCACTACAATTTATTTGTAAACCAAGAACCAACAATTTTTCATTTTTGCATTCACAGATATGCACAGGGCAGCAACAAATTTGTCATCTGAAGCACATGTTCCCAAGTTTACAGTATGATAATTGAAACAAAGGCACTGTTTGCCTTCTCAGTTCAGTTATCATACTGTAATCATGTGCCCTTTTCTTAGTCTATTTAGTGCCCAATTATTTAACTCTTTTGAACTTCCTTTCATGATTTTGCTATTTAAAATGGCCCCAAGCATACTGAAGTGCCTGTTGGTATTCCCAGGTTCCTGTGATATGTGTTAGAGAAAAAAAATGCATGTGTTTGGTAACTTTCATTTAGGTATGAGTGAATGTGTGCATGTGTGTGTGTATATATATATATATATATATATATATATATATATATTCTTAGATAATTCTGCACATTTGTATGAGCAAGGAAAAAGGTTTGGAAAGAAGCATATGAAGTCAACTGTAATAACCTCAGATGGTTACTTGAGAGTAGAAGGATATCAGGGAGGGAAAATGGCAGAATTATTAAGAGGATGAACTGTACAGTAAAAGAGACAGGTTTAAGTCCTTATTCTGGTACTAACAAGCTGTATGGTCTTGGTCAGGGGTCAAATATTTTTCTGTCAAGTGGCCAGATAGTAAATATTTTAGGCTTTGCAGTTGATTTTGCCATTGTAGCATGAAAGAAGCCATAGACACTCTAATGTAGCTATGGTCCAACAAAATTTTATCTACAACATCTGGTGGAAAGTGTCTGATATAACCTCTCTGCAACTCATTTCCATCATCTATAAAATATAGGTAATAGTGACACCTACTTTTAAAAAAATATTTGTTAGTGATACCTACTTTATTGAATTGTTGTGAGAGTAAATGAGTTAATGTTAATAAAGTACTTAAATAGTGCCTCCTTCAACAGTTTAATATTTTTCATGTACGGCTTCAATTGTTACAACAAGCATGTATTACTCTGGTAATTTGTAAAACATTAAATAAAGCCAAAAGTAAAATTAAGAGAACACCTGAGCCAAGCGTAGTGGTGCATGCCTATAATCCCAACAACTCAGGAGGCTGAGGCAGGAGGATCCTAAATTCAAAGCCAGCCTCAGCAACTCAGTAAAGTCCTAAGCAATTCATCAAGACCCTGTCTCAAAATAAAATATAAAAATGGCTAAATGACAGGGAATGTGGATCAGTGACCCTGGGTTCAATCCCCAATATGAGAGAGGGTGGGGGAGAAAGAGAGAAAGAAACCTGTAGCTTCATGGAATTTATAATCCAGTTGAAAAGACAAGACTTGTACATAAAAGAGGAGTCAGCACACCAGACAGCAGAGACTAAGTAGTAAATGAGTGGAGAGACACTAGAAGATCCAGGAACAGAGAAGGTGTACTATTGGTTACCTGAGGCTGATCCTGACTAGGAAGGCTTTGTGGGCAAAGTAAGACCTACTTGGGTCCTGAAGAAAAGGTAGGATTTGGACAAATGGCGAGGAAGAGGAATGTCATTAGCATAGGCAAGAATGCTGTGACACATCTGGGACACAGGTGTCAGATTAAAATCATGAGGCTTAGAGTTCAAGTGGGGTAGAATGGGAGTAAAGAAGGGGAAAGACATAGAAGCCAAGAGGTAGCAAATCTAGAATGCCACATTAAAAAATTATATTTAATCCTTAAAGAAAAGGAAACCCTAAAACTTGGATAGAGACATTTTCTTCTATAATTAAATGCTTGAGTTAAAAAACATTTCTAGCTCTGGGACCACTAGAAGTATCTTACATGAGTAGCACAGTACTAGTCCTCAAATTTGATGAGGTTGTTTAAAAAAAAGTTTAGCTGGGCACAGTGGTGCATGCCTGTAATCCCAGCAGTTTGGGAGGTTGAGGCAGGAGGATAGTGAGTTGAAAGCCAGCTTCTGCAAAAGTGAGGCACTAAGCAACTCAGTGAGATCCTGTCTCTAAATAAATACAAAATAGGGCTGGGGATGTGGCTCAGTGATCAAGTACCCCTGAGTTCAATATCTGGTGAACCCCCCAAATTTTTAAAAAATTTTATATACATGATATATACATGACAATAAAATCTATTTTGACATATGCATTCATGGAGTATAATTCTAATTATTCCAATTAGGATCCCATTCTTGCAGTTGTACATGATGTGGAGTTTCACTGGTCATGTATTCACATATGAACATAGGAAAGTTTTGTCTGATTCATTCCACTTTCATATTTCCATCCCCCCATCCCTTCCCTTCATTCCCCTTTGTCTAATCCAATGAACTTCTAGTCTTCACTCCTCCCTCTTCTTATTGTGTTAGCATCCATATATCAGAAAGAACATTCTGCCTTTGGTTTTTTGGGATTGGCTTATTTCACTTAGCACAAGTCTCCAGTTCCATCCGTTTCTGGCAAATGCCACAATTCATTCTTCTCTAAGGCTAGGTAATATTCCATTGTGTATATTTACCATATTTTCTTTATCCATTCATCTGTTGAAGGGCACCTACCTTGGTTCCATAGCTTAGCTATTGTGAATTGAGTTGCTATAAACATTGATGGGGCTATGTCACTATAGTATGTTGATTTTAAGTGCTTTGGCTATATGCCAAGGATAACTGGGTCAAATGGTGGTTCCATTCCAAGTGTCCTGAGGAATCTCCATACTGTTTTCCATAGTTGTTGCACTAATTTGCAGTCCTAACAGCAATTTCCTTACATCCTAACCAACATTTCTTGTTATTTGAATTCTTGATAATTGCTATTCTGACTGGAGTAAGGTAGAATCTCTGTAGTTTTAATTTGCATTTCATTAATTGCTAGAGATGTTGAACATTGTTTCATATATTTGTTGACCATTCATATTTTTTCTTCTGTGAAGTGCCTGTTTAGTTCCCTTGCCCATTCATTGATTGGGTTATTTATTTTTGGGGGGTTAAATTTTTTGAGTTTTTTATATATGCCGGAGACTAAGGCTCTAAGGTGCAGGTGGCAAAGATTTTCTTCCATTCTGTAGGCTTTCTCTTTACATTCTTGATTGTTTTCTTTGCAGCAAAGAAGCTTTTCAGTTTGATACCACCCCATTTATTGATACTTGATTTTACTTCTTGTGTTCCAGGAGTCTTGTTGAGGAAGTGTGTTCCTAAGTTGACATGATGGAAAGTTGGGCCTACATATTCTTCTAGTAGGCTCAGGTCTCTGTTTTAATGCCTAGGTTCCTGATCCACTTTGTGCAGGGTGAGAGATAGGGGTTAAATTTCCTTCTACCACATATGGATTTCCAGTTTTCCCAGCACCATTTGTTGAAAAGGCTATCTTTTCTCCAATGTATGTTTTTGGTGCCTTTGTCTAGTATGGCATAACTGTATTTATCTGGGTTTGTCTCTGAGTCTTCATTTTTGTTCCACTGGTCTTCATGTCTATTTTTGTGCCAATACCATGCTGTTTTTGTTACCATGACTCTGTAGTATAATTTAAAGTCTGTTATTGTGATGGCGCCTACTTTGTTTTTCTTGCTAAAGATTTCTTTGATTATTCTGGGCCTCTTATTTTTCCAAACGAATGTCACGACTGCTTTTTCTATTTCTATGAAGAACATCATTGGAATTTTAATAGGAATTGCATTAAATCTGTAAGGCACTTTTGGTAGTATGGCCATTTGGACAATATTAATTTTGCCTATGCAAGAACATGGGAGGTCTTTCCATCGTCTAAGGTCTTTTTCAATTTCTTTCTTTAATGTTCTATAGTTTGCATTGTAGAGATCTTTCACCTCTTTTGTTAGATTGATTCCCACTATTTTATTTTTTTTGAAGCTATTGTGAATGAGACAGTTTTCCTAATTTCTCTTTTAGCTGATTCATACTTGGTGTATAGGAACATAATTGATTTACGGGTGCTAATTTTATATCCTGTCACTTTGCTGAATTTATGAGTTCTAGAACCTTTCTGGTGGAATTTTTTTGGGTCTTCTAAATATAAAATCATGTTGTTGGCAAATAGTTTGAGCTTTTCTTTTCCTATTTGTATCCCTATTTCTTTTGCCTAATTGCTCTGGCGAGGGTTGATAAATTTCTTTCTAAGACCAAGTCATACTTATAACCTTCTATTACCAGTAAGCCTCCATATGATAATATACATTTGGTTAGGTTCAGGGAATTCCAAAACTTGGTGAGAGCACAAACTTCACCTGTTACAACTGTAGTGAGACTACACTAATCTAGGTGAAATTATTTTTAATATTTATGGGGCCTTAATAATAAATAGGCATTTCAGATAAAGATTGAGATAATTGCTTGGGTAGATCTAATCTCACTTCCTTTTTTAGGCCTTGTACAGTATTTTAAAATGAAAGGAACTTTGAGTTAATCTAATAAAATGTACTTATACCACAGGTGCCAAAAAGAAACCTAGGAAATAAATGATTTGGCAGATCATAGACCTAGCAAGTGACTGGAATCCTTTTACTATACTATTTGTTTTATAATTCTGTTACTTAGAGGCAGGTGTTACCCACAAATAGGTCTTTAGATGAAAAACAACTTCCCCAAAGCCTTTCTATATCCATAAATCTGATTCTATAATGTACAAAGACATTCTTGATATGATTTTGCTGTATAAGACGCCTCTTTTTATTTCCTTTTCCCATTTTTTATTTTAAAGTTTTAAAATTATGAAGCAAATCTCTTCCTGGCACAAATAACACTTGTTCAAAAAAAAAAAAAAAAGTGTGTATGTGTGTGGGAAACACAATGCATGATTTTCCTATTTTATTAAAAATAAGAGGAAGACAACTGTAGTTTTTTTCTCCCAGCTCCCAGTATATAACATTAGGTAGCAGCCCTACACAGGCACACACACACACACACACACACACACGCGCGCGCGCGCGCGCGCCCGCGCACAGACTGTCTCTAAAACTACTTAGCAAATTCAAAATCAATTGCATTGTCTTACTGTGTACTTCCTGCCCCTTCCCCTCCCTGTCTACAACTACTTATAAAAGACTCGGAATTAAAAAGAGGGGCTGGGGTTGTAGCTCAGTGGTAAAGTACTTGCCTCACATGTGTGAGGCACTGGATTTGATACACAGCACCATGTAAATAAAATAAAGGTACTATGTTAGTCTACAACTAAAAACAAACAAAAAAAAGTTAAAAAAAAAAAAAAAGAAAGTAAAAAGAGGTTGGAAGGTTTTTAAGTGGCTAGTGAGACCAGGTAAAGCCACATCTTATACAGGAGAGACAACTAAAAAGTCCTCCTAAGACACAATCCATCAATGATGTGGAAAACCCCAAAGTTTCAACAGGGCACACTGAAGCACTTGGCTGACTGATTCCCACCTCTTCCTCAAAAGTTTCCACTCCCATTTAACAGAAGACTTTGAAAAGCCACAAAGACCTCCAATGGCTAGTTTCTAATGACTGTCAGAAGCTTTAGCTTCTCCCCACCAGCTGTCTTGTGGACTCCCTCCCCTTTCCTAGGAAAACAGAAAGGCCACAAGAGCAGATAAACAAAATTGAGAAGGAAATGGCTTGAACCGACCACTGATCACTGGGAGGTCAGTCCAGGGGGAGTTTTCTCTACCTCCCTCCTTTGCTGCTGGTGGCTGCCACACTTCCGCCCTGACAAAGGTTTTGAAACTCCCCAACTTAAAGACTTAAAGGTACTCCTACAATCCCTACAGTTTCTGGGTTCCCTCTTGTCTTGCCTGTTCTGTCCTTCCCCTATCTCCCTTCACAGCAAAGAAACCACCCAACAACACATATGCATACGCGTGTGAGCGCGCGCGCGCGCACACACACACACACACACACACACACACACACCCCTAACACTGTAAGATTACAAGCAATCCAACAAAACAAAATATAAGTACATCCTCATCATTACACAGATGAGATTTGTTGTTGCTGTCCTTGCACACTGGTTAAGTAAAAGGGAATTATTCCACAATTTCTAAGGAATTAAAATTCTGTCTCCTATAAAGTCAGAATAGAATGGGACAAAGGATTGCAGATGAGAATCAAGAAAGAAAGGAGAAAACTAGTTATAGAAAATAGAAAGGAAGGAGTATTTAAAAGAAAAGCCTTCATTGTCACTCATCAGCCCTCTTGGCACTGGACTTGGCTTTGGGCTTTACTGGTTTGGCCTTCTTGGGCTGGGACACCTTGATGGACTTGGCTTTGACAACCTTGGGTATTCTGGTTTTCTTGGGCATGGTAACCAGCTTGTTCTTGGCATTCTTGACTGGGGGGTGGGGGGCTTTGGGCTTCTTTCTTGGGGTTTTGGAGGCAGACTTCTTGGGCTTGGTTGACTTCTTTGGCATGGCCACCTCCTTGATTTCCTTCTTGGTCTTTTTGAAGGCCATTGACCTCTTCAGCTTCTTACTCTTGGCCAGACAGAAGGGTCCTGAGGCACCCACACCTTTGGTTTGCTTGACAACAGTGGTCACCAGGTGCTTGATTGACAACTTGATCTGGGAGTCAGCATTCTTATCTCACCCACCTTGTACAGACTCTTGATACACTTCTGGATGGACTGGCGCAAGGAGCCAGTGTGGTTCTTCTGGGTCCGGATGGCAGTCATGATCATGTCTGAATAATTGGGGTGGTCTGTGGACTTCTTAGAGGCCTCAGCCTGCTTGGGTTTGGCTGTAGGAGTGGATGTGCTGTTCTCAGTCATGGTGGCCCTCCTGGTACTGCTGTTGAAGGTGCCTTCCAGAGGACCAGCCCTTGTGAAAGGCTGACAAAAGCCTTACTGGGGGTCTGCTCTTGGGCCTCTGACCAGCAGGCCAATCTGCAGTCTGGTTGTTGGCGATGCAGGTGATGGGTCACTGCCTCTCCAGCTGGGCGCTTGTGGTGGGAGGGCTTGTTCTGCAGGCTCTGCATGGCTCTACAGCACCAGTGTGTGCTTGGCTCCAGCACCTGGCTTGGGCTCTGGCTTGGGCTCTGGTGGCCTTGGGCTCTTTCTCTGGCTCCTGCTCTGGCTCTACCTCCACCTCTTCTGCCTCCCTTTTCCCAGCTCTGCTTCTCAAGAATACCTCTTGTTTGGTATACTACATAGGGAGTAGTAATGCATTAACACTTCATCCTCTTTGTCAATGCATACTACGTTCAGTTATTTAAAAGTTATATAATAATATCATTACTTTTGTATGAATCATGTATTGGGGTGTGTGTGTTTGTAAAATTTTTGAAAAAAAACCTGCTTTTTGTACCTATAGATCCTGATGAATTAAGGTTCTTTTGGGTAATTGGGTTAGTTGGCATGGCATGCATATATTAACTTATTGAAAACATTCCAAAATGTAGAGGCAACACTTGAATAACACATTTGTAAAACTGAATAATTTGAAACTATGAAAATATTTTACTTTAAATGTGCAATTTAAAAGGTCATTTGTAGTAATGAAGATCAATGGTTGGTAAAAGCCCCTACAAGTTTGTTACTATAGGGATCTTTTTTTGCAGCTCAATTGATATAATACTTAAGGGTTGTTATTGGTGGTTTTTATAAATGTCTAATACATGAAAATACTATATTAAAAATAGAACACACTATTATAAAATTATTTTATTAATATAAATAGTGCCATAGTGATGTTCAATAGTTCAGCTGTCAAGTGATATGACCTTGGGTAAGTTACTTTATTTCTCTAAGTTTCAGTTTCTTTCTTTTTGTGAAGTGGAATTGAAATAATAACTTAAAGCCTTGGCACAATGCCTGGCACATAGTTAAGTGCTAAATAATTGTTGGTGTCTATAATTATTGTTTTTAGTATTAAATAACAAAACTGCACAGTTGCTTAAAATTTACTGCAAGAAGTAGCTCATGCAGTCCAAACAACAAAGATTTGGTTGTATGAAAAAGTCAATTTGTTAATTTACAGTAAGAAAAATAACTGCCAAGCTGATTACTATTCATTTACCCAAATCAGTATATTCCCTGAGGAAGGAAACCAAATGAGATCAGGGTCTGCTTGGTGAGTACACTGAAATCAAGCCAGAAAGATGACTGCTCTCTCTCTGCCCTATTTTTCCTTCAACTTCAATGTTTTCTCTCAGCTAAAATTTAATATTCCTAAAACAATTATTTTATGTAGTATCCTGATCAAACCCTCTGACTTTTCATTAACTACAGAACAAAGCACAAACTCCTTAGGCTGCCTTTTAAGATTCATATTATTCTGTTCCCAAAGTTCCTATCCAATTTTATTTCTTCCTTCTATCCAACATGATGAGCTCTCCACTCCAGTATGAATGAGTTCTTTGTTATTCTGTGAAACATGCCATGCTTATTTATTATTCTAAGTTATAGCATAGACTAGGTTTTCCTCATCAAATTTTCTCTTTTCTCTTCAGAGCCTTTTCCTCATTCAGGATCTAGGTTAAATCCCACCTCCTTCATGAGGAATAGACAAACCATTCCAGTCTATACTAAATCTCTGAAGTCCTATAATTTGAACTGCTTCACTCTTCCACACATAGGCATATATGGGTATATCAATTAATTCCTATAAATCTTATTACCCTAAACAGATCATAAACTTTTGAAAGATAGTTTTGTCTGTTTGATTGATTTGGTATTCTCTTAGTAAATAAAACAGTATTACATATGTTTTATAATATTGAATCTCAATGAATAAATGATGCATTAATAAATATTTTAATCAAGCAAGGTTGCCTGGTCCTGGCATGCACCCTATTATGCCTTGGATCTAAAACTTCCCTCCAAAGTCTCATATGCAAAGCACTTGTTGCAGGCTATGGTGCTATTTGGAGATGGTGGAAGCTTTAGGAGGGGGCCTAGAAGGAAGAAGTTAGGCCATTGGGTGTATGCCCTTGAAGTGAATATTGGGATCCTGGCCCTTCTCTTTTTCTTGCTTCCCAGTCACTGAGATGAGCAGCTTCACTCTACCACATGCAAGGCACATAGTCATGATGTTTTGCCTTGCAAAGGCTCAAATCAATGGAGCCAACCAATCATGCATTGAAACCTCTAAACCATGAGTCATAATAAATCCTTCCCTCTTTTTAAGTTGATTATCTCAGGTATTTTGTCACAGTAATGGAATGCTGACCAACACACTACCCCAGGCTCCTAAGTCCAAGTTTCTTTCAGTGCTTTACCCTCTAGTTCCTCTAGTTACATCACCATATGCAGCACAAGTTTCCTAATTGTTTCAGGAAATGAATGCTAATAAAGTACCATTCTCTTAAAGTGCCTTTTGGTTCTGATTTCTTTTACTCTAGAAGACAGAAATATTTCAACATGAGACAAGTACCTAGTCAATAACTCTGTGATCTATTTTAATTTCCTGAATATCCTAAATCCATTAGGCAATTAAAATGTAGACATACTGTCCAAGAATATTATGTGCCAATTATAAGTGATAAAACTGTTACAATAAAAAAAGCAAAGATTAACTTCATGATTCTGAAGTGACACAGTAAGTAAGTGGTCATTAATTTTAATTCCCCAAAAATACCTTAGATGCCTTGTGAATTCTGACGGAATGAGAGAGCTGAGCAGTAGCCATTTGTGGAAATGTTTCAGGATTCTTTCAACAATTAAAACCTGTTGAAAAAAATTAATTATAACTCTTGTCTATCATTGTACTTCCTATTTAACTTTCCCAAAGCTGAAACTGAAAGATTCTGAAAATAAGTAAAAAATTAAAATCAAGGACAGTTAAGTATAAACTATTTCTCAGATTGTTCAGTTAGGGAGAAACCGACCAAGTTCAATTTTGAAAACACAAAGGAAGAATGAAATAGTCCTACTGGGTCTTATCCAAGCTAAAAAATAAATTTGAATTGGAACAAATGCTTATTGAGAATTTTCCAAAGAATTACAAGAAGTATACTTTGACTGTAATATTGGTAAGTAAGTTTAATAAACATTTTAATATCCATTACCAATTTTCTATAAATTTAGTATAAGGTCTCTGGATTAATCTTTTAAAACTACCCAGTGAAAATTATGTGATTTATTCATTCACAAACACATTTTGAGGAGAAAAATAAATTATAAACCACCTAAAGACTCAAGAAAATATTTTGCTCATCCTTATTATTCCCTTAGAGTGTAATAGTGCTCTGCATATAGCAGAAATTCAAAAACATCTCTTGAATTAACTTCAGATGTAATTTATTTACAAATTCCAAACTCAAAAGTTAATGTGTATATTTCATATCCATTCTGATGACTATTCAAAAAGATGGAAATGAATAAGTGTTAGTGAAAATGTGGAGAAATTAAAAACTGTATGCATTGCTAGTGGGAATGTAAAATGGTCCATCCTTGTGGGAAACAGTATGGCAGTTCCTCAAAAATTTAAACAGAATAACCTTATTAGCCAACAATCCAACTTTCAGGAAGATAGGAAAAAAAAAAAAAAAGTTGGAAGTGAGGACTCAGATTCTTGTAGACTAATGTTTGTAGCAGCATTTAAAAAGTAAATTCAAAAGATAAAAACAATCCAAATGCCTATGAATAAATAGATTAATAGTTGGGAACAGCAGCATTAACAAATAGTCTTAGGTATTCACAAGGCTGAAGCAGTGAGGTTAGAGGGTTATTTGAGCCCAGAAACACATAACAAGAACCACATAACAAGAAAGAAAGAAATAACAGATGAATAGATAAAAAAGTGGTATATATCAGGGAATATTCAATCTTTAAAAGTACTGAAATTCTGATGCATGCTACAATGTAGAGAACCATAAACACATGCAGGGTGAAAAATTTTAGATACAAGACAAATATTTTATGATTTTACAGATGATGTACCTACAGTATATAAATTTATAGAAAATAGAATAAACATTATCAGGGGTTGGGGGTACAAAAAAGGAGAGTTAATGGATACAGAGTTTTTGTTTGGGATGATGAAAAATTTTGGAAATGGATAGTGGTGATGGTTGCACAACACAATAAATGTAATTAGTGCCACTAAATTGTACACCAGAGAATGGATGAGGTGATGAGTTTTGTGTTTATAGTTTACTATACACTATAAACTTCTTACAAAAGTTAAGGTTTAAAATATCTCTTGCTTCATGAACACGAAACAAAAGAAATCTTCCCTTTTCTTTTCAAAAGCCTTCGTTTAATTTCAGTTGGGGCTTATTTTCATGGTTTTATGGAATTCTAAAACATTTGTAAAATAACTCAGCTGAAGAAATTTCATTCTGAATCACCCAGGATAGGCTGTGACCTGTTGTATTATAAATTGACAAGAAGATTTTTGCCGATAAAAAAGAGGACATATTTAAACAAAACCATATTTTGAGATGAAAAAAAAAAAAAGAGGACATATTTGAAGACACTGCCACAAGGTGGTGATAGAGATTATAAATAAGTAACATTTAATTTCTCTCAAATTACTTCAGAGCAGTAGTAGGGAACACTCTATTACAATATTTTATATGAGACAGTAAACTACCTAATAGTCTTTTAGTCCTTAAAGCTTCCACAGTTTTGTTTACTGACTTCAGAGTATAACCTTCAAATCTTACTCAATAGATCTGTTGCCTCCCTTAAATTTCAAGAGTTAAAATGAGAAGGGGGGGAAAGATAGCAACAAGAATTTCACATCTAGGTCTAGTCCATTAAACCATTATCCCCCACTGGGGGTAGTTATTAGTTTTTGAGACAATAAATAAGAGGAATAATGATTTTTAAATAGCTTTCTATATTGATGGGGCTCTTTTTAATTTCTCTATGATCATAAGATATTCTAATGGCATATCTAGAGAATACAGCCCTGAAAATAGCATCAATCAAACAGAACACAATGCATTTCTACACCTATATTTTTACAATGTATAAATGGCTTGGATTAAATTGATATTATCATATCATTGAAAACTGTGAGACATGCAGGGCATTTGTTTTTCAGAAAGGATTCAAATTAGGCTTTTTTAGTATTGGGTAATTTCCTTAGGAATCAATATTTATAAAATGAATGAAATTAAGTTTTATACACACAAATGTATGTATGCAGAGAAAAATAACCAGCATAATAACACAGTAGAAAGAGGCATTGGAGTTAAGGAACCTGAGTTCAAATTCTGGCTCAACCAAGGCACAGTCCTGTGACTCTAGACAAATTTCTTATTCTCTGGGCTTTACTTTCCTTTCTGTAAAATGGAGACAATTGATCCCACTTTCCAGGGCTTGTTCAGAGTTTTTCTGAGCACGTGTTTATCTATAGAGGTAGCACAGCACCTTAGTTAAGCACATGAACTCTAGATAACCTTCCTTCCACATGTATGAGATGAAGGATAGCTTTATGCACTGCAGTGCTTCAGCATAAATGGATTCAAAAGATTAATGAAGTTGGAAGACAGCACAGAATCCTCTACTACCAATCCAACCCTTTCATTTTAAAGAAAAGTCAATTTAGTGGAGGAAGAATAGTCTTTTCAACAAATATTGCTAGAATAGGAGGACATGCAGGGGGCCGGGGAGGGAAAGGGAAAAAAAGAGAAGGAAGACCTTCAACCTAAAACTCAACAATATCCAAATATCAATTCAAAATGTATTATGCATTTACATGTAAAACATAAAACCATAATGAAAAAGGAAGTGACGCTCAGCCAGAGAACTTGTTCTGCCAACGTTCACTCTGGTTTTAGGCCTGTCCCCGAGCTCAGGTCGGTACGTTGTTGTTCTTCGCTGGTTCAACAACCCATCGCCTGCGCCCCTCAGAATTCTGCACCCCGTGCTCCTTCAGAGTAAGTGGCGTCCTCTGCATGGACGGGGTACTCGTTCCTGCTCTTTGGATCCAGGGCGACAACCAAGTTCTCCTGCCCTTTCACAGGTGAGCGCAGCCGGTCCCGTGCCCCGCACAGCTGATCACATTTTGGTGACTGGCCAAGCTTGAGGTCGACGACGCCGGCTGCCCTGTCCCAGGTGGACGCCTGGAAAGGGCAAATTCTCAGAGAAGGGAAAGAGGGCCCGGGTCACTCCGGGGACTGGTGGCCGCCTCTCACCTCTGGGTCAGCACCGGGCGTCGTTACCGGCCGCACACGTCGACGGCGGAGAAAACCCGCGCAGGGTAAGGACACCCGAGCGCCACGCGCCTCCTCCCGCTGGGCGGCCGGGCGGCGGCTGGTAGGGCCGCCGCGTCCTCGCCTAGACCCCTCCCTCCAGCGCCTCGAAATCTCCATCTCAAGTTACCAGAGGGGGCGGAGGCGGGGGCTCCCTCCCCATTTCCGTCTCCTTTTTTTTTTTTTTAAACCTGTGACATTTTTCCTCATCAAAAGGCGGGGAGGTCACCCCACGCCTCCCCTTCGCCGCCTCCTCAGCGCTGGCGTTTTCGCGTCTCCTCAGAAAATGTTCGACTCCGCGAAATACTTTAAAATCAAACAAAGGCTCAAATACGAAGAAAAGAAAAAAAGTTTTAACACGAAGCCTAACAGCGCCCAAGCGCGCTTTCTCCAGAGAGCCGGGCTCCGGACAGCTCTCACCTCAGCGGGCCAACGCCTGCCTCTCACCGGACTCAACGGCTCCAACAAGCCTCTCAGGCTCACGAATAATCGGCAGAGACTCCCTGGGCGGGGCCAGAGGCTTCCTCATGAATAATGCATTTTCTCTCCAGTGGGGCGGCAGGAGCCGCATGGCTGCATGAATATGCAAAGCAGGGACGAGCAGCGGCTAACGCCCCGCCCAAAGGCGGGGCCCACTCGGCTCACAGCCGAGCTCTGCGCGGGTCTCCGGGGCCGCTTTCCCGGCAGCTATAGCCGCCTCTGCCCCCGCTTCTGAGGGCTCACGCCGCACTCCGGACTTGAGGGACCCGCACCGACCTCGTGCAGCCTTGGGAGCCGGGGGGCGCGGCCAGTGACCCGCACTAAGTTCACGGGGCCTCGGGAAACTTGCGCGCCGTCCTGCCCCGCCGGACAACCCGTGGGATGAGGACAGCCTGCTTTGGGGCGCCCTGAGGCTGCGCCTGCCCGGCGAGGTGAGTCGCCCAGCTGGGTCGGGGCGAGGGCCTGGGGGACCTCGGGGTTCACAGACGCGACGCTGCGAGGCGGGTCTCAGAGAGGCCCTAGGCCGACGCAGGGCCGCGGGGACCCGGGCAGGCGAGATGGTGGAGTAGCCTAGAGTTGAACAGAAGGAAGGGTTAGGGGTCCAAGGAGCCCAGCTCCTCGGTTTTCCAGGGCGTCTTCCACCTCTTTCCTGCTAGTGACCCACTATGTATTTTCAACCTTAATGTGTAATTATGCAAACTAAAAAGTCTACATGGATTCTCCTTACCCTGAGCTCAGGCCCTTCCTCAGAGGTAATCCTTGGCAGCAGCAGGACCTGATCTCCTCACAGCTTTCTCCCATGTGTCCAAGTCCACCTTTTCTAACCTGGACAACTTTCCAAGGCTTCCTGGAGTCCCTTCAACCTCTGCAATGGGATTGTCTCAGATGATGGAGGAATGAGTGGGCCACTTGGCGCCTGTTCTTACTTTGTTCCTGCCAGAAAGAAAAAAGATACAAGCTGCTGAGGACAGAAGTTTAGAACAGAATGAAGAAAACCGCAATTTCTGAGGACATAGTCCTTCCCTGTAGGTTTTCACAATCTCAGCACTAGTAGCATCCTTCTCCCCAGTCCTGACAATCAAAGCTGTCTCCAGTCTTGGCCAGATGTTCCCCAGGGAGCAAAATCAATTTCAGTTGAGTACTGCTTTAATCCTATACTTCCAAGAAGTAACTGCTTTTGAAGTTCCAACCATGCACATAAATGGTCTTGATCCATTCCAACCTCACCATTAACACACTCCCTGCCTGGACCACTGGCTCCCCTATGTTTGCTGACCTAATTGTCACCTGTCTTCAGGTCTGAGCTCAGTCAACTAACACCATATCCAAAAACCTTCCCCCTTGCCTCATACTAATGGTAGTGCTTCCTGCTCGGTTATTTTCTCTCACATTTTATTATTCTTTCCTTCACAGAGCTTATTTCAGCCTAGATGTCATTTCTTTGTTAACCTCTACTTCTGTCTTAACCATCTAGACTATAAATAAGCTGCATTGGAGGCCTGAGTTACCACCCCAGGATTCTCAGTACTCAGCACAGTGCCTGGCACACAATGGGTATTCAGTAAGCATTGGTAGACTGAAACAATAAATTGTCCTCTTTCTTCTAGTTACTGCTGTGAAGTTTCTCCTACTCTTCCCTGCTCATTCCTTCTGGGAGCCTTTTGTTTAGGGTCTGAATGGATGAATGAACACCTGACCCTGATGCTGCTGTAGGAGCTGTGGGTAAAGTGTTCACCTTTTCTATTAGCTTATCAACACATGTTAATTTTATTTCATCTGTTATGTTCATGGAAGGTTTTCAGTAGATAATTGAGTAAACTAATTCAAGCAATTTTCCAGTTTCCGTCCCATCCCCCCAACCTTTTAGTGATAAGTGACTGGAAATCATCCCTGTCAAAGCAAAATATCTTGTTTAGGGATGGGAAAATGTGCATTGTGCTAGAAATTGATCGTTATTGATGACAAATGTCAAAATTCTCCAGTTGTTAAAGTTTTACCAAATCATATATGCATAGTCACAGGCAAAACAGGTGAAAAGAGGACAGGAGCAAAATCTTATTTGAAGTAATTCACTGGCTGGATTTAGTTATTTTGAGATGAGGTCTTGCTGTGCTGCCCAGGGTGGTCTTGAATTCCTCAGTTCCAGCCATCTTCCATCCTCAGCCTCACCAGTGCTAGAATACAAGCATGCACCACTGCACCCAGCTTCACTGGCAAGCTTTGCTTTTCTCACTTTCCAAACATCCGTGTCATTTGACTGTATTGGAAACATCTGTCACTCATCAGTCTCTAATCAGATCTTTGAGACTAAGGATGATTTTTCATTCCAGTTAAAAAGAATTTGCAGTTCCCTCTTTGCTCTTAATCATTTTGGCAGCATTTGTTAGTAGACTTTTGTGGAGTCATGCTCTCAACTTTTAGAATCTCATCTGAGAAATCAGATAACACATTGTGACACAGCAAACAGAGCTCACTTTTGCCTACTTAAACCAACTGGAACTTTGTCCATCAAGTTCAGTTAAACCTTGGATATCTTCTCCAAAAGATGGGGTACTTGAAGACTTATCAAAATACACATATTGAATATAAAATGTATTCCCAGGACATCTCTAGAGGTGTCCCTATTCAGTGCAACTGTACTTACTGGAAAGAGATTGGTTAGAAAGTCTTTAAGTAGGAAGGGTGGTTTATTTTTGCTGCTTGCTTTCACCTTTCAATAGAACTCCTAAAATCATCATAACTTCCAGTTATTAAGAAGCCAATGCCATTGTATTTGTTTATTTATCGAACATTTATTTTATAAAGCACTCTACTTGGTACCATATGGATCAGAGACATAATGATTTGGTTGCTGAGCTGTGGATGATTATGGCTTAATGAGAGAGAGACTCATAAACATATTCCTTACATGGAAAAGAGTATAATGGTTAATCTGAATTGTCAGCTTGTTTGGATCAAGAGATGGCAAAGATTAAGGGGCTTTTGGGTGTGTCTAGGAATGATTGGCATATGGGATATCGAACTGAAGTGGAGACCCTCCCAAGTGTGGGCAGCACCATCCAATAGGATGGTGGCTTGGATGAAATAGAAGTTGGAAGAACAAGGAAGAGGCAGCAGATGGAAAGTTGATTCTTCTCGAATGGATTCTAGATTGCTGGTGCAATGTCTGAGCATATCAGAATCTTGCTCCTTCACTCTTCCAAAGCAGACTCTGCCAGTGATTCTCCAGGGAGTGTCCAGAAGCCTTAGGTTTCAGACTGGGTTAGCACCATTGATCCCTCTTGTTCTGAGGCTTCAACCTCTTAGACTAGGCAGCTACTGGTTCCTCCAGTTCTCCAACCTGCAGATAGCCACTATGGACTATCCAGCTTCTGGTCGTGTAAGCCAATCTAATGAATCCTCTTTTTATAATCATACTTCCTGTTGATTTTGTTCCTCTAGAGAACCCTGACTAATACAAATAGTTTGCAAATACTAATGGAAGTAGAAAGTATATGATGGAGGGTAGAAAAGGAAACTGTAAGTTCTGAATAGGGAATCAAGTTTCACAAAGGAAGTAGCATTTTAGGAGAACATGCCTATATGATTTTCTTTATTTGTCCTTTGGCAATGGTAAGTCTCCTTCAAACCAACAGAAACAGACATTTTGTCCACCAGTTTAGAAGCAGGAGAGAAAAGGAGGTATAAGACCTTTTCTCTCCTGGCAGCAACATGCCCCTAAAAGCTACATGTTGCTTTTACAATCCCAGGACCTTACTCATGACTTAGAGGAGAGGGGAGTAGAGGAGAGTCCCCTTTCATCTTTGTCTCCTTCCTCACTAAAGTCAAATGTGACTCTTTCATGCTTCATTTCAAGCCCTCTCATTTCTTTTTTTTTTTTCCTTTTTTTTTTATTAAAAATCAAATTTACATAGGGCAATGTTGTTTGATTCATTGTTATTTTTCCCTTCCCCCACCCCTCCCACCCTTCCCACCCGTCTTTTCCCTCTATACAGTCCTTCCTTCCTCCATTCTTACCACCCTCCTTATCCCTAACCCTAAACCTAACCCTAACCCTAATGCTAACCCTTCCTGCCCCCCATTATATGTCCTCATCTGCTTATCAGCGAGATCATTTAGTTTTTTGAGATTGGCTTATCTCACTTAGCATCATATTCTCCAGTTTCATCCATTTGCCTGCAAATGCCATAATTTTATCATTCTTCATGGCAGAGTAATATTCCATTGTATATATGCCACAGTTTCTTTATCCATTCATCAATTGAAGGGCATCTAGGTTGGTTCCACAATCTGGCTATGGTGAATTGAGCAGCTATGAACATTGATGTGGCTGTATCTCTGTAGTATGCTGATTTTAAGTCCTTTGGGTATAGGCCAAGGAGTGGGATAGCTGGGTCAAATGGTGGTTCCATTCCAAGCTTTCTGAGGAATCTCCATACTGCTTTCCAGAGTGGCTGCACTAATTTGCAACCCCACCAGCAATGTATGAGTGTACCTTTTCCCCCACATCCTCGCCAACACCTGTTGTTGCTTGTATTCTTGATAATCGCCATTCTAATTGGGGTGAGATGAAATCTTAGGGTAGTTTTGATTTGCATTTCTCTTATTCCTAGAGATGTTGAACATTTTTTCATGTGTCTGTTGATTGCTTGTAGATCTTCTTCTGTGAAGTGTCTGTTCATTTCCTTAGCCCATTTGTCGATTGGATTATTTGTATTCTTGGTGTAGAGTTTTTTAAGTTCTTTATAGATTCTGGAAATTAGTGCTCTATCTGAAGTATGAGTGGCAAAGATATTCTCCCACTCTGTAGGCTCTCTCTTCACATTACTGATAGTTTCCTTTGCTGAGAGAAAGCTTTTTACTTTGAATCTATTCCAGTTGTTGATTCTTGCTTTTATTTCTTGAAGCCCTCTCATTTCTATGTTAAGATGTTATTTTATTCTAGTTTCCACTGGGAGTATGGAGTAGTGTTATAGTTTGGATCTTGAAAGTCCCCCAAAGGTCCATATGCTAAAGACGTGGTTGCCAGCTCCGGGTGTATTAGGAGATGGTGCAATCTTTTGTGGTGCAGGAAGAAGGGAGGTCCTTGGGCATGTGCTCTTAAAGGCGATATTGGGACCCTGGCCTTTTCCTCTCTTTTTCTTTGCTTGCCATTCACCCTGAGGTGAGCACCTTTGCTCCACCACACACTCCCAGCCATGATGTTCTGCCTCACCACAGGCACCAAAACAGTGCAGGCAACCAACAAAGGACTCCTCTAAACTTGTGAGCCAAAACCACTCTTTATAAGTTATTTCTTTCAGATATATTGGTCACAGCAATGGAAAACTGTCTAACAGAAGTAGCTATTTGATTTGCAGCACGGAGGGCAGTCTGTGGTGTTTACAAGTGTGTTTATGAAAGTGATTCTGGAGTCCTCAATTTTAAGTATCACTGAGGAAAAAAGAGAAATAAGAAGAATTTGTAGAACTGAAATCTTTAATGAAGGCTGTATAAATTGACTTTATTGATAACTTATTTGGGATAGTTTTTAGAGATAGAGGCAAAGATAAATGTTCATGAACTTGACTATAGCTTCTGAACTGTATCCATCCTTTGGCACCCAGACAGAAGCCAGTCAATATGAAATAAGTTCTCAACTATAAGTTCAAAACATAAGTTTCTACTGGTTCTGCACACAATGTCATCCTACAAAACATAATTCTGTGTGTTGGTGATTACTTATTACCTTCATGTCCACTCAGAGTTGCATATCAATTTGTGTCTCCTTCAGATTGGTCTTTCCTGATGGGTAGAATGATCTCCATATAGGTTGTGTCCTTCTGGGAAGGCCTAAGGTTCAATGATCTAGAACTGAAAAGGACAGGGACTGTAAGTGACAGGTTGCTGCCTTCTTGAGTTCCCAGACTGAAAAATGATGTCGAGGAAGATAGCGAATTCTTAAGCATTATAGAACTGTTCAGCTCTACTTGGTAATGTTTCATGCCAAAGATGAAGTTTCAGTGACGTGTAAAATGATGTTATTCCACTTAATGATTATCATTTAATAGAAGAAGTTTCAAATGAAATGGATTTTAAACTGGCCGACTGTAATTGCTACTTGCACCATCTATGCAGAATTCTAAGATGAAGTGATATTCAAAATTGCCACACTACTGATAGCCCCTATTTTGAGGCTCTTTATTTTCCATATTTGTTGGCATTTGGGAAGTGGTAGTTACCCAAAAAAAAAAAAAAAAAAAAAAAAAAAAAAAAAAAAAATTTGCTGGTAACTCCAGTGAGACCACATTGCAATCTCAGCAGTGTGAGGAGGACTTTTCTTTCCTTAATTTATACTAACCAAATGTTAAATTAGAACACTAGTACTAATGTTCTTTGATTGAGAGGGTCCCAATTTAACTTAGAATTCTTATAATCTAGCTAGGCATGGTGGCACATGCCTGTACTCCCAGCAGCTTGGGAGGCTGAGAGAGGAGGATCATGAGTTCAAAGCCAGCCTCAACAACTGAGCAAGGTCCTAAGCAACTTAGTAAGACCCTCTCTCAAAATAAAATATAAAAGGGGCTGGGGATGTGACTCAGTGGTTGAGCACCCCTCGGTTCAATCCCTGGTACCAAGAAAAAAAATGAGGGTTCTTATGATCCTAGTATAAACTGAACACAATCATACAAAAAATAGGAGCAGGTTTTCTAACATCTCTTTTAATTAAACAAACAAAAAGCAATAGCCAAAAGAAAGATTCAACTACTGAAAAGTATAAGAAGCATGGGAAATTACCTACATAGCTCTAAAAATTGAAAAAAAAAAAAAAAAAGAATTACAAAGGGGCATCGTTTAGAGGTTTGCTAGAACTTAGACCTAAGAAACTGTCCTCCTCCCAGAAAGACAGATTTCTGAGGAAGCCATGTTCTAAAATATTCCAGGGATTCAATATCCTGTGTTATTGGAAGAACCCCAAACATTAGTGATTAATTGATATGTGTTCAAATTATGCATTGCAGGATTGACCCTGAAAAGAAACATTACAAATGTCCTATTTCTGTCAACCATTTTATTATTTTTTCACTCATCCTAATTTGATGCCTTATCTTTTTGTGTGTAAACTTTTAATTCAAGTGTACTGTATATATAGAAACCATATACATTTAAAAATACACTTTTTGACATATACATACATTCACTTAAAGTGTACAAACCCGTGTTTTTTAGTATGTTCATAAAGTGGTGCAACAATCATTACTAACCACTGAGCCACATCCCCTTTTTCCTTTTTATTGATTCTTTTTGGTTATACATAATATTTGGATTCATTATGATATAGTTATAAAGGCCTGGAATATAATTTTGCTCTAATTCAGTCCATAGTTATTTCCCCTTTCCTCTCCTCCTCACTTACCCTGCTCCCTTTCCTCTACTCTACATATTTTTCTGCTATTTACTTTTAGGTTTTATTCTCTTTTTCCTTGTTGTTTTAGTTACTATCTTGTGGATATACATGGTGATGAGATTCACTGTGGTATATTCGTATATATACATAACATAGTTAGGTTAGATTCATTCTACTGTTCTTCCCTTCCCCTGTTCCTTCTCACTCCCCCACATTCCCATTAGTCTAATCCACCAAACTTTCTTCTATTTTGATGGAATCCTCCCTTTTCTCCCCGCCCCCACGTTATTTTGGACTAGTTTCCACATATCAAAGAAAACATTCAAACTTTGACTATCTGAATCTGTCCAAAGCTCACTTTTAAGTTGCTTATCTTTCATTGTTACATTGTAAAAGTTCTTCATATCTTCTGGACGCAAATCCCTTAACAGTTATGTTTTCCCACCTGTGGATTGTCTTCATTGAATCAGTGGTGTCCTTAGGAGCACCAAAGGTTTTTACCCCAGTGTTGAGTACTGGACCCAGGACCTTGTGCATGCAAAGCACTGTACCACTGATATGTGCCCATAGCTCCAAAGGTTTTAATTTTGATGAAGTGTTCACATCATCAACTCCCTTCTTCTCTCTAAGGGTTTCTACTGAAAAATTCACCAGTAATTTTATGGGACTTCTCTTGTATGTGATGCATTGCTTTTCTCTTGCCACTTTGAAGATTCTTTGTCTTTGACTTTTGAAAGTTTGATTATGACAAGTCCTCTGTGGACCTATTTGAGTTCATCTTAGTTGAAGTCCTTTGAGCTTTCTCTAATTTGATTATCCATTTTCATCCTCAGATTTGGGAAGCTATAGGCCATCATTTATTCAATTAAGCTACCTACCCCTTTCTCTCTTTTACTCCTGGGATTTCCTTAATGCATATTTGGGATCATTTGATGGTCTTCTAGACTTCTCTTAGGTTTTGTTCATTCATTGTCCTTTTTGCTGCTCCTCTGACTTATGACTTGTCTTTTGAATTTCCTAATTCTTTCTTCTGCTACTGAATCCCTGTAGTGAGTTTTTTTTTACTTGTTATTATATTCTTTAGTTCCAGGGCTTTTGTTTGGTCAGATTTTTATAGTTTCTATTTCTTTGTTGATATTCTCATTTTGTTCATGCATTTTTATTCTGACTCCCTTTAGTTGTGTCTTGTAGCTCACTGAATTCATTTAAGACAATTATTTTGAATTCTTTGTCAAGCAATTAATAGATCTTTGTTTCTTTAGGGTCCATTTCTGGAGATTTATTTTGGTCCTTTTATTGGGACATGTTTTTCTGTTTCTTCATATGCTGTCCCTTTTTTTTTTTTTTTTTGTAATTGCTTGTTTGTTTTGTTTTGTTTTTTTGCCAGGGTGTCAGTATTTGAAAAACACAACCATCTTTCTCAGTCTTTACAGACCTTTGCCAATTGGCACACCAAGAGATTCTGTTGACCTTTAAAATTTTTTCTGGAGATATAGCTCTCTGTACTTAAGCAAAGAATTTCCAATTAGAGAAAAAAAAATTTTTTTTCTGGAGCTCATCATTTCTTGCTTTCTCTAGCATCTGTCTGCAGTACTGATGGTTCTGTGGTCTACCAAGCCACCAGACTCTCCTTTGTTCTCAGGGACACACAGATATCCAAAGTATCTAGTTACCCTTTAGCACCCAGTGTCAGATAAGACAGAAACCAGTTCCTTTGAAGGCCCTTAGGAAGCTGGAACTTTGGACATATGATCTACTCTTCCCTTTCCTTCCTAAGGAAGAACTCAATGATTGGGTGTTTTTTCCTGACCACACTGAGCTGTTATGGTTTATAGGGGAAGGACTATCATATATGAATGTCTTCTTACCTGATTTTGTGCAGCTGGCCTTGGTTTTGCCCTTGCCTGAGTGTTGTGAATTTCTAATTTGTTTCTGGAGTTCTCAAAACTGTACACTGTAGTTAAGTCAGTGTCTCTAAGGGAATGAAGTCTGTGGGCTACTACTCCACCATCTTGCTGGCTTTGCTGCATATTCTTAACATTTTGAAGTTATGACATATTTGATAATCCAATAAAAACTGTGAAATTTCTTCATATATACGTAAAATTTGAGACAAAAATACTTTGCGAGTGTTAACCTCATATACACATGAATATATTCCTATTCATTCATGTACTCAGTATTTAAAATATTGATACACACTCTGTAGTAAGTATTTAGTACTATGAGCTTTGACAAATATGTAAAATCATGTAACTGCAAACATGTTGAGATACACATTTCTTTTAATCCACGAACATGGACTATTTATATCCCTATGTATTTAGGTTGTCTTAGCAATATTTTATAGTTTTCATTTCTCTTGGCAATGTTTTATAGTTTTAATTGTGCAAGTCTTATGCATATTTCGTTTAATCAATTCCTAGATATTTCATGTTTGTTGATGCTTCTGTGAATGTTATTTTGTATTTCACCTTTCACTAATTTATAGCTAGCAGAAAAATACAGTGGATTTTGTACACTTTGTATATTTATAAACTTTCTATAATTTTATTTTTAAATGCAGTCAGTACTCCTGTATTCTAAGTATCCTGAGATTCTCAAGAAGTTCCATGTTTCCTTTCCGATTCTTTAGACTTTGTGTTTCTTTGACTTCATACTCTTTTAAAATATATATGCCTGTCCTATTTAATAAGCACACAAACATTCATAGAATGTTTAATATCTGACAAGCACAACATATGCTATAGCTTTTATTCTTGTCCCAATTTAGAGATGAGAAAACAATCATGAGGTAAATTAAATTATTTGCCAAAAGTTCCACAGCTAATAATTGGGGAACTGAGATATGATCCTGGACTTCTGGCTGTAAATCAGAAGCTCTCAAACCTTTTGGTCTGTGGGCCCCAGAGACCAAAACAATGACTGAGCCAAAGTATATTGGGGCATACAAGAGGACTAAATATGCAAGAAATCTCAATTAAGAAAAACAAAGCTTGAAGAGTTTACCCCCAGATCTTAAGATTTACTTTAAAGGTACAGATGAAAATAGGATACCTCTGGAGAAAGAATGTACAGACAACAAGAACAGAAGACAGTCCAGAAATAGACCAATTATTTTCTCCTATGTACAAGGGATGTGTTCCAAGACCTCCAGCCAATGCCTGAAACCACAGATAGTCCTAACCCTATATATGCAGGCACTCCCTGACTTAATGACGGTTTAACTTACATTATTTCAGCTACACACTATTTTGAAAATGACATGCAATCAGTAGAAATCATCCTTCAAATTATAAATTTTGACCTTTTTCTGGACAAGCAGTATGCATCTCTTGAGATGCTGGGCAGCAGTGGTGAACCACAACTGCCAGTCAGTCACATGATTTTAAGGGTAAAGAATTGATATCTTCAGTACTATGTTGCTAAATGGTGATGTTCAGTAGGTTAGGAGTATTAACACAGGTCCCTAAGCCAAACACACTAGGACAGGACACGTGGGTTGTACCCTGGTCCACACCCACCCTACATTCCAGAAACTCTTGTGGGTAGCAGGAAGAGGTGAGGAATGGCCTTGTAGCTGCTGGCTCAGGTGGTGCTGCCCTCCTGTCTTCTTCATGTTAGTCCTAGTTCTCTTGTGCTCCTGGCCCCAGACTGCACCAGCCCTCTATGACAGTGGTGGCTGAAAGCTGAGGTGGACAGAGAAACCAGTGTGGCCAGGGCAGAGTAGAAACATTCTGAATGAAAAAAAAGGAGATGTTAGTTGAACATGGAGGGGATACCGCACTGTCCCTACTTGGGCTATAAAGAGTCTAGGAAGCTTCCAGAAGGAGGTAATGCCTTGGCTGAAGCTTGAAACCTGAGCTGTAGGTAGCCAGCTGGAACACACAGGATGGGACCTGGTGGGAGTCACTATGTGAGCAATGGCATGCAGGTGAGCTCACGGTGGTTGCCACCTTCAGAAACCTGGACTCAAGGGCCAGTGGTCCAGGTGGGAAGGAATGTTGGCCTGTGAAGGCCTCTGCCCCTAAGACCTATAACCCAGAGTGTCCTTGAGGCAGGCAGATGGCATCCCTTGCCCTTCGCACATCCACCTCACTGCAGTGGTTGCCAAGGGTTATTTGAGTCACCTCTTCTTTGCCCCACTTTCCCCACAGTAAAGATTTATCCTTAAAGTTACTTGCAGCGCCCTGATTTAGGCATCCTGATTTAGACATCCTGTCATCTGTGATTCTCTTGTGCAGGTAAAAATCAGGGCCCCTGGAGGACTGCATCCCAGGAACTGAGCCCTGACTTAGTATCACTCACCCCATCCTTGTTGCTCTTCCACTCTCCTCCACCAGGTGGCAGAGGCCTCTGTTTTGGTACTTGAGGTCTTTGCACCATGAGTTTAGAATAGGCTTGATTATATAAAAGCATGAAAGATTCAACACATGGTATTTCTTTCCATTTTCCTGGTCTTTGACAAAATAATTCTAGTTGCATAATAGTGTAATAATTCAGTGACCTATTTAAAGGCCATTTTTCCTTTGAGTCTAGCACAATCACAGGCTGTGCTGTTTCAGTGTAATTTTTTTTTTTTTCATGGTCACAGGTTTATAGCTAAAAGCAGAACAGCCAGTGAAAATTCTTTGTATGGAGATAGCATGAGCTTAGTATTTCCATACTTAAAGATCAAAACAGAGATCTCCCAAACACTGTTTTCTCTGTGTACCTCAAAACTCTTCTCATTATCTTGTGCCACAAATCTGCCAATTTCAGATATCCCCATTCATACAAATGGCCTAAGGACAAAGAGCTCCAAAGAACTCAAATAACAAAGAAATCAGAGAGCCAGGCTGAGGGCTGCTGTCTGTAGTGGTGAGGACACCAACCAGAAAGCAAATAAGATGACAATCACATACTACCCAGCTTGGAGAACAGACCTGTGGGAAGTGGGAGGGAATGGGATACTGTATCTCCAATTTGCCCCAGGATCACAGAGGTCAGGGCCAGACCTCTGGTATGCATCTAACGAGGGCTCACACCAGGTCCCATGAGGGAGAAGGTGGATATTATCTAAGAGTAACATGTTCCTCTAGGACCCCACAGGAGGGGCTCCGGCTCTGGACATGGTCTGGTGGGTGGTCTAGCACTCCTGGATCTAGCAGAGCCCTGGATGGATGAGGATGGGCCCCTAAAGGCAAGGTGTCTCTTCAGTGTTCCCCCTTGAGAAACAGAGCTGCCAGGGTGAGGCCAGCACAGATGTATACCTAGACGTAGCCTCGCTTGTGGTGATGCTGGTGCCCAAGGTGAAGTGGGTGTTTCTGCTTGGTGACTCTTTGAGGATGACACTGAAAAAGTTCCTCTTTGTCCTGTGTAACTTGGTCACCATGAAGGTGCTTTGGCTAGTGGTGCCACAGATTTTCAGGCCAAGCTTGCCCCATAGTGCTGTCTGGTGCTCTAGAGGGGACCTCTCTTTGGGAGGAGATGCTCATTACCTAAAGGCAGATATCAGATCTGTGCTCCTAGATTCCACTGAAGACAGGCAAGTTACTGGAGGTGGGCTCTCTGAGGGTGGTGCTGGTCCCCGAGTTGAACTTGAGGATTTCTGCCTGGATGGGAATTGTGCCTGGCACTAAATGTAGGGGTACTCATGGCTCCCTGCACATGTTTGCTATCATCTTTTGTCCCCTGGTCCCTGTGGAGGTGCTCTGGTTAGAAGTGCTGCAGGTTTTCATGCCCAGCCTTGCCCCATAGCACTGTCTGGTGCTTGGGGTCTCTCTTCTTTTGAAGCAGATGCTCATTGCTCCCAAGGCCACTATCAGATCTGGGAGCAAGTCTGTATTCCCAGATCCCTATGATGCCATGGGCATGGACTTGCAACTGGAGGCAGACTTTCTGGGGTTCTTGCTGGCCTCCCAAGTTGAATTTAAGGATTTCTGTTTGGGCAGACTTTTGGGGATGGCACCGAAAGTAAGAATACCAGTGGCTCCTTACATGGGCTTACTTTTCATCCTACATCCCTTAGTTGCCATGGAGGTCCTCTGGTCAGTGGGGCCACAGGTGTTCAGGCCCAAGTTAGCACCACAGTGATGTTTGTTGCTTGAGGTCTCTCTTTTAACTGAACAGATGCTCAGTGTTGCAGAGTTGGATATCATATCTGCTAGCAGCTCCCTCCTCCAAAATCCCACTGATGCTGCTGACACCATAAGCCCCCACAAGACTGGGTTGCAGTTAGTCATTGAGCATGGCTGCCTATTTTGGGGCCAAATGACTAGAGCATTGAGTCTGTGAGTGGCAACTGCAGAGCAGATGCACTGGATGTACCAGTGGAGAATACAGCTTAGCTGACAGCAAGGATTGGCTAAGTGCTGGCCTAGGGGCCCAAGGTGGGATTTTGGGATAGTGAAATCCCAAGTTTTCCCTGGGTTGTGCTACTCAAAGGCTTGAGCAAAGTTTGGGTCTGAGGATAGAGCTAGAGTTGCCAGATCTCCAAACTGGAGAAAGGCAGAAACAGGGTCAGCAAGGAGACTGGGTTAGAGGCCAGGAGTATGTAGTAGTACTGGAAAAGTCTCTGAGTTGGAGAAGAACGACAGGGGAGCTACGTTACCTGCCAGATAAGAAGCCCAGTGTTGTCCACTGGAGCCGATTCTAGGAGGACCCCTGGGCTCAAGGAGTCCATCTCTATTTTGCATCACTCTGCTGTGCATTCCTACAAGGCCCTGGAGGGACTGCATGTGGGAGCAGTCCCTGAGGCAGGCAGGGGGAGGGAACATGAATGCTGAAAGCAGCTGTAATTCCAGATGGCCTGGCCTCACCCTCAAAGCACCATTGATAGACTGCAGAGCCTTCTCCTCCTCATCTGAGTCTGCAGTGGTGACTTGAAAATCCAGTTCTGGAGTTTAGGCAGCATCAGAGGGTCCCTCACCTATGTGGCAGCTGAGTAAATCTTACATTTTCTTGTACTACCACTGTCCACTGTGGGTGGGAAATTCCTAGATGTTTTTATCTGCCCTGCTGTTGTGTCTGCTATTTCCTTGTACTGGGCCTCCTTCTAGGCAATTTCTGAGACTGAAAAGGGAGACCAGGAACTCTTCTCCCCTGTTTTTTGAGGCTCCCAATGGCTGCCTGAGATGTAGTGGGTGAAGACCCTTCCCCTTCAACAGTGGGATGCCTCCAGTGGAGCTGAATGAGCTCCTGATAACATTTTGTTGTGGCAGTACCTCACACATGAGGCCTGGGAGATCTGCTTAGCTCCACCTTTAGAGCTCTGAGCATGGAGCTTTCTCTGCATAACTCCATGCCTGGGTACCAAGGGAGACAGGCCTCTGGACCCACTAATGTTTCCCAATCTCCTGGGGAGGTTTGTGGGTGTTGGATTTGAGGGTGATGAGCTATTTCTATTGCATGGATCCCTCAATCCATGCCCAGGCGCCAGTGCAGTCATGGATTTGTCAGGGATCGTCCCTGCTTAGCACAGGGGGAATGGCTAGCAGAGATTCTAGCTGAGCAGCATCTGCATGAGGGGGTAGATTTGGGATCAGCCACTGTGTCCTCCTGCCCTTACCTGGAAACACTGGATGGGACAGATACTGAGAAGTGCAGACACCACTCAGTGTCTTTTGGGGTGGCAGTTGAAATGTGGAGCAAGAAAGGCTGCTGGAGAGTGGGACACCTTACCCTTGACCTATGCTGCTTTTTCTAGGATTTTAACCAAGAAAAAACAATCTTGTGTTCTATAAAAACCTGTATGTGAACATTTGAGCTGCTTATTTTGTGTTTTCTACATACAGAGGTTCTCCAGTTTTTCTTGAGTTTGTCATTGTTTAGCTGTTCTGGGAACAACTCTAGGTATCCTAACAACTTCACAGTACATTTAGAATTAGTATTTGACTGATTAGGCAAAATATAGAAGCCTGAAAGACATATAGATCACTGTGCCATCCACTCTTTATGTTCGTCATATGTTTTACCTTTACATAAATTGAAGTCACTCTGTCAGACTTTGTACAATTTTTCATTCAAGAGTTTCTATACTCTTTCCTGGCCACATTAGGTGCTCTGTCCACTTTGGCTTTCAGGTGCCACTGCCATATTGGGCTGGGTAGCCTGGGGCCAGGCTCCAGCCTGGGCAGGAGCACAGGTGGGCTGGGGCCAGGTGGAGCAAGGCAAGGAGGGCAGCACCACCTGAGCCAGTACCTACTACGGCTTCTCCTTACCTCCTGCTATCCACAGGAGTTCCTGGCGGACAGGATGGGTGGGGACCAGGGTACAGCCCATGTATCCTAGGTTCTTGGTGTCAGGTGTGTCTTGTTTAGGGACCCAAGGCCTTTGCTTCTTTCTCGGCCTCCTCTTCCCACTTAGCATTGAATACCAGATGAGCCCAGAGAGACTTGTGTGCTGCTGGGTCCTGAGCCCCTAGACCCAGGGGATCAGGGATAGGCCACGTGCAGGCATGTGACCAGTGCTCCACTTGGAATAAGAAGTGGGTGTGGTGTCTGCCTGGGTTCTCTGTGCCAGCTCTAGAGAGCTGGTGCTCCTCTTTACCTTCGTTGGTGCCAGAGAGTCCAGAGGCTTAGATGCTTCCCTGGCCTCTGGGCTGGAATCAGTTTACTGTTGCAGGGCCCCAGTGAGCAGTGAAGTCATAGAGCTATGGGTCCTGGTGTCTGTGACATCAGGAATTACCAGAAGAGGGGCTGTGATATCACAGAAGACCCTCAGAGGGATCACTGGTGCAGGGAAGAGCGTGGAGTACTACAGGGGAGAAAAAGGAAGTTGTCTTTGTCAACACCTGGAATCACAGAAGATTTCAGTCAAAAGTATTCAGTATCACCATGTTCCAATTTTGATATTATAGTTGTCAACTCCTTTAATTGCACTTCAAACAAGCATTGTTGGTACAGTTCTTTTTGACTGCCTGCCAATACCTCCGTGGCCTTTCTTGGGGCTGGGAAAAGCACCATCTAGTCTGTTTATGAAGCTGAGTCATAGGAATTTCTGACCCAGACCAGGCAGGTAAGAACCAGAGCAGCCAAAACCCCAGTCCTAGCTTCTGTGTGATCCTGAGGGAGGGCAGAGGGCCAGCAGCTGAGCTCCCAGAGCACCCTCTCCAGTCCCAACTCACCAGGCAGCCCTGCCCTCCAAAGCCTCCAGGCCTTCAGAGATCCATGTCAGTGCTTGAAGAGCCCAGCTGGGGCTGAGGGCCGGAGCTCAGGCCCCCTCTGCTCTGTTTTACCTCCACACCCCACATTGCTAGTGTTTTAGTCAGCTTTTTTGCTGCTGTGACTAAAAGATCTGAGCAGAACAATTTTAGGGAGGAAAAGTTTACTTGGGGATTCAGTTTCAGAAGTCTGAATCCACAGACAGGAGGCTCCATTCCTGAGGAGTCAAGGTGAGGCCAAACATCATAGCAGAAGAGTGTGATTGAGGGAAGCAACCCACAAGATGATCAGAAAGCAGAGAGAGACTCCACTCTCCAGATACAAAATATACATCCCAAGGTCATGCCCCTAGGGAACCACCTCCTCCAGCCACACCCTACCTTCAGTCACCACCTGGTTAATCCCCATCAGGGGGTTAATTCAACAGTCGGATAAGGCTTTTGTAATACAGTTATTTCTCCTTCAAACCTTCTTCCATTGTCTCATACATGAGCTTTTGAGGGACACCTCACATCCAAACCATAACAGCTGGGAACAGTGGCCGAGTCCTCAGCCATGGAGTCTTTGCTTCCAGTAGCTTTGGATATGCTCTGTTACTCATTCCTTTAACAAGATTTTGGGGTTAATTTCACACTGCATAATAAAAGGCAGGGTGAGCTTTGTGGATTTAGAGTGTTGAACCCAAAGTGATGTTTATGTGGAGAATTGATTGGAGAATACTTTCCATGTCTGATAACTTTAGCTTTCCTCCAAAGCCTGTTGGCTACAGGGACTTAGATACTGACTAGGTAGATCCAATTCAGAGGAAGAAGGTAATCCATGGACTGTTCTTCCTAGGGAGACTGTCTTCAGGAACACCAGAGACTTCAACAGATGGCAAAATTATATCAATGTCAGTCAGTTTAAGAGGACAGGGTTGGGAAACTGAGCCAGAACACACGGATTATTGAACAAGGGGAAGCAGAAAATACCTGTTAAAAGTTTAGGCCAAAAAAGTGTCCCATTTCAGGCCAAACATTGGTTTCCCTTCTATAGCTAGGTGAGGCTTCTGAATAGACAGTGGAACAAGATTGTGAAAATAGTTAAGGTTGATTATGGGCCATGCACTGAATCAATACTTTTAACCATTATCAACCTAGTAAGGCAGGTACTATTATATTCTCATCTGAAACTAAGGCAACAGCCTGTTGAGCTATGAAGCCCCTTGTCCAGTTCACCCAGCAAATAAGCAGCAGAGCCACAGTTTGCATCTGGACGCTGTGCCTCCAGGTGTCACACTCCCAACCACTGCAATACCCAGCCTCCCCTGTGTCAGGCCATCTGTTGTGCTGGGGACAAAGGAAGATGAGTTGGGAGATGCTGTAAGAGGCCATTTGCACGAAAAAGGTCTCAACCAGGGGAGAGGGCCCAAGAGCAATTCCAGAGGAATACTCTTCAAAGAAGCATAATAGTGCCAATGCTATTAGATTAGTTTTACATAGACCAATTCTTTTTTTAATATCATTTATTTATTTATGAGGATCAAACCCAGTACCTCACATGTGCAAGGCAAGAGCTCTACCACTGAGCTACTGCCCCAGCCCTAGACCAGTTCTTTCTATGTCTCAGAACAGGACTGAATTATGCATGCAGTCCACATTACAAGACGTCAAACTGACTCACTGGAATTCACTTTGTTTCTTAGACAGAGCTCCCTGTCTCAACTCTACAGCTTCCATGTCTACCTAGAAACAACCTACATTTAAGGCCAGTTTGCAAAAGACACCAACTCCATCCGAGCTTGTGACAGCCTCACCCTGGTGAAGCCACAGCTTGGTTCCTGTTTAGGCAAGTGCGCATGTGTGCCTTGCTCTTTGCCACCCAGCAGACTTCCCAAATACACGCCTCTTGAGATCTGCCCATCCTGGGAAAGGAGACATAGTTACTGGCCAGTTGGTGATGTTTCCTCTGTCCCCATGGGAAACATTTTACAATAAACTGTCCAGCTTGGTTACAGAGTTGGCTTGAACCCCAGAGGAATACAGGTGTCAGAGAGCCCCAGTCCAGAGGGTGGGGGCATTGTCCCCATGACAACCAAACCTCCTGACCTTATCTTTGGGAAAAGTATGCCCCTCCATTTACAGATAGCAGTAAACATCAAAGGAATTCTCTCCAGTGTCCTCTTCCCCTGGTGCCAATAGGCCTGCTCTGCACTTCTGTAGCCAGGTTCTGCACACTGAAGGGTTATGGAAAATAATATTCCTGCAAGATAGTTCCTGAGGAAAAATGGAGGGACAGTGTGACTGCGGAGGGGGGAGGAGAAATGGGTCAAACATTAAGCCTCTCCCAGTGTACCCTTTCCCAATAACAATGGACCATGAGGGGATAAAGCAAACTTTTCATCCCTTCCCAGGTTCATCCCCAGCATCTCCACCAAAAGCAAACATTTACCCCTTCCAACCCTAATGCATCTTGAAGGAAGGAGGCAAATACTGAATGTTTGGCCCTGAACTTTGACCTTCCCCCATCTCAAATTAGTCCTAAATGGAGGCACAGCAGATATTGAAACTCTGGGAAACAGTGGCTCCCAGAGCAAGTAAAACAATGGGCAAGATTTGAGTAGTCATCCCTCAGGATCTGGACTCCTATAATAATGTTTCAACCTTTTTAATAACTACCCTCCTAAGTTAAAGTTCTAACCAGTAGACTAGCCTCAGATTGTCCAAACTGCATGTCCACAGTCTCCAATGAGACTATAAAACCCAGACTCCTTTTATAACTCAGGGGTCAGCTCCATACCCAGAAATGGGCCTTCCCATGCCTGATGCAGAATAAAGGAAAGCTTGCTGATCCAAGGTTTACTGCCTGTCTCCTACCTGTCATTTGTGGACCATGAGCTCACACACATGTTCCTCTTTTCTTTCCCTCCAAAATTCCACTGAGTGTGCACACCATCCAGAAGAACAGCCTCATCCTATGGCACTAAGGAGAATACACAAGCTAGAAACAGCCCAGTTGTTCAGTAACAGAACAAGGGTATGTAGCATATGAGGCATTCATCCACAGGGTTTCAAGCAGAGAACAGTGAGTAAACAGGTTACATATGACCAAATGATGAATCCCACAAAATAATTATATGACATATAGTCCCATCCTTAAGAAGACCCTCCTGTACCCAACCCCACTAAGGCCCCTTAGAGGAAGCTCTAGTTGGCCATGCTGTATCTTCCTCAGAGGCAGCCCTGTGGCCAGCCCACATTTTCTCATCTTTCCAGACTCTCCATGGTCTACAGAGGTTCCATTATCACCTTTAAGGGCACATGTCCAAGGACCTAACTTCTTCCCACCCCACAAAAGGTTGCACCATCCCCTAATAGCACCCAGGGCTGGCAACCAAGTCTTTAGTATATGGAGCTTTGGGGAACTTTTAAGATCCAAACTATAACACTACTCCATGCCCCCAGTGGAAACTAGAATAAAATATCATCCTAACATAGAAATGAGAGGACTTGAAATAAAGCAGTAAGCATGAAAGAGTCACATTTGACTTTAGTGAGGAAGGAGACAAAGATGAAAGGGGACTCTCCTCTCCTCCCCTCTCCTCTAAGTCATGAGTAAGGTCCTGGGATTGTAAAAGCAATATGTAGCTTTCAGGGGCATGTTGCTGCCAGGAGAGAAAAGGTCTTACACCTCCTTTTCTCTCCTGCTTCTAAAGTGGTGGCAAAATGTCTGTTTCTGTTGGTTTGAAGGAGTCTAAACATTGCCAAAGGACAAATAAAGGAAATCATATAGGCATGTTCTTCTAAAATGCTACTTCCTTTGTGACTGTCTTGATTCCCTATTCAGAACTTACAGTTTCCTTTTCTACCCTCCATCATATACTTTCTACTTCCATTAGTATTTGCAAACTATTTGTATTAGTCAGGGTTCTCTAGAGGAACAATATCAACAGGAAGTATGATTATAAAAAGAGGATTCATTAGATTGGCTTACATGACCAGAAGCAGGATAGTCTGCAGTGGCTGTCTGCAGGTTGGGGAACTGGAGGAACCAATAGCTGCACAGTCCATTTTGAGTTAATATTTGTACATAGTGTGAGTTTTGGGGTGAGGTTCTTTTCTTTTTTTTCCTTTCCTTCCTCTGTCCCTTCCTTTCTCACTCCTGCTTGGGACATCCTCTTGTTCGTACAATATTTGTTGCAAAGTCTATCCTTCCTCCACTAAATTGACTTTCCTCTTCTTTAAAATAAAGGGGTTGAATTAGCAATGGAGGAAATCTCTGTTGTCTTCCAGCTTTATGAATCTTTTGAATCAATTTATGCTGATATGCACTTCATTTAAGTGAAGCTATCCTTCATATCATATGTACATAAAGAAGGTCCTCTAGTTGCAGTTCAAAATCTATCTATTAGGTATCATTTAATTGATGGAGGATTTTTCTTGTAATGTTTTTGGAAGTTTAGGAAAGATGTATAGAAATCTTTAGTATATAAAAAATCCTTAGAATATCAAATATGATTATTTTTGGACAGATCTAATAAACTTTGGGTTTTGCTTGACTTGGAGTGGCAAAAAAATGTGGTTTAGGTCTCAATAAACACAATAATACCTGGTTAATCTTTGTCTTAATCTTGGATTCACACACAGAAGGAGTAAAATAGTAATTGTGCCACCATTTAACACAAGATATTTGATACACAACAGTGAATTTTTTTTATTTTTAAAATAATTTTTAGCTGTAGAAGGACACTATACATTTATTTTATTTATTTATATGTGGTGCTGAGGATTGAACCCAGTGCCTTGCACGTGCTAGGTAAGTGCTCTACCACTGAGCTACAACCCCAGCCCACAGTGAATCTTTTTTTTTTTATTTTATTGTAAACAAATGGGATACATGTTGTTTCTCTGTTTGTACATGACGTAAAGGCATACCATTTGTGTAATCATAAATTTACATAGAGTAATGTTGTTTGATTCATTCTATTTTCCCTTGCCCCCACCCCTCCCACCCCTCTTTTCCCTCTATACAGTGCTTCCTTCCTCCATACTTGCCCCCCTCCCTAACCCTAACTCTAACCCTAACACTAACCTCTCTCTCCCCCCATTATGTGTCCTCATTCACTTATTAGCGATATCATTCGTCCTTTGGCTTTTTGAGATTGGCTTATCTCACTTAGCATGATATTCTCCAATTTCATCCATTTGCCTGCAAATGCCATAATTTTATCATTCTTTATGGCTGAGTAATATTCCATTGTATTATATATATATATATATACCACAGTTTCTTTATCCACTCATCAATTGAAGGGCATCTAGGTTGGTTCCACAGTCTGGCTATTGTGAATTGAGCAGCTATGAACATTGATGTGGCTGTATCTCTGTAGTATGCTGATTTTAAGTCCTTTGGGTATAGGCCAAGGAGTGGGATAGCTGGGTCAAATGGAGGGTCCATTCCAAGTTTTCTAAGGAATCTCCACACTGCTTTCCACAGTGGCTGCACTAATTTGCAGCCCCACCAGCAATGTATGAGTGTACCTTTCTCCCCACATCATCGCCAACACCTGTTGTTGCTCGTATTCTTGATAATCGCCATTCTAATTGGGGTGAGATGAAATCTTAGGGTGGTTTTGATTTGCATTTCTCTTATTACTAGAGATGTTGAACATTTTTCCATGTGTTTGTTGATTGCTTGTAGATCTTCTTCTGTGAAGTGTCTATTAATTTCCTTAGCCCATTTGTCGACTGGATTATTTGAATTCTTGGAGTAGAGATTTTTGAGTTCTTTATAGATTCTGGAGATTAGTGCTCTATTTGAAGTATGATTGGCAAAGATATTCTCCCACTCTGTAGGCTCTTTCTTTGCATTGCTGATAGTTTCCTTTGCTGAGAGAAAGCTTTTTAGTTTGAATCTATCCCAGTTATTGATTCTTGCTTTTATTTCTTGTGCTATGGGAGTCCTGTTAAGGAAGTCTGGTCCTAAGCCGTTGAAGGTCTGGACCTACTTTTTCTTCTATAATCTGCAGGGTCTCTGGTCTGATTCCGAGGTCCTTAATCCATTTTGAGTTTAGTTTCGTTCATGGTGAGAGATATGGGTTTAGTTTCATTCTGTTGCATATGGATTTCCAATTCTCCCAGCACCATTTGTTGAAGAGGCTATCTTTTCTCCATTGCATATTTTGGGCCCCTTTGTCTAGTATGAGAAAATTGTATTTATTTGGGTTTGTGTCCGTGTCCTCTATTCTGTACCATTGATCTACCTTTCTATTTTGGTACCAATACCATGCCATTTTGGTTACTATTGCTTTGTAGTAGAGTTGAAGATCTGGTATTGCAATACCCCCTGTTTCACTCTTTCTGCTAAGGATTGCTTTAGCTATTCTGGGTTTCTTATTCTTCCAGATGAATTTCATAATTGCTTGTTCTATTTCTGTAAGGTACGTCATTGGGATTTTAATTGGAATTGCATTGAATTTGTGTAGCACTTTAGGTAGTGTGGCCATTTTGACAATATTAATTCTTCCTATCCAAGAACATGGGAGATCTTTCCATCTTCTAAGGTGTTCTTTAATTTCTTTCTTTAGTGTTCTATAGTTCTCATTGTAGAGGTCTTTCACCTCTTTTGTGAGATTGATTCCCAAGTATTTTATTTTTTTCGAGGCTATTGTGAATGGGGTAGTTTTCCTAATTTCTCTTACTGAAGATTCGTCACTTATGTATAAAAATGCATTGGATTTATGAGTATTGATCTTGTAACCTGCTACTTTACTAAATTCACTTATGAGTTCTAAGAGTTTTCTGGTGGAATTTCCAGGTTCCTCTAAATATATAATCATGTCATCAGCGAACAGGGATAGTTTGAGTTCTTCTTTTCCAATTCGTATCCCTTTAATTTCTTTGGTTTGTCTAATTGCTCTGGCTAGAGTCTCAAGAACGATGTTGAATAGAAGTGGTGAAAGAGGGCATCCCTGCCTTGTTCCAGTTTTTAGGGGGAATGCTTTCAGTTTTTCACCATTTAGAATGATATTGGCCATGGGCTTAGCATAAATGGCCTTTACAATGTTAAGGAATGTTCCCACTATCCCTATTTTTTCTAGTGTTTTGAGCATGAAGGGGTGCTCTATTTTATCAAATGCTTTTTCTGCATCTATTGAAATAATCATGTGATTCTTGACTTTAAGTCTATTGATATGGTGAATGACATTTATTGATTTCCGGATGTTGAACCAACCTTGCATCCCTGGGATAAAACCCACTTGATCATGGTGCACTATCTTTTTAATATGTTTTTGTATGCGATTTGCTAAAATTTTGTTGAGAATTTTTGCGTCGATGTTCATTAAGGATATTGGTCTGAAATTTTCTTTCCTTGATGAGTCTCTGTCTGGTTTAGGTATCAGGGTGATATTGGCTTCATAGAATGAGTTTGGGAGGGTTCCCTCCTCTTCTATTTTATGTAATACTTTGGGAAGTATTGGAATGAGCTCTTCTTTAAAGGTTTTGTAGAACTCGGCTGAGAACCCATCTGGTCCCGGACTTTTCTTTGTTGGTAGGCTTTTGATGACTTCTTCAATTTCATTACTAGAAATTGGTCTATTTAAATTGTGTATGTCCTCCTCGTTCAGTTTAGGCACTTCATATGTCTCTAGAAACCTGTTGATGTCTTTGAAATTTTCTATTTTGTTGGAGTATAGATTTTCAAAATAGCTTCTAATTATGTTTTGTATTTCAATCCTGTTTGTTGTGATATTTCCTTGTTCATTCCGAATTTTAGTGATTTCGTCTTCTCTTTGTTAGTGTGGCTAAAGGTTTATCAATTTTGTTTATTTTTTCGAGGAACCAGCTATTTATTTTGTCAATTTTTTGTATTGTTTCTTTTGTTTCAATTTCATTGATTTCAGCTCTGAGTTTAACTATTTCCTGTCTTCTACTACTTTTGGTGCTGGTCTGTTCTTCTTTTTCTAGGGTTTTGAGCTGTAGCATTAGGTAGCATTTGTTGAGTTTTACTTCTTTTATTAAATGCGCTCCATGAAATAAATTTCCCTCTAAGTACTGCTTTTATAGTATCCCAGAGATTTTGATATGATGTTTCTTTGTTCTCATTTACCTCTAAGAATTTTTTAATTTCCTTCCTAATATCTTCTGTTATCCATTCATCATATAATAACATATTGTTTAATCTTCAGATGTTGGAATAGTTTCTGTGTTTTACTCTTTCATTTATTTCTAACTTCAATCCATTATGATCTGATAGAATACATGGTAGTGTCTCTATCTTCTTGTATTTGCTAACATTAGCTTTGTGGCATAATATATGGTCTATTTTAGAGAAGGATCCATGTGCTGCTGAGAAGAAAGTGTATTCGCTCTTGGTTGGATGTATATTCTATAAATGTCCGTTAAGTCTAAATTATTGATTGTGTTATTGAGATCTATGGTTTCATTGTTCAATTTTTGTTTGGAAGATCTGTCCAGTGGTGAGAGAGGCGTGTTAAAATCACCTAGTATTATTGTGTTATGGTCTATTTGGTTTCTGAAATTGAGAAGGATTTGTTTGACATACATGGATGAGCCACTGTTTGGGGCATAGATGTTTATGATTGTTATATCTTGCTGATTTTTGCTTCCCTTAAGCAGTATGAAATGTCCTTCTTTATCCCTTCTGACTAACTTTGGCTTGAAGTCCACATTATCTTAAATGAGGATGGATACTCCAGCTTTTTTGCTGAGTCCATGTGCATGGTATGTTTTTCCCCATCCTTTCACCTTTAGTCTATGGGTATCTTTTTCTATGAGGTGAGTCTCTTGCAGGCAACATATTGTTGGATCTTTCTTTTTAATCCAATCTGCCAGTTGATGTCTTTTGATTGATGAATTTAGGCCATTAACATTCAGGGTTATTATTGAGATATGATTTGGTTTCCCAGTCATTTGGTTCATTTTTAAAATTTTATTTATTTATTTGTTTGACACAACTTGTTTCCTCCTTTATTTGACAATTCCTTTAGGATAATTCCTCCATTTGCTGATTTGCTTCTTTGTTTTTTATCTCTTCCTCATGGAATATTTTGCTGGGAATGTTCTGTAATGCTGGCTTTGTTTTTGTAAATTCTTTTAGCTTTTGTTTATCATGGAAGGATTTTATTTCATCGTCAAATTTGAAGTTAAGTTTTGCTGGGTATAAGATTCTTGGTTGGCATCCATTTTCTTTCAGGGCTTGAAAAATGTTGTTCCAGGCCCTTCTAGCTTTTAGGGTCTGGATTGAAAAATCTGCTGATATCCGTATTGGTTTCCCCCTGAATGTAATTTGGTTCTTTTCTCTCACAGCCTTTAAAATTCTGTCTTTATTTTGTATGTTAGGCATTTTCATTATAATGTGCCTTGGTGTGGGTCTGTTGTAATTTTGTGTATTTGGAGTCCTATAAGCCTCTTGAACTTGATTTTCCATTTCATTCTTCAGATTTGGGAAATTTTCTGATATTATTTCATTGAATAGATTGTTCATTCCTTTGGTTTGTTTCTCTAAGCCTTCCTCAATCCCAATAATTATTAAATTTGGCCTTTTCATGATATCCCATAGTTTTTGTAGATTCTGTTCATGATTTCTTACCATCTTCTCTATTTGTTCAACTTTGTTTTCAGGGTTAAATATTTTGTCTTCAATGTCTGAGGTTCTGTCTTCCAGGTGTTCTATCCTACTGGATATGCTTTCTGTGGAGTTCTTAATTTGGTTTATTGTTTCCTTCATGTCAAGGATTTCTGTTTGTTTGTTTTTTCAATATCTCTAACTCTTTATTGAAATGATCTTTTGCTTTCTGTATTTGCTCTTTTAACTGTTGATTGGTGCGATCAATCAATGCCTGCATTTGCTCTTTCATCTCATCATTCAGTGCGTGCATTTGCTCTTTCATCTCATCGTTTGCTTGCCTGATCATTTTAATTATGTACATTCTGAACTCCTTTTCTGTCATTTCTTCTGCCATGCTGTCATTGGGTTTTATTGATGTAACATCTAGATTTTTTTGCAGCATTTTCTTTCCTTGTTTTCTCATATTGTTCAGGTATCAGTGGACCGCTGAGATATGGCAGATTTCCTCTATTGACTTACAATGTCCCTGAAGATTTCTCTATATATCTCCTCTTAGCCTTCAGTAGGCTGAAGTCTTGGAGGAAGTTGATAATGCGGTGCTCCACAAGGAAGCTGCCTCTCTAGGATTGGTGGCCTTCAGGTGGGGTCTATTCCCTGCTAGTGGGCAGAGGTGCCTCCACTTCTTGACCAATGGTCATCCAAAGGGGAACTAGGCTGCGGGCTGAGGCAAGGCCTGTTTGGGCCTGTGTCTCTGGTTTTACCGTCCTTGTGGGGAAACGTCACCCGGCAGGGAAGACTCACCTGGTGGGGAGGTCTCGCTGGTCAGTTCCCTCCTAGAGGTTCCCCTCAATTTACAGCTACCACCTGGGCTTGGGAGCCTTCCTCTGCAAAGTTCCCAGGGGCCCGGCCCTACCTCCTGGGCCTGGGAGCCTTACCCTTCGCAGATGAATCTCCTTCGGCTGCCCCTCCTCAGAGATTCTGCCTGCTGTCCTGGAACCTTCGCTCTGCCCCTAAGCGTGTCTCTGTGGGGCTTTTCCACCAAGAAGCCTCCTAGATCTTGGGACCCTGCTCTGCACCTAATCTCCTGGCTATGCGGCCCCTCCCTGAGCAGCCACCTGAGGCCCCGTACAATCGCTCTGAGTCCCAGAGACCCGCCACACGCCTCTTCCTCCAGACAGCCGCCAAGTATTCCGGTGCAGTCACTAGGAGTCCAAGCAACTCACTGCGTGCCTCCTCCTCCCACCAACCACCCGTAGCCCAGGGCAATCAATCACTCCGAGTCGAAATGACCCTCCCCGTTCCTCCTCCTCCTCCAGGTAACCCCTCGAGTGTTCAGGAGCGGTCGCTCTGAGTGGCTCTGAATCCCCGTGACCCGCTGCACGCGTCCTCTGGGCAACCGCCCAGAGCTCTGGTGCGGCCACTCGAGACCAAGCGACCCACCGCGCCTCTCCTCCAGGCAGCCCCCCTGTGTTCAGGAGCGGTTGCTTTAAGTCCAAACAACTCACCAATTGCCTCCTCCTCTGAGCAGCCGCCTGGAGCTCTCATGCAGTCACTGCGAGTCCAAACGACCCGCCGCGCTCCTCCTCCTCCTCCTCCGGGCAGGCCCCGGTGTTCAGAAGTGGTCTGAGTCCAAACAGCTTGCCACGCAGCCCCTCCTCTGGCAACCGCCTGTAGCTCTGGTATAGCCACTCCAAATCCAAGCGGCCACGCTCCTCCTCCTCCTCCTCCTCAGGGCAGGCCCCGGTATTCTGAGTCCACACAGCTCTCCTCGCCGCTCCTCCCCTGGGCAGGCACCAGAGCCCCAGTGTTTGCTGTGATTCCCAGCGCTGTGCTGAGCGGCCTCCTTTCCGATGCTCCCAGTTGACTGAGTTCACTGCTCCAGCGGGGGGAGGGGCGTCTCGCCGGCAGCTCTACTTCACAAAGTTCCCTGCGTTCCGGGACTACCGTCCCATCTGGGCCGCCTCCCCAACAGGAGAGACTCACCCGGCTGCTTTGAGTTGGTCCCAAGTCTCTCAATATCTCCTCTTTTGAATCCTGAGTCCTGGAGCAACATGAAATGCAGCCACCCTCTAGGCCGCCATCTTGAAACGCCCCCCTTCCCCACAGTGAATCTTAACATCATGTACATCCACAAGACTGGGATCCTAATTAGAATAAGGTAGATTCCATGCTTGCATAAATATATCAAAATAAATTCTACTCTCATGTATAACTAAAATGAACAAATAAAAATAAAAAATAAAATAAAGAAAGAACAAAATAAAAATAAATACTGTATTTGAGATGTAGGTCACAAGATAAGCCTGGAGTGATTTTTTTCCAAAAAAAAAAAGAAATCTTGATTCTTCAAGATGATCATTAATTCTTGTCACAGAGTCAACATATAAACATAAGAGTGAATGATATGGATGTCCTGTGAAATTTCAGATGTGTGTAGATCCAGTATGCAAGCAAATATACAAGCAAAAGACATTTGAGTGAGTTCTGTTCTTGAGGTTCAGTGGTAGAGTGCTTGCCTCGCACATGTGAGGCACTGGGTTCGATCCTCAGCACCACATAAAATGAATGAATAAAATAAAATAAGGTATTGTGTCCATTTACAACTAAAGAAATTTTAAAAAAGAGTTCTATTCTTAAAGTCCATAGTTATGAAACATCTTCTAGGATTGTAGATATTGAATCAGAACAGGGCGATTAAAAAACACATCAAAGCTGTTCTCTGAGAGTGTGATCTCTGCCAGTCATACCTCCTGGGGCCATTAACTTATAATTAAGTTCATAATTAAGCAGAACTTGTACTTTAGTAGGAAACCTCCACAAGACACTTGCTCAAAGGGAGAAATAACAGTAGCAGCAGAACATTAAAGATTGAAAGGGGCCTGGCTATTTTGAAAAATTATTTAGGTCTTTTTCCTTCATGAAGCAAGCTTATTCTAAAACATCAGAGAAAGATCCTACCATGTTTAGGCACAAGCAACACCTAGGAAAGCACTGGCCACTACATCATATTAAATGAGGTGAAAGCAAAAGGGAATTTTCATTTTGGGGAGTCAGTCTAGAAAACCTCTTACACTGTGAATCAAACTTTTTGAATTTTTTTGTTACATAAGTTTATTTTTTTTAATTTTAATTTGCTTCAATTAGTTATATATGACAGAATGTACTTTGATACATCATATATAATGAAGTATAATTTCTCATTCTTCTGGTTGTACATATTGAAGAATCCCACCAGTTGTATAGTTGTGTATGTACATAGGTTAATAATGTCTGATCATTCTACTATCCTTCCTACCCCTGTACTCCTCCCCTCCCTTCACTCCCCTCTACCTAAAGTAACTCTATTCTTCCTTAGCCCCCCTTATTGTGAATTAGCATCCACATATCAGAGAAAACATTTGGCCTTTGGTTTTTTGGGATTGGCTTATTTTGCTTACCATGATACTCTCTAGCTCCATCCATTTACTGGCAAATGTCGTAATTTCATTCTTTTTTATAATGAGTAATATTCTACTGTGCGTGTGTGTGTGTGTGTGTGTGTGTATGTGTTTGTGTGTGTATCACATTTTTTAAATCCATCCGTTGAAGGGTACCTAGGTTGGTTTCATAGTTTAGCTATTGTGAGTTGAGCTGCTATAAATATTGATGTGGCTGCACCACTGTAACATGCTAATTTTAAGTCCTCTGGGTATAAACCAAGGAGTGGGATAACTGGATCAAAAGGTGGGTCCATTCCAAGTTTTTTTTTTTTTTTTTTTTTTTTTTTTTTTTTGCGGTGTTGGGGCCCCAGCACCACACACACACACACACACACACAAAAAAAAACAAAAAACAAAAAACAAAAAAAAACAAAGTACAGCTTACGATTTACATTCCAAGTTTTTAAAGGAATCTCCATACCACTTTCCATAACGGATGCACCAATTTGCATTCCTACCAGTACTGAATGAGTGTACCTTTTCCCCCACATCCTTGCCAATATTTATTTTTTATATTCTTGATAATTGGCATTCATTCTGATGAGTGAGATGAAATCTTAGAGTAAACTTTTTGCATTTTTAAGTCTCACTTTTGCCAGTGAATGGCTGACTGACCCTGAGTAAGTCAATGATTTTTTAGATCTTGATTTCCTCATCTAGGAAATTAGATATTTGGACTGGCTGACATCTGAAGTTCCTCCTATCTCTATAATTTTGTGATTTTCTGCCCCCAGACCATTAATTCTATGTTACTACAGTGTTTTTCCAATGATTCAGCAAATATTTTTTTTCTTTTTTTAAAATTGTAAACAAATGGGATACATGTTGTTTCTCTGTACATGGAGTAAAGGCATACCATTTGTGTAATCATAAATTTACATAGGGTAATGTTGTTTGATTCATTCTGTTACTTTTCCCTTTCCCCCCACCCTCCCACCCCTCTTTTCCCTCTATACAGTCCTTCCTTCCTCCATTCTTGCCCCCCTCCCTAATCCTAACCCTAACCCTAACACTAACCCCTCCCTTCCCCCATTATGTGTCATCATCCGCTTATCAGCGATATCATTTGTCCTTTGGTTTTTTGATATTGGCTTATCTCACTTAGCATGATATTATCCAATTTCATCCATTTGCCTGCAAATGCCATAATTTTATCATTCTTATGGCTGAGTAATATTCCATTGTGTGTGTGTGTGTGTGTGTGTGTGTGTGTGTGTGTGTATGTATATATATATATATATATATATATATATATACACACCACAGTTTCTTTATCCATTCATCAATTGAAGGACCTCTAGGTTGGTTCCACAATCTGGCTATTGTGAATTGAGGAGCTATGAACATTGTTGTGGCTGCATCTCTGTAGGATGCTGATTTTAAGTCCTTTGGGTATAGGCCAAGGAGTGGGATAGCTGGGTCAAATGGTGGTTCCATTCCAAGCTTTCTGAGGAATCTCCATATTGCTTTCCAGAGTGGCTGCACTAATTTGCAGCCCCACCAGCAATGTGTGAGTGTACCTTTTTCCCCACATCCTCGCTAACACCTGTTGTTGCTTGTATTCTTGATAATCGCCATTCTAATTGGGGTGAGATGGAATTTTAGGGTAGCTTTGATTTGCATTTCTCTTATTCCTAGAGATGTTGAACATTTTTTTATATATCTGTTGATTGCTTATAGATCTTCTTCTGTGAAGTGTCTGTTCATTTCCTTAGCCCATTTGTTGACTGGGTTATTTGTATTCTTGGTGTAGAGTTTTTTGAGTTCTCTATATATTCTGGAAATTAGTGCTCTATCTGAAGTATAAGTGGCAAAGATTTTCTCCCACTCTGTAGGCTCTCTCTTCACATTGCTGATAGTTTCCTTTGCTGAGAGAAAGCTTTTTAGTTTGAATCTATCCCAGTTGTTGATTCTTGCTCTTATTTCTTGTGCTATGGGAGTCCTGTTAAGGAAGTCTGATCCTAGGCTGACATGTTGAAGATTAGGACTTACTTTTTCTTCTATAAGACGAAGGATCTCCGGTCTGATTCCAAGGTCCTTGATCCATTTTGAGTTGAGTTTTGTGCAGGGTGAGAGATAGGGGTTTAGTTTCATTCTGTTGCATATGGACTTCCAGTTTTCCCAGCACCATTTTTTGAAGAGGCTATCTTTTCTCCATTGCATATTTTTGGCCCCTTGTCTAGTATGAGAAAACTGTATTTATTTGGGTTTGTGTCCATGTTTTTTATTATTATTATTATTATTATTATCATTATTATTTTACCTTTTTAAAATTTAATTAATTAATTTATTTTTACAGACTGCATTTTGATTCATTGTACACAAATGTGGTACAACTTTTCATTTCTATGGTTGTATACAATGTAGATTAACACCATTTGTGTAATCATACATGTACATAGGGTAATGATGTCTGTCTCATTCCACCATCTTTCATACCCTCTCCCTAATTTTCTTAAGCAAATGTGAGTTGTTACATATAATGAAATGTGTATCAGAGAGGGAAGTAGGTACTGTTATTATCTCTATTTTGTAAATGAGAAAACTGAAGTTCTTTACTTGCCCAAAGTCATATGATGAGTAAAGTGCAGAGATGTGATTTTAGGCAGTCCAGCTCTAAAAGAGTACAAGTACTTAACTGCTAGGCTATGCTACCTCTTGAGATAAACACATGTTCAGAGAAGAGCCATGGAAAGTTTGATCTATTGTTTCCATTTTACAAAAAGAAAATTCAGGCCCAGAAAAATTAATTTGGGTATAGTCACACAACTGCTATATAGTTGAGTCAGAATTTGAATCCAGGCCTCCTAACTTCAAAGCCTCTTTCTACTAGATTGTACTGCTGGTTATTTTTCTCTGTATACATAGATTTATGTTTATAAAATTTAATTTTACTCATAAATATTAATTAATTTATCATATACTTAAAAGAGCTTAACTTGAATCTTTTCTTAAAAGCAAGTGCCCTGGATGTCTCAGGGTTTTTAATGATAATATCAATTTAATTCAGGCCATCGGTACATTCTGATATAGGTGTAGTAATACATTGTGTTCTAATTGGTTGATAACTATTTTCAGGGCCTGATTCTCTAGACATACCATCAGAATATCTTATTATAAATTCATAAAAAGGACCTCACTACTATAGAAATTGATCTAAAAATCATTATTCCTCTTAGTTATTGTCTCTGAAACTAATAATACCTCAGTAGGGGGCCCTGGTTTAATGATCTAAAACCAGAACTGAAACTCTTATTGCTACTCCCCCCTGCTCCTCATTTTTTTTTAAGGATGATAACTTAATGGATTCAAACACACCAAAAACATTTAAGAATCTATGAATTCACAATAATACCAGCAAATAAAAACAGATTGTCTACCATTGCCAGATGCTTGCAGATCAGCTTATTGTTTAGAAAATCTAGTGAATAGAGGGAAAGAATCAAGTATTTATCTTGGTTTTTCTTTTATCAAGTAGGTAAATAAATTATAATTGGAAGAATCCTTTCATAGATACATTCCAACTTACAAATGAGAAAGAACTGATAGAATAGCACTATATTTCAAACTCCCAATGAAGAAATAGACAGCAACCAATTTTTTAATTGTTGAAATTTAAGGGAGGCAACAGAAGTGTTGAATCAGATTTAATGGTTATACTTTGAAGTCAACAAGAGACTTTGGATGGTTTAAGGACTACTTGATAGTTTTCAGTCTCATAAAATGTATTGTAATAGTGTCTCCTAGTGCTGCTCTTAAGAAGTAATTTGAGAGAAATTAAATATTGCTGTTTGTAATCTCTATCACCACCTTGTGGCAGTGTCCTGAAATAATTCTACCTTCTTTTATTAGCACAAATCTAGAATCTTGAATTAACTGATAATGCAACAACCTATCCCGGGTGATCTAGAGTAAAATTTCTTCAATTGGGTTATTTTATAAATATTTTAGTCAGAATTCCCTAAAATACTGAAAAGAACCCCAACTGAAATTAATTAAGGCCTTTGAAAAGTTTTACTTCATTTTTTATATTGTAAAGCAAAAAAGGTGAAAACCAGATGTTTTAAATATTACTACTTTTTTTTTTTTTACTTTGGTGCACTATATGAAAAACTCATCACTTCACCTGATCTCAAGTGTACAATTTAGTGCCGCTAAGAACCTTTACTATGTTGTGTAACTGTCACCACTATCCATTTCCAAACCTTTAAAAAAAATTACCCCCTAAAGAAACTCAACCCATTAAACTCCCCATTTTTTCCAACCCCTACCTCCTTGGTACCCTCGATTCTACATTCTATTTCTGTGAATTTTCCTGCTACGGTTACCTCGTCCATGGGATCATTCAGTATTTGTCCTGTTGTGTCTGGCTTTTTCACTTAGCATAATGCCTTCAAGGTTCATCCAAAAAAAAAAAAAATTTCACTGCTTTCTAAAGACTGACTAACATGCCCTTGTATATAACACCTTTTGTTTATTCATTTGTCTGCCTTTTGTTAATGGATTCAAACACACCAAAACATTTGTTGTTTTGAGACAAGGTCCCATTTTAATGTCCTGGACTGAAGTAATCTCCCAGCATCAACCTTTGATTAGCTCGGGCTACTGGTGCATGCCGCACTTACTGATTCATACATCTATTGTCAGACATTTGGATTGTTGCTGCCTTTTTACTATTACAAGTAATGCTGCTATGAGCACTAGTCTGCAAACATCTGACTTCCTGCTTTCAAAATTTTTCATTTTATGTCTTGAAGTGGAATTCTGGGTATTATGGTAATTGTGTTTAAATTTTTGAGAAATTGCCATACTGTTTCCCACAATGACTGGTCCCTCTTACATTCACTAGCAGTGGATTAGGGTTTTCATCTCTTCCACATCCTAACACTTAATGTTTTCCATTTTTTGGATAGTCATCCTAATGGGTATAAAATATACATATTAAGTTTTGAGTTTGAAATTTACAAAAAAATTACATATGAATTAATATTCAAGAGATGTTTTTAACCCCTGCTGGATGCAGGGCACTGTTACAATCTGAGGGAATAACAAAGATGAATAAGATATATTTTTGAATTTTCACATGATTCATACTTTATTTTTCTCCAAATGTATTTTTTTTCTTTTTCCTTATATGTGACAGTAGAGGATATTTTGACATATTATACATACATGGAGTATAACTTAATTAGGATCACATTGTTGCGTTGTACATGATGTGGAGTTTCTCTGGTTGTGTATTCATATATGAACATAGAAAGGTTATATCTGATTCATTCTATTGTCTTTCCTATTCCCATCCCTCCACCCTTCCCTTCATTACCCTTTATCTAATCCAATGATCTTCTATTCTTCCCCTCCCTTATTGTGTGTTAGCATTCACATATCAGATGGAACATTCAGCCTTTGTTTTTTTTTTTTTTTTTTTTTTTAATTTCACTTAGCATGATAGTCTCCAGTACCATCCATTTGCTGGCAAATACCATAATTTCATTCTTCTTTATGGCTGACTAATATTCCATTGTGTATATATACCACATTTTCTTTATCCATTCATTTGTTGAAGAGCACCTAGGTTGGTTCCATAGCTTAGCTATTATGAATTGGGTTGTTATAGACATTGATGTGGCTGCATCACATCAAATTTTTTTTTTGTAGTATGCTGATTTTAAATCCTTTGGGTATAACTGAGGAGTGGTATAACTGGATGAAATGGTGGTTCCATTCCAAGTTTTCTAAGTAATATTCATACTGCTTTCCATAGAGGTTGCACCAATTTGCAGTCCTACAAGCAATGTATGAGTGTACCTTTTCCCCCACATCCTGCCAACATTTATTGTTACTTGTATTCTTGATAATTGCCATTCTTACTGGAGTGAGATAGAATCTCAGTGTATGGATGCATGTGTGTATGTATTTATGTATTTATATATTTATGTGGGGCTAGGAGTTGAACTCAGGGCCTCATGCATGCTAGGCTGAGCTACTGCTGAGCTACATCCCTAGCCCTCAGTGTCATTTTAATTTGTGTTTGTCTAATTGCTAAAGATGTTGAACAATTTTTCATATATTTGTTGACCATTCATATTTCTTCTTCTGGGAATTCCCTATTCAGTTCCTTTGCCCATTTATTGATTGGGCTATCCAAATGTATTTTTGAATGAACAAATCATCCCAAGATCTGCATTGAGCAGTTAATAAAATTAATCCAGAGACATGCTAAATTTGTAGGAAATTTGTAGTGGAGATTAAAATATTTATTATTTACCAAAGAAGACAATCAATTTATATAGCTCTCCTTTGGAAAAGTCACAATAAGGATTTTTCCCATTCAAATTCAGAAAGGGACTGATAGGATTATTTTAGTATTCATTCTTTCTTTGTGTTTTCAAATTTGAGCTTGTTAAATTTCTCCCAAACCAAACAACCTGGGAAATTGTTTATATAACTATCATTGATTTTAGTTTTTTGTTTTTAGAATTTTTCATTTCCATCCTTGGGCCAAGTAAGGTAGGAAGTTCTATGTTAGGCAAGCTCTCTAATTTTTTAACAGGTTATAAATGTTGAAAGAACTGAAACATTCTCACAAATGGCTCCTTCTCAACTCTATAATTCCATCAGAATATACAAGCCAACTAATGTATTTGTTCAGAATTAAAAGAAGTCAATGATAATTTAGTGAATCACTTCAGAATTTTCATGTGTCTTTTTTCCCCTTTAGCAGCACTTTTTTTTCAGTTAATTGGCACATAATATTCTGGGAGAGTATGTCCACACTTTAACTGCCTAAAGGACTGAGGATATCCAGGAAATGAAAATTGATTTCAAAGTTACTTACTACTTATTTCATGTTTATGTATTTCTGTCTTCTAGAGTAAAACAAATCATAAAGAGACATTTGGAGAGAAGGATCCTTTGCTAGATATTCACTTCCTGAAGCAGTTAGGAAACTTGTGCTGTATATGGTGGTGAAACTAGAGTAGAGCGCACTGAGAGAACTTGATGCTAGGAGCCTGGGGAGTATGTTGGTCAACAATCCACCACTGTGATAAAATGTCTGAGGCAATGTGATCTTAAAGGAGGAAGAGTTTTTGGCTAATGGTTTCAGTCCATGGTTGGTTGGTTTCATTGTTTTGGGGTCTTTCAAGGCAGACCATCATGACAGGAAGTAGGTGGTAGGGCAAAGCTGTTCACCTCATGGTGGCCAAGAAGCACACGAAAATAAAGAACGGAGCCAGGGTCCTTCAAGGGCAAACCACCAGTGACCCAGCTTCTTCCCACTAGTCCTGACCTCCTAAATTTTCTATCATATCCCAATAGTGCTGCAGGCTGACAGCCAAGTCATTAATGTCTGGACTTTGGGGGACATTTAAGATCCAAACTATAGTACAGCAAATGCCAGGGCCAAACAAACTTTCTGAATTAGGACAGTCATTAATGCATCAATTTTTTATTCACTGATATTCAGTATTATATAATATATGTAACACTGTTATTTTCTAAGAATAAATACAAACTAACTCAAACCCCAAACCCAAACCACTCAATCGTGCAGAAGTTTATAACCTGATTAGGGAAATAAGATTTACAGGAGTTAGGTCAGAATGCCTATATTTGAATATTTGTGAAAAGGAGTAAGGCAATTCAAATCATAGGAGTTGGGACATTTAGTATAGACTGGAATGAACTGTCTATTCCTTATGAAGAAGGTAGGACCTAAATTGGACCTTGAATGATGAAAAGGCTCTGGAAAGAGGAGAGTTTCATGAGGAAATTATGAAATAAGAATAAACATGGCAGGAAATAAGAATAAGCATGGCGTGTTGCAGAGCATAACAAAGAACCCATCTTGAGTGTAGAGATCATCGTATTGGACACAAAGAGGGAATACATTTGGAAATAAACTTTGGGAACAGATTAAAATAGATAATAAAAACCACTCTAAGGAATTTATGGCTTTATTCTGTAGCTAATGGAAAGTCAGAGGGTTTGTTCACAATAGTAAGTAAAATAATTTTCCTTGGAATATTAAATTATAGCAGAGATAGGAAAGATTGAAGTTGAAGAAGAAATAGGTCAGAGAGAAAGCAGTCATCTTTCTGGCTTGATTTCAGTGTACTCACCAAGCAGACCCTGATCTCATTTGGTTTCCTAAATGTGTTTCCTTCCTGGGAGGAAAATGCTGAGCTGGGCATATGAATAGTCATCAGCTTGACAGTTATTTTTCTTACTGTAAATTAGCAAACTGGCCTTTTGATTCAGCCAAATCTTTTTTATTTGGACTACACAAGCTACTTCTCTCAGTAAATTTTATGTGTCTGTATGATTTTGTTATTTAGTCCTAAAAACAATAATAATAATAGTAATAGAAGCCAACATTTATTAAGGACTTAACTATGTGCCAGGTATTGTGCTAAGAGCTTTATGTTATTATTTCAGTTACACCTCACAGTTAAGGATGAAACTGAAGAAGTAAATTAACCTGCCCAAGATCACTTGGCTTAGTAGGTGAACTTCCAAATGGCACTATGGCACTAGAACACTATATTATTAAAATAATTTTATGATAATGTGATATAGATTTTCATGTATTAGGCATTTATAAAAATATCAATAATATCCTTTAAAGTTCTGTATCAGATGAACTGAAGAAAAATAATCCCTGTAGTAAAAAATGGGCGGAGGCCTTTTCCGACCATTGATATTTATTACTACAAATGGACTTTTAATTGGCATACTAAAAATAAAATATCTTTATAAAGTTGTTTAGTCTTACAAATATGTTTTTCAAGTACTGCCTCAGCATTTTGGAATGTTTTCAACAAGTTAACATGTGCATTCTATGCCAACTATTACCCATTTACTCAAAAGCACATTAATTTCTTAGGATCTGCAGATACCAAAAGCATTTTTTTCAAATATTTTATAGCCCTCCACTTTGCAAAAATGAAACCTCTATCCTTTAAACTGGGAAATATCTCTCATCTTTTTCAATCATCAACCCTCCCCCCTGCCCCAGTCAACACACACAGACACACACACACACACACACACACACACACACTCACACACTCGCATACCCCATCTCTTAGTCTTTCTAGCATCTTGTTTGGTTCACTTCCGTTTTCCTACCACACACAGGTAATTCTGTAGTGAGGTGCCCACAATTACTCTGAAAGGAAAACCTACATGAAGCAGAACTGTGTGTCTAATTTTTCAAAATGTTTTAAGAACCTGTAGATACATCCAATATAAGCCATGGAAAATGGCAGCAGTAAGGAAATTAATTAGACAATTTCTGGAGATCTCTTTTCATTTAAATTGATAACTCAGAAGGCAGGTGGGAGTTGGATTTCAGTTTCCTACTGTTTTTACTCATTTTATGTAGTGCTGCCTCATTCCATGCAACCCAGGTCTAGGCTTGTTATGTAAAGATTTCACAGAAAGACAAATTTTGAGAAATACTTTTTATTTTACTTTTAAAGATAAAGTGTTCACATTGTATAAAATAAAAACAATATAAAAGGATACATATATGTTGAGAAGCCTACCCCTGTCCTTCCACCCTGCCCACCATAAGAAATGTGTTATTAGTTTCTTGTGTATCCTCCCAGGTTTGCACTGATAGAAGGAAACATCAGCATTTTTCTATCTTCTTCTCTTGACCACTTTTTTTTTCTTTTATCTGTTTTTGGAACTAAAGATTGAATCCTGAGGTGCTGTACCACTGAGCCACACATCCAGAACTTTATTTTTTATTTTGGAGTAAGGTCTCACTAAATTGTCCAGGCTGGTCTCAAACTTGCTCCTTTGGCACCAGCCTCTTAAGTTGCTGGGATTATAAGCCTGTGCCACTGCACCTGGCTCCTTCCCACTATTTTGAAGAAAGAATCAAGGGGAGAAGGTAGTGACTTCATTTGTCCTGATCATGGAAATACATGAGCAGAAAAAAACATATGGGTTATCAGCAGCTTGTAAGGACAGAAATGAATTTGCAGTTAGTTATATGTCTGGACTTGTTTTCTTTGACTTTGGTTCCTTAAAGTTCCTTAAGGTTAAACCTATCTATAGGGCCTCTTCATTCTTTAAACTTCCAAAATCTTTTGTATGTGCATAAGCTAGGTTTTAGACAAGTCAGATAGTTCATCTTTGTGGTCCAACAACAAAAATATGTGCATGCCATCTTGAAGAAAAGAACAAAAAGCACAGATAGAGACCAGGGTGGAGAAAAGTGGGGAATCAATATGGAGGAAAGAGAAGATACATGGAGCAAGTGGACAAGATGGAATTTAAAACCATTACTGGATGAGATGAAGGGAAGTCATGCAGACAAAAATGACCTTGTGGTGGCCCAGGACTGAAACCTGGAACATTCCAGTTCATACAGACTTAGATAAAATGGAATCAGCAAAGGAGACTGAGAAGAAGCAACCAGAAGGGAATTCCAGGACAGTGTGGTGTCTGGCAAGCTAAGTGTAGAGACTGTTCCATGGAGAGATTGTTAAATGTGCCACATGCTGTTGATAAGTCTAGAAGGTTGAGGCATGTGTGCTGACCACTGGACATGGCAAACAGAGGTCACTGTTGACCTCAGAGAGAGTAATGTTAGTGGGAGGTGGACCACACAGAAGTGGGTCAGAGAGAGAAATTAAAAAACTGAGACAAGACAAAATTCCTTTCAAGGAATTTTGCTTTAAATTATAAAATAAAACAAAAAAGGAATCGAGTGAAATGGGTGAGTTGCCAACAAGAAACATAGATCAAAACAGATTATTGTCGTTTTGTCTATTTGTTTTTTTTTCTTTCAGTACTGGGGATCAAACCCAGTGCCTCTTGTATGCTAGGCAAGTACTCTACCACTGAGCTACACCCCCAGTCCTATTGTTACTGTTTCTAATACTAAAGAAAATAGCAGAGTGTTTGTATAGTGATGGGGATGATCTAAGAGCAAGGGGAAAAGATGATGAAGCAGGAAGGAGCTGGATTACTGTGCAATTCCTGGATCAAGTGAGAAGGGAGGGTGCCTGGTACTTAGTTGGGGGCTTGGGCTGAATTAGCAGCGCTTTAGAAAAAGGAGGGCTACTAGAGGGAGTAGGGGCAGATTCTAGTGTACAGATGTGGCAGGTGGTTTGCGGGGGGATTTTGTCTTGATGGCCTTAATTTTCTCAACAATAGAGAACCAGGTCATCTGCTGATAGAATCTGGGAGAAGTTGGGGTTTTGAGATGAGAGGAAAAAAATTACAAAGAACTCAAGGAGCTCAGCAATCATCAACATTTTTTTGCTTGCATACCTTCTAAAATAATTTTGAAAATTGGTATCTTCTAATATGTTTCATTATAAATTCAAATCATTGTAAAGGAAGTAATTTTCCTTATATAACCATTGGGAAAGGAGGTTTTGCTAAAGCACTGTGGATTTTTGAAACTCTTCTGACAGGGGTGATAGAGGAGACTCTTGAATCTTAGAGATTCTGCAGCAAATATATTTTGAGAAAGCATATATTTGCAGATTCTCCCTTAAAAGTATCCTTACCAACATGTCTCTTAGGAAGGATTCATGTCCTTACTGTGTTTTAAAATTGTAGTAAAAAGTTTAGCATGCATATGGCCTGGGTTCTAACCCTAGAATTTCAAAACAAAATGAAATAACAAGAAAAAAAAACCATCCACCTCCATTTCAGCTAATTTTAAATGGATGCTTTGAACATGTCATCATTAATAAAGATGTTAACTCTAGGTTTTTAGTAGGCATTGTCAAGTAAAGGAAGTTCATAAGAGTTGGTTAAGAGTTTTCATCATACTGCGCATGGTGGTGCATGCCTGTAATCCCAATGGCTTGGGAGGCTAAGGCAGGAGGATTATGAGTTCAAAGCCAGCTTTGGACAATTTAGCAAGGGCCTAAGCAACTTAGTGTGACCCCATATCTAAATAAAGTATAAAAAGGACTAGGGATGTGGCTCAGTGACTGAACAACCTGGGTTGGTTCAATCCCTAGTACCAAAGGAGGAAAAAAAAAAAAAAAAAAAAAGAGTTTTTATCATGATTAAATGTTGAAGATTTAAAAAAAAAATTTAGTTTATTTGTTCTAGTTGTACATGACAGTAGAATGCATTTATACATTTTGATAGATCATACATAAATAGAGTGTAATCTCTCATTTTTCTGATTATACATATTGCAGGACCACACTGTTCATGCAGTCATACATGTACATGAGGTAATAATGTCTGTTTCACTCTACGATCATTCTTTCCCCAATCCCGTTCCCCTCCCTTCTCTTCCCTCTACCTAATATAAAGTAATATTCTTCCCTATCCCCCACTTATTGTGAATTAGCTTGAAGATTTTTTCCAAATATTTTTTCTGTCTAAACTGAAATGATCATATGGTTTTTCTCTAATCACTGTTTAATGGGTAGATTACATTTATTTTAAAAATATTAAATGACTCATTATTCCTTAGATAATCCTAACTTGGTCATGTTGTAATATATATTTTGATGAGAGTAGAGGCTTTAAATATTCACAATATCAGAAAATAGGGTTTACTATATCTAATTTATAGGCAGGAAACAGAAACAGAGAAACATGGAGATATATATAGTTTTACACCCAGCAGGTGACAGGACAGTGGTTCAAACCCTGACCTGACTGTAATCTTAAGCTCTTTCCATCAGGTATCCTCCTGGCAGAGACCAGGTCTTACATGTCCCACATGTCCAGGGCAGTGTTATGCACTTCATAGAATTTGTGTTGAGTGAACATTGAATGTTTTTCAGGACCCTGGATTCTTTAAAAATTTCTTAGCTGAAAAAAAAAACAAAAGCAAAATCAAAACACCATTTGCCTACCAAATTAGGTATTGGTGACAAAATGATGTTAAATGTAAACAGAGGAAAAAGTCTTTAAAAGTGAACCTGACAGCTAATCCTAGTTGTTCCTCATGATGAAAGTTCTTGAAATTTTCCATCATTTTGGAATGGATACATCAAGGTCAGCAGGAGATAGAAATAATGAAGAGAAAGTTTCTTGCAGTGTATACCCTTCCCTTGGTCAGTGTTTTCACTAGTGTATTCATGCTCAGATCAAAGAGAACCATGCTCAAGTCTTTCTTAGAGCTTCTTCATTCCTTCAGTAAACAAAGTGGTATTTACAGAGCAGACATGTTATAGAGGGATCGGGAGCAAGCAAGCCCACTTAAAGAAACATGCATGAGACTTATTAGTGGGGGCGGAGGGGGATACATGCAGACAACCAGGCCCCCAAGGCTCCAGGGGAGGGAAACCCCCTCCATCCACAAGACCCTGGGATGGGGTCCTGGGCATAAACAAGGGGAGGAGACTCTGCACCAACTTTCCCTCCTCTCTCCCTCCCTCTGTTCCCTTCCCTCTACTCTATTGACCTCCCATGGATGCTCATGAGATCCCAGCCCTCCTTTTCTTTCACTTTTTCCTCTCTAGCTTCTGCAAATGAGAGAAAATACACAACCCTTGGCCTTCTGAGTTTGACGTATTTCACTTAACATGATGGTCTCTAGTTCCACTCATTTCCCTGAAACTGACACAACATGGGGCAGTAGTTTACTTTCCTAGGTAAGAGAAGTGCACTCATCTCCGCAGGTTTACACACTTGAAAAATTCACTGCTGCCAGCCAAGAACTAGGATGTCTCCCAACGTGTTACAATTTCACTTTTCCTCATGAGTAAATAAAACTTCATTTTGTATATATACCACAATTTCTTCATCCATTCATCCATTGATGAATACTTAGGCTGGTTCCATAGTTTGGCTTATAAATTGTGCTGCTATAAACATGGGTACATGTGTATCACTGTAGTATGATGACCTTAAATCTTCAGGATAAATACCAAGGAATGGTTTAGGTAGGTCACATGGTGGTTCCATGCCTAGTCTTTTGAGGAACCTCCATACTGATTTCCATAGTGGTTATACTAATTTATAATCCCAAAAAGAGGGTAAAATGTTCCTTTTTCTATACATCCTCTCTAGCATTTATTCTGATTTGTATTCTTGATGACTGCCATTTTAACTGGTGTGAGATGAAATATCAGTGTGATTTTGATTTGCATTTCCCTAATTACTATTGTGCTAGGGAGACAGAACCAAAGAACATAAACTTTAAATGTTCTGTGAAAACTCAGCTTTTACTGTTGTTGTACATACTTCTGTTTCAGATTAGATGTAAGATCAGTGGCCAAAGAAGACAACTTCTTTTTTTTTTTTTTTCCGTATTTATATTTTTATTAGAATTTCAAAAGATAAGCCCTAGAATTTTAAATGAAATAACCTCCAAATACAAAACATATAAGATATCTACAACTCAGGGGAATAAAAATGTAAAATGTTTTATTAATTAAATGCAAAACCTTTTATTTCTTGAAATCCTCCAATTCTATCTGCCTTTTTGGATACATTTTCTTTCTTTCTTTTTTTTTTTTCTTTTATCTTATCCTACTTAGAGTCAAAGGGTGTTTTTGTTCTTTAGCCATAATAAATCATGCTGCAATACTACAGTGAAGAATTTTGTATAAATCGTTTAGTTTTGTATCAAGAATTGAACTCAGGGACTCTTTTTTCTTTTTTTTTTTTTACACCTTAATCAAAGCTTTATTTTATTTTTTTAATTAACTTTTATTGTAAACAAATGGGATACATGTAGTTTCTGTTTGTACATGGAGTAACAGCATACCATTTGCATATTCATAAATTTACATAGAGCAATGATGTTTGATTCATTCCATTATTTTTTTCCTTCCCCCCTACCCCTCTCACCTCTCTTTTCCCTCTATACAGTCCCTCCTTCCTCCATTCTTGTCCCACTCCCACCCCCCATTAAGTGTCATCTTCCACTTATAAGTGAGATCATTCCTCTTTTGGATTTTTGAGATTGGCTTATCTCACTTAACATGATATTCTCCAATTTCATCCATTTGCCTGCAAATGCCATAATTTTATTATTCTTTATAGCTGAGTAATATTCCATTGTATATATATACCACGGTTTCTTTATCCATTCATCAATTGAAGGGCATCTAGGTTGGTTCCATAGTCTGGCTCTTGTGAATTGAGCCGCTATGAACATTGATGTGGCTGTATCTCTGTAGTGTGCTGATTTTAAGTCCTTTGGGTATAGACCGAGGAGTGGGATAGCTGGGTCAAATGGTAGGTCCATTCCAAGTTTTCTAAGGAATCTCCACTCTGCTTTCCAGAGTGGCTGCACTAATTTGCAGTCCCACCAGCAATGTATGAGTGTACCTTTTTCCCCACATCCTCGCCAACACCTATTGCTGCTTGTGTTCTTGATAATCGCCATTCTAATTGGGGTGAGATGGAATCTTAGCGTAGTTTTGGTTTGCATTTCTCTTATTACTAGAGATGTTGAACATTTTTTCATATATCTGTTGATTGCTTGTCCATCTTCTTCTGTGAAGTGTCTGTTCATTTCCTTAGCCCATTTGTTGATTGGGTTATTTGTATTCTTGGTGTAGAGTTTTTTGAGTTCTTTATATATTCTGGAAATTAGTGCTCTATCTGAAGTATGAGAGGCAAAGATATTCTCCCACTCTGTAGGCTCTTTCTTCGCATTGCTGATTGTTTCATTTGCTGCAAAGAAGCTTTTTAGTTTGACACCACCCCACTTATTTATTTATTTTTTAGTTTTTGCAGTGCTGGGGATTGAACCCAGATCCTTGTATATGCAAGGCAAGCACTATACCAACTGAGCTATATCCCCAGCTCACCACCCCATTTATTGATAGATTTTACTTCCTGTGCTCTAGGAATCTTGTTGAGGAAGTTTGTTCCTAAGCTGACATGATGGAGAGTTGGGCCAACATTTTCTTCTAGTAGTCATAGGGTCTGGTCTAGTGCTTAGGTCCTTGATCCACTTTGAGTTGTTTTTTGCAGGGTGAAAGATAGGGCTTAAATTTCATTCTACTACATTTGGATTTCCAGTTTTCCCAGCACTATTTATTGAAGAGGCTATCTTTTCCCCAATGTGTGTATGTTTTTGATGCCTTTGTCTAGTATGAGATAACTGTATTTATGTGGGTTTATTTCTGATTTTCTATTCTGTATCACTGTTCTTTGTGGTTGTTTTTGTGCCAACACCATGCTGTTTTGTTACTATAGTTCTGTAGCATAATTTAAGTTCTGGCATTGTGATGCCTTCTGCTTCACTTTTCTCACTAAGAATTGCTTTGGTATTCTGGGCCTTTTATTTTTCCAAATGAATTTCATGACTGCTTTTTCTATTTCTATAAAGAACATCATTGGAATTTTAATAGAAATTGCATTAAATCTGTATAGTGCTTTTGGTAGTATGGCCATTGTGGCAATATTAATTCTGCCTGTCCAAGAACATGGGAGGTCTTTCCATCTTTTAACGTTTTCTTTAATTTCTTTCTTTAGTATTATGTAGTTTTCATTGTAGAGGTCTTTCACCCCTTTAGATTGATTCCTAAGTATTTAATTTTTTGAGGTTATTGTGAATGGGATAGTATTCCTAATTTCTCTTTCAATTGATTCATCACAAATGTATAGAAATGGAATAGATTTTTGGGTGTTAACTTTATATCCTGCTACTTTACTGAATTCATTTGAGTTCTAAGTCTTCTGGTGGAGTTGTTTGAGTCTTCCAAATATAAAATGATGTCATTGGCAAATATGGATAGTTTGATTTCTTTGTTTTCCTCTTCATATCCTTTTCTTTCTTCTGCCCAATTTCTCTGACTACAGTTTCAAGGACTATGTTGAATAGAAGTGGTGAAAGAGGGCATCCTTGTCTTCTTACAATTTTTAGAGGGAATGATTTCAATTTTTCTCCACTTAGAATGATATTGTCCTTGAGTTTAACATATTTAGATTTTACAATGTTGTGTTTCTTTTATCCCTAGTTTTTCTAGAATTTTAAACGTGAATGGATGCTGTATTTTGTCAAATGCTTTTTTCATCTATTGAGAGGTAATCATGTGATTCTTTAAGTCTATCAATGTAATACATTGTTTATTGAGTTCCATATGTCGAAGCAACCTTGCATCCCTGGGATGAACCTCACTTGATCATGGCGCATTATCTTCTTTATATGTTTTTATATGTGATTTGCCAGTATTTTATTAAGAATTTTTGCATCTATGTTCATCAGGGATATTGATCTGTTTTCTTTCCTTGATGTGTCTTTGTCTGATTTTGGAATCAGGGTGATACTAGCTTCATAGAATGAGTTTGGAAGGTTTTCCTCCTTTTCTATTTAATGGAATAATTGGAGGAGTATTGGTGGTGGAGGAATATTGGTGGTAGTTCTTCTTTGAAGGTCTGGTAGAACTTGGGTGAGAATCTATCTGGTCTTTGTTGGTAGACTTTTGATTGTGTCTTCAATTTTATTGCTTGAAATTGATCTGTTGGAATTTTCTGTGTACTTCTGATTCAATTTGAGTAGGTCACACGTCTCTAGAAATTTGTTAATTTATTCAAGACTTACCATTTTACTAGAGAATAAATTTTCAAAATAGTTTCTGATTATTGTATTTCAATAGTGTCGTGGTATTCCCTTTTTTTATCATGAATTTTAATAATTTGAGTTTTTTTCTCTTTTTCTCTTCATTAGCTTGGCTAAGGGTTTATCAGCTTTTCTTTTCTTTTTTCTTGGTACCAGGGATTGAATTCAGGGTCACTTAACCACTAAGCCAAATCCCCAGCCCTTTTTAATATTTTATTTAGAGACAGGGTCTCACTGAGTTGCTTAGTGCCTTGCTAAATTGTTGTGGCTGGCTTTGAACATGTGATCCTCTTGCCTAAGCCTCCTGAGCCGCTGGGATTACAAGTGTGTGCCATGGCACCTAGCTATCAATTTCATAGTTTTTCAAAGAACCAATTTTTGTTTCTTTGGCTTTTAAAATTTTTTGCTTCAAAATCATTGATTTTTGCTCTGATTTTAGTTATTTCCTATCTTCTGCTTTTGGTATGGATTTGTTCTTCTTTTTCTAGGCCTTTGAGATGTAATTTTAGGTTATTTATTCCGTGACTTTCTATTCTTTTAACAAACGAGCTCAATGCAATAAACTTTCCTCTTAGAACTGCCTGCACAGTGTCCCAGAGATTTTGATACATTGTGTTTCTATTCCCTGGCTGTTGTCTCCAGCCAAGGCAGTGGCTGTGGTGCTGGGCATTCCTTCCTTATTTTATTATAATCTCCTGAGCCCCCAATTTTCTTTGAATGTATAGTATTAAATTCCAGTAAACCCCCTCCTTCTTTCACTCATGTTGCTGAGAAGTTGCCTGTCTGCTTTCTTGGTTTCACACCATGGAGCAGCCAGGAAATCAACCTTTTGCATTCTGCCATCTTGAAAACCCAACAACTCTAAATTTTAAAGGCTCCAGAAATTCATCACACAACTATTACTTGTTCCTGAAGTACCCATAAGTGAATTAGAGTAGAGTTTTTGAATTTCAGAATTTTTCATTTCCCAAGTCAGGAGACCTAAAAACAACCCATGAACTCAGAAAAAGCAAGAATTTAGGTCTAGTACATGCCTATAAGTGATGAGTTAGGAACTATACTTATAATATGGTGCCAGTAAGTTTTTGTTCACTATTTAAACTAGATTCCAAATACACACATTTTACTCAGGACTAATAAGGACACAGACCAATTTTTACAATTAGAAGTTGGAATGCATTCCCAAATAATTTCTTCTGTTCCCCAGTTCTGAATGATTATCGGATTTTAAAATAAATAACATTAAGACCAGTCATTAAAAATTTACCAGCCAATAAGTACTCATTACATTTCAGGAGTCTGTGTAGAGTTCTGAGCTTCAAATACTTCAAATAACAATAGATAAACTATAACCCACCTTTTCTTCACAAAGGACTTAAGGTAGCTTATTATACAAACAAATATAATAATGATACAGGAAAATATATTTGAGAAAAATAATGGGGGTGGAGAGGCAAGAATGGAGGAAGGATGGATTGTATAGAGAAAGATGAGGGGTGGGGAGTGGGGAAGGAAAGGTAATGGGATGAGACATCATTACCCTGTGTACATGTATGATGACACAAATGGTGTGACTCTACTTCATGTACAACCAGAGAAATGAAAGCTATACCCCATTTGTGTACAATGTACCTAAATTAAAAAAATAAAAATTAAAAAAATACAAAGGGCAAAAAAAGAGAAAAAATATATTCAAAAAGAAATGTAGTATCAGGCATGTAGCTCAGTGTGTGTGTAGCTTGTACAAGGCCATGAATTTAATCACCAGCACTGGAAGGAAGGTAGGAAGCAAGAAAGGGATGGAATAAGTAATGCAGTTAAGCATGTTAGGATGAATGGCAAACTGTAATTTCAAATTTGGCTCATGAGATTCCAGGCAGTCAAGTAAAAAAAAGACAAGTCTCAGTATCAAACATGGCTTCCAAAACTTTACTTAGACTCACAGTCTAAAATATCTTACATAGCATTTTAGGGCACTGTAAGACACAGAAGGCAATGATTCTGGCAAAATATTAGAGACAAATGCAGTTAGAAGGTCTCTCACAACTTTTACAGGACTGCAACCCAGAGTTCCAGGGAGATTGACTAGGACATTTTACATATCCCAAATGGTGCCCTCCAACTACATGGCATTCATGGGCCGTATGTGATATATAGTGAATTCTGTGATTCAGCACTATAAGGGTAAATAGTTTCAGTGTTAAGACAGCATACATATAATTTCCAGTACTCTGTGAACAAAATTCTATAAACTATCTAAAGGAGCAATATGTAACTACTAGTTTATTGTGCTTAAAAAGCACACAGACAGGGCATGGTGGCATCTGCCTGTAAACCCTGATATTGAGAGGCGGAGGCACGAAAATCCCAATTTGAGGCCAGGGTGGACAACTTAAGAGATCTTGTCTCAAAATAAAATTAGGTACTTCTGGAAGTCAAAGTCCAGAGTTTCACGTTCACTCACAGATTAGTCACTGGATGAAAGTAGGCTTCCTCTTCCTCCACAACTCACCCTGCATTGCTAGGCCCTTCTTATACTAACAGCAGGTTAAAACAGAAGGAATTGCAACTTTCAGACATTGTGAAGAAGAAATCCCTATGGAAAACCAAATTCAGAAGTAAATAGGAACAAAAAATACAGCACAGGATTATATACCCCAAATTTGAGCCAGAAAAATATAGAACATCATGCTAAGACTTATTCATCTCAATGCTTTCCTTCCCAGTACATTATATTCACATCAGGACTAAATGTAAAAAGGCATACTAAAAGGGAAAAAAAGCATCATTTGAAGAGACAGAGCTAGCATCAGAATCACAGTAAGATACACAATGATTTCAGGATTATCCAAGTGAGAAATTAAATAAAGTGTGCTAGGTCTCTAATGGAGAAAGTAGGAGACATGCAGCATTAACAGAGAGAATATGCAGTGTGAAGAGAGAGAGAGCAAGCTAAACCTCAGAACCAGGTTTTGATGTGGCAGAGATAATAGAATTATAAAACTACGATTTTCAAAAGGCTATAATCAATATGTACATGCATCTAATAAGAAAGGAAAGTAGTGCACACAATTAATGAAGATTGTGAGGTCCATTTTCAGTCATAGCCCCATCCTTTCCTGCAGGCCCTCCAGTCTTAGGCAGCCCAACCTAATCAGCCCTTGGAGCTTACCCACCCAGAAATCCCAACCTGGTACCTGTGTCAGCATCCTGACATATTCTGTCAATCAGGCTTCATGGCCTGCTAGTACATCTGCTGCATCTCCCTCTGCTTCTGTAGATGCCACACAGAGGCCCCATGCTGTGACCAGTACAGGCCCAAAGAACATGCAGCCCTGGTCAAAATGGACCAAAGTTCAGCCCCCTTGAACCTGGCAGTGTCAGCCACCTCAGTGGGAACAAAGAGGAGAGATTTGTCCTCAGATCTGATTTCTGCCTTTGTGGCAATGTGTATCTGCTCTAAAAGAAGAGGGACCTCAACCACCAGACAGTGCTATGGGTTAAGCTCAGGCCTAAATATGTGTGATACCCTTTGCCAGAACACATCCATGGGGACCAAGTGATACACGATAGACAGCAAACTTGTGCATGGAGTCACTGGTGCCCTTAAATTTAGTGCTAATCCCAAATACCTACCCAATCAGAAATTCCCAAGTCCATCTCTGAGAACCAGCACCACCCCTTGAAAAGTCATCTCCAGTTAAATGTCCATGTCTGCATCATAAATAGGATCTGGGAGCACAGCCTGATCTGATATCTGCCTTTGTGGCAATGAGTATGTGCTCCAAAAGAAGAGATAACCCCAAAGCCAGGCAGTGCTATGGGGCAAGCTTGGGTCTGAACTCCTGTAGTGCCACTAGTGAGAGTAACTCCAAGGGACTGAGGAACACATGATGAAGAGCAAGCTTGTGTGTAGAGCCACTGGCTTCTACCTCTAGGGCTAGCCACAAAGGCCTACCCAAGCAAAATTCCCAAATTCATCTCCAGGGACCAGTACCATCCCCAGAAAGACCTCCTCCTATTACAAGTCCCTGTTCACAGTAGCCTCAATGGGATCTGGGAGCACAGACTTGCCCCAAGATCTGATATTTGTGTTTGGGGCACAAATATCATTTGCTCCCAAAGAGAAGGAAACCCAAGGAGTAGATGGTGCTCTGATGCAAGCTTGGGTCTGAACACCCATAAACTAGAGTATCTCCATTGTGACCAAGTTACATGGGACAAAAAGAAACCACATGCTTGGAGCCTCCTGTACCTCTCCTTTTAGGGCCAACCCCAAAGGACTGCCCAAGCAGAAAATTCCCAAGCTCACCTCAGGGCACCAGCACCTCTTCAAGAAGGTTGCAACTGTCTACATATCTGTGCTGGCTTCTCACTCGGGCAGCTCTGCTTTTTATAAGGGCACAGTGAAGAGAATCTTGCCTTTTGGGCACCCTCCTCATCTACCCAGGGCTCTGGTGGTCCTATGAGTGCTGGACCAGCCACCAGATCATCCTCTTTCAGGGAGGACCCACTCCTATGGGGTCCAAGAGGGAAAAATACTGCTCTAAGGCAACATTCACCTTCTTCCTTGCAGGACCTGGTGTGTGCCCCATTTAGAAGAACACAAGTCTTGTTTTGACCTCTGTGATCCTGGGGCAAACTGGAAGCTCAGAAACATGGCATCCTTTTCCTGCCCTTCTTGGCACCTTTGCCCTCAAAGCTGGGTATTAGGAGGCTGTTATCTTATTTGGGTTCCCAGGTTGGGGTCCTAACCACTACAGAAATGAGGTCCTCAACCTGACTCACTGTGGTTTCCTTGTTGTTTGAACCCTTTGGAGCTCTTTGGACTTAGACCCCCCACTTTTTTTTGAATGGTGGAAACTGGCAAATATGTGGGACCAGATGGTGAGAAGAGATGCGAGGTACACAGAGGAACCTGGATATGGGGGAGATCATTGTTGTCATTTGTTAGTACGAAAACACTGAGCCCATACTATCAGGAAGCTCCCTGGAAAGAATTTTCACTGAATCTCTGCTCGTATTTCAACCTGTGAGCAAGAAGAAAAGGAGTTATTGCTGGAACACATCATGGCCTGTGTATATATTAGATGCAAAATATGAATGACTACTATTTTACAGCTAGAATTTTGTGTCAAAGATCAAGAAAATTGGATGGAATACCATGTGTTCAATCTTTCATGCTTTCACATGATAAAACTCTTCTAACGTGGTGGTACCAAAGTATCACAAACCAAAATAGAGGTCTCTGCTGGTTGAGAGTCAAGATGTTGAAGGAGAAGATAGAGATGATGCTGTTTTAAACCCTGAAGCTCTCCTGATCCCAACAGTTCCTCCACTCACCTCTGCTGGGCATCAGATGCCTTCCTTCCAGTCAGTGGAATATCTAAAGAGGGTCAGTATGGCAGGTGACTAGATCCTATTCTACTCTGACCTCCTTTGAAAGCTTTAGAAAAAGAAAACTATTCCTAGACAAAATGAATCACTTGTTAACCAGTTTTACAATTTCATACTTGAAAGCACTATTGACAAAATTTTAGTTACTTGATGTGTAATCATATCAAGTTGTATCCCAGTCCTGGTAAGAAAGTAAGCATGGGATAGGAGGAGGTACAGGGACAACTTGGATAAATTAAATTCTCAGATCATTATTATCTAAGAAGGGTTGGATTAATTCAACCCTCCCAATACCCCTTTACAATGTAAACAACTTGTTTAAGATCTGCTCTCCCTCCTCCTGGTCATTCCCTAACAAAAATGCTAATCATCATCTATCCATCCAAAATGAAAGGCCAGATAAAATTATAAACCCTCCAAATGGTTGTTTTTTTCAGCAATTCCAATCTCAAACCATCAAAGTGATTTTTATTTCCTAAAAGTCACTTCCACTCAACATCCCAACATCCCTTCCCCCAGTATACCTCCAACCCCTGATTTTGATTCTTCTAAATCAAATGTCTATTAATAATGCTTCTTTGAACTGAAGATAAAGTACTTGACAACTACGACATTAAAATTGGAAAAGGTTGACATCCTCCAACATTTAATTCCAAATCCCTGGTAATTACTGGCCCTGCACTTACTTTTTCTCCTGATGGGTCCTTCAGACCCTAGGGCTTCAAGGATCCCTCTTAGGGCCTATTATGACTTCAAGGCCTCTCTGATTAACTCCTAATTTCATTAACCCCCTGGGGAAAGTCAAGAAAACTCTGGTCCTGCCCATGCCCAAGGAAGTGTTAAAGACAAACACCAGCTCTCCCGTGCCAACACAGGGGAAGACAGAGTGGCCAAGCCCCAGTGGACATGACCCCAACTTCTTCACATGCAGGAGGTGGAGCATGGGTCCATGCCCAAAGTCAGTGTATCCTGTGCATCTGGGAGGGCCAGTGGATTGGTGCTGGCAAGAGTTGAGGAGAGCCTACCCACTTCATCTCACTACTCACCTCACTTGACACCTGAGAAGCCTGGAGCACCCAGCACTGCACTGTGAAATGTGGAAAGTCCTAGAGTAAAAAAAAAAAAAACCGCACAAAGTCTGACAGGGTGTCCTTCTGTTCATAGAAAATGAATACCAGTGACAACACCAACCTACAAAGAGTGAAAGCTAAGGAGATCTCCATGTCTGTAAGGTTTCTGTATTGGATTGAACTAGTCAAATGTTGTTCTTACACTGTGGAACAAATAGGACACCCTCTATTGTTCCCAGAACAGCAAAACAAAGACAAACTCAATACAAAACTAGAGAACCTCCATATCTAAAGATACCAAGACAGCAGATCAAACATTCACAAACAAGTTTTTGTGGGAATAGGAGCCTGATTTTTCTGGCTTCAATGCCTATGAAAAGTAGTGTAGGTCTCAGGGTAAGCTGTCCCTGCCACCTGGGTCTGCTGCACTCCACAGCTGCCATCCCAGCCAGACATCTGGTGGCACCCACACTACTGTTCTCAGTGGCTTTCCCTTCCAGTGTTCCCAGGGTAAGAGCAGGAGGACACATGGGCCCTGATCCCAAAGATGCCACCTCCTGCAGATGCCACTTAACCTGGGGAGCCCTGCTCTGCTGCAGTTTCCCTCTGTCTGGTCAGCCCCAATCCCTGATCGCTCTCTGATAACTCTTGGGCCCAAACATGGGCAGAGGGGTTTTGTGCAATTGCAAGAGCTCCTGGCTCTCAGCCCCACCACCCACAACCCTCACCAGAAGATTCACACCAGATTAGCTCCCAAGTTGCCCTCTTGCTGGTCCCAGATCAAGGCTAGAGACAGGTGCCAGAATACTTGCTCTGGGACAGAAAAGGTCAGTGTCCAAAGTGCAGGGCATGCTACCCTGATGACTGCATGCCATTCTGATTTGCCCATGGAGAAGCAGTGGGTGCCTGCCTGTGCACCACTGATCCCCTGTTGATGACTCCTTGTTTCAGAGGCCCTGAAGCTGTCTCCCACCTGACACCCCACAAGACTCTCAATGGCATGTGAGGTGCTTAGTGTAGAGTGCATACCAGGGTCCAGGATGCTTGGGAGGAGCACCCAAAAAGAGGTACACTTCTCTGTGTATCCCTACACAGGAAGTTCAGAGCACCACGAGTCTGAGACCCATAGGCAGCACTATGTACCCCACCTACCATGAGCTGGCAGCATCCATGGTGGCTGCAGTTCTTGCCACACTGCTTACATACTATCCCCTCACCCCAACCAGCCCTCTACTGGGCCCCATCCTACAGAGCACCTGCCCAGGCCACTGCCTGGTGGGTCACTGCATAAGCCAGGTATGGAAGTGGTTGCAGAGGTCTGGCTCACTCCAAGAGGTGAGGCAGATTCATGGGCAGTATGGGAAGATTTAGAGCTTTATAACCAACGCTGGCACAGTGCTATTAAACTCATAAAACTAATAGAATGACAACTCCGACATAAAGAGTGGACAGCAAAGTGATCTCTGCCTGTATAGGTTTCTGTATTTTATTTACCTTGGCAAAACCCCAATGACAAACTCACTTGACAAATTGAAGATCCTCAGCATCTAGAAGATATGAAGAAAGCTGCCCAAACATTCACTCACAAGTGTCCATGAGGTCACAGCTTGGTTTTTCTGGTTTTGATACCTAGGAAAAGGATTGTGTGTCACAGGGTAAGCTGGCCCTCCTAGCCTGCCTTGCTCCACCCATCATCTATCACCCCAGCCAACACTGGATAGTGCCTTTATTTTTGATCCCACCAGCTGTCCCCTCCAGTGTTCCCAGGACATGGACAGGACACACAGGTCTTATCTTAAACTGCCTCCTCATAGTGTTGCTGCTGGACCAGTAACCCTGCTCTACAGAATTTCCCTGTGTGCATGGTGTGGATCATCCTTAGACTCTCTGACAGCTCTAGGGCCCAGCCATGGTCGGAGGGATCCCTGCTACAGCAATAGCTGCTGTAGATGTCAATCCCAACACCTTCCATCCTCCCCAGGAGACGTGGAGACCTCACTACATTGCCAGTGGGCATGGGATCCATTAGCCCACAATAGTCTCCCCAGGTCACATGAAAGCACACATGCACACAATCCACCCCTCTTCCTGCATCTTGTGTAAACATACTTACCTTGCATGTGTGCCCCTTTCTGGCACATCAGTGCACCCTTGGTCACCAATTTTCTGCACATGTGCCCATTCTTTGCTTACACTTTCCAAACCTGCATCCTGGCAACAGACCAAATATTACCTTTCCTGCTGAAGCCAATGCTGCTTTGGCAACAGAAGGAAGACTATTCTGGACCTCCAGAATCAAACTTTCCCCAACTGTTGCCCTGGGGAGTTCCCTAGGCAAGTTTTGGCCTTCACTACTGCCCCTGGCTCTGGGGGAAAAGGACCTGCCAAAAGGTTCCCACATTGAATCTGCTCACTGTGTCTTCCAAGGACCCACTGGCTGGTCATGCTTGGTTGGCCAGGCTTATCTGCTGGTGCCCATGGGCAAGTGGACCATCCTTCACATATTCTGACACTGTCATTGGTGGTTTGGAAAAAGGCCTTCCAGGAACTTTTGGGGTCCTATGGACCCAACAGTTTTCTATGGAGAGGGGAACATTACCTCAATCCACATACCTGGACTCCTAAAGATGTTACTGTCCACTGCCTCTTTCAAGACCTCCTGTAGCTCAGACCACCTACTGAGCAAACTGACTCCTTGATTGGCATGGGAGCAGGATGTTTCCCCTTGACATCCTACAACACTTGACCTGCCTAACACCCCCTGCACTGGAAAGATTGTTCAGAGCCCCAGGAGACAGAGGCACAGGGGTAGCTGAGCAGGGGGAAGACCCTGCAGTCAGCAGCAGAGGAAGGACTTGAATGGCTTGGGGTACACAGTCTGCTTTTAGGCCCTTGGTGCTCCATGGAGGCTGGTCTTCATTTGTGCTCAGGCTTGGGGCTCTGATGAGAAACCTTCAGGCCCAGGGCTGCTAAGATGGAGCTGAGAAGATCTCCAGGGCCTCCTGCATGAACTCCTGCCCCAGAGAAATACCATCACCAGGCTCTAACAGATCCATTTGAAGTATCCTACCGCTGAAGAGGAGGAATTGGAGCTCATCCAATTGCAAACTGCCCTGGGATCCTCAGAAATGAAGGAGAAGGGCTCCTAGGCTCCCTCTTCAGTCTCAGAGACTGCCTGGAAGAAGGCCAGAGCAAGATGTCAGACCGCTAGCAGGGCAGCCAGCCATGTGGAAGAAGCGCTCAACCATGGTGGACAGTTGTAGGCCGGGTGAACAAGATTCCTCTGCTGCTGTGCCCTTGCACAGAGACTGCTGCCACCTCTGGAACTGGCATTTCCAGCCATCGTTGAGGACCTAGACTGGGAGAAGAAGGCTCTGTAGCACATCAACAGTGCTTTGAGGGGTGAGGCTCAGGTCCTCTGGGGCAATTGTACCCTGCCCCCTGAGTCCCTGTGGGGGCTTCCTCTGCATGAGCAGGGGGCAGGTAAGTGACATCTTGGGGCTTCAGACAGAAGGCCACTTCTGCCTTCCCTACCATCCCCAGCACCTCCATATAGGAGGCTCTGACTCCAATGTGGAGGGTGAACTTCCCTCTCCTCCCAGAGCCACTCCCACCCCTCAGAATGTAGCTTCCCCCTCTTCCCCAGCCTGCCAGCTGTTGCTTCTGACATTTGTTGTGGGCCCTCATCCAGCAAATTGGCAGACTTGGCTCCAATTGGAGGCTCTGGCCCAATGTGAGGGGTGAACTTCCCTCTCCTCCCATAGCCACTCTCACCCCTCAGAATGTAGCCTCCCCCTTTCCCAGCCTGCCAATTGTTGCTTCTGACATTTGTTGTAGGCCCTCATCCAGCAAATTGGCAGGCTTGGCTCCATGACCAGTGGCCCATTCTCCCGGGGCCTCCCATTGGCTCTGGTGGCAGCTACCTCCCCTCTCTCCAAGCCCAAAACCACGAGAGTGTCCACAAGACCTTAGCCGAGAACACCTTCAGTGTCAACTCAGAGTGTTTGGTAAGTCACTTCACATTTGAGGCAGACTGGTCAAATGGGTAGAAGCACAGGGCCTACACCTTTCCCAAGTCTCTCCAGTTTGCAGAACTGGGAGATCCAGGTCCAATTTCAGCAAGGGCCTCACCCTTATTACAGACCCAGCATCATGGTACCAGATAGCGAGAAGAGATACAAGGTACACAGAAGAACCAAGGTATTGGGGAAATCACTGTTGTCATTTGTAACTGTGGAAAATGCGAAGTCTTTACTATTAGGAAGCTTCTTGGGGAGAATTTCACTGACTGCTTTGCTTGTAGCTCTTAACCTGTGATTAAGAAAAAGATGAGTTACTGCTAGAATACCATGTGTCAGACTCAAGTGAGAGATGTTCTTTAAATAGTTTACTGAATTATTAGACCATTTTGCTGCTAGAATTTAGCATCGATGTTAGGAAAATGGGATGGAATGTTACATGTTCAGTCTTTCTTGTTTTACAAATAAAGACACTTCTGAACTTGTACAAAAGTTTCCTGCCCAAAAAGAGAGGCCTTTGCCAGAGAACAGCAGAGATGTCCAAAGGGAAGATAAAAGGTTTCAAATCACTTTAAACGCTGATCCCAACAGATCCTCCACTACCCTCAGCTGGGCCTCAGTTGACACTCCCTCCAGTTGGGGCCACTGGAACATAGGAGGGTGGTTATGAAATGCTTTCCCCTTTTAAGACAGGCCAGGGTGCTCAATTTGGCCAACACAACCACACAGCTGGGCAGAGAAATTCCCACTGAGACAATATCTCACGGGAGGATCAGCTAATTGGTTGTCTCAGGGCCTGTACCACACTCTGACTTCTGATCTGCTACATGGAAAGATCTCTCCATAATGTTGTGACCCTCAAGTGGTGGAATCACTTTCTAGCCTCTTTGCCCACCTAGGCTCAATATATAGACTTTGCTAAATATCTGCATACTGCTAACAATAGTCATCTCCGCTTAAACAATGCCAATGTAGACAGAGTCTCAGAGTCTTCACAAGGCCAACTCCCCAAACACTCCCTATCTAGAAGGGATGATAGCACTGGTGAAACCAGATTGGAAATGAGATGAAATGATGACATGATGTGATTGGACCACTGGAATTAGTGTATCCTGCAAGCAGTGGGTACCCAAGGCAAGAGCCTCAACAAAATACAACAGCTATAGCAGGGAGCCACAGAGTACCCTATGGCCTACTTAAAAGAGTACATTTGACTTGCAGACACTATACCCATTTAGCCCCTGAAGCCCCTGAGAACATAGGGTTGGTCAATATGGCCTTCATGGAACAAGGAGTTCCTGGGATCAGTCATGTATTTCCAAAAGTTGAAAGAGCTATGGGGATGCACCCCTTCCAGTTGGTGGACAAAGCCCACAATGGCTGCAATGACCAGGAAATTAAAAAGGCCAAAATAGGCTGCTACTTTTGTCATCCAAAACATGCAAGCCTATGGATGGATCTAGACCTGGGGTCTTACCCCAAAAGGAAAATGACCTTAGAAAAGGACCAAAGTGGCTACTGTAAGGAAAATGGGCACTGGAAGGAAAACTGCCCCAAAGACTTCCATGACAAGGACCAGCTAAGTAAAGAGACGAGCATCAGATGCCAGTGGCAGTGATGACCTCACTGAGGGTTGCAGACCCAGGGGCTCCAATCATCATCTCCCCACAGAATCCCTGGGTATAGCTGGCAGTGGGAGACAAACCAGTAGACTTCCTAATCAGTGTTGGAGCCAGAAATAAGGACCTAATGGCCTCCCCACAAGACATAAAATTCTAATCAGACTGCCTATTATAGGAGCAGCAGGAAAGCCCCAGGAGCAGGAACTCATGCAGCCTGTGCAATGCTACTGAGGAGACCTGCATTTACCCCACAGCTGCCTACATCTACCACAGTGCCTGGCTCCACTCCTCGGCAGGAATAGTTGTCTCCCATTATTGTTGTCATTGTTATTGTTGTTCAGTCCTTGGCAGATTTGGAATCAGGCTCATACTGGCCTTGTAGACTGAGTTTAGACAAGTTCTTTTCACTTCCATGTTATGGAATAGTTTGAGGAGCTCTGGTGTTAGTGCTTCTTTTAGATTCTGGTAAAATTCAGCATTGACTCCATCTGGACCTGAGCTTTATTTTCTTTGCTGTAAGACCTTTTATTCCTGCTTCAATCTCCTTGTTACTCATTATTTTGATTTTTTATATCCTCTTGGTTTAATTTGGTATGTCATAAGTGTCCATAAATTTGTCTATTTCTTCTGGGTTTTCCAACATATTGGCATATAGTTCTTCAAAGTTCTCTGTAATGATCCTTTGAATTTCTGTGATACCTGTTATGGTACCAAGTCTCATTTAATTGATTGGGCTCTAATCTGTCTTTCTTTTGGTTAATTTAGCTAAAGGTTTGTCAATTTTGTTTTATCCCTTTGAAGAAGAATCTTTTGTATTGTTGCTTTAGGTTTAATTTCATTTATTTCTGTACTTATCTTTATTATTTTTTACCTTCTAGTTATTTTAACTTGGTTTGTCTAAATTTTTCTAAGAGACTGAGATGCATCATTAGCTTATTAGTTTGAGATATCTCTCTTTTATTTGGTAGGCACTTACGGTTTTAAACTTCCTTCTTAGCACTGTTGACTCTGTGTCCCAGAAGTCTGGCTTGTTGGGTTTTCATATTCATTTGATTCTAGGAATTTTTAAGCTAGTCCCCTAATTTCCTCAATGGCCCTCTTAACTATTCCTCAGCCAAATCAAAACACCTTAAGACCAATTAACCAATTAACACCAATTAACTCATTTCCATGAGGAAATATAAAACCGTTCTCAGGCTTAAGCCAAGGTAAATGTGCTGCAAAGGAGCAGCTCTTTTTTTGTCATCAACTACAGCTCACATTTAGGTTGTCCTCCATCTCTTCCCATTTATACTAGGATTCTTAATTTACATAGAGCCATGTAGCCTGTCCCAGAAGGCTACTAATTGGAAAGACTAGAAGCAGGTGTTCCTTTTGGGTGCCTCCCTGCATTTCATTACATGAACCCCTTGTGACAATCCTTTCATCTTAAAGAGCAGGCTGATTAATGCCCCCATATCAGATGTTTCATGTGAAATATGATACTTCCCAGTTTTTGATTGCTATTGACCAGGGTCATGGAGAGAATTTAAATAAATTTCTTGGAAATCCTGGTGAATTCCAGTCAAATCCAGTTGTGAGGGGTTCACTGTTTATCTTAGTGGTAAAGTTGGGTGCTTCCTGCATAAGCCCTGGGTTCCAAGCCCAGTACTCCTCCAATAATAGCCAATAGCAATTAACAAGGTCAATTTTGCTTGCATTTCCTGCAGCAATGGGCATAGGACAGTTTTCATCAGCATGTTGATGCATGATGACAAAACATTTTACTAAACACCACTGAAGAGCAAGTGGAGAGCAGGAATGTTGGAAAAAACAAAAAGAAAACAAAATCTATTACAAGTCAAGCCAGGGAGGAAGCACTGAGGACTCCTATCCAAGTTTCCTGCTAAAAACATTAATTGTAATTATGCTTCAAGGTTAAACCAGCTCATTTTTGAAACCAGATTCTATTTACATAATACTACAAAGAGGAGAAAATGATGAATAGTATGGACAAGCAGAAGAGGTCAGTATGGCAGGTGACAAGATTCCCTTCTAGTCTGTCCTCTTTTGAAAGCTTTGGAAGAAATCTCTTCCAGATCAAACAAATCCTTGTTCACTTTTAATTGAAATTTCATATATGAAAGCAATACTGATAAAAATTTTATCTAGCCAGAAAAGCAGTCCTGGGATCTGTCACCACATCAAGTTACAGCCCAGTCTTAGTAAGAAAACAAGAAAAGGACTATCGTTGAGTTCTGAGCATAGAAGTTCTTCAATAATCCATGGCGGCCAGGAGTGGGGACAACTTGGTTAAATTCCCAGATCATTGTCATTTAAGGAGACTGTTGGATAAAGTCAATCCTCCCTGCCCACCCCCATCATGTAACTACTTAAGATCTGCTCTCCCTGCTCCTGACCATTCACTAACAAAAGTAACCTGCAGACATCTGATCAAAATGGAAGTATCATTCCTCCAAATGGTTCCATTTTTTTTTTCCACCAATTCCCAACATAAGCCATCAAACTGAGTTGAGCTTCCCGAACGCCGCTTCCCTGGAACATCCCAACACCTCCTCTGCGTAAAATAACCTCCTACCCTTATTTTGATTTTTCTAGATCTGACAGAGGACAGAGTGCCTAACAGAGCCAGCACAAACCAGGTGACTGGACCTCAATTTCCTCAACCTCCACAGGAGGTCAGGAGCATGCACACAGCCAATCATGCCTATCCCTGAAACCCCTGCTTCAGGGAAGGGACTGCGCTTGCCGGCTAGGACACAAGTCCTTCATTAGCCCACAGGAGACTCAGCTGTGGGCCAGCGAGGATGCGCATGCCACAGGCAACTGCAGAAGAAGCACTGCAAGCTGGAGAACCCAAGAGTATGCACAGCAGCCTTGAGGTCCAGCAGGCGGCGGGAGGAGGCAAGAAGTGCACTTGGTGGCCACCAGCACACTCCACGAAGTTCTAGTGCTCAACTCCACATGCGCTAACATACCTGTGATTTTTCAGGGCCCAGGAATTGGCTCAGGACTCCACCAGTCAAGTGGACAGGCAGAGGTTGACAGTAAGTGGGGTGGAGCACCCAGCACAGCAAGGTGAAACATGGAAAGCTTTAGAGAGGAGAGTTACACAAATTCAGACAGAGCGCTGTTCAGTTAATATAAAGCTAATACTAATGTCTGCTCGAACCTATTAAGTGTGACTGGTAAGGGGATTGCTGTATCTGTAAGGTTTCTGTATACAATTGAACTGATCAATTGTAAATACTTCTTAGACTGTGGAATGAGTAGAATACCTAGTATAGTTCCCAGAACAGCTAAACAACACAGACAACTAAAGGGAAAATTGAAGAACATGAGTATGCAAAGCTGTCAAGAAAGCAGCTTGAACATTCATATATGAGTTTTTGTGAAATGCCAGCTTTGTATTTTTTGTTCTTTTAAAAATTCTTTTATTAAATTTTTTTTATTTTTACAGACTGCATTTTGATTCACTGCACATAAATGGGGTGCAATTTTCATTTCTATGGTTGTACACAATGTAGATTTATATAATCATATATATACATAGGGTAATACTGTCTGTCTCAGTCTACTATCTTTCCGTCCCTCACCACCTTGCACCCCATTTTCCTCTACACCATCCAAAGTTCCTTCCTCCTTCTCTCCCCTGCACCCACATCCCACGCCACCCTCTCTAGTTATATATTGTCATCAACTTATCAGAGAAAACATTCGGTCTTTGGTTTTTAGGGCTTGACCCATTTCACTTAGCACGATATTTTCCAACTTCATCCATTTACAGTGAATGCCATAATTTTATTCTTCTTTATGGCTGAGTAATATTCCATTGTATATATATACCACAGTTTCTTGATCCATTCATCAATTGAAGGGCATCTCAGTTGATTCCACAATCTAGCTATCGTGAATTGAGCTACTGTGAACATTGACATGGCTTCATCACTGTAGTATACTGATTTTAAATTCTTTGAGTATAAACTGAGGAGTGGAATTTTTTGGTTTGTTTTGCTTCAATATCCAGGAAAATGATTGTGGGTCACAGGGTAAGCTGTCCCTCTCAGCCTGCCCTGCTGCACTTCACAGCTGCCTGCCCCTCAGTCAGACACTGGGTGGTGCCTGCACTTCTCTTCTCAGTGTATGCCCCTTCCAGTGTTCCTAGGTAAGTACAGGAGGATGCACAGGATCTTCTTCCAAAGCTGCCACTTCCTGCTGATGCCTCTGAGTCAGGAACACAACTACCCAGCAGCTACCCCTCTGTATGGCCAGAACCATCCCTGGCAGCTCTGGGGCCCAGGCATGTACAGAGGGATTCATGCAATTGCAAGAGCTCCTTGCTCTCAAATGCAATACCCCTGTCTCCACCTTCACCAGGACATGCACAGTAGGGAAGCATCCAGCTGCCCTCTTACCAGTCCCAGAACAAGGTTAGAGGCAAGTGCCAGCTCACCTCTACTAGGAATGAAAGGACAGAGTGGCCAAGGCACAGAGGATGCAACCCTGGGGAAGCGACTCCCTCACTAGTCGGATACCTGGAGTCAGGTGCCTGTGCACTGCCTGTCATCTGTAAGTGATTCCCAGTTTGCAAGTCCCAGGGACTGGCTCCTGCCATTTACATCCATGACCCTCATGGCACTAGGGGTGCTTATCTTAGGGCATGTGCCAGGGGCTATGGCAACCATAAGGAAGCACAGGCATGTGTTTCCTACCTGCTGCACAGACAGCAGACATAGTGATTTGAGCTAGGACTGCCAGCAGAAAGCTGGTTCCCACTCACACAGGGCCTGGGGATTAACCAAGGTAGGTGATGCCCTTCACGGTCCACTGCCCACCTGTGCTCCTGCCTGGCCATTGCCTGGTTGTGGTTTGGGCACAGCACCAGCCCAGTATAGAAGTGAGGACAGCAAGCCTAGCTTGCTTCCCACAACTGAGGCTGAGGAAGCACACAGCAGGACAATATGGAAAACTTGGCAGTGAAAAATTACAAACTCTGACACAGTGCTGCTCAACTCATACAATGCCAGCAGAATAACAACTCTGACATAAAGCAAGGACAGTAGAGTGTTCTCTATGGATACATTTCTTTATTGTATTTACCTCAGGATACATGACCTCCAATAGAACTTTGAAATAATTTGGAGAGCTACTGTTATGTCTGGAACAGCTAAACAACAATGAGAAACTCACTCAAGAGAAATTGGGAACCTCAATATCTAGAAGGCATGAAGAAAGCCACCCAAATATTCACACACACACACGTGTTTATGAGACCACAAGCTTGATTTTTCTGGCTTCATTACTTGGGAAGCAGATTGTGGGTCACAGGTAAGCTGCCCCTCCCAGCCTGCCCTGCTCCACCCCTCAGCTGTCACCCCAGCCAGACACTAGGTGGCACCCACACTTCTGTTCTCAGCAGCTGTCCCCTCCAGTGTTCCCAGGACATGGGCAGGAAGACACACAAACACAAATCCCAAAGTCACCTCCTCATGCAGATTGTGTTCCCCAGCAGTTCCCCATGTGCAGGGTGTGGACCATCCCTGACAGTTCTGGGGTCCAGCCATGGGTGGAGGGGTCCCTGTCATTGCATTGGTGCTTGATCCTCAAACACAGCACCTTCAACCCTACCCAGAAGTTCAGGGAACCTCACTGGGTCTGCCTGCTGAATCCACAGTCCAGGCATCAGTGTCCACCCCCCATCACTTACACACAGTCCCTGCACCTCTTCCTGCTCATATACTTTGCATGAGTGGCCCTTCCTGGAGAATCTATGACTGGGACACTCCATAGGGTACAGGTACACAGACACACAAGAGTAAGACCCAGTCCTTGCAAGGAGCCATGGTTGCCCTGATTTTCAGTGTCATTCCCCAAAATCTGCCCAGGCAGAAACTCCTAAGATCACCTCTGGGGATCAGCACTACCCACAAAATGCTATTATGCCCTGGACATCAGTGGGATCTGGGAGCATAGACTTGCCTTCAAATCTGATACCTGTCTTTGAGGCAGTGAGCCTCTGTCACAAAGGTAGAGAGACCCCATGCACCGGAAAGTGCTATGAGGCAAGCTTGGGCCTAAATACATGTGAAGTTCCTAATAGAAGCACCTCCATTGAGACCAAGGGACACAGACGAGGAGGAAACATGTGCAAGGAGCCACTGCTGTTTCTACTTCTGGTGGTAACCACAAAGACAGCTCAAGTAGAAATACCCAAGTTCAACTCTAGGAACCAGCACCACCCTAAGAAAGGCCACCTCCAGAGATCCAGGAGCATATACTTGCCCCCAAGATCTGATATTTCCATTTGGGGACAATGTACATATGCTCCCAAAGAAGAGGGTCCCCAAGCAACAGATGCTGTGGGGTAAACTTGTCCCTGAACAACTGCACAGGCTGAGCATCCCTCTGCATCCAGAGCATCTCCAAAGTGACCAAGGGACAAAGAGCAACCTTGTACTTGAAGCCAGGGTGCCCTCCTTTTACTGCCATCCCCAAAGGGCCACCCAAGCAGAAAGCCCCAAGTTCACCTTGGAGTACCCGCACCACTTCTAGCAAGGCTGCATCCAGCTGCACGTCTGTGTCAGCCTCTCACCCTTGCAGCTCTGCTTCTCATACGGTAACAGTGAAGAGAAACTTTGCCTGTAGAACCTCCTCATACATCCAGGGCTCTGCTGCATGTCACCAGGCCATCCTCTTCTGGGCAGGTCCCATTCCTGTGAGGTCCAAGAGGGAAAGGTTTCCCTAAGACAACATTTACCTTCTCCCTCGTGGGACCTGGTGTAAGCCCTGTTTAAATGCATCACGCAGGTTGTGCCTTGACCTCTGTGATCCTGAGGCAAACTGGAGGCTCAGAGACACAACATCCCATTCCCACCCACTTCCTGGCAAATTTTCTCTCAGTAGGAGGCTGTCATCTTATTTGGGCTCAGTGCTCAGAGTCCTCACCATTACAGACAGAGGCCCTACTGCCTCTTCTGTTGTCCTTATTGGAGCTCCTTGGAGCTCTTTGGGCTTAGACCATTTGCCTGAATGTGGCAAAATGGAAATTGACAGGTTTGTGGTATCAGAGAATGAGAAGAGATGTGAAGGACACGGAGGAACCAGGTATTGGGGGAACTCTGTTGTCATTTGTACTATGGGAAATGCTGAGCCCATACTATCAGGAAGCTCCCAAGGGAGAATTTTCACTGATTGCTCTGCAACAGATCATGTGTGGTGTGCCTTCTGTCTACTCCTACAATGGGAAGGGAAGCACCTATCAGGTGTTGGGGGGTTTCCTTGGGTTAATTGCTGTTGGCATATTCCTTGAAATCATTTCTGCTACTGTCTGTTCCAGTTGTGGTGATGAACCTGCAGCTTTTTATCATCTTCTTGGACACTAGTGCAGTTCCAGTCATGACTCAGGGAGAAGCAGGGACCAGGATCACAGCTGACCCTCTGTGGCATTCACCTCCCGTATTCTTGGCCATATGTGACCTTACAGGGTGTGGGTGCAACTGAGACTGAGTCCTCTTGTAGCTGCAGCATCCACAATAGTTGTGATTTCTTACCACTGTTGCTGTGTGGTGAGGGTCCAGGATGGAACTTTAGATCCTTCCTAGCCAAGCTACCTTGGGGATCGGTTGTTGGCTGGGGGACATTATCCTTCACATTCCTTAACTTATAGTATACACCAAGGATTGAGCAGGATTGGGTCATGGTGGGAGCCATGTGCAATTCTTTGTGCTGGGCCAGAAGCATCACCCAGCAGAAGAGGAAGCACCCAGCATGGGGAAAGTGCTACACTTGGTCTGCAACCACACAGAAAAGGGGAAAACGTTAAAAATCAGTGGAAGTAGAAATCAAGACTAGTAACACCACTACCAGAAAAAAACAGGGAAATATGGAGTGAAATAGAAAGTTAAAACTTACGCTAATAAAAATTTTTAAAGGAAAAAAGCAGGAAGCGAGAAAAGACAAAAGAAGGAGAAAGAAAAGAAAGACAAACATTAACAACTAACAAGGGGAGAAAAGAGGCAATAGGGAATGCAAGAAATAGCTCAGGGAAAAAAGTGGGAAGTAGTTATAAGACATGAAGAAAAGAAAGAAGACAGAAAAATTAAATATTAGGAAGAAGAGAAAAGGGAAAAGAAGAGAAACAAAACAGCAACAACAAAAGAGCATTACTACCACAGAACAGATTCCTTTTCGCTAAAGTGCTCAACTAGAGGGTAAACTGGATGTTTGCAACTGAGCCCAGTCAGAGCTCCTCACCATGTCTTCTTAGGGTGAACGCAACTTGACACACTCCATTTTTTCCTGGGGAGTACCCATTAGGTGACTCCCAGGAATAAATTGTGACTGAAGGTAGCTGCAATACCACCTTCTGTTTTGCACTCAAGAAGGAATTGGGCAGAGTGCAGGCCATTTGTGCCAGGCACTCCAGGAGCAGAGTGCACTCCATGGCTGGAATGTGTCAGTGAGGTAGTGCAAAAAGCCTACCTTCCAAGATAGTTTCTCTGGAGCTGCTTCTGCTGTGTGCACTAAGGTTTGGGGTAATGCCAGCTCTGTGAAGAGAGCCACAGAGTCTCAAAGATCAGCACTTGGACTAGGGAGGATAGCACCAGGTTTCACACTACATGCCACCACCAGTTTGCCACAGCATAGAGCTCTTAGTGAGTAGGCATCAGAATCTCTCCCTCCAGGGTTGAACTGAATCTCAGAGATGCCATCTATTGAGATGGTATAGTGATATTTCTGTGGGGCTCCAAAGGCAGAAAAATGCAGGAGTCTTTGAATTCAAAGAAGTTCAGACAACAGAGCCCTTCTTAAGATGGCTCCCACCTATGGCATCATGAGAATATGCAGGGAAGGGCAGAGAAATTCTCCAGAGCCACTTCACCAGGCACATCCCAGGTCCATCACATGTTTAGACTATGTTGCTGCAGAGCACTAAATCCTGTGCATGTGATGCTCACTAGGACTCTCCATCTTTCACCTCTGCCCTTGCTGGAGAGTCACTCCCCTGGCCTTGCTGTTCTTCCCTGTGATCACTGCTGGGTGCGCTCTTTCACAATTCACTGCATAGTGCAATGTCTTTGGATTTTGCAGGTCTGTGCCTGCCCTCTATTGAACTCCAGCATTTCCGAATGGCCACCCACTTCCATAAGCAGCTACACTCCAGTTGTTTGGTTTCATCTTCTGGACAGGCAGGCAAGTACCAGGTACCTCTACTCCACAATCTTTACCCTCTCACCTGAATTTATTTAACTACATTTTCCGTGGAATATTTGGGAGCAGATGAAAAGAAGCTCAAGAATTGGGTATTTGGGAATTGAATCCATCTTCCCCACTGGAACCTAAATCCTCAGTGTCACTTTACTATTGAGAGGTTTGGGTTTGTCAAAATTGATTATATTCACCAAGGCCCTCATTGTGGGCCAGATATGTTAACAAAATTTGCCAGACCAAACCTCAAAGGATGAGGATGATTGTAGGCAATAAAAAGGTGACCCAGACATGCCAACTCTGTGCCTAAAATAATGTGAAAACAAAATAGCCACCAAGAAATTGTGGGACCTGATGTCACAGGCCATATGCCTTGAAGACTGGCAAGTAGAATTCACCTGAATGTCCCAGAATCGTAGAAATTTAAGAAAAAGATGACTAGCTTTCAGTGACAGTATCCCCAGTTAAGTTGAGATATATCCTTCAGGAAAGAAAGGTCTCAGAAGTGCCTTGAGACTTACACACCTCAGACAGTATTCCCAGGTCTCATATACCTGACTACATACAGGTAATTCTGAACCTATATTTGTCTCCAAAGTAATTAAACAGCTCAGTAAATCTTGAGTTGTTTGGAGACTGTGTGATGCTTTGAGACCTCAATGGATAGGGAAGACAAAAATGATGAACCAAACCCTAAAATAAGTCTAGCAAAAATATGTCAGGAAAATAGTCTGATATAGGAAGAGATATTGCCTACTGCCCTTCTCCACATAAGGATGGACCTCAGAAGTGGGCTGCAATTGAGCCATCATGAGGTTTTATATGGGAGACCCTTTCAGACATTGCTAAGAGGGGTGTTTTCTCCACATTGAAAATGTGAAGTAAACATCAAATATTCTGTACAATGGCTTACATTATAACTTCAGTGCAGGAATTTGCTTCCCCTGGGACCTGACCCTATCCTCAGGACCCTCCACATTTTTCCCAACCAGGAGATCCAGAACTGTGAGGACATGGAGGAACCAGTCATCAGAGGAGCAACTCGTGGAAAAGCAGACAGGCCTTTGTGATATACTCCTAGTTGCTCAGACATTGCTAAATCTTACATGTATTAAGATTTAAGATTGCTAAATCTTACAGGTATTGAACCATAGCTTCACCACCAGATCATGACTCCTGTCATCATCCCGAGCACCCACAATCACCTGGTTGTTTGACACCCCTCTAGAGAGCCTAAAATATCTCTTCAGTTGGTAAATTCAGATGGGACATCTAAACTAATTATATGGTGTATTATTGTTCCTCTTTACCTTCTCTATTCTTTCCCAAGGCACAATCACATTCACTTGATTAGGCTCTCACAGTTTCTTGCCTTCAGCTTAAAGTTGAGAGGTGGAAATGTGGAGAGTTTCATCTCTTGGCCACTGGTAGACTGATGTGGAAAATTTAGGCAGCCAATCTAAATCCACAGCAGCAGTTTTCTAAGTGACTTAAGTAATGGAGAGTTTGTATTTTCCCATTCCTAGTGAAAAATACCTGCTTCCCCCTTCTAAGAAGCAAAGTGTTCATGGTTTCAAAATCAAGGCTGAGACCAGACAACAAGTTTTTGCTCTAGTACAAGAAGAGGTTCACACCACTCCGGGCAAAGGCTGTGAGTATGTGATAGAGCCAGATGAATAACTACAGGACAAGTTCAATGGGATGATATCTGCCTAATAAATTGATGCACTAAATTACTTTTGTGGGATTTCCCAGAGAATAATTGGACTCCCCAACAGAGATGGTATGCAACTGTCACTCCAAATGATTCTGTGTGCCTTGGCCTATGGATTCATTTCTGAAAAATGGGAGTTTCCACTGTCTTAGTGAAAACATTTCTTGAGTTTAAGGCATGGTGGCCCAGGATCTAGTGCATCCATTGGAAGAATAAAGGGAAGTCTTTTTCCTGCTGTTGGAGCTGCCACTGTCACCTGCCTTCCTGACCACAGTGCACTGTACCATCCCTCACATCCATCAGGGATTTCCATACCATGTTTAGTCTTTGCTAATGACGCCATGTCTTTTTTAGGCTTTCTGATGTTAATAAGTCTTATTCCAATCACCCAAGTGGACATCTCACCCAGTGAATAAAGGCCTGGCATCAGAACACCTGGACCAGGAAGAACAAAAACAGAAAACTCACTCTTGTTCTGTAACCTAGGAAAACATTCATTCTAGGATGTAACATATTCTTGAGTGATTTGTGGCATCCTGCTTTGAAAAAGGAGGAGGAAGTGTTGAGTACATCTCTTCCCTCTTTTAGGAATAGGGTTGTCAGGAGCCTATTTTCCATGTGAACATGCAAAGTTTATCAGATTTTAGTTCTAAAGAATAACTCAAATGCTTCCAATTTGTGGGCCTATATATATGGAGTTTTGCGGTCATCACACTTATCCTCACGATCCTCCAAGAGCAGAACAAACTGAAAATGACTACTCTTTTCAGCCTCATCAGAGAATTGAGGTCAAAGGGTCAACCATAGCTCCCCAAATTGGTGTGGCTGGAAAATCTAGACCGTTATCTTAACCGAGCAGGAAACTCTGCTGGAGCCTGTAGTTGGGTAGGAAAACTGACACTGTCATTGGAAGTGACTGGAGGTGCAGTGCTGTCAAGCTGAACAAATAAAAGGCCCCAGAGAAGAGCCAGTCTTGTGGACCTCTTCATACTTTCATGCATTTACTTCAGTTACCCTACTAGCTTTTCAGGATGAACATCAGAGAATGGTAGCCTCTTGCTTCCAGTAGGTAAAGAAAAAAATGGAAGCATTAGGATCTGTGTCCATCTGGCTCTGTTCTCCTTTTTATGAAAAGAACGTATGCCCACAGGAGAAACCACCTGAGCAGAGAATAACCAGTTTAGATTGTGACAGGGTCTCCTTGGACTGGGGAGTGGAAAGGATCCAAATCCAGCCTCTCTAGCCTTTCACCTGGGAGAAGGGAAATATCTAACTCCAGTTCCCTTTGTACTTCCTGTCACACCAGAGGAGGAGGAATAAGAAGGACTTGTGGAGTCACAGTCCAGGGTTTCAGGCTCACTCATTGACTAGTCACAGGATAAAACAAGACATTCCTCTCTCCACACCTCATTCTTTGTCCCTAGAACCTCCATATACTAACAGCAGGTTTCAACAGAAGGAATGGGAAGTATCAGACAGCAGGAAAAAGAAATCCCTACGGGAAAACTAAAGTCACAACTAATTAAAAGAAATACACCACAGGCTAATACACCTCAATTCTGAATCAGAAAAAAAAAAAAAAATCACACTAAAGATCTTTTCGCCTCACTTCTTTTTTCTCTGTTCATCACACACACATAAGGACTGAATGTGAAAAGCCATACTAAAAGAAATAAAAGCATCATTTGAAGGGGCAGAGCTAGCATCAGAACAACACTGCGATACACAACTATGTGAGGATTTCCCAACTGAAAATTAAAGTAACTATGATTAACATGCTACATCTCTAATGGAGGAAGTAGGAGACATGCAATATTAGCAGAGAGAATATGTGGTTTGAAGAGATAAAGCAAGCCTTGGAACCAGGTTCAGATATGGCAGAGATATTGGCATTTTAAGACCAGAGATTTAAAATGGCAATAGTCACTGTGTGCATGCGCTAATGTGAAAGACAGACAGCATGCAAGACCTGGTGAGGAGGTAGGGCAGTAGAAACTCTTATAAGAACCAAAACATGAAGCTTAGAAGTAAAGGCACTGGAGTTGGAAGACGGTGGACTATAGGGAGGCTGTGTTGCTTGTTGCTCTGAAACTCAGGTTTCAAGCAGAGGAAAAACTGTTTTCTCTGTGAGGCAGTCTTTGCTGCTTATCGATCCCCTGCTGTTTACCTCATTAGTCCACATGATCGCCTGCCATCTGCCAACATATTGCCTGCATTTTGAGTGCAGATTGCTGGCTGACTGCCAACTATCATCTGGCATTTGCCCATTTACCTGCCTCTTGCAAGTCCATCACCTGCCTTTCACCTACCCATCACCACCACCCAAGATCCACCTGCTGATTGTCCATCAGTAGCCTGCAGACTGCCCGCGACTGTCAGTGGAGTGCCAGCTGCCTGCTGTTACCTGGAAGTCCATTGTCACAGTACCCACAGGTGTTGTTACATGTGGTTGCTGCCATTTTGGAACAAATGCCAGGACTTGCAGGACCCCTGGCCCGACTGACCCAGCCCTGCCTCCAAGACCCCCCGCCCAACCAACTGTGCCTCTACATGAACTCGGTGCCCATGCCCTGCCCTGCAGTTCCCCATTTGCCAACACATCTGGAAGCCAGTGCAGCCATCTTGGATTATCCTGGAAGCGGAAGTTGCCAGCTTTAGGTGGGGCAAATCCCATCCTGAGACATCTGCTGAAGACTGGCAGCTCATTGTCAGTTACCTCTCATGCATCAGGCTACTGAAGACTGGGAAGTTTGAATACTATATGACTGTGATGGTGTAGATTTTTTTTCTCCTTTTTGAAAAATTTTAAGTTTTATATCTTTATTTTTAAAATTTATTTCTTTATTTTTCTCCCTGTATTTTTCTTTTGCTTACCTGTTTCCACAGTGTCCCTTTTTCTCATGCTAACAATCAACTTCTTTTGATTTGCTTTTACTTTTCCTACAATCTAGTACTTCTATATACTCTTTTCTTATCCCATTAACAGTTACATCCTACTCCCCTCCCCATCGTCTTTGTTCACCATTAGAAACTGCAGATCTCATTGCAAATCTATTTGCTATACTGTAGATAATAATTGAACTCATCCTCTCTGCTTATTATGGCAATACTGTTAACATCTTCATAGGGGCTCTTTGGTTTAGGGCTGCATATTGTTTGTACTGGGTGCTGCTAATATCAATCTCCCCCTTAAAGAAGAGATTTTGGAAACTTGCAGGGCCACCATAAGCCTATTTGGGGGAAAACTGCAATACCTCAGATCTGCACTGCCAGAGGAGAAGATAAATGAACATCATGAAAAAAACAAGGGAAGAAAGTGTTCCAAGCAAACCTAGATTCTATATTAATAGAATGACAGCATGGTAGAAGAAATGTCAGAAAAGGAGTTCAAAAGTAAAAAGCAGTAACATGAGTGGGCTTTGCATACATGGGCTCCTCTACAGAATTCACAGTGTCGAGGGAAGAATCTGAGACCAAGAATCCAAAAGAGTCATTTTAAATGAACTCAGCAAACCCTGAGAATCACAGAGAAATAACAAAGAAACTTGCCAGAGAAGGTGAACCAAGGGATTCAAATAATTTTTATTGGTTGTTTTTAGTTATACATGACAGTATAATTCATTTTGATATAATTATAAAAGCATGGAATATATCATGTTCTAGTTCAGTTCCCAGTACCTCCCCTATCCCTCTTCTCCTCCCATCCCCTGCTTCCTTCCTTCTACAGATCTTTCTGCAATTTGCCTATAGTCATTTTTAAAATTAATTTCTTGTGGATATACATGAGGGTGAGATTCACTGTGGTACATTTATATATGTACATAGGAAAGTTATGTCCGATTCATTCCATTGTCTTTATTTCATCCCTCCTCCCTTCCCCTCATTGTCCTTTGTTTACTCCACTGATCTTCTTTTTTTATCCTCCCCCTTATTGACGGATCTGGAGACTATCCTGCTAAAGGAAATAAGCCAGTCCCAAAAAACCAAAGGTCAGTTTTTTTTCTTTAATATGAGGAAGCTACTCAAATCATTGTTTAAAATCACACACAAACCCTGAAACCCACAATGAATTAGCTCCAGGATATACTGAGTCTCAGCAGCAGAATGCAGCAAGCAGAGCAAAGAATCAGTGAGCTCTAGTACAGTCCTTTTATAAAAACCATAGAGTAGAAAAAAGAAAATGAAATGAAGAAGGGTTGATGGTCTATGGAATAGGATTAAGAAGGCAGATGTATGACACATTGTCTTTGAAGAGAAGGAGACAGTTACAAAGGTGTAGCTCATTTATTCCAACAAATACCAGAAATGTTTCTTAACCTGAAAATAGATGAAAGTACTGATGCACAAAATAGGTCAAAGTTCACCAATGAGATTCAACCCTAATTTTACTATCCCAAGGCAAATAATAGGAAAACTCTCAAAAATCAAAGATTAAGAGAGGGTCCTGAGGGCATCAAGAGAAAGAGGCAAAACTTCTGTGGGCATTCCAATGTGCCTGGAAATAGACTTCTCAGCAGAAGTTTTACAGGCCTAAAAAGAATGATATGATACATTTGAAGTGTAGAAAGAGAAAATCTACCACCCAAGATGACTGCACCCAGCAAAATTCTCCTTCAGACATGAAGAAGAGATACAGACTTTCCCAAATAAATGGTGAAGGAATTTGTCCCCACCAGACTTGTCTTATAACCATGCTAAGTGGATCCCCTCCTGATAAAAGAAAAAAAAAAAAAAAAAAAGCATATGTGTAACACAAAAACAGGCAAAGGTATAAAACTTAATATGAAATGGATAAGTTCCTCAAAACCACTAAAACTGACTCAAGAAGTGAAAGAAATGAGGAACAGAGGAATAACAAAGACAAATAACAAAGAATCAATAGTTAAAAACTTCCCAACCAAAAAACACCATGAAAGATGACTTTATTAATGAATTCAACTAAGAATTTAAAGAAGAATTTACACTAATCATTCTCAAATATTCTAACAAATATAAGAGGGAACAATCTCTGATTCATTGTATTAGCCCTGCATTTCCCTGACAGCAAAACCTGACAAGGAAATAACAAAACAAACAAAACTACAGACCATCATACTTAATAAATGTCCTCAAGAAAATGCTAGCAAAACAATTCCAAAAACAGCAAAAGTATTATATACATCATGATCATGAGTGGTTTATCACAAGAATGAAAGATGGTCATAAACCATCCAATTCAATTGATGTACTATACCATGTTAACAGAATGGAGGGGAAAAAAGATATCATGTCAACAGATGCAAGAAAGCATTTGTCAAAGCCCAACACATTTTCATGATGATAACTTCAACGAAACAAAATTGAGCCAATTATATTGTTCTCATAAGTACATACCCAAATATGTGACAAGGAATCCTAGTAACATGCATAATTGTAATGTACTAATAAAAATACTACAACTAACTGAGAATTCAAGACAACTCCCTCATCCTAATAAAGGGTCAGTAACACTCAATAGTTAAAAGCCAAATCTTTCCCCCTAAGGAATAAGATGAGGATGCTCACTTTCACCACATTAGTTCAATGGAAATCCTAGGCAATGCAACTATGCAACAAAAAGGGATAAAAGACATCTAAGTTAGAAAAGAAGTGAAATTATCTCTAGTCTGTGCAGACATGACTTTACATATAAACAATTCTACAGAATCAACACAGAAATTGTTAAAGATAATAAATCATCAATGTTTCTGGATAAGAGACCAACATACCATGCAAAATAATTCATTTCTGTATACTAGCAGTGAACACTCCAAAAGGAAGGGAAGAAACCAGTTCCTTTACAACAGCATCAAAAAGAATAACTGACAGATGCTCCCCAATTCATAATGGTTCCACTTATAAGTTTTCAACTCAATAATGGTGCAAAAGTGTTATGAATTCAGTAGGAACTGTGAATTTGGCATTGCCCAGAGCAGCAACATGCAATATGATGGTGTCTTGAGAAGCTTCACAGTTGCAGTGAGCCACAGCTCCCAGCTGAACCTGGCAATCATCAGTACAATGCAGTGTTGAGTGAATAACCAGTACAATATACTGTGTTGCCCAGCTGTGATATTCAGTAGGTTAAGTGTATGAAATGCATTTGCAACTTAAGAATATTTTCAACCTGCAAAGGAGTTTTCAGGACATAACCCTATCACAAGTTGAAAAGCACCTACACTTATAAATTTAACCAAGCACATACAAGTCTGGCTCACTGAAAACTATAAGATAATTCTCAAAGGAATTGAAGAAGACCTAAAAAAACTGAGCCCCAATAGACACCGCACCCTCATGGTGAACATGGGACTCAGCACCATAGATGTCCTTGTGTTTGGAAGCATTATTTCCCCCAAATTTCCCCCAGGGCCCACCCAGGCAGCATCCCCTTATTGCAGAGAAAGTCCAGGAGCCTAGCAAAGAAAGTGGTGCTGAGGTGCATGCACACACCCACCTTCACTCCTGGCACCCTGCCTTTGGCCTGGGCACAGCAAGGAGCAACTCTGTATTTAGGCTCCCACAGCATCTGACCAGAGTGTGTTGGACACAGAACTGTTGGACCATATACCAGCATAATTTCCTCTGAATCAGGAGGCAAAACATGAGATTTGCAATAAAAAGCAAACTGGTCTGAAAGAACAGCTTCCTTGGGAATCATCAAGTTTTCCTACCTCTTTACTCCCCAACCTGGGTCTTATGCTCTGTCTAGATTTCTAACACAAACTTATCTCAGATCTCTTCCTTTCTCTAGTCAACTGGAGGTCCAAGACTCTAAGCTGGTATGAGGGGAAGGAGACAGACATGTCCACAGGTTTGAACTGACATTGTCTGCCTCTGATCCAGTTTCCATGGGAAGCCAGATGTAGCCTCCTTTTATGCTTTCCACTGGAACTTAAAGTGGGTAGAGGGAGGAAGGAGCAGCATTCACTTTCTGGTACCATTGCAAGGGGTCACACATTTCTCTCCATCTCCATTTTGCTTGACATTAAGAAGAGGTGCCCTTCTCCTAACCCCAAGGATCTGTTTCCTCAGGCAGCGTGCAGGTTCCTCACTGGGTCCTTGGACAACAATAAATGGGACACTGGCCAATCCAACTTAGCCTGCAGAACAGTCCCTGAGGGGGTCCAGGGTGCTACTGTTGGCCCACTTTCCAGTTCATTTCATTGCTACTGCTGCCTGGTCCATTTCCCTGCAGCCTGGGAGCAGGTGGGATGCCCACTGCTGCCTACACTTCCTACCTCTCTATACCCCATTTTTCTCCTTGTTTTTCTTCTCAATGTTTTATAAATAAACTTTTTCCTTGCTTATTTATGGAATTTTCATGTCGGTGCTCTGTAAATCAAGTGTGTAGAAGACACTGATATGAAGGAGTGGTGATGTGTGAAGCCAGCAATAACCATTTAAAGCTTCCTGAGATTCAGCTAACAGTGTAGAAAATAGCACAACCTGATGACTCTGAGTGCTCACTCCCAAATTCTTAAACACATTTTTGAATTTAAAGGTAAATCAAGGGTGGAGGAAGTGCTGATGAATATTAAACAGATATGTGGCAAGTGGACAGAACCAGGTTCAACACTACTGAAGTGATCAAGGGAAAGAGCATAGAATGATCCACGTAATGGTTTAGAGTTGGAGACATCAATATAAATCATGTTCACTTTAATGAGGATATAGGGCCACATATATAAATAATTGAAGATTCCTACATATACACAGATGAATATGCACAGGTTAACATTCATACATCGATTTCCTAACTATGTCCGCTGAAAGGGCCCAGAAACAACAAAACCCTGAGCAACAACTCTGCCCAGCAACACAATCTTGGTTTCTATACCATTCTCCATCAAGCATCCAAATCCCTGGAGAAATAGGTGATTCTAAACAGGGACTGAAAATATATAAGATGAACAATGAACTATACAGTGCCAGAAAAGTCAGGAAGTGAAAAGAGAGCCAGAAACACACACACACAAACACACACATGCAGAGAGAGAGAGAGAGAGAGAGAGAGAGAGAGAAATGGATGTATGTCAATGAATCAACAAATATATGAAGAAATTTTCAACATCTCTAGCAATTAGAGAAGTACAAATCAAAACTACTCTAAAATTTCATCTCACTCCAGTCAGAATGATAACTATCAAGAATACAAGCAATAATAAATGTTGGCAAGGATGAAGGAAAAAGCTGCAATTGTAAAATGCAAACTGGTGCAACCATTATATAAAGCAGTGTGGAGATTCCTCAGAAAGCTTGGAATGGAACCACCATTTGACCCAGCTATCCTACTCCTCAGTTTGTACCTAAAGGACTTAAAATCAACATACTACAGTGACACAGACACATCAATGTTTATAGCAGGTCAATTCACAATAGCTGAACTATGGAACCAACCTAGATGCCCTTCAATAGAAGAATGGATAAATAAAATGTATATCATATATATATCACATGTATATCATATACATATATATATCACATGTATATCATATATATATATATTTATGATGGACTATTACTCAGCTTTAAAGAAGAATGAAATATGAAATTCTGGCATTTCCTGGTAAATAGATGGAGTTAGAGAATATCATGCTAAGTGAAATAAGCCAAACTCCCAAAACCAAAGGTCAAATGTTTTCTCTGATATGCAGAAGCTAATTCACAATAAAGTGGGGGAGGGATAGGGAAGAATAGAGTTTATATTAGGTAGAGGAGAGTGAAGGGAGGGGATGGGGTATGGGGGTAGGAAGGATAGTAGAGTGAAACATACATTATTACCTCATGTACATATTTCTGCATGACCAATGTGATCCTTCAGTATGTATAATCAGAAAAATGAAAAATACAAAATTTATGTATGACATCAAAATGCATAAATGTATTCTACTGTCACATATAACTAATTAGAACAAATAAAAAATAGCTGTATGTCAATGGGATACTGAAGCCAACTAAAAGAATCCCATGGCCAAAGATGGAACAATCTGAGCCACCAAAGTAATATCTGATTATAACTGAAGTTATAAAACAAATATCATGAGTTCATGCTAATCTAATTTATTGGACAAGTTAAGAAATAGTATGAGACAAATATTATCTCCTGCAAAATAATTTCAAATAATTTATGTAAAATATCTTGAAAAAAAACCAAAATTGGAGGATGCATAGTTTAAATAGTCATCAAAACAGTGTGGTACTAGCATAAGGAGAGCCATATAGACAACTAAATAGAATTGAGAGTCCAATAAATAGACCCAAATATTTCCTGTCTTTCAGGACTTTTGCAGACATTGGAGACTGGGAAAATGAGAAAGTGAGGGCTGGCCAGAGAGTTACTTCTGAGGGAGAGGGTGGGAAGGCCAACTAGAGCTTCCTCTTTAGTGGTCTTAGTGGGGTTGGGTACTGCAGGGCCTTCTTTAGGATGGGACCATATAGCACATAATTTTAATCTTTCCACTCAGTATTTTGTGAAAATCACCATCTAGTTGTATGTAATTCATTTACTCATTCTTGCTGCATTAATCCAGTGGGTGAATGTCTCAAAAACTATGTACCCTTGTTCTGTTGAAGGACAGATGTGCTGTTTCTGGCTTGTGTATTCTCCCTGCCTTAGTGGGAGGCTAATCTTCTGAATGGCTTGCAGAGTCAGGAGGAGTTTGGAGAGGAAGGGAAGGGAGGAGAATTGGGAGCATCTCTGGGCAGGGAACAGGGCAGGTGTGAGGGACCTGGCTACAGAAGTGCAGAGCAGGTCAATGGGTGCCTTGAGGACCTGTCTAAGATGGAAGAGGTGCACCTCCTCCAAAGCTATGGTTAGGATGTTTGTCTGTCACGGGCATCACCCCTCCACCCTCTGGACTAGGCTACCTGATCCCTGTATGCCTCTGGGGTACAAGCCAGTTCTCTGTGCATAATGGAGTCAGGAAAAGAGTTTATTACAAAAGACTGCCCATGGGGAACAGTGGAAACACCACCTATTGGCCAGCCAGTGTGTCTCCTTTCCCAGGATGGGCATATCTGAAGAGTTTTGTGGTTGGGGATTAGCTGTTACACATCCAGATGTAGACTTGCTTGTAAATAAGCCAGCCAGAGCCCTGGAGTGAAGAAGCTTATGCCTCTGATCACTCGCCACACCTCAGCAGTACAGGAAGCCAGGCTGCTCTGTGGAACCCAACTCTTGGGAAACTTGTGGCAGCCCAGGGCATAGTTTCTCACCTTTTCCAGAAAACCAATCTCCCAAAACACCCCAAATCTAGTATTTCATGCTGGGGAGTATCCTGCACAGAGATGGTCCTGCATAAAGACTCCTTTCAGGGGTCTTCCTTCCCCTGAGAGACCTGACAGATGATCTCCCTTGGTTTGGCAGGTTTAAGTAAGAGAAAGCTGTCATTGCCTGAGAGCCAACAGACTGCATGGTAGATGAGTAGGATTCCTTCTGACTTCCATGGGGATCACATAGAAAAAGCAGGTAGAGTAGCGGGGATCAGCCACAGAGTCAGCTTTGGCAAGATGCCACCTTTTATACCATAGACATGTCAGATTTTGTTAATCTTCATCTATTTCCTCACTGATCCCAATAGCCCCATGCGAAGATTGGATAAACATCCTCATAGGTGAAAAATTAAAGCGGAGCACAGCAGTCAAAATTGCCCCAAGATAAGCAAGTAGTGGGGCTAGACCAGAGGTTCCACTACTCCGAATCAGGGCTTCTGTCTTCTGGGTGGCAAAAAGCTAGGCACACATGGGCACTTGCCTGGGCAGGCACTGAGCTGTGGCTTCACCAGGCTGAGGCTGTTACATCTCTGATGGAGATGGTGTCTGCTGCCAACTGGTCTTAAATGCAGGTTGTCCCTAGCTAGATAGGGAAGCTGTAGCATTGAGAGAGGGAGTTCCTCATAGGAGGGGATGCCCATGTGGTTCTCCTCTGGACTAAGCTGTGCCACTGCATGGAAATCCTGACTTAAAAAAGTCAGGGGGGAAGACGCAGTCAGTAGGATCAGGTACAGAAACACCACAACAAGGTGCTTGTTAACGTTTTATTAGCCCAAAGCAAGAGAAAACTGTGACAAGGTAACAGCAGGCCTTCAGAGCTGCTGGGTCCAGCATGAAATCACCAGGCTTGCACAGCCCTGGACACACCCCCTAGGCTGGATGCATCAGGTCTTGGCCACTTGACCATGACTATGAGAATATTAGCTGTGCTCATCCTCCACCACCTCCCTGTCATGGGACCCACTGATGCTTCCCAATCTCCTGGGAAGGTTTGTGGGTGTTGGATTTGAGGGTGATGAGTTATTTCTATTGCATGGATCCCTCAATCCATGCCCATGCTCATGCATTTGTCAGGGATCGTCCCTGCCTAGCACAGGGGGAATGGCTAGCAGAGATTCTGGCTGAGCAGCATCTACATGAGGAGGTAGATTTGGGATCAGCCACTGTGTGTCCTCCTGCCCTTACCTGGAAACACTGGATGGGACAGATACTGAGAACAGATGTGCAGATACCACTCAGTGTCTTCTGGGGTGGCAGTTGAAATGTGGAGCAAGAAAGGCTGCTGGAGGGTGGGACGCCTTACCCTTGACCTATGCTGCTTTTTCTAGGATTTTAACCAAGAAAAACCAATCTTGTGTTCTATAAAAACCTGTATGTGAACATTTGAGCTGCTTATTTTGTGTTTTCTACATACAGAGGTTCTCCAGTTTTTCTTGAGTTTGTCATTGTTTAGCTGTTCTGGGAACAACTCTAGGTATCCTAACAACTTCCCAGTACATTTAGAATTAATATTTGACTGATTAGACAAAATATAGAAGTCAGAAAGACATATAGATCACTGTGCCATACACTCTTTGTGTTAGTCATATGTTTTACCTTTACATAAATTGAAGTCACCCTTCAGACTTTGTATAATTTTTCATTCAAGATGTTTCTGTACTCTGTCCTGGCCATATTAGGTGCTCTGTCCACTTTGGCTTTCAGGCCACTGCCATATTGGGCTGGGTAGCCTGGGGCCAGGCTCCAGCCTGGGCAGGAGCACAGGTGGGCTGGGGCCAGGTGGGGCAAGGCAAGGAGCCTGAGCTAACACCCACTGTGGTTTCTCCTTATCTCCTCCTGCTGCCCACAGGAGGTCCTGAGGGACAGGGTGGGTGGTGACCAGTGTGCAGCCCGTGTACCCCAGCTCTGGGTGCTAGGTACATCTGGATAAAGGACCTGTCTGTGACCTTTGCCTCTTTCTGAGCCCCCTCTTCCCATGCAGGAGCCCTGTGCTGATTGACAGGTTAGTATGCAAGGTCCTACATGCTGGTGGGTTCTGAACCTCTAAAGGAGGGGATCGTGGATGGGCCTTGTATAGGCATCTGACCCGTTCTGCACCTTCAGTAAGTGAAGAAGTGGGTGTCTTGTCTACCTGGGTTCAGGCACTCTGTCCTCTATATCAATTCTAGTGAGCTGGTGTTCCTCTTTACCTTCCTTTGTGTCAGACAGCCCAGAGGCTCACAAGCTTCCCTGGCATTTGGGCTGGGATAAATCAACTGCTATAGGGCCTCAGTGAGCAGTGAAGTCATAGTTCTGTGGGTCCTGGTGTCTGTGACATCAGGAGTTACTAGGAGAGAGGCTGTGATGTCATGTCAGGCCCTAAGAGGAATCGTTGCTGCAAGGAAGGGCATGGAGTAATGCAGGGGAGAAAAGGAAGTTAATCATTTGTCAAAGCCTGGAATCACAGAGGATTTGAGTTACAAGTTGCTTGATATCATCATCTTCCAGTTTTAATGTGACAGTTTCTCATTCTTTTTTTTTATTTTTTTATTTTTTTATTGTAAACAAATGGGATACATGTTGTTTCTCTGTTTGTACATGGCGTAAAGGCATACCATTTGTGTAATCATAAATTTACATAGAGTAATGTTTTTTGATTCATTCTGTTATTTTTTCCCTTCCCCCCACCCCTCTCACCCCTCTTTACCCTGTATACAGTACTTCCTTCCTCCATACTTGCCCCCCTCCCTAACCCTAACTCTAACCCTAACACTAACCCCTCCCACCCCCCATTATGTGTCATCCTCCACTTATTAGCGATATCATTCGTCCTTTGGCTTCTTGAGATTGGCTTATCTCACTTAGCATGATATTCTCCAATTTCATCCATTTGCCTGCAAATGCCATAATTTTATCATTCCTTATGGCTGAGTAATATTCCATTGTATATATATATACCACAGTTTCTTTATCCACTCATCAATTGAAGGGCATCTAGGTTGGTTCCACAGTCTGGCTATTGTGAATTGAGCAGCTATGAACATTGATGTGGCTGTGTCTCTGTAGTATGCTGATTTAAAGTCCTTTGGGTATAGGCCAAGGAGTGGGATAGCTGGGTCAAATGGAGGGTCCATTCCAAGTTTTCTAAGGAATCTCCACACTGCTTTCCAGAGTGGCTGCACTAATTTGCAGCCCCACCAGCAATGTATGAGTGTACCTTTCTCCCCACATCCTCGCCAACACCTGTTGTTGCTCGTATTCTCGATAATCGCCATTCTAATTGGGGTGAGATGGAATCTTAGGGTGGTTTTGATTTGCATTTCTCTTATTACTAGAGATGTTGAACATTTTTCCATATGTTTGTTGATTGCTTGTAGATCTTCTTCTGTGAAATGTCTATTCATTTCCTTAGCCCATTTGTCGACTGGATTATTTGAATTCTTGGAGTAAAGTTTTTTGAGTTCTTTATATATTCTGGAGATTAGTGCTCTATCTGAAGTATGATTGGCAAAGATATTCTCCCATTCTGTAGGCTCTTTCTTCACATTGCTGATAGTTTCCTTTGCTGAGAGAAAGCTTTTTAGTTTGAATCTATCCCAGTTATTGATTCTTGCTTTTATTTCTTGTGCTATGGGAGTCCTGTTGAGGAAGTCTGGTCCTAGCCCGACATGTTGAAGATCGGGACCTACTTTTTCTTCTATAATCTGCAGGGTCTCTGGTCTGATTCCGAGGTCCTTAATCCATTTTGAGTTTAGTTTCCTGCATGGTGAGAGATATGGGTTTAGTTTCATTCTGTTGCATATGGATTTCCAATTCTCCCAGCACCATTTGTTGAAGAGGCTATCTTTTCTCCATTGCATATTTTTGGCCCCTTTGTCTAGTATGAGAAAATTGTATTTATTTGGGTTTGTGTCCGTGTCCTCTATTCTATACCATTGATCTACCTTTCTATTTTGGTACCAATACCATGCCGTTTTTGTTACTATTGCTTTGTAGTAGAGTTGAACATCTGGTATTGCAATACCCCCTGTTTCACTCTTCCTGCTAAGTATTGCTTTAGCTATTCTGGGTTTCTTATTCTTCCAGATGAATTTCATAATTGCTTGCTCTATTTCTGTAAGGTACATCATTGGGATTTTAATTGGAATTGCATTGAATTTGCATAGCACTTTAGGTAGTATGGCCATTTTGACAATATTAATTCTTCCTATCCAAGAACATGGAAGATCTTTCCATCTTCTAAGGTGTTCTTTAATTTCTTTCTTTAGTGTACTGCAGTTCTCATTGTAGAGGTCTTTCACCTCTTTTGTGAGATTGATTCCCAAGTATTTTATTTTTTTTGAGGCTATTGTGAATGGGGTAGTTTTCCTAATTTCTCTTTCTGAAGATTCATCACTTATGTATAAAAATGCGTTGGATTTATGGGCATTGATCTTGTAACCTGCTACTTTACTGAATTCACTTATGAGTTCTAAGAGTTTTCTGGTGGAATTTCCAGGTTCCTCTAAATATATAATCATGTCATCAGCGAACAGGGATAGTTTGAGTTCTTCTTTCCCAATTCGTATCCCTTTAATCTCTTTGGTTTGTCTAATTGCTCTGGCTAGAGTCTCAAGAACAATGTTGAATAGAAGTGGTGAAAGAGGGCATCCCTGCCTTGTTCCCGTTTTAAGGGGGAATGCTTTCAGTTTTTCACCATTTAGAATGATATTAGCCATGGGCTTAGCATAAATGGCCTTTACAATGTTAAGGAATGTTCCCACTATCCCTATTTTTTCTAGTGTTTTGAGCATGAAGGGGTGCTGTATTTTATCAAATGCTTTTTCTGCATCTATTGCAATAATCATGTGATTCTTGACTTTAAGTCTATTAATGTGGTGAATTAATTACGTTTATTGATTTCCTGATGTTGAACCAACCTTGCATCCCTGGAATGAAACCAACTTGATCATGGTGCACTATCTTTTTAATATGTTTTTGTATGCGATTTGCTAAAATTTTGTTGAGAATTTTTGCATCGATGTTCATTAAGGATATTGGTCTGAAATTTTCTTTCCTTGATGAGTCTCTGTCTGGTTTAGGTATCAGGGTGATATTGGCTTCATAGAATGAGTTTGGGAGGGTTCCCTCCTCTTCTATTTTATGGAATACTTTGAGAAGTATTGGAATGAGCTCTTCTTTAAAGGTTTTGTAGAACTCGGCTGAGAACCCATCTGGTCCCGGACTTTTCTTTGTTTTTAGGCTTTTGATGACTTCTTCTATTTCAGTACTTGAAATTGGTCTATTTAAATTGTGTATGTCCTCCTCGTTCAGTTTAGGCAATTCATATGCCTCTAGAAACCTGTTGATGCCTTCAAAATTTTCTATTTTGTTGGAGTATAGATTTTCAAAATAGCTTCTAATTATGTTTTGTATTTCAATCGTGTCTGTTGTGATATTTCCTTGTTCATTCCGAATTTTAGTGATTTGGGTTTTCTCTCGTCTTCTCTTTGTTAGTGTGGCTAAAGGTTTATCAATTTTGTTTATTTTTTCGAAGAACCAACTATTTATTTTGTCAATTTTTTGTATTGTTTCTTTTGTTTCAATTTCATTGATTTCAGCTCTGAGTTTAACTATTTCCTGTCTTCTACTACTTTTGGTGCTGTTCTGTTCTTCTTTTTCTAGGGCTTTGAGCTGTAGTGTTAGGTTGTTTATTTGTTGAGTTTTACTTCTTTTATTAAATGCGCTCCATGAAATAAATTTCCCTCTAAGTACTGCTTTCATAGTATCCCAGAGATTTTGATATGATGTTTCTTTGTTCTCATTTACCTCTAAGAATTTTTTAATTTCCTTCCTAATATCTTCTGTTATCCATTCATCATATAATAGCATATTGTTTAATCTCCAGATGTTGGAATAGTTTCTGTGTTTTACTCTTTCATTTATTTCTAACTTCAATCCATTATGATCTAATAGAATACATGGTAGTGTCTCTATCTTCTTGTATTTGCTAACATTAGCTTTGTGGCATAATATATGGTCTATTTTAGAGAAGGATCCATGTGCTGCTGAGAAGAAAGTGTATTCGCTCTTGGTTGGATGGTATATTCTATAAATGTCCGTTAAGTCTAAATTATTGATTGTGTTATTGAGATCTATGGTTTCTTTGTTCAATTTTTGTCTGGAAGATCTGTCCAGTGGTGAGAGAGGCGTGTTAAAATCACCTAGTATTATTGTGTTATGGTCTATTTGGTTTCTGAAATTGAGAAGGATTTGTTTGACATACATGGATGACCCACTGTTTGGGGCATAGATGTTTATGATTGTTATATCTTGCTGATTTATGCTTCCCTTAAGCAGTATGAAATGACCTTCTTTATCCCTTCTGACTAACTTTGGCTTGAAGTCCACATTATCTTAAATGAGGATGGATACTCCAGTTTTTTTGCTGAGTCCATGTGCATGGTATGTTTTTCCCCATCCTTTCACCTTTAGTCTATGGGTATCTTTTTCTATGAGGTGAGTCTCTTGCAGGCAACATATTGTTGGATCTTTCTTTTTAATCCAATCTGCCAGTCTATGTCTTTTGATTGATGAATTCAGGCCATTAACATTCAGGGTTATTATAGAGATATGATTTGTTTTCCCGGTCATTTGGTTCATTTTTTAAATTTTATTTATTTATTTGTTTGACACAACTTGTTTCCTCCTTTATTTGACAATTCCTTTAGGATAATTCCTCCCTTTGCTGATTTGCTTCTTTGTTTTTCATCTCTTCCTCATGGAATATTTTGCTGAGAATGTTCTGTAATGCTGGCTTTCGTTTTGTAAATTCTTTTAGCTTTTGTTTATCATGGAAGGATTTTATTTCATCGTCAAATTTGAAGGTAAGTTTTGCTGGGTATAAGATTCTTGGTTGGCATCCATTTTCTTTCAGGGCTTGAAAAATGTTGTTCCAGGCCCTTCTAGCTTTTAGGGTCTGGATTGAAAAATCTGCTGATTATCCGTATTGGTTTCCCCCTGAATGTAATTTGGTTCTTTTCTCTCACAGCCTTTAAAATTCTGTCTTTATTTTGTACGTTCGGTATTTTCATTATAATGTGCCTTGGTGTGGGTCTGTTGTAATTTTGTGTATTTGGAGTCCTATAAGCCTCTTGAACTTGATTTTCCATTTCATTCTTCAGATTTGGGAAATTTTCTGATATTATTTCATTGAATAGGTTGTTCATTCCTTTGGCTTGTTTCTCTAGGCCTTCTTCAATCCCAGTAATTCTTAAATTTGGCCTTTTCATGATATCCCATAGTTCTTGTAGATTCTGTTCATGATTTCTTACCATCTTCTCTGTTTGTTCAACTTTGTTTTCAAGGTTAAATATTTTGTCTTGAATGTCTGAGGTTCTGTCTTCCAGGTGTTCTATCCTATTGGATATGCTTTCTATGGAGTTCTTAATTTGGTTTATTGTTTCCTTCATGTCAAGGATTTCTGTTTGGTTTTTTTTCAATATCTCTAACTCTTTATTGAAATGATCTTTTGCTTCCTGTATTTTCTCTTTTAACTGTCGATTGGTGCCATCAATCAATGCTTGCATTTGCTCTTTCATCTCATCATTCAGTGCGTGCATTTGCTCTTTCATCTCATCGTTTGCTTCTCTTATCATTTTAATTATGTACATTCTGAACTCCTTTTCTGTCATTTCTTCTGCCATGCTGTCACTGGGTTTTATTGATGTAACATCTTGATTTGTTTGCAGCATTTTCTTTCCTTGTTTTCTCATATTGTTCAGGTATCAGAGGACCGCTGAGATATTGCAGATTTCCTCTATTGACTTACAATGTCCCTGAAGATTTCTATATATATCCCCCCTTAGCCTTCAGTAGGCTGAAGTCTTGGAGGAAGTTGATAATGCGGTGCTCCACAAGGAAGCTGCCTCTCTAGGAGTGGTGGCCTTCAGGTGGGGTATAATCCCTGCTAGTGGGCAGAGTGCCTCCACTTGTTGACCAGTGGTCATCCAAAGGGGACCTAGGCTGTGGGCTGAGGCAAGGCCTGTTTGGGCCTGAGTCTCTGGTTTTACCGTCCTTGTGGGGAAACCTCACCCAGCAGGGAAGACTCACCCAGTGGGGAGGTCTCGCTGGTCAGTTCCCTCCTAGAGGTTCCCCTCAATTTACAGCTACTGCCTGGGCTGGGCTGCCTTCCTCTGCAAAGTTCCCAGGGGCCCGGCCCTACCTCCTGGGTCTGGGAGCCTCACCCTTTGCAGATGACTCTCGTTAGGCTGCCCTTCCTCAGAAAATCTGCCCGCAGGCCTGGAACCCTCGCTCCGCCCTAAGCCTGTCTCTGTGCGGCTCTTCCACCAAGAAGCCTCCCAGATCCTGGGACCCTGCTCTGCACCCAATCGCCTGGCTATGCGGCCCCTCCTCTGAGCAGCCACCTGGGGCCCTGTACAATCGCTCTGAATCCCAGAGACCCGCCACACGCCTCTTCCTCCAGACAGCCGCCCAGTATTCCGGTGCGGTCACTAGGAGTCCAAGAAACTCACTGCGTGCCTCCACCTCCACCAACCACCCGTAGCCCTGGGCAATCAATCACTCCAAGTCGAAGTGACTCTCCCCGTTCCTCCTCCTTCTCCAGATAACCCCCGGGGTGTTCAGGAGCGGTCGCTCTGAGTGGCTCTGAGTCCACGTGACCCGCAGCACAGGTCCTCTGGGCAACCGGCCGGAGCTCTGGTGCGGCCACTCAAGACCAAGCGACCCACCACGCTTCTCCTCCAGGCAGCCCCCCTGTGTTCAGGAGCTGTCCCTTTAAGTCCAAACAACTCACCACTCACCTTCTCCTCTGAGCAGCCGCCTGGAGCGCTAATGCAGTCACTGCGAGTCCACACGACCCGCCGCGCTTCTCCTCCTCCTCCTACTCCTCCGGGCAGGCCCCGGTGTTCAGAAGTGGTCTGAGTCCAAACAGCTCGCCACGCAGCCCCTTCTCTGGCAACCGCCTGTAGCTCTGGTGTAGTCACCCCGAATCCAAGCGGCCGCGCTCCTCTTCCTCCTCCTCGTCCTCAGGGCAGGCCCCGGTGTTCAGAAGCGTCGTTCTGAGTCCAAACAGCTCGCCACGCAGCTTCTCCTCTGACAACCGCCTGTAGCTCTGGTGCAGTCACTCCGAATCCAAGTGGCCAAGCTCCTCCTCCTCCTCCTCAGGGCAGGTCCCGGTGTCCTGAGTCTACAAAGTTCTCCTCGCCACTCTTCCCCTGGGCAGCCGCCAGAACCCCAGTGGTTGTTCCAAGTCCCAGCACTGTGCCGAGCGGCCTCCTTTACGGCGCTCCCAGCTGTCCGAGTTCACTGCTCCAGCGGGGGGAGGGGTGTCTCGCCGGTAGTTCTACTTCACAAAGTTTCCTGCGTTCCGGGACCACCGTCCCATCCGGGATGCCTCCCCAGGGGGTGAGAGTCACCCGGCTGCTTTGAGTTGGTCCCAAGCGTCTCAATATCTCCTCTTTTGAATCCTGAGTCCTGGAGCAACATGAAATGCAGCCACCCTCCAGGCCGCCATCTTGAAACCCCCCCCCAGTTTCTCATTCTTTAACTGCACTTCAAACAAGCATTTTTGGTAGAGTTGTAGTTGACTGCCTGTGAGTCAGCATTCACTTATTTTCCAGGTATAGTAATCATTTTTATTCAGCAATGGTGGCTTTCAGGAAAGAAGTGAATAAAGGGTGAATATCTTAAACCACATCTTATAAAATTAGACTTTTCAAAGAGCAGTTTTATTTTCACAGAAAAATTGAGAAGAAAGAACACATACTATTCATATTCCACTGCACCTATTCATGTAGAGCCTTTCTCCCAAATTAATATCCTCACAGAATGGTACACATACTTGGGCCAGCACTGATATGACAGAGTCACCCAGAGGCCACACTACACACTAGCGTTCACTCTTGGTGTGGTTCATTCTACGGGGTAGTAGTCTGTTTTCTTTTTCTGTAATGCAATGCCTGAGGCTTGGTGACTTATAGAGAAGAGAGCTCACTTAGGTCCATTTTGAAGGTTCCATGGCATGGGGCTGATGGCAGCTCAGCCTGGCTCTGGGGAGGACAGCATCACAACAACAGAAATGCATGTGAGGGGAGCTCATACCACAAGAAGGAACCAGAGCTCAAAAGGGGATTTATTTCTAAGAGCTTGCATTCAAGAGAACTCACTAGGATCCCACAAGAAACTGTGCTGATCCCTTTGAGAGCACACCATGGTGACCTCAGTGTCCCCACTAAAACTCAACTCTTCAGTGCCCCAACACTGAGTCACTGGAACAAGCTTCCAATGATGAGCCGTTGGGGACACACTCAACCTACCCAAGCCATAGGACCGTGTTGGCAGGTGCAAGGACATGTGTGCCCCATGATTGGTTTTCCATCAGTCACAAATGCTTCCCTGACCCCATGACCACTGATCTCCCCACCATCTTCTTAGTTTATACTTATACTATTTCCTAAACAAAAAAAGCCTTTTGTTTTGAATAATCTGAGCTCTCCTGAGACTGTGAAGACAAGACAGAGACCGTGCACAACCCTCAGGACATGCTCCTTCCTGTCACCTCACTTCCCCAGGGCATTTGCGCAACTGAGAACTGTTATTGGCTTGTTGCTATTATTCAGTCCCAGATGAAGCTCAGATGCTTCTGGTTACCATGAGTGCTGCTTCCTGTCCCAGAGTCCCACCAATGGCTCCAGCTGCATTTGGTTGTCACCAGTCCTCCCTTCTATGGTCTGTGACCCCCACTTCTCCCTGTGTTTCATAACCTTGAGGAGTAGGTTGGGTATTCTGTGGAATGTTCTCCAGTCCAGGGGTGTGGGAAAATTTTACATTGTGTCAGGGGTGCCTGGTGCTGTCACCCTTCATGGCTTGCTAAGGCAGTGTTCCGTTCTTGTCCCCATCTCTTCTGTGACTGCCAGTTTCAGTCAAGCACTCCCCTTCTTGGAGGGAGTATCTGCATATGCTAATTGAAAATCTTTTCCAAGTAAAGTTTGCCTCCTCTCCCTGATTTACTCATATATGGAATCATGTATTTCTGCACCTGGGTTATAAATCCATAGTATCCTACATTCTGTCATTCCAATTGCTACTGGAACTTGTCCATGTGCTCTGAACTTTCTTGGTTGAAGGTTCCCTGACTTTCTGGAATGATGTGATGCTCAGATCCATCTCATGCTGTCTGTTCCAGCCCTAGAATTGACCACTTCTCCAAGGGCCTCGTGATTGGAGAGTGAGATTAGAAACCAAGATTGGGTGGATATTGAGATTAGAAAACAGGACTGGACCAGTGTCTGTCACACACCTTCACCCTGCTGTGTTGAGCTTGACCCTGCTCAGGTCACAGCAGCCACAGGCTCAGCTCCTCTGTGCCAGGCAGGGATGTGGGCTCAAGCTCCAAGGCCACGCTCACTCTGGGAGCCTCTAAAGGGACTTCTCCCCTGCTGCCACATTTCTCTGACTCAAAGCTGGAATACTAATGACCCTGTGGCCAGGACCACTGTGTAGCCAGCATCCCACAGTGCACTCAGGTGGGAGAGCCTCAGCACATAGCAGGCACTATGTGGTGCCCACCATGTCTTTAATACAGGCAACTTCTCTCTTGTTTTTAAAAAACTTTTCTTCATTGGGACTTTCTCTTAACTATTTTTTTTTTTTGTGAGTTCACTAAATTTAAGGCATTCTTTTTGAAATCTCTTTGTTCAACTAATTTATTTCTTAAAATTAATTTCAATTGACATAATAATTGCATACATGGATGGGTGCAATACTTTCATGTTTACGACATGAAATTGTTAAACTAGAGTGATCACATCCATGCTTCACATACTTGCTGTTTGTGGTGAAAAAGTTTAAATTCTACTCTTGGCAGTTTTGAAGTGTAGGATGCATTTTTATCTGGCAGTCACCCCTCTTGCAATGGATCACCATCCTGCTCCTCTGGTGTAGCTGAGCTGGTCCTTTGATCCACTCTCCCGCAACTGCCTGGCCCTGGTGAACATAGCTCTGCTCTCCCTTGAGCTTACTGCTCTACATTTCACATGTGAGATAGCCACACATGTAACTCACTGTTGCAGTGAGCCTGGAACTCCACCAGGGCTCAGTCCTTTCCTGGGGACCCATCCTCTGGGACTCTGTCTCTCTGTCATGGCTTGTGATAGGTAAAGATGGAAATGTTAGTACTCAGCATTTAAAGTTTCTCCTAATTTATGTGAGTGTGGTGGCATGGGCCCGGATGGCAGTCATGGTCCTGGGGAACCCCTAGGTGATCCCTAGGTGATCCCTAGGTCCTGGGGAACCCCTAGGTGAACCCCTAGGTGACCCACCAATAGACACTGGTGCTGTAGGCAAGTCAGGTGGTCGCTTTGTGAAAAAGGCATCACTTAGGGAGTGAAGATTGTTGAAGGCAGTAGATTCACCCCAGTGACAAGACAGGTCAGCAAATGACTATTTCCAGAAAATAGCAGGTCACTTTGAAGGCAATAATAGAGCTTCTGAATCATTACATGATTCACATCTGAAGGAAGAAGCACACCTGGTGAGGTATTACAAGGCTCTGATTACCTCAGCACAGCCATGAAAGTGTGATTTAGGGTATGAATTTTAAGTATCCCTTGTTTCAATGGGTGGATGATAGGCAACAGGCTCTCTTGTTTGTCAGAGTCATAAATTCCCCCTCATACTGACGATGGCTGTGGAGCTCTCGCAGTGGGGCCTGCTCAGGAATTGGGATGTTCTGGAACTGCCTGCACCTGGGTCCTTGTTGTCCTCTAACATTTTCTCTGCAATTATTCTGCTTCTTCATTTTATGTGTTCCTCATTGTGCATCTGGGTGAGGCAGTTGCCCAGGAGGTATTAGGATTTTATTATGACTAAACATGATTAACTTTTGTCATCTTTATTTCTTGTTTTAATTGATGCTTTGAGGTTAAGTAATGAATAGAATAGAATGAAAGTTTATGATCTCAGTTTTCACTGCCTTAAAATGAATTAAAATCTTATTTAGAATTTTCCCCATAGAAACATTATTTTTTAAATGAAGGGAACATATTAAAAAGGCATATTGAAGTTGTATATTCAAGGAGAGTAGGAAAAAGGTAGATAAACAATTGACATCAAGACAGAGAATCCAGAGCAGTTTGCCTCCTGGACACCAACAGAAGTATCCATTGCACCCCCAGTTCCCTCTTTGTGGCTTTGCCTCTCACCTTAGCACACAGTCTTCAGTCATTTGCAGTCACTTGTGTGCTTTTACATTATTAAGAGATTCAACTATTTCCCCAGAAACACCAGCATGGCTGCTTCCATTTCCTTTGATGTGATGCTGTGGACACAAGAATTTCAAGTACAGTGGGAAGAACACCAGATCCAAAATTAGTCTTGGCTCTGTCAACTGGTGGGCAGCCTTGGACACACATGTTCCTCCCTGTGTCTCAGTTTCCTCATCTGTCAAGTGGAATGAGCATCCTTAAGTTCAGTTATGTCTGTGTGTGCACCTACATCCCCTGACCAGAGTCATAACTCAGCCCACCAGGCTCAGCTTCTGTCTTGGTCACAGACTTCCCCATGATTCCCTTCCAGCAGACTCTTTTGATATTCACTTCTTATTAAGGATCAAGTTGTTGAAATCTTTTCTCAGTTTCTTCTTGTGAGAAATAGTAAGTCCAGTGGTCTATTTTCAGAATATAGTATTTAAGTGTTATATTGGGATATAAGAAAGGCAGCCAGAGGACAAATAGCAGAATCTAAAGTGACACAATGGCACCAGAGCGCATGCATGTGGCAGATCCAAAACCATCACCTGAACATTGCTTTGACAAACAGGTAGGGTAAAGGATTGGTCTGACCAACAGAGATAGAAATCTCTCTGTTAAGAAAGAGTAACTTAGCTAAGTAAGAGGTATGTAGGTGTCAGAATGCATGCACCCCAAGAATGCTTTCCCACCACAAGATAACAGAGGGAGGTAGGAAAAACTGAAGGTATATTTCTTTCAATAACTCAATTAACTAATTGCATAGATTGTACACCTGAGTTCCTTCTATCAGGTCAAGGGTCAGAGCTGCCTTAGGAATAAAAGCAGGTGGACTGCCCACCCAGGTGTTATTGCTCTGCAGACCTTACTTGGTAGCTCACCCTTCTGCAGCAGTACTTTGCTTTTATTTTGCTGGGCTACTTCTGAGCACAAGTCTGATTCCTCATGACACCCAGCATGTCGAACTTTCACGGATCTGAAATGTTTGGGTGTTGTAATTCCTGTCTTTCTTTTTTCTGATAACTGTAAATACAAAACCACAGCTCCTAAACTTTTGAGTGTTTTTTTTTTTTTTTTTTTTTTTTTTTTGTGATGCTGGGGATTGAACCCAGGGCCTTGTGCTTGTGAGGCAAGCACTCTACCAACTGAGCTATCTCCGCAGCCCCCTAAACTTTAATGAGCTGAATGTGGGTATGCTGACCAGAAGTGGGCACCATGGAATAGGCACAGCTCCCCTTTCTGATATTCTGTGTGGTCACACTGTGGCTCGTGCCCACGCATCCTGCAGGAATCTGAAGTCCACTGGCAAAATATTGTATCAATGGCACTGCAACAGCAGCCACCTGAGTATTTCTTCCCTTGCCTTTCTTCACGGGTCCTAAACAGACCAATAAATATTCATCAGTCACTGTACAGGGAGAGCACACCTGGTCCCCAGGGTCAGACAGTAAGACATTTCCAGGGCTCACCTGCAGCCTACAGGAAGCAATCTGAGTGACAGGGAAAGTCACTGTATGTTTGAGCCAAGTAATACCATCTATTCTTAAAAGGATCATTCTGACTATTTGTAAAGATGGGGGTAACTTAATAGTGCCAAGGGGCTGAGTCAGGAGCAGTGGTACAAACTACTAGAAGGCTGAGTTAGCCTTGATTAGGAAATGGCTTTCTACCTGAGCTGTTCATAAATGAAGCAAGCTGCCTCAGGAGATGGTAAGCAAATCCATGAGTCAAAGGAACTCTGGGGGACTGGTTGCTGACTAGGAAAGTTCTGCCCTCAGTACTCAAGCATCTGATGTGATTAGACAACTCTCCAAGTCTCTTCCAACTGGAGATAATGTGGTTCTGGGAAATCAACTGAAAGGACTATTTTCCTGAGAGTAGGGATGGTTGACCACCTGGGAAGATAAAGAGGTGTCCGGTGATGGAAATGTGGAGAGGCACTACTGAGTGAAGAAGCAGCATGAGCCAAACTCCAGAGGTGAATAAACAGGGTCATTGGGGAATCTGACCTGACCAGAGGGGAAAGGTATTGAAGGATGGGGAGGGAGATGGAGCTGGAAGGAGATGCAGGACCTCAAATGGGAGAGCTCCCACAGGCCCTGATGGTGCTGAGAAAACACTTTGCCAGACCTTGTGGAAGAAGCAAAATAGAGACTGTAGGAGCCAAAGAAGCAGGTTTTGACCACTTGCTTCCCCTAAACAGTATTTTCCCTGAGAGCTTGGTCACAAACTTCTTGAGGGCAGGTCTCCATAATGTTCACTGTACTCCCTGCCCAACTCCTGACTAGAAAAGGTATCCAGAAATGAGTCCCTAACAACCAACAATATAAATATAAGCTCATGAAGGTCCTTTCCTGGTGACTGTTTTGTGATTTCACCATAAGAAGTTGGGAACAGAGAATTCTGGGAACAATTCTGGGGTGGACCAGTACTTGATGGAAGAGAACTATGCTCATGAGATGCCACAAGATGGAGTCCCTTCCTTCCACCAACTCCGACCCACTCCCCAAGCAACAGCCCTGGAATTCCCAGTGCTCAGAACCCGGTGACATCATCTTTAGGCAACAATGGGGCTTGGGCATTCCGAAGACTCCCATTGGTGGACAGATTGGTGGGGGAGTTCATTCTTTGCCAAGCTATGGGCCTGGTAACAAGTCTCAACGGTATGGATCCTCAAATGGAGAACCTGAGCCTTCCTGGCAGTAAGTATCCCTTCATTCCTTTGAGGGTACAGGCTTTCAGGGAAGATGCTTTGTATGGATGGGGTGGTGACTGCCTGCATGGAGTGCTAAAGAGTTGAGACTCCTCTAGGAAACTAAGGAGTTTTAGAAGGCAGAAACCATGCTCTGCCCAACCATAAAAGATACATTGGTGCCCCTGTCAAGTGGTTCCTTGAGGGTCTTGCCCTTAAGTGAGGCTTATCAGAAAGATTGGATGTGTCCTGGACTGGGAGCCAGAGGCCTGACTGAGTCTGGGCAGGTCATGTTCTCTCTAGACCTAGTGTCCCTTATCTCTAAAAGGCTAAGGTGGACTCTTAGGCTCCCTGCAGATCTAGTTTGACTGAATAATAAAATGATGAGGTAGAACTTTGAGGAGGGAGGGTTGGAATGGATGGATGAATGAGCCAAATCAAGAAGAGGGATGAGAAACAGTTCATGTCCCAAGCCAGAGCTGTGAGTCAGCTGCCTCTTTTCTTTCTTTTACTGCCTCCTCCTGGGTCTCACTATTCTTTGGACTCATGGGACTGTGTTGTGTGATTACCGGTGGCTGCATTACATTTCTGCACTGGAGGAAGAAGCTGCAGCGGGAGAGGCGTGCCCAGCATTGGGTGGAAGTGATGAGAGCTTCCACCTTCACTTACAGCCCACACTCACACTGGCTAAATACCCAGAGACGTTATGGAATCAATGCAGATGTCAACATAGGTCCTTCCCCACGATTACCAATACGGAGATGAAAGTGCAGATCCCAGATTGTCTGTGGGAGACAGACACCTCTGAAGGCAGGGGTTATGGCTGCAGAGGCAGCAAGCCCAGGGCAGAGACCCCTGTTGCTATGGAAGCTGCTCTGGTGGTCTCATGGCAGCCCCTATCGAATCGGATGACACAGCGTCAGAGTAGATCCCCATTCCCGATCCCCATCTTTCAGGAGATACCCTTTGCCCCACCTCTCCACAAAATGCCTCCCATGCTGGAACGCACTGTCTCCTACCCGTTGGACATCTATCCTAAAAGGAATGTCCACTACCATTCCCTTCCCACACTGGCCCTGCAGCGAACTGTTTCAATGCCAAGCTTTTGCTTCATATTTGTGGCCTCCACTCACTGAAGGCAGTCATGTTGACACAGAGGGCCCATTTGGATGTTATGTTATTAAAGATTTTTAAAAGTCAGAGTCTGTTGTGTCTCATTTGCCATTAGGAGGGCAATGTCCTTCTTCTGGTTGATGGTGGCACAAGTCTAACTGAAACAATGAGAACTGGAAGTTGGCTTTGAAGAGACACATTGAATCAATACTTGTGGATGAACTCAGTTCTCTCCACCCAAACATGGGCTAAGTCCCCAAAGGCAGAGTTGTTCTGCAGGATGGTAAGTACAGTTGCCACAAGAATGACAATTGCTGAGGGCCACAGGTATGGCAGTCCACAATGGCCAGGCCACTGGTCAAACAAGTCTTCATAAGGCCCATGAACCACACCACACTGTGGTCTGAATGTGTTTTTGTAAGGCAAAATTATATATTTTTTTATTTTTTCTAATTTAAGGACCTAATGAAAAGAAGAGTCTTAAAGTTAACATTATTCTATTTGAAAAAGTGAAAAACAGGAAAACTTTGTAAAAGCATACCCAATATTTAGAGATTTTTGTATGATTTTTAATGAAAATGTATATTTTAATTATCACCTGAGTCTACTACATTTTCATTCAAAATGGTTAAACTATTTTTTATTCCAAGTGATCAATGAATAAGGTAAGATCTTTATCTGGATGAAAACAAATTGTAAAAACACTGTACTGAAGTTAATTTCCAGGGAATCCTCAATTAGTACTGCACACTCTTTCCAAAGGTCAATACTTTTTATCAATATATCTTTAATTGGCACTAGGCTGGTCATCTAAACATAAATTTCATTAGGGTTTTACTATGACTTTTCCACTCCAGCATGAAAAGTCTTCAAATAGTTCAGCACTTACTTCATCACTACCCAGTCAAATTGCATGGCTTACTGTAATATCAATTACTACTAGCTTATCTTTGTTACTGTCTATAAACAGTTCCAAGCACTAAAAGGAAGAATAAGCACCTACCATGCAAATTTATGGAAAGCCAGTGTGTATCTCTTTTTTATGTGATAAAGCAATTACATTTTTATAACTAATTTTATAACTAATTTTTCTTTTAGCAGAAGGCCAATGTATGAGATTTGGGCATTTTATTTCATACCAAATATAACATAATTAAAACACATTTAAAGTCATATATACATGTTTGTGAACTTGAAAAAATAGGAAGGACTGGGGTTGTTGCTCAGTGGTGGAACACTTACCTAGCATATGTGAGGCACTGGGTTTATTTCTCAGCACATACAAATAAATAAAAAATAAAGGTTCATTGACCTCTAAAAATTATTTAAAAAAAGTAAAAAAGAGGGCTGGGGAGATAGCTCATTTGGTAGAGTGCTTGCCTTGCAAGCACAAGGCCCTGGGTTCGATCCCCAGCACTGCAAACAAACAAACAATAAATAAATAAATAAAAGAAATAATAAAGATTTCTTGGGAATATTTAATAAATCTAATTCAAAATCTATTACAGGAATTTTCTAATATGTTTCACAGAAGATATTTATAAAGATTAGTAAAATGAAAGTGTTAGTTACCTTTCTCTTATAATGGGAATGAAGTTTCTTCATTTAGAAAATTATTGTTCTATACAGTGTAAGTACCCTATTTAATCTTATTGGTGACTAAATTTACAAGACAATCCCTACCTTAAATAAAGAAACCAGTTTTAACATAAACAAACTAAATTTTACTTGGTTAAGGAAAGAAGATGACAAAGAGAATTTTAAAATGAAGTCACATATATAAAAATGCCTGTTTTATTATTGTGTATTTATGGCAGAATTTCTTGGTATGGAATATTACAGGCATAGAGTAACTTTGAATTGGTTTATCACTTAGGGATTAGAAGTCTTCAATGTTGAAATCAAATTTTCCTGTAAAAAGAAGTACACAACCAGTGACTGCCACTCCCATAAAGACTAAGGGCAGAGGAAAGATTACCTTGGTATGAGTTCTTTAATATTTTGATATTAAATTGATAAACACAGGCCAAGTAAACATATCCAGAGTTCATATATTCTACCCAGAAAGCCAGAAGAACTTCTCAGTTTTCAAAATGATATTTCCTTTTTGTTCAATGACGTTATCTAAGTACACCACAAAATGTTAGCGAGCGCCAAGGTGTCTCCACATCTGGCGTGGAGAGTCACAGCTCGTAGATTGCTCAATACAACATGGTCAAAAAGCCGATTTTTTTTGTTGTTGTTGTTTAGAATTCATGTCTTATTTGCATGTATGATTTCAACTAGGTTGTTAATAAATTTCTGGCCACTTTTACATATTTTTAGATTTGTGATTGCAATAATTACCATGTCAATGTGATTTAAGTGTAAGTTAATCATTGACTACTCTGGGTAATTTTCCATGTAGCCCATGATTGGGAGTATGATTTGACAATACAAAATGAAGAGGTGGTATAAAGGTGTCTTGATGGTCAAGAGATCAAAATAATTATTCCATCACTATAAGTAAGGTTTGCATTCAGTAACAAGCAAAGTCTTTACATGTATATTAGGCATAAAATTCCAGTGGAAAAAATTTTGTAAAGTAGATGCTATTTGATGTGATAGATATATTCATTTCATTTATTATCTATTCCTTGGAGAAATTTTTCCTGGATGAAAATGGAACTATCTAAAAAACCTAAGCATAATAATATCAAAAGAAGAGCCCCAATAGGTGGTCCCGACACTACTGTGTGTCATTGCCCCTTTGGAGCAGCCATGTAATTCTTATGTTTGCAGGTACACTTTTCAGTTCCCTGTTCAATTGTGACATGAGTGAATGTTGCCATTAATAATCTGGGGTTATGGGGGTAGAAATTGATCAATGGCAGAGTAAAAACAATTATTCATCTTATTATCTTTGCTTTCTCTCTGATTTGTTTTTTATTTTTCTCTGATTTGTTTTTTATATTTACTCCCACACTTATCATCTTATCATTGGATTTTAATTTCTCAGTAATGAAAACAAAGATTGGTTTTTCTTCTGGATTCTGCAATTTAATATTTTTCCCCATGAAAATGAAAAAAAAAAAAGAGTGGGGACATGCAACATTAAGTAATGCAGCATGTTCTTATTTTTAAAGGAAACTCAAATATGACTAGTGCATGTGACATTACTCCAAAATAAATCCCTTTTCCTTCATGCCTCATGACTTAACATAGATTCTCTTGTTTAACTGCCCCTAAAGGATATGAGGCATGCTTCAGTTTCTTGGAGATGTTCCTTATTAACAAATGTTCTCCATATTACTGCAAATTATTTTTAAATAAAATAACATGACTAGTGAATAAATAATAATATTGAATAAGATAATATTACCACATCAGAAAATTATGTAATTTTCTTTTCTTGATGCGATATATGCACAGATAGAAGGATAGATGGACCAATACGTAGATAGGTTCATACAGTTAGTAGTTACAGACAGCTGCACCTCTTTGGTCTTTTAATAAAGATAATTAAGAAAACTCTGATACCCACAGGGTCAGCTTTCAGTCTTTGTGTTGCCACTGTAGCATTCATGATCACAAAATGAAGTGTAATAGAGAAGAAAGGTGCTATTTCATATAGATTTTGTTCTCATTTTATTCTGATTTGTAAAACAGCTGAGGAAAAGTGAGGATGTGGCATTTAAATGATAAGGCATTCAATTTCAATCTCTTGATTTTGAAGCTTTCTTGAAGAAATGTTGTCTTACTTTGTCTTAAAAATGTGAACAAAATAGAACACACACAAATATTCTTAAACAATCTATAAAGTGCATGTAACAGCCTGGTAGAAAGTAAATGTTAATATTCTTTCATCAATCTTTCTGGCTATGATCTATCCTGTCAATTTATGAACAAATGTATCTAAAAATTTCACTTATACTAAGATATAAGTAAGTGAAGTCTAAATTTTATACTATATTGTAGATATTTGACTTACACATTTTCAGAACTATAATCCAGGGAAAGGACATAAAAGAATGACTTAATTCAGGTAATATAATTCTCAACAAAATATGAAAAGATGCTTCTGAAATCAAATCAGAGATTAAGCACATGTACCACCTCTGTGTAGAATCAACCTATAATTTTCTCTGAATGTGTAGATATAGTTAACCATACCTTGTATATATTTATGTTCTTATATTAAATTAATTATTTTGATAATTTGTTAACTATATGACATTCATTTACTTGGAAATGATAATATATAAACCTCACATGTGAGGACATTTGTTAGAAACTTGCAACCAGATATTTGAACTCCAGAGGTGTATATACAAAATCAAAACCTCAAAATCAGATTTAAATACTGCATTTTCTGAGATTACTACTAAAATACAGGGCATTTGATGTTAATTTTCATAGTTATAACCTCTCATGTATGTACTATTTTCATAACAACAGGGACTTAAAATCAACCAAGGCCTGATTTTCATTAGCAGTCAGAAAACAGCAAATAATAACTTCACTGAGATCTCATCTCACCCCAATTAGAATAGCAACTATTAAGAATGTAAATAATAGTACACATTGACTAGCATGTGGCAATAAAAGGTGTTCCTATGCGTTGTTGGTGTGACTGCAAATGAGTACACAGTTCAAGGTGTGTGGAGATTCCTCAATGCCAAAATAACTCCACTGTTATGTATCTCTAAAAAGAACAAATTTTAAAAATTTACAAAGGAACAGCAATAGCGCCATCATTTGATCAGCTATTCCACTCCTCAGTATTTATTCAAAATGCACATTATAGGAACATATATGCATTCCCATGTTTATAACTGTGAAATTTAGAACAGCCAAATCATGAAACCAGCCTAGACATCTGTCAACAGAGGAATGAATTTTAAGAAGGTGATATATTTTCTCACAAGCATACATAGATTCACATTCAATGGAGTTGTACCAAGCCATGAAGGAGAACAAAATTAAGAAATTTTCATTAATTGAGTGGAACTGGAGAAAATTGTGCTCTGTGAAGCAAATCAACTCAGAAAACCAAGGATCAAAGGTTTTCTCTCATATGTGAGAAGCAGAGAGACAAAAAATGGAAAAACAGAAAATAAAAGGGAGATCAGTAAACATAACAGGTTAAGGTAGATGAAGGATCAGAAAGAGAAAGGGAATACAATCCACCAAATTATGCTATATGTGTATATAAATGCAGCAAAATGAATCCCACTTTGATGTATAAGGCAACAATGAAAAATTAAAAAACGTAAACAAGTAGAAAGAAGATCAGAGTAGTAGTAGGAGGTGTGTAGGTGAAGGGAAGCAGAGAGAGAAATAGGAAGTACTGGGAGATGAATAAGAATGAATTATGTGTAATATGAATATGTAACAATGAACCCCATTATTATATACAATTATAATTCAGCAGTAAATACATAAAATAGATTAACCAATGTAACACCAAAAACCCCTAAAATTCACTGAGAAATAATGTGAAATCTCTATGCTGGAGATGAAGATGCTGGGAAAAAGAGAATTAGGTCTTTTAAAATGTAGCGTAAATCAAGACACTGGAACATCCAGTTTTATATTAGGATGAACATACTTAAGTGTGTCAGAAATTAAAAAATAAGTAAAGAAAAGAAAAAAAAAAAAAGAATGTAAGTCAATGTAGTTGCATTACAGGCTTTAGAACTCAAAGCCAGGAATCCAAAACCAAACTATTTGACCCTAAATTCACAATAGAATTTAATAAGTTTCTGTTTTAATAATGTGAATGGATGTATAAATAAATTATTTAAATAGAGGCAGGCACACTGATCTATTAAAACCTTTATTTAGGGGTCCTGTTTGATTATGCAAAATGTGCCGGTTAGTTTAATGCAGAGAAAGCAGAAAATAACTATATGCAGAGGGTCTGATGAGCAAAACTATGGAAGCTGCAATTACAAAGGGGTGGAAGATCATAAGAAGGCCACCCTGACAAAGCCACTCGGAGATGAAGTAACTGGATGCAACGAGTCTTTTAAAAATGAACAGTTAAAGAAACCCGCACCTTTAGGCGGTCTGAGGTATGACTGGATACAGAGAGATCAGAGATCAAACACCCGCCTGACTCTAACTAAAAGGAGTCCTGCAAATATGTTTTTGTGGGAAAGAAGCACGTCTCTCCTGCCTGCCAGGGAAATCAGAGGACGGCACCACTGTGCGGCTCCAGCACCGAGGACTGGCATCTGGCGGAAGCGAATCCTGACTGTGCCTAACCCACAACACACTGCAGGGCACAGTGTGTGCCTAAGTGACCAGGAGAAAATCAGTGGTGGAGAGGGGTTCACAGAGGGGAACACTGCTCAGCAAAATACACCTGGCTTCCCCGCTCTCCCACCACTGGCCGCTTGAAAGAACAGCGGTGGATTCGCACTGGTTGGGAGAGACATACCCAGCCAAGAATTCAAAAGGGCAGGACAGGAATTGAGTTTAGAGTCTGAACCCAAGAGTCCAAAAACCACGAGGTTCACGAGTGACTCAGGGGAACAAGAATTGGCCCCTTCACGGCAGGAGCGGAACCCAGGGGTTTTTCCTGGGGGACAGACTGCCAGCATGGTCCAGCAATTGCCCAACCTGGGAGGTGGGCTGATTTAAATCTTTGGAACAGTGGCCTAAGGAAGAGCCTGGAGCCTACTTAAGCCTAAACCCCGCCCCCAGAAGTTCTGCCATTGGAATTTTGCTTCACACTTCAGCAACCTCACCCAACACACCTGAGAATGGAAGTGGAGAATCTTTTGAACTCCAATGGGAAGCAATTCTTTAACTTTTCATCAAGATCCTTTTTCCCCCTAGTCTCTGTTCAATTGTGACATGAATATTTCATGAACACTTACACATATTCATTTTTTAAAATTCAGAAATCTCAGTCCATCACAAACTGAATGCATATCAGTAAGTATAGCAATTGTGGAAAAATGGTTCCCTTTGGAATAGGTTTAACAACTGTCTAACTGGAAGAAAACAAAATATATTTTCTCACCATATGTGGTCCTGTGCAATCTTTGCTAAATCAAGGTTCACTCTATGTTGGGGTAGCCTTTGGAGGGCATTTTACAGCAGAGCTTCTTAATTTGATTTCATTTGAGTTTCATTTCCAGAATTTCTGTTCAGTTCATTCTCTGAATCTTTATCTCTTTATTGAAATGTTCCTTCACTTCCTGTACATTATATTTTAGGTTCTTCCTTAGGTCTTCCTTAAAGTCATTAAGCATTTTAAGTAACAACTTTTTAAATTCCTTTTCTGACATTTCCTCCACTGTCTTATCAAGGGGATAGGCTATGTTGTGAGCTATTATTAGGGTGGCTCATTCTCTTGCCTTTTCAAATAGTATTTCTAAAGATCTTCTGGGATGATTGATTACCTGTTCTTTTATATGAGGGATTTTTAAAAATTTTTTATTCATTGTACACAAATGAAAGAAATTAAAAACCTAAATAAATAGACATATTGTGGTCATGAATTAGAAGACTCAATATTCTAATTTTTAAATTTTGATTCATTGTACACAAATGGGTCCAACTTTTCATTTCTCTGGTTAGACACAAAGTAGAGTCATACCATTTGTGTAATCATACGTGTACATAGGGTAATGATGTTTGCCTCAATCTATTATCTTTCTTTCCCCCATCCCCTCCCCACCCCTCATTCCCCTCTACACAATCCATTTTTTTCTTACCTCCTCTCACCCCCTGTTATGTATCATCATCCACTTATCAGAGAAATCATTTGGCTTTTGTTTTTTTGGGGATTGGTTTATTTTTCTTAGCATGATAGTCTTCAACTCCATTCATTTACCTGCAAATGCTATAATTTTATTGTTCTTTATGGCTGAGTCATGTTCCATTGTGTATATATACCACAGTTTCTTTATCCATTCACCAATTGAAGGGCATCTAGGTTTCTTCCACAATCTAGTTATTGTGAATGGAGCTGCTGTAAACATTGATGTAGCTGTGATTTGAAGTCCTTTGGGTATAAGCCAGGGAGTGTGATAGCTGGATCAAATGGTGGTTCCATTCCAAGTCTTCTAAGGAATCTCCATACTACTTTCCAGAGTGGCTGCACCAATTTGCAACCCCACTAGCAATGTATGAGTGTTTCTTTTTCCCCAATTCCTTGCCAACACCTATTGTTGCTTGTATTCTTGATAATTGCCATTCTAATTGGGGTGAGATAAAATCTTAGGGTACTTTTGATTTCCATTTCTCTTATTACCAGAGACATTGAACATTTTTTTATATATCTGTTGATTGCTTGTAGATCTTTCTGAGAAGTGTCTGTTCATTTCCTCAGCCCATTTTTTGATTGGGTTGTTTGTATTCTTGGTGTAAAGTTTTTTGAGCTTTTTATAGATTCTGGAGATTAGTGCTATATCTGAAGTGTGTGTGGCAAAGATTTTCTTCCACTATGTAGGCTCTCTCTTCACATTATTGATTCTTTTGCTGAGAAAAAGCTTTTTAGTTTGAATCTATCCCAATTATTGATTCCTGCTTTTATTTCTTGTGCTTTGAGAGTCATGTTAAGGAAGTCTGGTCTTAAGCTGACATGATGAAGATTTGGACTTTTGGTTTTTATTCTATAAGGTGCAGGGTCTCTGGTCTAATTCCTAGGTCCTTGATCCATTTTGACTTGAGTTATGTGCAGGGTGAGAGATAGGGGTTCAGTTTCATTTTGCTGCATATGGATTTCCAGTTATTCACAGGACCATTTGTTGAAGAGGCTTTTTTCCTTTGTATGTTTTTGGCACCTTTGTCTAGTATGAGATGACTGTATTTATGTGGGTTTGTCTCTGTGTCCTCTATTCTGTACCATTGGTCTACCTGTCTATTTTGGTGCCAATACCATGCCCTTTTTGTTGCTATTGCTCTGTGGTATAGTTGAAGGTCGGGTATTGTGATATCTCCTGCTTCACTCTCCCTGCTTGGGATTGCTTTGGCTATTCTGGATCTCTTATTCTTCCAAATGAATTTCATAATTTCTTTCTCTATTTCTATGAGGTATGTCATTGGGATTTTAATCGGAAGTGCATTGAATTTGTATAGTGCTTTTGGTAGTATGGCCATTTTGACAATATTAATTCTGCCTATCCAAGATCATGGGCAATCTTTCCCTCTTCTAAGACTTTAATTTCTTTCTTTAGTGTTCTGTAGTTCTCACTGTACAGGTCTATCATCTCTTTGTTAGAGTGATTCCCAAGTATTTTATTTTTTTTTGAGACTTTTGTGAATGCGGTAGTTTTCCTAATATTTCTTTCAGAGGGTTCATCACTTATGAATAAAAATGCATTAGATTTATGAGTGTTGATTTTTATATCCTGCTGCTTTACTGAATTCATTTATGAGTTCTAGAAGTTTTCTGATGGAATTTTTTTACTCCTGTAAATATGGAATGGTGTCATCCCAAATAGTGATAGTTTGAGTTCTTCTTTTCCTATTCATATCCCTTTAGTTTCTTTGGTCTGTCTAATTGCTCTGGCTAGAGTATCAAGGATGATGTTAAATAGAAGTGGTGGAAGAAGGCATCCCTGCTTTGTTCCAGTTTTTAGGGGGAATGCTTTCAGTTTTTCTCCATTTAGATTGATGTTCACCATGGGCTTAGCATAGATAGCCTTTACAATGTTGAGGTATGTTCCTACCAGCTTTATTTTTTCTATTGTTTTGAGCATGAAGGGTGCTTTATTTTATCAAATGCCTTTTCTGCATTTATTGAAATAATCATGTGATTCTTAACTTTAAGTCTGTTGGCATGGCGAATTACATTTATTGATTTCTGGATGTTGAACCAACCTTGCATTCCTGGGATGAACATCACTTGATCGTGGTGCACTATCTTCTTACTATGTTTTTGTTATGCGATTTGTCAGAATTTTGTTAAGGATTTTTGCGTCTATGTTCATCAGGGATATCAGTCTAAAGTTTTCCTTCCCTGATGCGTCTCTGTCTGGTTTTGGAATGAGGGTGATATTAATTTCACAGAATGAGTTTGGAAGGGTTCCCAATATATGAGGGATTTTAAATGAACTACTCTCTTTTTATATGTTCTGCATGAATTGATTCAATGATGAGGTTACAATTCTCAAAATCCAATGTTTTCATTTCTGAACATTGCTGCAGTGCTTAACACATGAGCTTTTAGGGGACTAGTCCACATCCAAACCATAGTAATACGTATATGTAGCACACTTTATCATACAAACTTTCAAAACAAAACTTTTTTTTTTTGCATGTAGATTCCACTTGGTCTTAAGTCTGGTGTGAGAGTATATTCAAACTGGGATAATTACTGAGTATACATGTCTTTACCTTATATGGCATGATTGTAAGAATTAATAATAATCAAAAATTGAAAAAAATAATTTTTAAAGAAAATGTTTCCTGAAAGTGGACGAATAATAATATCTGTAGTCAAAAGATGGACTTAGACTTGAGGAAAGGATCATTCAATGAAATACTTGACATATTTTTATGTCTTAAAAGAGATACATTAAAGGACAAATAACCCAGTCTAAGTTTTGCAAGAAAGATAATTAAGAATAGAAAAGGGGAGAGAAGAAAATAAAATTTAATATTGCTTTAGCTATTCTGGGTTTCTTATTCTTCCAGATGAATTTCATAATTGCTTGCTCTATTTCTGTAAGGTACATCATTGGGATTTTAATTGGAATTGCATTGAATCTGTATAGCACTTTAGGTAGTATGGCCATTTTGACAATATTAATTCTTCCTATCCAAGAACATGGGAGATCTTTCCATCTTCTAAAGTTTTCTTTAATTTCTTTCTTTAATGTTCTATAGTTCTCATTGTACAGGTCTTTCACCTCTTTTGTGAGATTGATTCCCAAGTATTTTATTTTTTTCGAGGCTATTGTGAATGGGGTAGTTTTCCTAATTATTCTTTTCAAAGATTCATATAAAAATGTATATGATTGTATAAAAATGCATTCGATTTATGTGCATTGATCTTATATCCCGCTACTTTACTGAATTCACTAATGAGTTCTAAAAGTTTTCTGGTGGAATTTCCTGGTTCCTCTAAGTATATAATCATATCATCAGCAAATAGGGATAGTTTGAGTTCTTCTTTTCCTATTCGTATCCCTTTAATTTCTTTGGTCTGTCTAATTGCTCTGGCTAGAGTTTCAAGGACGATATTGAATAGACGTGGTGAAAGAGGGCATTCCTGCCTTGTTCCAGTTTTTAGGGGGAATGCTTTCAGTTTTTCACCATTTAGAATGATATTAGCCATGGGCTTAGCATAAATGGCCTTTACAATGTTAAGGAATGTTCCCACTATCCCTGTTTTTGTACAAACAGAGAAACAACATGTATCCCATTTGTTTACAATAAGAAAAAGAAAAAAAAAAAAGAAAAGCAAGATGAAGTACTCCCTCTTAACCTACTCAGATGGAAATGTGACTCAAATGGAAACATTTTATAAATGTTTGTTGATACAAACAAAATTGCTTTATCTACCAACATTATTTTGCTATGCAATAAAATATTCTGGGTGATAAGTAGCAGTTACTAACTGCTAAAAAAATTTAATATTGATCTATTTTGAAGTTGGAGTTTTTGTACTGGAAAACGATGAAGTGAATCTAGTGTATTACAATAATATGGTATTAATAGTATAGTGTATTATAACAGTAGCATGGTTTAGTTGCTGTTTATGTATATACTAGATGGAGGAAAATGGCACACATTGTAAAAGAAATACTAGGGTTCATACGCGGTAAGACTTCAAAAACAACTTTTAAAAGTAATTTTTTAATGAATGCATTTTAGTTTAAATTCCACACAGTTGTGATGATTTAGAGTTTGACATTATATGTGCTATTTAGTAGGGATATGATTCTTTATACTGTAAATGAAATATTAATAATATCAATAGGTCAACTTGTTTGATTTGGACTGCACAATGTGGGCTAATTACAAAAGTTCTTTTGAAAAACAATTTTTCTTGAGTACAGATATATAAATTTTTAATCTCTCATTGCTATTTTTGTAGGTTCTTTTTATCTATTATATATTTTACTCAAAAGCAACTTTTAATTAGAATCACATTGAAAGAGATATTTGAGTAAATAATTGTATATGACTATAATGGCTATTTTTTGTAATAAAGGTATTTACATTCCAGAGTACTATTAATGAAGAATAGTTCCATACCCACATAGTTGTTTCTTTCTAGTTAAAGACAAACAGATACTATAGCAATGTGAAGACTCAAAATAAAGATATCACTTTGAAAGTGGCTCCACATTTCTTGAAGCATATAAAGAGATATTGTTTTAGATTTATTTTAGGTATAAAGATTCTCTTATGTATCTATTTCCCTGCATTTTGGTACAAGTATTATTCAAATATTCTCAAAATTGTGATTATGTTTTTTTTTTTAACTTTTCTTTCTCTTTTCCACAGAGAATTGGTATTATTTTTTAGGATAAACTAACATTGCTAATGGCAACCAACTTACAGTAGTAAAATTTAATCATATATCAGGTCTCAATTAACAAAGAAATTTCATCAAGTTCCATTTGAGTCCACATTCTCCTTTATGTACAGGCTTAAAACTGTGATTCATTCTTAACACCACATATTCAACTGAAATCCAGCAAAAGCAAGTTTAGAAGGTATAAATGATCAGTGAGAATGCAGAATAAATACTTTACTTCTAAGAAGTCATCCTATTTCTTGCTTGAGGGAATTGTGTAAGTCGGAACATAATGTAATTTAAAAAAATTAATTTTATTTGTTCTAAGTAGTTGTACATGACAGTAGAATGCATTTATACATTTTGGTAGATCATACATAAATAGAGTGAAATCTCTGATTTTTCTGATTCTACATATTGCAGGATCACATTGGTCATGTAGTCATACATATATGTGTATATGTATATATATCACATATTCTTTATCCATTCATCTGTTGAAGGTTGTATAGCTTGGTTCCATAGTTTAGCTATTGTGAACTGAGTTACAATAAACATTGATGTGGCTGTGTCAGTGTAGTATGTCGATTTTAAATCCTTTGGGTATAAACCAAAGAGTGGGAAACTGGGTCGAATGGTGGTTCCATTCCAAGTTTTCTGAGGAATCTCCACACTGCTTTCCAGAGTGGCTGTACCAATTTGCAAACCCACCACCAACGTATGAATGTACCTTTTCCCCTACATCCTCACCAACATTTATTGTTGTTGTATTATTGATCCTTGCCATTCTGAATGTAGTGAGATGAAATCTTAAGAGTTGTTTTGATTTGAATTTCTATAATTGCTAGAGATGTTGAGAATTTTTTCATATATTTATTGATCAATTGTATATCTTCTGTGAAGTGTCTGTTCATGTCCTTAGCCCATTATTGATTGGGTTATTTGTTTCTTTGATGTTAAGTTTTTTGAGTTCTTTCTGTATCCTAAAGATTCATGCTAGTGCTTGTGAAAAACTTTTAAAGCCTTTTGAAAAAGATATCTGAAAACACATTATTGCATTGTTAGTATACCAAGTTTCAAGAGTAGAATCTAATATAAATCCAATCTTACAAAAATCACCATCCTGAGAAGAGAAACATTGATTTATTGAGGAAAAAATAGCCACATTGTCTACTACACCAATGAAAAAGCAGCCATCAGTCAAGAAATCATCAGTCTTCATATTTCTGAAACAATTCCCACAAATACTTGAAATATTACTGTCTTTATTCCTTCCTTTCCTCTGTGTCCCTTCAAGAACACTATTCTGGCTTCCTGTGTCTGATTCATATCATCTTGCATAATGCATTATACAATTAATTATTCTGTGTTGATTATCCTATGTTTACATTGAGTGCTTCACATGCATTAGTCAAATTTTATTAATAGTCCAAATTCCTCTTTCTCCTCAGAACAACATTCTTTACTTCTGATTTTCTTCTAATTTCTGATTATTGTATTATACCATCCTTTCCTTTTTCCCATATAAATTTCATGGTTATGGCAAGGATAACTTTATTTGTGAATTATGCTTTTTGAATATTGAAAAATCTAAAGACTCTACTAAAATCTATGAGTATTCACAAGCGTATGTATTTCCTAGAAACTTTTTTTTTTAAATTTTAATTCAGAAAACTCCAAACCAAACATGTCTTTGTTGTAGTCTTTTATTTATTTATTTATCTTTTTTGTGGTGATGGGGAACGAACCCAGGGTCTTGTGCTTACAAGGCAAGCACTCTACCCATTGAGCTACCTCCTCAGCCCCTAGAAACTTTTTAAGATATGGAAAAATCACAGATAGTCATCTACTCCATCTTGATAGAAAACAATACAAAACTTTAAAATTCTCCACAAAAGTGTGTGTGTGTGTGTTTACATACCAATAAAATTAATAGTACTTGGTGCATAAATATATATTTTTACTGAGAGAGGAGATTGCAATTTTGGAAAAGTAGAAAAGATGCATTTCTAGAAAAGGAAACTAAAAGTCATCACGGTCTCAATTGTTCATCATTAGTTTCACAGCTTTAATATACATAAAGTCAACATTTTCACCAATTTATTCTTCAACTTGTCAATAAACCTTTCTAATGTTGTCTTAAAGAACAAAATAACTGCAATGACAAAAGGAAGTTCAGGAATATAACTGTAGGAAAAGAACTATACTTCATATTTCAAATATGGACTTTTATTTTGGAGTTAAAAACACAAGCCTGAGAGGGATAAATCACAAAATAGGCTAAGATTGCAAAGCAGAATTACATTTCAGTGAAGTAAAAATGAAAGTTGTTAAATAAAAATTATGTGTCTTGAAAAAGTAGTAAATAAATTAATTCTCAGAGATTTGATTAGTTTTTAAAAATATCCAATCATGTACACTCACAGCCAAGAAGTTCTCAATAACTTCTCCTAGACATCTATTTGTGCCCCAAATTCATCTCAGAATCAACATGTCAAAATTTATCATCTCTCTTCACAAAGGAGATTTTTCTCTGATGTTCCCTGTCAAGGGTAATATCACAGAGATGCTCCAAGTTGCCAAAACCAGAAGATATTAGATATTTGACCAATATAGTTTTTCTGTATGGATATATTTTCCTTTAAAATGATCATGTATCTTCCAGTGAAAAGTCTATCTTGATAATTAAATTCAAAGAATGAGATATTTAAAATATTTTGATTGGCAAAACTAGTAAACTTTTCTGATTATCCTTAAAGATGTTTATGACACATTTGGTTGTCCAACACCTAGTAGATTTAAAACTTGCACAGAAATTTGAATATATAGTGAGATACTTCCTTTAAAACAATTTTTTGATACTGAGATACTTTTTTTTAAAATTTATTTTTATTGTAAACAAATGGGATACATGTTGTTTCTGTTTGTACATGGAGTGACAGCATACCATTTGCATATTCATAAATTTGCATAGAGTAATGATGTTTGATTCATTCCATTATTTTTTTCCTTCCCCCCCACCCCTCCCACCTCTCTTTTCCCTCTGTACAGTCCCTCCTTCCTCCATTCTTGTCCCACTCCCACCCCCCATTAAGTGTCATCATCCGTTTATCAGTGAGATCATTCCTCTTTTGGATTTTTGAGATTGGCTTATCTCACTTAACATGATATTCTCCAATTTCATCCATTTGCCTGCAAATGCCATAATTTTATTATTCTTTATAGCTGAGTAATATTCCATTGTATATATATACCACAGTTTCTTTATCCATTCATCAATTGAAGGGCATCTAGGTTGGTTCCATAGTCTGGCTATTGTGAATTGAGCCGCTATGAACATTGATGTGGCTGTATCTCTGTAGTGTGCTGATTTTAAGTCCTTTGGGTATAGGCCGAGGAATCTACAGCATTTTTATATGCAAGCGATGAAACAGCTGAAAGGGAAATGAGGAAAACAACTCCATTTGCAATAGCCTCAAAAAAAATAAAATACTTGGGTATCAATCTAACCAAAGAGGTAAAAGATCTCTACAATGAAAACTACAAAACACTGAAGAAAGAAATTAAGGAAGACCTTAGAAGATGGAAAGATCTCCCATGTTCTTGGATAGGCAGAATTAATATTGTCAAAATGGCCATACTACCAAAAGTGCTATACAGATTCAATGCAATTCCAATTAAAATCCCAATGACGTACCTCACAGAAATAGAGCAAGCAATCATGAAATTCATCTGGAAGAATAAGAAACCCAGAATAGCTAAAGCAATCCTTAGCAGGAAGAATGAAACAGGGGGTATTGTAATACCAGATCTTCAATTATACTACAAAGCAATAGTAACAAAAACAGCATGGTATTGGTACCAAAATAGATAGGTAGATCAATGGTACAGAATAGAGGACATGGACACAAACCCAAATAATACAATTTTCTAATACTAGACAAAGGTGCCAAAAATATGCAATGGAGAAAAGATAGCCTTTTCAACAAATGGTGCTGGGATAACTGGAAAACCATATGCAACAGAAGGAAATTAAACCCCTATCTCTCACCCTGCACAAAACTCAACTCAAAATGGATCAAGGAACTCGGAATCAGACCAGAGACCCTGCATCTTATAGAAGAAACATTAGGTCCAAACCTTCAAATTGTTGGCTTAGAATCAGACTTCCTTAACAGGACTCCCATAGCACAAGAAATAAAAGCAAGAATCAACAACTGGGATAGATTCAAACTAAATAGCTTTCTCTCAGCAAAGGAAACTGTCAGTAATGTGAAGAGAGAGCCTACAGAGTGGGAGAATATCTTTGCCACTCATACTTCAGATAGAGCGCTAATATCCCGAATCTATAAAGAACTCAAAAAACTCTACATGAGGAATATAAATAGTCCAATCAACAAATGGGCTAAGGAAATGAACAGACACTTCACAGGAAGATGTACAAGCAATCAACAGATATATGAAAGAATGTTCAACATCTCTAGTAATAGGAGAAATACAAATCAAAACTACCCTAAGATTTCATCTCACCCTAATTAGAATGGCGATTATGAAGAACACAAGCAACAATAGGTCTTGGCGAGGTTGTGGGGAAAAAGGTACACACATACATTGCTGGTGGGGTTGCAAAATTAGTGCAGCCACTCTGGAAAGCAGTATGGAGATTCCTCGGAAAGCTTGGAATGGAACCACCATTTGACCCAGCTATCCCACTCCTTGGCCTATACCCAAAGGACTTAAAATCAGCACACTATAGAGATACAGCCACATCAATGTTCATAGCTGCTTAATTCACTATAGCCAGATTGTGGAACCAACCCAGATGCCCTTCAGTTGATGAGTGAATAAAGAAACTGTGGCATATATATATATATACAATGGAATATTACTCCGCCATGAAGAATGATAAAATTATGGCACTTGCAGGCAAATGCATGAAATTGGAGAATATCATGCTAAGTGAGATAAGCCAATCTCAAAAAACTAAAGGACAAATGATCTCACTGATAAGCAGATGAGGACATATAATAGGGGGTAGGAGGGGTTAGCGTTAGGGTTAGGGTTAGGTTTTGGGTTAGGGATAAGGAGGGTGGTAAGAATGGAAGAAGGAAGGACTGTATAGAGGGAAAAAAGGGGTGGGAGGAGTAGGGGGGAAGGAATAAAATAACAGAATGAATCAAGCAACATTGCCCTATGTAAATTTATGATTTTTTATAAAAAAAAAAGAGAGAGAGCACTACTGATGCTATTGCAGCACAGATGAATCTCAGAAAATACAGAGTGAAAGAAGTCAGGCAAAAGAGAGTAACTGGTATAATTCAATATGTAGAATTTGTAGAAAAGAAAAAAATATAAACTGTGTTAATAGAATCAGATCAATGGTTGTGTGGGGGAGGGACAATAGAAGGAAGGAATAGTTTACGTAGAGGGACCAGGAGGCTTTGGGGATGCTGGGTAAGTTCATTGTTTTGATTTTGACACATGCATATGTCAAAACTTTTCAAAGTATATCCTTTATGTGCAGTTTATTTTATGTCAATTATGTCTCAATAAAACTTACAAACAAAAACGACAAAAAAATTACAGCCAACATAAGTATTATTTTGCTTTCTATCAAGAAAAGACTAGATAGTAATTAAAACGATACCTAAAAATGTGTACACTTGTGCGTGCCTAAAATAGTGAATCTACTTCTTATAGCTTGCATTTTTCATAGAAATAATATTTTAATCAAAGAGATAATATTGTCTTGTTTTTCTTGACTTCCAGAAAATTTTAATCTTGTTTTTCAGAAGTAGTATTCTTTTCTGAAAGTCTACCTCCTTCACTTCAAGAACAAATTAATATTTTGCTTGGTTTTCTGTATCTACCCACTATGTTCTCTACGTGGCCCTTTCTCATTCTAAGCTACAAAATAAGCTTTATTAATGTGAACAGCTAGAGGAAGCATGATTCAATGCTTCTTTAACGATTTTATTTTTCATTGAGGAGTTGAATCTGATTGGTCAGCGAGCATTAGCAGCTCTTCAGGAATTAATTGAGAGGTTTGAAGCTTGGATCCAAAGACAGTTGAACATTTCTACTAGAACACAGTTGCCTTTTGTTTCATTTATGTCCAGAGCTATCTCATTGCTGTTATAAACCAGTGACATGAACTCTGAGAAACTTTCTAAAAAGAGACCACATGTCTGTGTCTATTGGTAGAATTGTCACATGGTAGGTAAACTTAATGTCTCAGAGTGAGAAATTAGGAACACAGGCAACTCTGAGGTGCAATGCGAGCTCACCCTGCTGTGGTCAGCCTCTCATGGAGCCGCTTGTTCTCGGTTGAATAAAACTGGTGGTCATTCAACCAGCTAGCCTAATGGCATTTTTTCCTGCAAAGCCATCTACTTTTTTTAGTTTTTGGTGACTGTCTCCCTGGGTTTGTCCCACATTGCATTGATCATCCTCTGGTTGTCTGGTGCCTCAGGATCAAGGGAGTGTAGAGTTTGAAGGTCTCTCATGTCATTCATAGAACTGGCTGAGGCTTTCATCAGGCTTTTTGAGTATTCTTTTTTTTTTTTTTTTTTTTTTTTTTTAAGTTTTAGGGCTCTTTCCCGAGCTTCTATTAGGCAGTCAGTGAGAGCTATGGATATGACCCTATATTTTTCAATAGTTATATCTGAGCTTCTAGAAATTATTTTAAGGACTAAGTGGGTGCTTAATTGCAATGGTTTTCATGATAATCACGTTATATGTTTCCTTTACTTCCTGTTACATAACTTTAGAACTGTGGGGGAGATTAAGTTAGAATTATTACTCCTTTTATCCTTGATATCCTTGATTCCTTTTATCTTTAGAAAATCTTCCTCTTTTTTTGGGTCCCACCTTGGATGAGTGTTGGGAAATTGAATCTGGGCATAGGCTTGAATGCTGTCATGGGCATCTGGAGCTTGCTCCTGTAGTCATTTTAATCCTGCTTCAGTCACTCATCTTGTTCCTCCCTATTAAATAGAAGGAGCTGGAGGCAGTCAATGCAGGTGGCTTGGTTGGTATGGATAATGGACTGCCTCAGGTCAATCATGGCTTGGAGCTTCTCCATGTAGGAGGGAATATAATTTTTTTCCAATTCAACAGATCAGTACTGGTGAAAGGCTGGTACACAAAATTGTGTTTCCCCCATGGACTTTTCTCTCCTGATCAACAAAGGCAAGTCCTCTAGTCCTTCATAGGGGCATATGGAGAGCTCTCATTTGGTTCTGGTTCTGGTCTTGGGGTGATTTTGCATCTTGGTCTCAGGCGTGGAGGAGTCTGGTTCTGGGGAAGCCTATGGCACAGATGACATGAGGAGGAAGGAGGAGCTGATGTTCAGGAGACAACATCTGTTGCTTCTGAGGACAAGGGGGTTGGAGGGACAGCCTGTTGACTGGGTGGTGTCGGCAAACTTCGGTAGAGTGGTACATAAGGTGGTTGGTTCTCTTCTGACTCACTGTGAATAAAAGAGATACTTCTTATCTTGATAAGACTTATCCACAATAAAACCTATGGCCAATGTCCCACTTAACAAATTAGGACTGACTGATTTTCTCCACATCACAGCAAAGAGAAATAAATGTTGACTCTCACTCCTCCATTCTGCATCTTGATACAAATTTTAGCCTTTGAATTAAGCAAAGAAAAATACAAAGTCACTGTATTTGAAAGGAATGAGTAAGAGTGGATGAACAGTAAGCATGATGTGTGTAGGGACTGGCAGGGAGCAGGCTTGAAATTGAATCCTAGGCCTCCTGCCAGCTAAGGATGTGCTCTACCATACAGATGCAGTCACTGCTCTGAGGTAAAGTATTTTAAAATGTTTCTTTGTATTTATACACATCAGGATTCATGTTGACATAATTACAAAAACATGGAATATAATTTGCACTAATTTAGTCCTCAGAACTCCCCTTTCCCTTTCCTTCTCCGTCCTGCACTTACCCTCCCCTCTCTACTCCACTGAAATTTCTGCTATTTTATTTTAGTTTTTTTTTAGTAAGAGTCTTGTGGATATAAATGATGGTTGAGATTCACTAAGATACTCATATGTATACAGAAAAGTGAAGTCAGATTCCTTCTGCTGTCTGAGATAATACTGTGATAAAAATTATTATGCCTTACAAAATTGGTACACTTGTGTGCCAAATTTCCAAGGGTTCCTCAGAGGTATAACCTGCAGTTGACTTATTATTTAATAATAATTGTAAGTAAACATTTTTATTGCACACAAGATGTTGTGCTGGGGGAAATATAAAAGATTGCTATGACTCAGGCCCCTGGGGCTTAGAAAGGAAGTGGAGGTCCCAAGTCAGACAGCTTTAGCTAAATCATAAGAGAAAATATGATTATGTGCCAGAAAGTGCTGTGAGCCAGTTGTCTTAGGGCCAGTGAGAAGAGGACTGTGTTCTAATGGAAGGATGAGAAACGGTTTCGGAAAGGAATGGTTTCATGCAATTGAGTAGAAGAAACCCTCAGCAGCAAGGATTCTAACTCTGGCTTCAGTATCTACTTGGTGTGAGAACTACATCATCTCCTTTCTTGGAATCTCAGATTCATCATATGTAAAGCCAATGGTATGAACCCAGTGGTTTCCACAAGCACATTCTAAGATTAAATATGCAGGATGATTTTTGGTATGCTGGCATTTTACCTGACCCATCCGTCACACAAGGCCAGGTCTGGAATTTTCCATTTGCATTATCCTGTTGAATTCAAAATTTTTGAATATTAAAGAGATTTGGGTGTTGGGGTGAATGATATTCAAATTTCATATTGTAATTTCAATGCCCAGAACATCTACAGGTCAGCTGGTAGGGGGGCACCTCAGGTCATGTAGTGGGTATCATCTGTTTGCCCAGCAGGAGCAGGGGCAAAAACTTACCCAGTCTTCATGGGACAGAAATTGAGGTGCACTCCACTGAGCCTAGGTGCACTGTAGCCCACTCAGAGTGAAGGGGGTAGCTCTCAGTCTCCAAGTGAATGTGTGCCCATCCCAGGGGGCTTAGGTAGGTGGCCATGGGTGCACCTGGAACTGGTGCAGGGCACTTACATTCACCAATAGCAGGAGTTCAGGTGCTCATGTTATTGATGGGGCTGCTGGGAGACTCCTATTTTCCTTTTCCCCATTGTGGATCTGATCAATGATCAATCACTATTCATGCCAGTGAGGAAAACAATAAATGAAACAAGCCAAATATTTAATAAAAAAAAAAAACTAGATCCTCACGTGTATTCCCAATCTCAAGTCTGTATGAATCAGAGAAAGTCAACATAAAAGACACAACTTTCCTGTGTTCATGTATGAATACAGCACCGGTGAAACTACACATCTCGCATGAACACAAGAATGGGATTCTAATTAGAGTGAGTTATACACCGTGTACGTTCTACTGCCTGTATATCTAAAAAGAACAAATAAAATAAGAGAGTGTGACAAACACTATACATTTCCCAAAGGTACATCAGAAGAGTGTCTTTATGACAACAGAATAAAATTATATCTCTTAAATGAGATGAAAAAGCACAAATCATAAATAGAAAAAGTGAGAGATTCTATTACCCTTAACTGTTAACTTCAGTAAACCAAAAAAATCCCATGAAGAGAGTAAAAAGAAATGTAAGATCTGAGTTTTTCCAATACATATAACCAAAGGATATTCAAAGTTTTAAAAAAATGTCTACAAATCAGCACATAAAATAATTAAAAAAAATTAAAAAGCTTGACTGTTTCTTAGCAGAGGGAATTCAAATGACCCATTCATACACAAATGTCATAAGGGAAAAGGAAACTTCAAGCCACAACACCTACAACTTTAAAAATGCTAAGATGGCAAATTAAAATATCTGTTAGCAAAGATACAGACCCAAATGAACTGTTATACAGTAGCAGGAGGGCAAAGTGGTGACCACTTGGAAAAACAGTTGGGGCGTTACCTTGGGAATGTGGATGGTGTCGAGCATCGTCTACAGTCTGGCAATTCTGCTTTGACACACTTACTAGCGATAACTCCTGGCAAGTGGGAGGCGCTGGCGAGGAGAGTGTGATAGAGAATGCCTACCTCCCCTGCTCCTGTGGCCTCAGGTAGCACAGCAGCAGCTTTGGGGTTCAGTATGCAGTGGTGGCATCACGGAATGGTGGTATCTGGTGGCAGTGGCAGCAACAGGCAGCTGTGTCTGGTTTTGGGTTAGGGCATCAGGCAAAGGGCATCAGGCAAAGGGCATCAGGGGTAGGAAATCAGGAGTTGAGCATTGGCCTAGGGGCATCTGTGGAGGCATCGAGTGTCCAGCTGAATTATCTGAGTTCCCTTGCAGTGTAGTCACTGGCAGTGGCAGCGGAAGGGTCTGGAAGTGGCAGCTTCAGCAACAGAGATGTTCAGCTGTGAGCTGTTCTTCTGCAGTGCTGACAGGAGTCTGGCTGCATGGCGGTGAAGTGGGCATCCAGCGCTGAGTGTTGTCTGGCATTCATTTAGGAGTCCAGTGGCTGCAGGGTGGAGCTTCAGAGTCCAAAACACAGATGCTTCCGGAGTCCGGTGTCAGGAGTAGGGTGTCAGTCCTAGGGCATGGGGCAAAGTGCATTGACATTGGTGCAGCGTCAGCTTCTAGTCAGGGTTTGGGAGGTTGGTTGCTGCATGGTGGTGGTGGTACCAGAAGAATCTGGAAGCAGGGCAGTGGTAAAAGAATTAACCAGTCACAAATGTCTTCATGTGCAGCAGTGACAGGAGTCCAGCTGCAGTGTCAGTGAAGGCTGCATCTAGCACTGAGTGTCCCTGTCCAGTGGCCATGTCAAGAATTCAGTTGCTGTTGCATGGAGCTCCAGAGTCTGGTTGTGGTGACTTTGGGTCATGGAGCAGTGGGCATCAGAGTCAGACTGTGACCAGTAGCTGGGATGGCCTCCACTATGGCTGCTCCAGGCCCTTGGTCTTGCTCCTGGCCGAGTCAGCCTACTCAGGGAGCAGGACAGTTGGTGGGGATACTTAGACAGCTGCTGAGGACCTCATACTGCCCATACTGTCCCATCTCACACTGGCCATGAGCCAACCAGGTGGTTGCTTACTCCAACCCCTACTATGACCTCTGCAGGCACACCACAGTGACCTCAGTGCCTCCAATAAGCCCCAACTCTTCAGTGGCCCAACACCGACTCACAGGGCCAGTCTTCCAATGCTGAGCCCTTGGGGACACACTCAACCTACCCAAGCCATAGGACCATGTTGGCAGTTGCAAGGACATATGTGCCCCATGACCAGTCTTCCATCAGTCAAAAATGCTTCCCTGACCCCATGACCACTGATCTCCCCACCATCTTCTTAGTTTCTACTTATACTATTTCCTAAACAAAAACAGCCTTTTGTTTTGAATAATCTGAGCTCTCCTGAGACTGTGAAGACAAGGCAGAGGCCCTGCACAGCCCTCAGGACATGCTCCTTCCTGTCACCTCACTTCCCCAGGGCATTTGCACAGCTGAGAGCTGATATTGGCTTGTTGCTATTATTCAGAACCAGGTGAAACTCAGATGCTACTGGTTACCATGAGTGCTGCTTCCTGTCCCAGGTCCCACCAATGGCTCCAGCTGCATTTGGTTGTCACCAGACCTCCCTTCTGTGGTCTGTGACTCTCCCTTCTCCCTGTGTTTCATAACCTTGAAGAGTAGGCTGGGTGTTCTGTGGAATGTTTTCCAGTCCAGGGGTGTGGGAAAATTTTACATTGTGTCAGGGGTGCCTGGTGCTGTCAACCTTCATGGCTTGCTAAGGCAGTGTTCCATTCTTGTCCCCATCTCTTTTGTGACTGCCAGTCTCAGTCCAGCACTCCCCTTCTTGGAGGGAGTATCTGCATATGCTAACTGAAAATCTTTTCCAAGTAAAGTTTGCCTCCTCTCCCTCATTTAATCATTCATGGAATCATGTATTTCTGCACCTGGGTTATAAATCCATAGCATCCTCCATTCCATCCTTCCAATTGCTCCTGCTTGTCCATGTGCTCTGAACTTTCTTGGTTGAAGGTTCCGTGACTTTCTGGCATGATACAATGCTCAGATCCATCTCATGCTGTCTGCTGCAGCCCTAGCATTGACTGCTTCTCCAAGGGCCCCGTGATTGGAGAGTGAGATTAGAAACCAAGATTGGGTGGATATTGGGATTAGAAAACAGGACTGGACCAAGACTGGTCCTCCAGTGTCTGTCACACACCTTCACCCTGCTGTGTTGAGCCTTGACCCAGCTCAGGTCAGAGCAGCCACAGGCTCTCAGCTCCTCTGTGCCAGGCAGGGATGTGGGCTCAAGCTCCAAGGCCATGCTCACTCTGGGAGCCTCTAAAGGGACTTCTCCCCTGCTGCCTTAATTCTCTGACTCAAAGCTGGAATACTAATGGCCCTGTGGCCAGGGCCACTGTGTAGCCAGCATCCCACAGTGCACTCAGGTGGGAGAGCCCCACCACACAGCAGGCACTATGTGGTGCCCACCATGTCTTTAACACAGGCAACTCCTCTCTTGATTGGTACTTTCTCTTAACCACATTTTTGTGAGTTCATTAAATTTAAGTCATTCTTTTTGGAATCTCTTTGTCCAACTAATTGATTCCTTAAAATTCATTTTAATTGACATAATAATTGCATATATGGATGGGTGCAATACTTTCATGCATGTTTACAATCAGAGTGATCAACATATTTATGCTTCACATGCTTGCTGTTTTGTGGTGAAAAGTTTAAATTCTACTCTTGGTAGTTTTGAAGTGTAGGATGCATTTTTATTTGGCAGTCACCCCTCTTGCAATGGATCACCATCATCTTTATTTCTTGGTTTCATTAATGCTTTGAAGTTAAGTTAAGTAATTAATAAGAAAGATTATGAAAATCTCATTTTCACTGGCTTAAAATGGATTAAAATCTTATTTAGAATTTTACCCGTAGAAACATTACCACGTTTTTTAAATGAATACAGCATATTAAAGACGTGTATTGAAGGTGCATATTGAAAGAGAGTAGGAAAGGCGTAGATTAATGATTGATAGCAAGACAGAGAATCCAGATCAGTTTGCCTCCTGGATGCCAACAGAAGCATCCAGTGAACCCTCAGTTCCCTCTTTGTGACTTTACCTTCCACCTGAGTGCACAGTCATCAGTCACTTGCAGTCACTTGTGTGCTTCTACATTATTAAGAGATTCAACTTCTTCCCCAGCAACACCAGCATCGCTGCTTCCATTTCCTTTGATATGATGCTGTGGACACAAGAATTTCAAGTACAGTGGGAAGAATACCAGATCCAACATTAGTCCTGGCTCTGTCAACTGTTGGGCAGCCCTGGACACACATGTTCTTTCCTGTGCCTCAGTTTCCTCATCAGTCAAGTGGAACAAGCATCCTTAAGTTCAGTTATGTCTGTGTATGCACCTACATCCCCTGACCACAGTCATAACTCATCCCAGCCCACCAGGCTCAGCTTCTGTCTTGGCCACAGACTTTCCCATGATTCTCTTCCAGCAGGCTCTTTTGATTTCACTTTTTATTTAGGATCAAGTTGTTCAAATCTTTTCTCAGATTCTTCTTGTGAGAAATAGAAAGTCCAGTTGTCTATTTTCAGAATATGGTATTTAGCCTTAAGTGTTATATTGGGATGTAAGAAAGGCAGCCGGAGGGGAAAGAGCAGAATGGAAAGTGACAAAATAGCTCCAGAACCCATGGATGTGGCAGACCCAAAATCCATCACCTGAACATCCCCTTGATAAACAGGTAGGGTAAGGGATTGGTCTGACCAACAGACATAAAAATCTCTCTGTTAAGAAAGAGTAACTTAGCTAAGTAAGAGGTACACAGGTGTCAGAATACATGCACCCCAAAAATGCTTTCCCACCACAAGATAACAGAATGAGGGAGGAACAACTGAAGGTATATTTCTTTAAATATCTCAATTATCCAATTGTATAGATTATACCCCTAAATTTGTCCTGTCAGGTCAAGGGTCAGAGCTGCATTAGGCATAAAAGCAGGTGGACTGCCCACCCAGGTGTGATTGCTCTGCAGACCTTATTTGGTAGCACACCCTTCTGCAGAAGTACTTTGCTTTTACTTTGCTGGCCTACTTCTGAGCACAAGTCTGATTCCTCATGACACCGAGCATGTCAAACATTCTCAGATCTGAAATGTTTGGGTGTTGTAATTCCTGTATTTCTTTTTCTGATGACTGTGAATACCAAACAACAGTTCCTAACCTTTGATGAGCTGAATATGGGTGTTCTGATAAGAAGTAGGCACCAGGGAATAGGCACAGCTCCCCTTCCTGATATTCTGTGTGGTCACATGCTGTCTTGTGCCCAGGCGGCCTGCAGGAATCTGAGGTCCACTGGCAAACCTGTGCATCAGTGGCAACCACTGCAACATAGTCACCTGAGTATTTCTTCCCTTGCCTTCTTCACTGGTCCTAAACAGACCAATAAATATTCATCAGTCACTGTACAGGGAGAGCACACCTGGTCCCCAGGGTGAGATACTAAGACATTTGCAAGGGCCGCAGCCTGCAGGAAGCAATCTGAGTGACAGAGAAAGTCACTGTATGTTTGAGCAGAGTAACACCATCTATTTTTAAAAGTATCATTTTGACTATTTGTAAAGATGGGAGTAACTGAATAGTGCCAAGGGGCCAGCCAGGACCAGTAGTGGTACAACCTACTTGGAGACTGAGCTAGCCTTGATTAGGAAATAGCTTTCTAACTTAACTGGTCATAAATGAAGCAAGCTGCCTCAGGAGATCATGAGCAAATCCCTGAGTCAAAGGAACCCTGGGGTACTGGTTGCTGAGTAAGGAAGTTGTGCCCTCAATACTCAAGCATCTGAAAGGAGTTGGATTAGACAACTCTCCAAATCTCTTCCAACTGGAGATGATGTGGTTCTGGGAAATCAACTGAAAGGACTCTTTGTCTGAGAGTAGGAATGGTTGACCACCTGGGGAGATAAGGAGGTGTTCAGTGGTGGAAATGTGGGGAGAGGCACTACTGAGTGAAGGAACAGCATGAGCCAAACTCCAAGGTGAATAAACAGGGTCATTGGGGAATCTAGCATACCAAGAAGGGAAAGGTAGATGAAGGATGGGGAGGGAGATGAAGCTGGAAGGAGATGCAGGACCTTGTAGGGGAGAGCTCCCACAGGCCCTGATGATGCTGAGAAAACACTTTGGCACACCTTGTTGAAGAAGCAAGAGAGAGACTGTAGGAGCCAAAGAAGCAGGTTTTGACCACTTGCTTCCCCTAAACAGTATTTTCCCTGAGAGCTTGGTCACAAACTTCTTGAGGGCAGGTCTCCATAATGTTCACTGTACTCCCTGCCCAACTCCTGACTAGAAAAGGTATCCAGAAATGAGTCCCTAACAACCAACAATATAAATATAAGCTCATGAAGGTCCTTTCCTGGTGACTGTTTTGTGATTTCACCATAAGAAGTTGGGAACAGAGAATTCTGGGAACAATTCTGGGGTGGACCAGTACTTGATGGAAGAGAACTATGCTCATGAGATGCCACAAGATGGAGTCCCTTCCTTCCACCAACTCCGACCCACTCCCCAAGCAACAGCCCTGGAATTCCCAGTGCTCAGAACCCGGTGACATCATCTTTAGGCAACAATGGGGCTTGGGCATTCCGAAGACTCCCATTGGTGGACAGATTAGTGGGGGAGTTCATTCTTTGCCAAGCTATGGGCCTGGTAACAAGTCTCAACGGTATGGATCCTCAAATGGAGAACCTGGGCCTTCCTGGCAGTAAGTATCCCTTCAGTCCTTTGAGTGTGGGGATGAACTTTCAGGGAAGATGCTTTGTATGGATGGGGTGGTGGCTGCCTGCATGGAGTGTTAAAGAGTTAAGAGACAGACTTCTCTAGGAAACTCAGGAGTTTAGGAAGGCAGAAACCATCTTCTTCCCAACCACAAAAGATACATTGGTGTCCTTGTCAAGTGGTGTCAAGTGGTTCCTTGAGGGTCTTGCCCTTCAGATCAGTTTATCAGTCTGAGGGATTGGATGGGTCCTGGACTGGGAGCCAGAAGGCCTGAGTCTGGGCAGGTCATGTCCCCTCCAGACCTAGTGTTCCTTATCTCTAAAAGGTTAATGTGGACTCTTAGGCTCCCTGCAGACCTAGCTTCAACTGAATAATAAAATGATGAGATAGGTCTTTAAGGAGGGAGGGTTGGAATGGATGGATGAATGAGCCAAATCAAGGAGAGGAATGAGAAACAGTTCAGGTCCCAAGCCAGAGCTGTCAGTCAGCTGCCTCTTTTCTTTACTGCCTCAGCCTGGGTCTCACTATTCTTTGGACTCATGGGACTGTGTTGTGTGATTACCGGTGGCTGCATTACATTTCTGCACTGGAGGAAGAAGCTGCAGTGGGAGAGGCGTGCCCAGCATTGAGTGGAAGTGATGAGAGCTTCCTCCTTCACTTATAGCCCACACTTATGCTGGCTAAATACCCAGAGGTGTTATGGAATCAATGCAGATGTCAACATAGGTCCTTCTCCAGCTGTTACCAATACGGAGATGAAAGTGCAGATCCCAGATTGTCTGTGGGAGACAGACACCCCTGAAGGCAGGGGTTATGGCCGCAGAGGCAGCAGCCCCAGGGCAGAGACCCCTGTTGCTATGGAAGCTGCTCTGGTGGTCTCACAGCAGCCCATATCAAATCGGATACCACAGTGCCAGACCAGATTTCCATTCCCTATCCCCATCTTTCAGGAGATACCCTTTGCCCCACCTCTCCACAAAATGCCTCCCATGCTGGAATGCACTGTCTCCTACCCGTTGCACATCTATCCTAAGAGGAATGTCCACTACCATTCCCTTCCCACACTGGCCCTGGAGTGAACTGTTTCAGTGTGACACTTTTTGATTCATATATTTAGCCTCCACTGAAGGCAGTCATGTTGACACACAGGGCCCATTTGGATGTTACATTATTAAAGATTTTTGGAAAATTCAGTGTGTTGTGTCTTATTTGCTGGTAGCAGGGCAATGTCCTTCCCCTGTTTGATGGTGGTGCAAGTCTAACCAATACAATGAGAACTGGAGGTTGGATTTGAAGGGACACATTGAATCAATACTTGTGGATGAGCTCAGTTCCCTCCATCCAGGATTTAAGCTCAAATATGTGCAAGACCCTGGGCTAGGTGTCCAAAAGCAGTGCTGTTCTGCAGGATGGTAAGTTTAATTGCCACAAGAATGACAGTTGCTGAGGGCACACAGGTATGGCAGTCCACAATGGCTATGCCACTGGTCAAACAAGTCATCATGAGGACCATGAACCACACCACACTCTGGCCTAAATGGCTGATATCTATGATGTATTGATTCTTAGGTGGTTGTCTTTGTGAATTGTTTCTAAAAGAAGAGCAATGAAAAATGTCTCTCATGAGTATTGTCTTACTGATGAACAGGTTTCAAGGGCATACGACATTATCTTTTTGTGACCAGTAGCTGGGATGGCCTCCACTGTGCCTGCTCCAGGCCCTTGGTATTGCTCCTGGCTGAGTCAGCCTACTCAGGGAGCAGGACACAGGTGGGCATGGTACCCAGAGAGCTGCTGAGGGCCTTATGCTACCCACACCATCCCACTTTACACTGGCCATGAGCCAACCAGCTGGCTGCTTACCCCAACTCTTTCTATGACCTCTGCAGGGGAACTAGGCCATCTGCTAGGTTGGAGGGCATTGGGAGAGGATCCCTCCCTTCCCAGCCACATCCCACATCTCTGTGAGGGCATAGAGAGTAGGACCAAGACATCTTCATCCTCAAAGTGCATTTTTGCAACTGAGGGTTGCAGAAGATCCAGAGGACTCTGCTTTTGGGCTCCCTCTGCCACCTATGCCATCCACCCTCCTCCTGCTGCAGGGGTGTTCTTTGAGGATGAGAATTTTCTAGGCCCCTTACTACTGCTGTCTTCCATGTACACTCACAGAGATGTGGCTGGGGAAGGTCATGTCCTCTCCAAAGTCTGCCCCAGTTGGCAACTGGCCTACACTCCCTGCAGAGGCCACAACCCAGGGAGTGGCAGGGCGAACAACTGCCCTGTGGGCTCAAGGCCAGTGCAAGGCATAGTGAGCATGGGCAGAGTAAGGTCCTCAGCAGCTGTCTGGATACCACTGTCTCCTGTGTGTCCTGCTTCCTGAGCAGGCAGGCACTGCCAGGAGCAAGAACAAGAGCCCGGAGCAGCCATGCCAGAGGTCACCCCAGCCTCCAGTCACCCTCCAACACTGACACCCACTACCCATGCTGTCGCCTTCTACTCTGCCAGAGCTCTACCCACCACACTGCAACCTCTGTGGTCTGGACGTGGACACCAGTGATGCTGCCACTGCTGCTGTGCTCTAACTCCTGCCACAACCAAGGGTGAGGACACTCCTAGCTAGATGCCTCACCTGCTGCCATGGACTCCAAACTTCTCAGTTGCATTTGCCACCCCCATCAAGACTGAAACACTGGACACTGATGTCCAATACCAAGACTGGACCCCCCATTCCTGCTTTCTGTGACTTTTGTTGCAGCCTGAGATCAAGTCTCCATGCTGCCACTGATACAACTGGACTCCCCAAACTGCCTTAGGACACCCAGGCTCACTGATCATCACTTTCCCCACACATGGATGACCCTGCCGCCAGCTCTTGACATTGCACCTGGCTGCTCTGCACCTATAATGTGGAATGCTGAGTCTGGCCACTACACACTTCCACCTCTGCAATGAACTTCTTTCACAGCCACTGGATCTCTCTACAGGTGCTGCCTACACCTCCAGGCTTGGGGAGGGTAGAGGGCATCCCCTTCCATCATGTGCCACCTGCCACCAAATGCAGATTAATTCACTGATTGGGTTAAGGCTCTCATAACTGAATCATTTCACCTCTAAACCTTCATGCATTGTCTCACCCATGAGCTTTTGGGGGGCACCTAGTAACTGAACCATAATAGATTTTCATCAAAGAGCTTGGCAAGAATTTTTTTGATAACTTGCTATAGCTTCTACTTTGGTACTTGCTGCTTCACCTTGGACTTTTATTTTATGGAAATGGGTCTCTTTAACATCATGAACAAAACTCTGGCACATTAAAAGTTCTATGGAGCGTTCTCACTTCTATTGGCATTAGAATAATCTTATCTGGATCTGGTTAAGGAAATGTGGCTTGTTTCATATTTTCTCCATTCTATGAAAACGTTTTCTATATCAGCAATAAGGCCGTTTTGATTTCTTATCATTCACATATGCCATGGGCAGCACTTTCATTTCCTTCAGGAACATTTCCTTTGCATTCTCAGTGTAACTAGTTCAAGAGGCAAAGCTTTTTATTTAGAGTGCAAAACATTAGACTCTTTTATTTAAGCAGTACAGGCCATTACAGAGTTATTAATTGGTCTATTTCAATATTGAGTCTTTGAGAACAAAAGGATGGCAAGACATGATCTGTGGAGCAATAAGATTGCTATCTTCTCTGAGTAGGGTGTGTAGTGCCACATGACAATTAAAATAGCATCACAGATCACAATAAGAGATACGGTGGCTTGAAATCCTCACCACCCTTTAGACAGTCACGTTTTTCCCTTCCACAAGGGCCTCTATCTCACCTCCTCTAGGATGACCTATGTGTTCTCTCACACAGGACCATGTGCTTTACTTGGGGTTCCATCTTCAGTGGGACTTCATCTAAACAGTGCTGGTGGTGACACAGCCTGATGAATGGATTGAGCACTTTTATATTGACATAAAAGTTTATTATTTACAGTAGCATTCTAAACAACAAAAAAATTACCATCGCAAAAAGTAAAAGACAATTTCAGAGGGGAGGGTAAGTATAGCTGTGGTGCGAGATCTGGCACTGGGTAATGCTCGGGAGCTCACAATGTGGGAGGCGCCAGAGAGGACTTTAGAACTAGGCCAGTGGGAAAAGATTCCAGGAAAAGTGGAGGGGCTGACCTAAGAGTTTCTTGAACTTCTGCCTCTGGCATGTTGGTGCCTGAAAATTACATTGCTTCCAGGAAAGGTAGCACTCTTTGAAAGGGTAGGATTACAGTGTGACTCACCATCTATATCAACTGTTGGACATAAAGTTCAATATCCTCTGGCGTGCTTAGTGGCAGCTGAGCTGCCTCCACTTCCTGAAGGTTCACAGTGGCCATTCATAGCACAAATCATCCCTGGTGTGGATGGTGCGGGAGTTGAGCCATTCTCTAGTTTTGATGGCTCTTCTTCCTCCATTGAAGGGAATTTGGTAATACGATGCTCAAAAGGTAAGCAGATAAACTGGGCCACTGCTGCTGGAGGCAGTTCTACTGCTTGAGATGGTGCTGCAGATACAGGGTAAAACACAAGACTCCATTCCCGGGTCTTTTGTAATTCACACTAGAACCCTGCCTCTGAGAATAGCCCAACCCCTCTCCCCAGAACAGGAATCCTCCCAGACTAGGGTCCACTAGCTGGAAGATGTCAGGCTTGTCTGGTTTGGGACCAAACACCAGATCCTGGTGGTACCAGTACAGATTCGTCTGCACACACCTTCAGGCATCCACCCCAGGCTCCAGCATCTGAAGACTTAGACCCACAGGGATCTGTGTTCTCCAGATGTGTAAGGAGTCTCTGGACATGGAAGGTAATCTCTGATTCAGGCATGGTGAACAACTGTAAGATCCTGAGAAGCTTCAGGTGGTCCAAGTCCTGGGACCTCAAAAAATCTTTTGGATAGAGGGATAGCCACATTTCAATGATGGGGCAGAAGTCACTTTGGAGTAAGACAGGGAGCCATGAGGGCTGGGCTTCTCCTTTAGCTGGAACTTCCCAAGGTCCCCTGCATGATTGGTGGGCTTCCCAAAGGGTAGACAAGCAGGTCACATGCAGCAGAGCAAAGGGGGTAGGGGACTCCCCACACTGCTGTCTAGTCTCTACACAGAAAATTGTGTGCAATCCTGGTTGGGATTGTCTGTTTTGGGAAGAGATCCACACAAGGCTTGACTTAGAAGATGCAGCCATTCCTCTGTTCATTGGGTACCCAGAATCTCACCTCAGCTCACTATGTTCCTTCTACAGCATAAGCCCCAGATCTCAGCCCTCACTGGAAATCACAGCAGGGTTGACCCTGGGGTTTGCTCAGTCATCCTCTACAACAGCCCCCTAAGTGACTACTCTTGAGTCCTAACTTTTGGAACAAAATCTCACTTCTTTCCTTGAAGGTACTCCTCCTCAATATCTGACTGGAGGTTTCCATATATAGGGAAGGCCAGGAGGCTCTCACCTCTAACATTTTGTGCCCCTGATCTCCCTAGATGCCTGGGGACTTGACTAACTTCCTGACAATAATGGAAGCTCAGAAGGACTGGGAGGTTTGTCTTTACTGATTCCTAAATGATAGGCCAAGTGCCTGCCAATGGTAGGTGCTTCACATATACTTGAGTCATGAATGAACCCAACCACCTAGCTACCTCAGAGATAACTCTCCCAGATGTAACCTACAAAAACACCTTTTCAATGTGGAATGCTTTTCCTGAGGCCTCAGAGTAGTGAGACAAGAGGTAGAGAACGTCCTAAAAGGGAGGGGACAGGCTTACATGAAAGACCAGAGATCTTGGCAGCCTGCTCCACAGGACCAGACCTAAGGAAAACACTTCTAGGGCTCACCCTACTTGGTGTTCTAAACACTCAGGCAGGTTTCCTCTGAAAAGCCTACTTTCCACAGAGCTGACTGAAGTTCAGAGTGAACTAGTATTCCCAACACCAAGCCAGGAGATGACCATGTGCCAGGTAGAGGTGATACACAACTTTTACACAGCAGCTCCAGTACCTACTGGCCAAATTTTGGTAGGAATATAAAAATTCATGAACATAGGAGATGTTCCCCTTCTACAGGACAGGCACCAGGCCATGCACAAGCTCCTGCAGGATGAGTGCTGTTATGGTTTCCACTAGACAGGTCACATCCACTGATGAATCTTGGCTAACTACTCCTAGGTGGGGGGATCAAAGTGGGACCTTTCAACACGAAACAGTAGCCATCTGCAGAAGTACTGCCATATAATCAAGTGGAAACAAAAGAATTTCCTCTCAGGGAATATCACACACACACACACACACACACACACACACACACACACACACACACAGAGTTCATATATGAATACACCACCAGTGAAACTACACATGAATATATAACATGAGCAGGGAAGTTGGGCATTCTCTATCACACTCTTCTTCCCAGCTCTTACCACATGCCAAGGGTTAACTCTAGTAGGTACATCAAAGCTGAATTGCCAGACTGTAGACCATGCTTGAAACCATCTACATTCCTAAGGTAATGCCCCAACTATTTTTCAAAGTGGTTACCACTTTTCCCTCCTGCTAGTGTATAAAAGTACATTTTGGCCTGTATATTTGCTAACAGATATTTTAATTTGCCATCTTAGCATTTTTAAAGTTGTAGGTGGTTTGAATTTTGCTTTTCCCTTATGACATTTGTGTATGAATGGGTCATTTGAATTCCCTCTGCTAAGAAACATTCAAGGTTTTTGCTTATTTTTAAAAATTATTCTATGTGCTGTTTTGTAGACATTTCTTTAAAACTTTCAATATCCTTTGGTTATATATATTGGAAAAACTTAGGTCTGACATTTCTTTTTACACTCTTCATGTGTGTATGGGGCTATTTTAAGGGGAATCTTAGTTGTGGGTTAGACTATAGTCATCTGCAGTGGCCTGTCCTGTCTCACCTCTGGTCTCCTTGGGAAAAATCACCACAGTTGTGGGACCGGGTGCTGACCCAGAGCCTTCCTGGGACTTCCAGAAAGTCCCCTATTCAGGGCTTTCATGAGACCTAAGTATCCACAGATAGGTAAACAACAAGAGCTCATGGCTTTGGACTTGCTGTCCCAACAGAAGTGAGGAGACAGGGACTTTACCTGGACTGTGGGTGCCGAGTACTAGGGTTCAAAGTTCTGAGTGTTCCATTGCCAAGAAAGTGAGGTCATTTCCTTGGGGATTCTACCTCACACAATATGGTGCCAAAGTCCCCCTGGGTTGTGGACTGTTCGCATCTTCTCATGACATACGCACAAGTGAACACAGCTACACTAACACACTGGATCACGTCCCCAGTCAAGCATGGGTATAGCCACCTCCCCTGATTTGGGGAGATAGAGTTAAGTTCAGACCCATCACCTACTTCTGGTCATGTGTGTGACCCTGAAGAAGTCATTGTGCCTTCCAGGATTCCATAGCTTCCCAACATGTTCCCCAGGGATCATTCTAGCATCTGCTTTTGCGGTTGTCAGCAGGTGTATGTGCCCATACATACATGGACTCTGTGAGAAATCCTAATGTTAGAGTCATGTGTCTGCAATGCACAAACATATAGATGACACACCATAGGAAAGTGAGAGACAAAGGATGACATGCAACTCTTCCATGATTTGAATCCCACAGTGAGAGAGGGAAAGTCATCTTCTCTCTCAGCCATGGTTCCCTCTCTGCACCACTGGAAGGTTGTAGTGACTGATTTTCAGAGATAGCTTCCTCTTTGCCATAGACTGGCCAATGGCTTCCTGTAAGATTTAGAATTGTCCCAATGTCTCTTCTCATTGTATGATACGGGTACCTTACAGGGGATCACAAACACCACAGGATCTTGTTGCCCAAGGCTTGTAGCTCCCTCCCCTCTAAGTGGATCCACATCAGCATCTGGTTACTAACAACCAAATCAGCAAGGGTCATGCTATATCACTTCCAAGTTTGAGTCATGGGAAGTCTCCTTTCTGTCTGGTTCCACAGACCCACAACAGAGGGCATTGGGGGAATTCTAGAGTTTTTGGGGAAATTTGGTGTGGTAGCAGGCAGAGACCTATGGACCCCATGAAATGGTAAGGAGCTGGCATTTCTGTGCTTCCATTTCTAAGCACATCACATAGGAGAAAATATTTGGGTTATAAAACTCACTGATGCACAAAATATATCAAGAAGCAAGGATGGTGTGAAGTGGTCAAGAGATTGTCCAATCATAACCATGTGATTGGTCTTCTCTTTCTCAGTGTCTTTAGGGAAAGGCTACATTACTTCTTTCGGGATGGCAGCAAGCCACTTCCTTTTGTTTTGTGAGCAGCTAAAAACAGGCAGTTTCCTCCTTTTCTTTTGACTAAATTTGGAACAAGGCCCCAGTAGTATGAAGAAAGAACCATCTCAGGATGCAATATTGATTCAATAATAGGCTAATGGAGCATAGAGAAGGACATAAATTCAGTATTGAGAACTGGAAAAGGAATAGTAGACCACTTTGGGCAGTGGACACTCATTAACCTAATGCATATTCACTGAGTGCCCTGTGCTCGCCGTTGAATGGAACACAAGGAACTGATGTCTTTCCCTTCTCCTAAGAAACTTCAAGAATCACCTAACCATTCCAGGAGAATCAGGACCATCTTGCTTGTGCACAGAGAGCTAAGTGACTGCTCATTAACTTCCTCCCAAAGATAAGGCACAGATGATGCTAAGTTCTTTTCACTGATGTTGAATTAAAAAAAAAATTAATGGATTACATTCTCTTGAAAATACCAGTAGACTCATCAACCTCAAAACACCATAGAAAGAACTAGCATAGAAGATTAGTTAAGCAAAGTTAAGAAATGACAAGAATTCAACTTCCAAATGACCAAATGCCCTTGCAGCTTCTCGGATCTTTTCTGTTGCTTCCAACTGACAGCAGACTTCATATGTGCTGATTCTGCCTTCCTGGTACGTGACCTAATAGGAAAGGCTTTTCTTGCACCACAGCATTTTCACCTGAGCATCTGGATTTACACAGCTACAAATTTTGAAAAGTAGCACTGAATGATATCTCTCAAGATAAATAGGTCTTCTCCTCAATAAATATTAAATGAGATAAAATTCTATTAGGATACAAAAGTGTAGAAACTAAGCTGACCTAACAAAATATTTATTAAACCCCAAATGTGTTATTTATTGATCCAAAAATACATCCTAAAGTATTCTAAAATGCACAGTTCTTATTCTTCCTTGAATTACTTATATCCATCAGAAAGATGTCACATCCTTAACGTCTGGCTGATTTAGTCCCTTCAAATGTAAATTTATTCAAACATGAATGAAATGACTTAAGAAACCCAATCACACATTTCCACAAAAGCATTTATAAGAGGGGAAAATGGCCTCCTAAACCAACATGACTGAAAAACATCCCAACAAAACCTGAAGCAGACTATGAAAAGAGTTGTGACTGGTTGTAAAATGACACAATGAAACCAGCATTTAAACAATTGCTCCCCAGACACATCAGAAGAAACTAAGGTATTTATTTGCCACCTATTAACTTACACAAGGAAAAATAAAATCATCCGAATGCTAAATGCAATAGATGGAGGCGATGCAGGGTCAAGGAGAAGCTTTACTTGTCATCACCTCTGGATTATCCAGCTCATATTGCGTCTGACTTCTATCCTGCCCACGTGTGCCAGGCCACATCATGTACATACAGCCAGGGAGCCTGCCCCAGAAGGCTCCTACCTCCCAGAGATGAGTACAGGCGCTCCTTTGGCTTTCATGACATTTACACTTTGTGAACGTCCTTTCTTCTTAAAGAACAGGCTGAGGAGCACACCACATCAGCTGTTTCATGTGAATGCTGATAGCTCTCAGTTATTGATAGCTGTCCCATTCCCAGTGTCACCTACTATGAAAAGGTAAGGTCCCTGGGGAAGCATAGAGGACCCTACTGGGGAAGCCCTGAGCGCCCTAGCACAGCTTCCTGCTGGAAACATTAATTGTAGCTGTGCCTCAATTTTAAGGCTGCTACTTTCCCAAACACGTTCTATTGTATGATTCCACAAAGAGGAGGAAAGGGTGAAAAGTATTTATCAGCTGGAATACCTGAAGAGGGTTAGTATGGCAAGAGACTAGATCCTCTTCCAGTCTGACCTCTTTGGAACGATTTGGAAGAAAATGATTCTGAGACAAAACATGTCACTTGATAACAAATTTAGTTTCATATTTGAAAGCACTGTTTACAAAAGTTTCAGTTACCAGTCAAGACCTGCAGTCCTGTGGTGTGTCATTTTAGAAATATTTATCTCAGTCTCAGTAAGCAAGAAAGGGGTTGTGGCTGAACTTGGACCATAGAAAGCCCTCAATGATCCACAGTGGCATGGGACCAGGGTAGAAGTAGGGACAATGTGGGTAAATTAAATGCTCAGGTCATTTTTATTTAAGAAGACTGTTATATTATTTCAAACCATAACTCCCCCACGCCTGTAAAATAACAAACAATCCATTTATGACTCAGTCTCCCTTCTGGCCATTCCCTTACATAAATACTAACCAGCAGATATCTGGCCAAAACTAAAGACCCACTAGGGTATGGTGGCACACACCTGTAATCCAAGTGCCAGGGAGGCTGAGGCAGGAGGATCTGGAGTTCAAAACTAGCCTCTGCAAATTAGTGAGGTCTTAAGCAAGATATATATATATATATATATGTGTGTGTGTGTGTGTGTGTGTGTGTGTGTGTGTTATATATATATGAGATATATATGTAGTATATCTCATATATATATGTCATAAATATGTTATATACATCATTTATATGTTATATGAAAGGCTAGGGATGTGGCTCAGTGTTTAAACACCCCTGGGTTTAACCCCTGGGTTATTTATTTATAACCCCTGGGTTATAAATAAATAAATAACTCAAATAATAAAAATTTCAGTCCTCCAGATGTTTCTATATTTTCAGCAATGCCCATCTGAAGCCACGGCACTGAGGTTACCTTCTAGAAAGTCATTGAACATCCCAACATCCACTCCTCCTCAAAAATCTGTTACCCTGGTCTTATTCATCCCAATAAAATACCTAGCTGTGCTAGCAATGCTCCTGCGAAATGACCGCAAAGCACATGACAACTATGACATTCAAAGTGGAAAAGGCTGGCATCCATCAACTTTAGATTCAAAGCCCTGGTGACTTTAGGCTCTGCTGGAGACTGCACTCGCTTCCTTTCCCCTGTGGATTTCTCAGGGCCTTGGGCACCATGGATCAAGCTCAGTGCCAGCTATGACGTCCTGGATGCTCTTTGGGTAGTTCCCAATGTCACAGACCCACAGACCATCAGCACCATTCACCATTCACCACTCCCTGGCAAGAAGAGGAGTCTCCAGCTATGGCCGACCCAGAGAAAGGTTCAATACAAGGGCCATCTCAGCTGTGCTGGCATGGAGGAAGACCTAGGGACCAAGCCTGGGGCATGTTCTTGGCAATGAACATCCCCAACTTCTTCACCTGCTGGAAGTATAGTGCAGGTCTGTGGTCTGTACATGGTCCTTCTGGACTATGTGTGATCTTGCTACTTCTAGGTCCCAGGACCTGCTGGCATCTGCACCACCCTCCAGGGTCAGGAGGATGCATGGCCCACCGGTAACCACACTGAGTCTCCTGCAGGTGGCATGTAGTTGATTGCTGTTTTCTGCCATTTGTTCAGAATTTAGCCCATTTATTTTCAAGGCAACTATTGATATGTGAGGACTTGCCACTGCCATTTTGTTACTTGTGTTTTTGGTTTTGTAGATGCTATACTTGCTTACTCTTTTCCTTCATGATCAGATGCTTTTCTTAGAAGTATATTTTAATTCCTCATTTTAATTTTTGGTTTCTCTACTACACATTTTTATTTTTGTAGTTTATCATGGTTGCAAAACTAATTTTAAGCTGATAATAGCTTAACTTTGATTACATAATAAAACTCCACCCTAATACTGTTCAGTAATATTATGCAGCATGATCAAGAGTGGTTTATCACAGGAATGCAAAGCAATCATAAACCATCTGATTCAACCAATGTGGTATACCATGTAATAGAATGAAGGGGAGAAAAGAGAAGTCAACTGATGTAAAATAGCATTTGACAAAGCCCAACATATTTTTATGATGAAAAGATCAACAAAGCAAAATTGACCTTTCACATTTCTTCTTCTGTGAAGTGCCTGTTCAGTTTCTCGGTCCATTTATTGGTTGGGTTGTTTGGTTTTTGGTATTTTTTGAGTTCTTTGTATATCCTGGATATTAATGCTCTCAAGTGTACTTTACAAATATATGACAAGGAATCCCACTAGTGTGCATAATTATAATGTACCAAGAAGAAACTGCAATCACCTGAGAATTCAAGGCAACTCTCTCAACCTACTGAAGGGCTATAAACACCATGCTCAGTAGTGAAAAGTCAAAACTTTCCCTCAAGGAATAAGCTGAGAATGCTCCCTTTCACCATGATAGTTAAATATTATACTGGAAATTCTAGCTCATTCAATTATAGAACAAAATGGCATAAAGGTCATCTAACTTAGAAAAAAGTGTAATTATCTCTAGTCTGGGATGACATTCTCTTACATATAAATAGCCCAAGAGAATCTACATAAAAATTTGTAGAGATAATAAAACATAAAAGTTTCTGGATAAAAGATTACCATGCAAAATAATTTATTTCTGTATGCTAGTAATGAACAATCCAAAAGGAACTGAAGAAACCAGTTTCATTTACAACAGTATCAAAAAGAGTAACACTCAAGAGACTGAGACAGGAGGACTGAGTTTGAAGCCAGCCTCAGGAAAAGCAAGGTGCTAGGCAACTCAATGAGACCTTGTCTCTAAATAAAAATTACAAAATGGGGCTGGGGATGTGGCTCAGTGATTGAGTGCCCCTGAGTTCAATTCCTGGTACCTCTCTACAAAAAGAGTAACATACAGATGTTGTCCAATTCATAATGGTTCAACTTATGAGTTTTCAACTCTACAATGGTGCAACAATGGTATGAATTCAATAGGAACTGTACAGTGAATTTGGCATTTCCCAAAGAAGTAACATGCGATATGATGGTGTCTTAAGAAGCTTCCACAGTAGCAGTGAGCCACAGCTCCCAGCTGAGCCCAGCAATCACCAGTACAATGCACTGTTTTAAATAAATAACCCATACAACATACTGTATTGCAAGGTTGCTCAGTAGGTTAGGTGTATTAATGCATTTGCAACTTAATGATATTTTCAACCTACAAAGGAGTTTAGGGATTTTCAGGACAACACCATCATAAGTTGAAGACCATCTATACTTATAAATTTATCTATGAACAAGCAAGTCTAGTTCCCTGAACACTATGAAAGAACACTGAAAGAATTAAAGAATACCTATAAATGGAGCTCCAATAGCCATTGTACCCCCATGGGGATGAGGGGACCCACCCCCATGAATGTCCCTATTTCTGGAAACATTATTTCCCCCCAAATTCAGTCAGAGCCCCAGGGCCCACCCATTTTAGAAGCTGTGTATGAGCTATGGACATTGTTTGAGCCATTGAAGCAGGGAAGCTGCTTTTCTGGGAACTCCCGGGTAAAATTCTCTAGTTTGAGAAAAACAGATAATGCGGGTGCCCTTCCTTAGCTCATAGTCCTGGTTCAAACACAGCCGTCCAGAGATAGGCATAACCGGCAAAGCACCAAACAACCTGTGTATCCCCACTCTTACTCTGTTTTTACTGAAGGAGCTCCCAGCTGATCCCTTTTGGTCTGTATCACTATAAATAAAGTCAGCTTGGGTTTTTCTCTTTGTTAGGAGTCAGACCCAAGAGGTCTGTTCATCCCATCACTGGCCCTGCTTTTAAAAAACATATTTCTGGTCATCCGTGTTTATTTTGTAATGCTACTTTCATAACTTTTATTTTGCAGCCAGCCCACACCTCAGATGGTTACCCACTCCCTCTCCAAGTAGGACATGGGCAGAACACCCAGGTGGCATCTTCTTACCACAGGGGAAGCCCAGCAGCACTGTAGGCAATGCTGAGCTCAGGTGCACGCACACTCCTGCCTTTTCTCCTGGCACCCTGCCTTTGGCCTGGGCACAGCAAGGAGCCACTCTGTATTTAGACTCCTACAGCAACTTCCCAGGGTGTGTTGGGCACAGAACTGTTGTTAGGAAGCAAAAACTGACCTGAAAGAGCAGCTTGGTTTGGAATCAGTCACTTTTCCTGTCTCCATGCTGCCCAACCTGGTTCTCCTGCTCTGTCTAGATTCCTAACACAAGTTCATCTCTGATCTCTGCCTTCCTCTGGTTATCTGAAGCCTCTAGACTCTAAGGAGGTATGAGGGGAAGGAGACAGACCTACCCACAGGTTTGAGCTGACATGGCCTGTCTCTGACCCTTTTCCATGGAAAAAAAGTCATAGCATTACTTCCTACTTGCCCTGTTAGAGGGAGTAATGACAGCATTCTCCTCCTGGCATCATTGCAAGGGGTCACATATTTCCATCTTGCTTGACATTAAGAAGAGGAGTCCTTCCCCTGGCTCTGAAGATCTGTTACCCCAGGCAGGATGTGGGTTCCTTATTGGGCCGTTGGACAACAATGAATGGGATGTCCATGAATCCAGCTTAGCCCTGCAGAACAGTCCCTAAGGGGGGCGGGGGGGGTCCAGGGTGCTGCTGCTGTTGGCCCACTTCCCAGGTCATTTCATTGCCACTGCTGCCCGGCCCATTTCACTGCAGTCTGGGAGCAGGTGGGATGCCCACTGCTGCCTTCACTTCCTACCTCCCTCTCCCCCATTTTCCTCCTGCAATCCTTGTTTGTCTTCTCCATGTTTTACAAATAAAAATCTTTTTCTTGCTTCTTTATGGAATTTTCACATATTGGTGCTCTCTAAGTCAAGTGTGGAGAAAATGCTGATGTGGAGGAGTGGTAGGGTGTGAAGCCAGCACTAACCATTTAAAGATTTCTGAGGCTCAGAAAATAGCACAACCTGCTGGCTCTGAGGGCTGACACCTGAATATTCAAACACATTTGATCCACAGGAGGGTAGATAAATCAAGGGTGGAGAAAGTATTGACTAATATTAAACAGACGTACGGCAAATGGCAGAACCAGGTTTACAATTACTGAAATGAGCAAGGGAAGGAGGGTAGAATGATCCCTGTAGTAATGAATGAAAGTTAGAGACATCAACATGAACTCATGTTTACTTTAATGAAGTAAGAGAAGGCTACATATACAAGTACTTGTAGATGCTCACACAGATACATATATATAGGTCAACATACACATATTTACTGCCAGCTATGTCAGCTGATAGGACACAGAAGCAACAACTACATCCAGCACCTCAATCTTGGTTTCCATACATTCTCCATAATAAGGGTCCAAGAATCCCTGGAAAAACAGGTGATTCTAACAGGGAAAAAATATAAAATGAACCTGGAGTTATACAGTGCCAGAAAGTCAGGAAGTGAAGAGAGCCAAAGGGAGATAGAAAGAGAGACAGAACATGAGAGAGATAGCAAAATGGCCATATTTCAAAGGGACACTGGAGATACCTGACAGAGATCAATGGCCAAAAATGGAACAGTTTGAGCCACAAAATGAGGTAGTATTTGATTATAACCCAAGTCATTAGAAAAATATCTATTAGTTCATGCTGATGTATCTAATTTATTGGACAAGTGAAGGAAATGTCTAGGAGATGAATAGCTCCTGCAAAATAATTTCCAATAACTGATGTAAAATGATCTTGAAAAAGATAAACATTATATGACACACAGTTCCATGTAGTCATAAACACAATGTGGTACTAGAGGAAAGCCATATAGACATCTAAATAAAATTAGTTGAGAGCCCATTAATAGACTAAAACATCTGTCTTCCAGAATTTCTGCAGACAATGGAGACTGGGAAGATTTGAAAGCATGGGCTGAACAGAGAGCTGCTTCTATAGCTTCCTCTTTAGGGGTCTTAGTGGCATTGAGTAGTGGACAGTCTTCTTTAGGATGGGACCATATAGCATATAACATTATTATTTCCACTCAATATTTTGTGAGAGTCATTGTCTGTATGTAACTTGCTTACTCACTGTTGCTGCATTAAACCCTGTGGATGAATGTCTCAAAAGCTATGTATCCTTGCTCTGTTGAGGGACAACTTTACTATTTCTGGATTATATATTCTCCATGCTTTAGTGTGAGGCTAATCTTCTGGATGGATTGCAGAATCAGGAGGAGTTTGGAGGGGAAGGGAATAGAAGAGAAGTGGAAGCATCTCTTGGCAGGGAACGGGGCAGGTGTGAGAGGATTCTGGCTACAGAAGTGCAGAGCAGGCCTATGGTTGCCATGAGGACCTGTCTGAGATTGGAGGGTTGCACTTCCCCTAAAGCTATGCTCAGGAGATTTGACTGTCATGGGCACCACCCCTTCACATTCTGAACAGCCAACCTGACTCCTACGTTATTCTGGGGTACCAGTCACTTCTGTGTGCACATAGGAACCAGGCAAAGACAGTTGATTGCAAAAGACTGCCCATGGGAGACAGCAGAAATGCCACCATCTGACCAGTAACTGTCTCCTTTTCCAGGATGGGCATTCCTCAAGAGGTTTGAGTTTGGGGAGTCCAGGGATTAGCTGTCACACCTCCAGATGCTGGCCTGCTTGGGGACAAGCCAGGCAGAGTCCTGGAGTGAAGATACTTATGCAGCTGGCCACTCCCCACACCTCAGCAGTGCAGGAAGCCAGGCTGCTCTGTGAAACTCAACTCTTGGGAAACCTCTGGCATTCCAGGGCACAGCTCCTCACTTTTTCCAGAAAGTTAGTCTCCAAAAAACACCCCCCAGATAATTGAGGACTGTCCTACATAAAGATGGCCATAAGTCTCTCCCTCCCTCAGAGAGACCTGACAGATGTCTTCCTTTGGTTTGTCAGTTCTAGTCAAAGGAAGTTGTCATTGCCTGAGAACTAGTAGACTGCATGCTAGATGACTAGGATTCCTTCTGACTTCCATGGGGACGACATAGAACACAGGGAGAGTTGGGGGCATTGGACACAGAGTCAGCTTCATCAAGATGCCACCTTTTAAACCATAGACAAATGAGACTTTTAAAATTTTGATGAATTTCCTCACTGATCTTCAACATTCCCATGGACAGATTGGATAAACATCCTCACAGATGAGAAATTAAAGCAGAGCACAGAAATCAAACTTACCTGAAGATAAGTGGGTAAGGGGGAACACAAGACCCACCATCCTGGGTCAGGCACACCTGGGCACTTGCCAGGGTAGGAACAAAGCTATGACTTCAACAGGCTGAGGCTCAGATGGAGTTAGTGTCTGCGGCAAACTGGTCTCAAATGCAGGTTGTTCATAACTAGATGTGGAAGCTTCAGAGTTGAGAGAGGGAGATCTGCCTAAGAACCAAAGTGGAATTCAGTGAGTATCTGACTCCTTCTTGCAATGTGGACTGCTTCATGCATGATTTAGTCCTGATTTGAGGTTTGGAAATAAATGGGTCTATGACAGCCCAACACAATAGCATTGGTTCTTTCAGATTCAGTGTTCCTTCAGACTTGCCCTGGGATCCTCTCCCCTGGTTGAGGCCTCTTGTCATGCACATGGTCTCTTACTGCCCCTCCCAACTCATCTTCAGTTGCTCCAGCACTCCACTCCCAGATGGCCTGACTCAGGGGAGCCTGGGTAGTAGTGATTGAGAATAAAACCTCTGGAGGCACAGGGCCCAGATGCAAACCATGGCTCTGCTTCTTATTTCCTGGGGAACCTTGGGTAAGAGTTTCACAGCTTGAAGTTTTCAGATGAGGATATAATAGCCCCTACCTTGCTTGTTGTAACCAACACATGAGTTAAATGTGTTGATTCATGGAAAGCACTTAAACAATGCCTGACCCATAATCAACCTCAACTATTGTAACCATCTTGATCCATTGTAAGTGTAGAAACCTCAACTAGCTATTGAAGGGAAACCAGTATTTGGCCTGACCTGGGCTGCTTCTTGGCATGAACTTTTGACAGGTATTTCCTGCCTTCCCTTGTTCAATAACTTGTACACTCTGACTCAGTTTCCAACCCCTGCCCTCCTGCACTGACTTTGACCTAACATAGCCATCTGTTGAAGTCACTGCTGTCCCTCAATGACAGGTTCCCTGGCAGAATGGTCCATGGATTCCCTGGCTCCTCTGAATTTTATCTAACCAGTCAGAATCTAAGCTCTTGTAGCAACAGGCTGTGGAGGAAAACTTATGTCATCAGGCATGGAAAGCATCTCCAAGCAACTCTCCACATAAACATCACTCTGTGGTTAACACTAAATCCAGGGTCACTCTGCTCTCTTTTGCAGTATAAGATGAACCCCCAAATCCCTGTTAAAGGAGTGAGTAACAGGACATATCCAGAGCTACTGGAAGCAAAGACTCTATGGCTGAGGACTTGGCCAGGATTCCTAGCAATGGGGGGGTGAGAGAGTGTGGAGGTAAAACAGGGAAGAGGGGCCTGGGCACCTGCCCTCAGCCTCTTGGCTATTTAAGCACTGACATGAGTCTCTGTGGGCCTGGAGGCTATGGAGGGCAGGACTATGTGGAGAGCTGAGACTGGAGAGGGTGTTCTGGGAGCCTCACTGCTAATCCTCTGCCCTCCCCAGGACCACACAGAAGACAAGACTGTGGTTTTGACTCCTCTGACTCTTACCTGCCTGGTTTGGGACAGAACTTCCTATGTTCGCTTCATAAACAGCCTGGATAGTGGACCATTTCCCAGCCCCAGGAAAGGCCATTGGAGGTGTTGACAGGCAGTCAACTACAACTCTAACAAAAATGCTTGTTTGAAGTGCAGTTAAAGCATGTGAAATCATCACACTAAAATTGGAAGATGATGATATCAAACAACTTCTAACTAAAATCTGCTGTGATTCCAGGCTTTGACAAAAGACTAAACTTCCTTTTCTCCCCTGCATTACTCCATGCCCTTCCCTGCAGCAATGATCCCTCTTAGGGCCTGACATGACATCAGGGCCCCTCTCCTGGTAACTCCTGATGTCACAGACACCAGGACCAACAGCATTGTGACTTCTCTGTTCACTGGGACCCAACAGCAGTTGACCTACCACAGCCCAGAGGCCAGGAAAAAAATCTGAGCCTCTGGACTCTCTGGCACCAAGGAAGGTAAAGAGGAGCACCAGCTCTCTAGAGCCATACACAGTAAAAGCCAGAGAGCCTGAACCCAGGCAGGCACAACACCCACTTCTTCACTTACTGGAGGGGTCCACTGGTCAGGCCCTTGAACATGACCTATCCATGATACCCTGCTTTAGAGGCACAGGACCCACCAGCACACAGGATGATCCGAACTCACCTGGAAATCTATGCAGGGCCCCTGCATGGGAAGAGGGTACCCAGAAAGAGGTAAGACCACAGGTCCCTAAACCAGACACTCCTGGCACATAGATCTCAGGTTACATGTGCTGCAACCTGGTCCCCAATCACACTGTGTCCCAGGACTTCGTATGGGCAGAAGGAGGTAAGGAGAAGACACAGTGTGTACTGGCTCAGGTGTTGCTGCCCTCTTGCCTTGCTCCACATGGACCCAGTCCACCTATGCTCTGGCCCAGGCTGGAGCCCGGCCCCAGGCTGTACCAGCCTGATATGGCAGTGGCAGCTGAAAGCTGAGGTAGACAGAGTACACAGCGTGGCCAGGGTTCAGTATAGAAACTTTTTGATGAAAAATTACACAAAACTGACAGGGTGATTTCAATTCATATAAAGCTCTAACAAAGACTGGATAGTAAAGTGATCTAGATATCTTTCAGGCTTCTATATTTCACCTAATTGGTCAAATATTAACTCTAAATAGATGTTTAAGTGATCAGGATACCTAGAGTTGTTCCTAAACAATGACAGACCCAAGAAAAACTGGAGAACTTCGGTATGTAGAAGACACACACAAAAAAGAAGCTCAAACATTCACTTGGTTTTTCTTCACTAAAAAAACCTAGGAAAAGCAGTATAGGTCACAGAGTAAGCTGTCCCACCCCCAGAAGCCTGCCTTGCTCCACACCTCAGCTACCACCCCAGCAGGCACTGGGTGGTATGTGCACTTCTGTTCTATCTGTCCCCTCCAGTGTTCCCAGATAAGGGCTGAAGGACACAGAGTGGCTGATCCCAAAGCTGCCACCATGTGCAGATGCTGCTCAGCCAGGAACTATGCTTGCCAGCAGGTCCCCCTGTGCCAGGCAGGAACTATCCCTGACAGTGCTGTGACTGCTCTGGAGCCTGGGCATGGTTGGAGAGATGCATGCAACTGAAATAGCACATCACCCTAAAACCCAACACCCACAAACCTCCCCAGGAGATTGGGAAACCTCAGTGAGCTCAAAAGGCATCTCGTCCTTTGTGCCCAGGCATGGGGGCCCCACAGAGAAACCTTCATGCCCATGCTCCAAAATTGGAGCTAAGCAGACCTCCTGGGCCTCATACATGAGCTACTGTTCACAGCAAAATGACATCAAGAACACACACAGCTCCACTCGAGACTTTCCACCAATGAAGAGGAGAGGTCCTGATCCATCACCACCGCCAGGCTGTCCTTGGGTCCCTTGAAAACAGTGGAGAAGAGTTCTGGTTTCTCTTTTTAGCCTCAGAGATTGCCCAGAAGGATCCCAGTACAAGGAGGCAGCAGACACAACAGCAGGGCACAGTAACATCTAGAAATTGCCCACCCACAGGGGACAGTTGCATTTCATGAAAATGAAAGTTTTCTGCTGCCACATAGGTAAGGGACCCAATAATATGTCTCCACCTCCAGAACTGGATTTTCAAGTCACCACAGCAAACCTGGAATAGGAGGTGAAGGCTCTGTACCATACCCGTGGTGCTTTGATGGATGAGGCCCAGGTCATTTGAGACTACACTCCATTCAGACTTCCTTCTCTCTCTGCCTCCCTGCCTCAGGGACTTCTCCCACAGGCAGTCCCTCCAGGGTCTTGCAGGAATGCACAGCAGAGGTGGTGTAGGAAAGAGATGGGCTCCTTGAACCCAGGGTCCCTTGTGGAATCTGCTCCAGTGGCCATGGTAGTGCATCCTCTATTTGGCAGGAAGTGTAGCTTCCCTGTCCTCCCTCTCCTACTCAACAGCCTTTTCTAGGACTGCTTCTCACTCCCCAGCCTCAGCCTTGGTCTCCTTGCTGACCCTGCTCCTGCCTCTCTCCATTTTGGAGACCTGGCAGCTCTAGCTCCATCTCCAGCCACAACTTTTGCTCTAGGCCAGCCAGCCTTGGATAGCCCAACACAGTAAGCAAGCACTTGGGAATTCACAACCCCAAATCCTACCTAGGGCAACTGGGCCAGCACTTAGCCAGTCTTTGCTGTCAGCTGGGCTCTATTCCCCACTGGTACATCTACTGCCACTGTTCTGCAGCTGCCATTACAGGCTCAGTACTGCAGTCAGTATTTGGCTCCAAAACAGGCAGGCATGCTCAACAGTGGCTAACTGAAACCCAGTCCTTTGGGGGCCAGTGGTGATAGCAGCATAAGTGGGATCTTGGAGGAGGGAGGGAGTTGCCTCCAGATATGATATACAACTTTGCAACATTGAGCATCTCTTCAGGAAAAAGGGGGGCCCCAAGGACCAAATACCACTATGGCATCAGATTGGGCCTGAACATCTGAGGTCCCACTAGCCAGAGTATCTCCGTGGCGACAAAGGGACAAAAGATGAACAACAAACCTGTTCACAGTGTGAGCCACTGGTGCCCCTACATTTATTGCTCAGCACAAAGGCCCAAGTTCAATTTGGGGACCAGTGCCACCCCCAGAAAGACCACCTCCAGTTGCATGTCTGTGCCTGTGGCAGTGGCCTCAGTGGAATCTGGGAGCACAGACTTGACCCCAGATCTGATATCTGCCTTTGGGTCATGAGTATCTCCTCTCAAAGAGGAGGAACCTGGAGCACCAGACAGAGCTACGAAGCATGGTTGGGCCTGAACATCTGCAGCTCCATTAGACAGGGCATCTCCATGGTGACCAAGTTATACAGGACAAAGGGTGACTCTGTGATTGTGGTCTCCTATGCCCCTCCTTTTAGCATCATTTCCAAAGAGCCGCCCAAGCAGAAATGCATAAGTTCATCTCAGGGCACCAGCACCACCATGAGCAAGGCCACATCTAGTTGCACATCCGTGCTGGCCTCTCCCCCTGGCAGCTCTGCTTCTCATGAGGACACAGTGAAGATGAACCTAGTCTTTAGGGCTCCGCCTCATCTACCCATGGCCTGCTGTACCAGCCACCAGACCATCCTCCAGGGCAGGACCCACTCCTGTGGGGTCCAAGAAAATGTGTAATCCTAAGGCAACATACACCTTCTCCTTCGCGAGACCTGGTGTCAGTCCTGTTTAGATGCATACTACAGGTCTCAATCTGACCTTTGTGATCCTGGGACAAACTGGAGGCTCAGAGACAAATTATCCCATTCCCACCCACTTCCTGGCAGCATGGCCCTCAATGTTGGGTGGGAGGAGGCTGTCATTTTATTTGGCTATCTGGTTGGGGTCCTCACTACTGCAGATGCCCTGTCCTAGCTCTCTATGGCTTCCTTGTTCTTTGAGCTCTTTGGAGATCTTTGTCCTTAGGCCATTTGCTTGGATGGGGATATTTTAAATGGCACATTTGTGGTTCACACAATAAGAGATGTGAGGTAAACAGAGAAACTGGAATGCTTGAGAGATCTCTGTTGTAATTTGTAAGCATGGAAAATACTAAGCCCAAACTATCTCCCTAGAAATAATTTTCACTGACTGCTCTGCTTGTAGCATTGAACCTATGACCAAGAAAAAATGATTTACCACTATAACAGCATGGCCTGTGTATGTGTTAGACTCAAAGTAAAAATGGCCTTAAAATAGTTACTGAATTATTACACTATTATGTAACTAGAATTGTTTTGTCAAAGACCAGGAAAATGGGATGAAATAGCATGTGTTGGATTTTTTATTCCTTTACATAAACAAACCTGTTATAAAATCATGGTGCAAAGACGTCAAGCACCAAAACAAAGGCCTCTGCCACCTGGAGTGGGGGAGAGTGGAAGAGACACAAGGGTGGGGTGAATGAGGCTAAGCCAGTGAGGTTCATGGGCTGCAGTCCTCCAGGGACCCTGATTTTACCTCCACAAGAGAATCCCAGAGGACAGGGTGACTAAATCAGGGTGCCTGGAGGGCTTTACAGGTGATGTAAAAATAAATCTCACTAGGGGAAAGTGGGGCAAAGAAGCGGTGAGTCAAATACCCCTCAGCAATGACCGGCACAGAGGGGTGAGCAGGGGGTGAGCAGAAGACAGGCAGTGCCACCCTGACTGCCTCGAGGGCACCTGGGTTCACAGGGCTGGGGTAGAGGCCTTCACGGGCCAACATCCCCGCTCCCTGACCACTGGCCCTTGAACCCAGGTTCCTGAAGGTGGCAGGGGCTGGGGGCTTACCTCCAAGCCTTTGCTTATGCAGGGCCTCCCACCAGGTTCCATCCTGCGTGTTCCAGATGCTGCCTGTAACTCAGGTTTCAAGCTCCAGCCAAGTCATTACCTCCTTCTTGATGCTTCCTAGCCTCTTCATACCTCAGGTGCGAACAGTGTGGTGTCCCCTCCAAGTTCCACTTACACCTCTTCCTGGCTTATCCCAAGGACCCAATCTGTCATATAATCACTCTGTGTTTCTCCAGTGTCTCCTGTATGCTCAGTTTGATAGAAAGACATAAACTAAATCATACATTTATTTAGTTATTTAATCATAACTAAATTAATAAACAATGACAACCTGAGGTCAGTTCTATACAGCAAAAACTTGTTTCTATGAACAAATACACAAGAAACCAGAGCTGAAAGGGTAGCAGGGAGGGATTCCTGGAGGTGGTGATTGCTTAAGATCTGAAATACAAGTAGAAATTACTTCTCTGGGCCTCAGTTCCTAAAGCATAGGGAGCCTGCGTGGCACCCACGATTGCCCCTATGGAGCTGACTTGGAGTTCAAGTTAACAGATGTAAGGACAAGGTGCAGGGGAAAGCACTATGTGGAAAAAGCTTGTGGCTTTCAATTTTTTAACTTGTTGTGGGTGAGGTAGGGAGGAGGTGAGAGCTGGGAGGGGCTGGGATAGGGCCAGTGGTGCGGGGGGATGGGAGTATTATGGGAGGCTTCAGATACCCCCCAAAATAGACCTGGGTGACGGAGGAGGTGGGTGATGGTGCCACCCTGTGATCCCTGGCTATTTCCCATTTCCATCTTGTGGCTCAGTCTTCCTTTCCGGCTGAATGCCATCCTTCTCCCTCCCTGCACTCTGAACTGCTCACAGGTGTCATGCCTTCTGCCTGACCCACATGATCCTGATTCCTGCTGCTGGTCCTTCCTCACGCAGTCCCCGTCACTCCATCCCTTTCCACTCCGTGTGTCTCCAGCTCTGGAAGATCTCCCCAGCCATGCCCATCTTCTCATTGTTCTCTGAGCATTCCACCCAAAGTTGATCAGGTCCCCCCTCTTCCAAGTTTCAAGCATCAGGCTTCCACTAATGGTTAGGCATATAGTGTTCTGGAACCACGTTTCCAGAATTCCTATCCCAGCTCTTGCAGGCATGAACTTGAGTAGCTCATAATTCATGTCCTTTCCCTGGCCTCGCCTCTACCACCAGTGAAATGGATGATAGTACTTTCTGCATCACAGGCATAAGATGATCAGTTGTCCCTCCTTATCCACGGGTTCTATATGTGCAGATTCAATTACTCGCATTGAAAATATTTTTTAAAAAATATTTTTTGCTCTTCCTTACTCCCTAAACACAGCATAACAATTGTTCATGTAGCACTTGCATTATATTAGGTATTATAAGGCAGTATGAATTATCTAGGGATGACTTAGGACAGGCCTAGGTTATATGCAAATAAAGACTTGGGCATTGCAGGGGGTCCTGGAACCTCTCTCCCATAATAGGAGAGGTAACAGTACCTTTCAAGCTTTGAATCCAATAGCTGCTGCATAGTAAGAAGTTTCTACATTTGTTTTAGTAGCACCAAGCAGCACATCTATAAACTGTTCACTATGTTTCTGGCACCATGCTCAGAATTTCTTTAAATCTTCATGGTAACTCAATGGGAAAGGTACACCCTCCTTTTATAGATGAGGAAACTGAGTCATGGTCAGATTAAATGACTTGCCACAGAATACTCAACTTGAAGTGACAGGGTTGGAATTCAAACACAGGTTCATCTGTCCCTCACCAAGCCTGGAATGCAATAGTTTCTCTTATTCATTCGTTCAACAGACCCCTATGGGTGCTTCGTCGAAGGGGGAACTTCCACACAAGTTCAAATATTCACAGCAACTATGCAATCTAGGTGTCACTGTTACTATTCCCAAGTTCCCAATGAGGCTGCTGACCTGGGGAGGCAAGGGCCATCAAGCCTGTGAAGAGACTGCACTTTGAATCGGTGAAACCCCTGGTTGCTTTGGGTTCCTTTGTCCAGGTGGACAATGCACCTGCTTCCTCTGCTCAGTGCAAGTGAACATCATGGTCACAGCCAATTCCTACTTATAGAGCCAGGGTCCAAGAGCATCTGCCAGCTCCTCTTCTGCCCTGGGCCCCCAATTTTCACAATCAAGCTCTCCCAGTTCACCTGGCACTTTCCACCTCTCCCCAGCCCCAAGCAAGTTCTCCAAAGGAAACTGTCCTAACAAAAAGAAATCTCCAACTTTCTATAGTTATTACTAAGTGAAGAGGCTGATCTGCAAAGGCTGCAGAACATATGACCCCACAAGATGGCATTTGGGAGAAGAGAAAGCTAAAGAGAGAAAAGATGAGTGTTCACCAGGTGCTTGCAGGAGGCAAGATGAACATGTGGAACTTCAGGTATGTGCACAGTAGTGGAAATGCTCTGCGTGTAGAGGGCAAAGGTAGGTACAGGTCATTAGACAACCACACAAGCCCATAGAATGTGTAACAGCAAGAGTGAACATTAACGTTAGCCACAGCCTGCAGTTGACAATGATGTGGGTGCTGCATCGTAACAAATATGCCTCTCCAATGGGCACCAATGGTGGCAGAGGCTGTGCATGTGCAGGGATGGGGACATTCAGCAAATCTTTGCACCTTCCTCTCAATTTTGCTGTGAACAAAATACTGCTCTAAAAAAATTGTCTATTAAAAAAGAAAAAGAAGTCAGGTGACTTGGTGCATGCCTGTAATCTCAGCAGGTCAGGAGGCCTAGGCAGGAGGATTGCAAGTTCAAAGCCAGACTCAGCAAAAGTAAGGCACTAAGCAACTCAGGGACACCCTGTCTCTAAACAAAATACAAAATAGACCTAGGGATGTGGCTCAGTGGCTGAGTGCTGCTGAGTTCAATACCTGGCAAAGGAAGGAAGGAAGGAAGGAAGGAAGGAAGGAGAGAGAGAACAATCCAGGTAAAGTGGCACATGCCTGCAATCCCAGCACTTGAGAAAACTGAAGAAGGAGGATCCTGAATTCAAAGTCAACTTATTTATTTAGTGAGATCCTGTCCCTAAATAAAATAAGGTCTGGGAAAGTGGCTCAGTGTCTAAGCACTCCTGGATTCAATAACCAGAACTTCGCTCACTCTGCACTGGGGGAGGTCACAGGCAGGCATCCAGAGCTCTGGGCAAACAGACCCAGTGCCTCCTTCCAAACCAGCCTCTCCACATGCTCAGTACAGCATGTCTAGCAAGAGACTTGGAGGTCTTTGCAGAGAAGGCGTCTGATGGTGACAGCTCAGAAGTCCTCCCTGCCACCTCCCCAGGAGGCCATCAGGGAAGACTCAGGGTCAGGAAGGCCCACCTCTCCTGTCTGTCCCTTACCTGTCCTACCACTCTCCACCTCACTCCCTGCCCCCTTGCTTTTCCCAAGGCTGCCAGCTGCTTCCTGCCTGAGCACCTCTGCTCTGCCATTCCCAGTTCTTGGCCCAGCAGCTCCTTTCCATCAATAAGCTGTCAGCTCCCACGACACCTCCTCTAAGAAGCCCACCCTGACTGCCCCCCAGGCCCACCCTGGCCCTCTGTCTCCCCTCTGCTGTTTCCTCAACCATTTCTGAATTCATTGCATTTCTTCATCTGATTTCTTGTCCTCTTTCAGTCCCTCCATCTAGACTGTAGGTTCCAGGAGGGCAGAGCCATCCTTTCCTCACTGTGGTCTCCCCAGCACCCCCAGCACTGGGTTGGAGGGCGGGGTAGCTGTGGAAAAATAACGGGGTGAGGACACAATAAGAAATGAGCAGTCCACAGCCTGGAGGAGGACCCTCACCAGACCCTGCCATCCTGCTTCCCTGATCTTGGGCTTCCAGACTCCATATCTGTGAGAAACAAGTTTCTGTTATTTAAAAGCCACCCAGTCATTGGTTATTTGTTATAGCTGCCTCCACTGATTCAGACAAGGGGAATCTGAGTCTGACTTGGGTACTGCACTGGGGACACTTGGAGGTACCCAGGAAAGCTGAAGTTGCTCTTGCCACTTAGCAAGTAGAGTATTTGCACAATTTCAGGGCCTGCACATCCTGACCCAGTGGACACGTGGCACACAGTAAGCCTTCAGGCAGCACTTAGCACCACAGACCAGCACAGGGGCAAGAGCAGCTACCTCTGCAGTGAGAGGCTCTGCTCCAAATGCAGCTGCCCTCACTCCTTCAGTGGAGGCATAAGTGGTTTGCTTGCTTGACTTCCATCTCCTTGTGTGGCCATTTCACCTGTGCTCTCCTTTGATGACCCTTCCTTTCTCTCACAGTCTCTCTGGCCCTCCAGGCTTTACCATTCAGAGCAATATATCCTACTTTAATTGGCACAAAGAAGCAGCAGTGACCCAGGCTGGCCCAACCAGACCAAATCCCATGACTTTCACTATAATCATTAAGTAGGGGAAACTCTCTTTTCCAAGCTGGCAGACCGTGCCCCTAAAACTGCTGGGCGATATGCCACCACCCCACAGAGAAGGGATGAGCAGGGGAAGGCAGTGCAGAGAGATGCAGAGACGCAGTGTCCTGTGACATCATGGTTACTCCTGGATGCAGCTATATCTGAATCTGAAATCACCCCAAACTTCCCAAACACTTGAACCAAGAAGTCCATTTTTAAGCTTTTCTTTTTCACTCTATGTTTATATATTTATTTATTAAACTAAATAAAGCTAATAAATATCTAATTTTATTACGGTTTATCCAACTTGAAAATATGGAAGATGGACCTGCTCTGCTGCTTCAAGTTATGTGGCCTTGGTTCAGTTTCTTGAACCCTCTGAGCTTCAATTTCCTTGTTAGTAAAGAGAAGTTGCTAGTTATACCTACACTACAGGATGGCTGCTTTGTGGATTAAATGACCTAAGGCAAAACAGGATTAATATTTGATAAAGGGAAGTTACTATACTTGTAAGCTATGAATTAAGCATAATTTACTGAAGAATAATTACAGGGGAATGCTTTCAAAGACTCAAGTATCACCAAGTGCCTCACTCCTAGGACCTCAGCTCTCTGAGTTTTCAGTGGAGCCATGCTGTAGAAGCAACTGTTTCATCCCTAGTGAACACCCAAGATCTGAGCTCCTGCAATATCAGGCACAGAAAAAGCATAAAAACATTGATCTTCCATCTTCTCATATTGCTAAAAGAAAAACACAGTGGCCCCATCTGCATTTAGAACTCTGAACCTCCTCACACAGGGGCTCAGGGCAATTTGATGTCAGGGCCAGGGATCTCTCACCAAAGGGCTTGTCACTTCAGACATCAAGAAACACCCTTCCACTCATTCTGTAGCACAGTCTGGGTACAGTACCCCCAGCCCAGGGCTTATCTAGGGGGAGCGAGCTCTTGCTCTGAGACCATCTGCAAGGTTCTTTGTGACCAGAGGGCCTCAATGTGTCCCCCTACAATGAAGTCCATCTTGCTCCCACTGGGGTGAGCCAAGCACACCTTGCTGTGTACAGATGACCCCCTGTGACAGCTCAGTAGCACTGCTGCATGGGGGCAGTAGACTATCATCCCTATTTTAGTCAGCTGTTTTGCTGCTGTGACTTAATGACCCTACCAGTACAACTGTGAAGGAGGAAAGGTTTATTTGAGGGTTCACGGTTTCAGAGGTCTTAGTTCATAGAAGGCCAGCTCCATTCCTCAGGGTTCAAGGTGAGGCTGACCATCATAAGGAGGGAGAGGGTGGTGGAGGGAAGCAGCTTACATCATGGTGATCAGGAATCAAAGAGACCCCACTCACCAGATATAAATATGTATACCCGAAAGCCATGCCCCAATTCCCACTCCTCTAGTTACACCCGATCTGCTTCCAGTTACCACTCAGTTAATCCCATCAGGGATTAATTCACTGGTTAGGTTAATACTCTCAAAACATGAGCATTTCTCCTCTGAACCTTCTTACATTGTCTTGCACACAAGCTTTTGAGGGACACCTCACATCCAAACCATAACAATCACAGAGGTTCAAGCACTCACAAATGGGCAGGACCACAATTTGACCCCAGGACCGTATGATTCCAATGTCTGGCCCTTTGCCAACTCCACTCCCACCATAGTTCATAACCACATGTGGGCTGTTGGTTTCAGCTGCAGAGCAATCTAAAGCAGGGATTGCAGCCAGACCCATGGGTGAACCATTCCCCATCTCTGGGACCTTATGTAAGTACCTGTCATCTCTGTGCTGCAGTTTCTTAATCCACAAGAGAACATGTTTTATTCAGTGTCCAGGGTGTGGAAATAGTTAAATGAGATTGTCTATAGAACAGGCTTGGTATCTGATGGTGGTTTGTTTACATGTCTTTAGTCCCTTAGGATGGTTTTGGCTGAGTCCTGGTTTTCCAGGAGGAGAGCAAGACTCCCAAAGTCTAATCAGCTACCGAGTTTTATTAAGTATTAATGCAGATTTGGCAAATTCCAAGTAGAAGAAACAGGGAGGTCTGGCTCACAGAGGGTGGCCCTGGCCAGCCAGATGAGTGGGATGCTCAGACTTCTGCAGCTCTGCAACCTCCTCTGCTTAGAAAGCAGGAACAGGAAGCTGTGAACAGTGATCTGCCAGGAGTCACATGGTTGTTAGGGACAGAGACCTGGGAACAAGGCCTCTTCATGTCCCATCAGGGTTCTGCAGCCACAGCAATTTCAGGCCTGTGTGGTACCTGCTAACCCACAGCAAAATACTCCCACAGCTCCTGTAGCAACCCATGAGGCTGTTGCAGGGAGACCCAGTTGGATGGCACAGAAGACACAAGGAAGAAAGGAAGTCAGAACCCTCCCGCCACCCTCATCACTGAGAACCAGGTCCCTCAAGTCTGCCTCAGATGCCCACCACTGTCAGTAGCTCCCAGAAGCGGTGCCGCCACATCCCTGAAAAAGCACCACAACACATCAGGTGGATGGAACTGAGTTACTGATGAGAACTTTTCCCCCACGAGACCACAAATGCGATGCACACAGTTCCACCTTAGTCAGTCCTGCAGGCCTCAGATGGCCCAGAAACATCCCACGTTGAAGTTCTGTGACCCATTCAATGGACAAGCTTCCTGCAGCACCTCCTCTGCGTGGCAGGGAGGGGAGGATGGGGCCTGGGCTTCCCAGCCCAGAATCAAAACTCTTTTGAACAGGTTTCCTTTCTTGCCTGGTGACCTGTGACCTGGCATCCTTGCTTCAACCCCACTCATCCCCAATACTTCCATTTTCTTTCTGGCTGAAAGCTCCCCCAGGGCTCCCATCTTACCCAGAGAGGGAGCCAAGGACTTCAGCAGACACGTTTCTCTGCACGATCACACCCTGTTCTTTCTCTACGTCATCATCTCTCTCCTCCACTCTGCCCTGGGTTTTGTTTTATTTTATTTATTTATTTATTTATTTATTTATTTATTTTTGTTTTCGTTTTGCCTCCTTGATACTCTCCTTTCCTAACTCAAAGTCTCTGCATATGCTGATCCTTCTGGCCATGAACACCCGTCCTGCTGATGTCTACATCCTCCCTTCCTTCAACTCTCTGACCCCATGCCATATCATCAGAGAGGCCATCCATGACCACAACCTCTGGCCAGCCTTCTCCATCTCTCTCCAGCCTTCATTTCCCCCATGGCAATTTTTACCTTTGATATATATTATTTATCTACTTGTCCCCACACTGGACTGTACCCTCAATGAAAGCACATAAGTGTTCAGTCTGCATCTTCTGGAACTGGGTCTGGGAAACAGTCGATGCTCTATAAATATTTATGGAAGTGAGAAAGGAAGGGAGAGAGGAAAAACCTGTTTTTCCTAAGATCTAGCAGACAAGGTCCACTCTCATTCATGCTATCAGCTGAAACACCCTGAAGGTCAGCTCTACACAAACCCTCCCGTGCTCTCACATCTTCTACAGCTCTCTGCTCCCTGTTGAGTGAGTACAAATGCTGCAGCCTGGCTTTCACAGTCCTGCACAGACTGGGATGAATGGACCTTCCTGCCTCAGCTCCTTTCCCTGCATGTACCTGACCTGAAGCCATGTTCACAGGGACCTGCCCAAAGTTCATAGCTCCCTCCTGCTGTCCTCTGTATGCCAGGGTCACAAAAGCCTGGGAAAGTGCTACTTGAATCTTAACTGCTCCATGGACTGTCTGTGTGACCTCAAAACAGGCTCTTCACTCTATTATCATTCCTACTGCCTGCATGACCAATGTGATCCTATAATATGTATAATCAGAAAAGAGATTGCACTCCATTTATGTATGAGCTATCAAAATGTATAAATGTGTTCTACTGTCATGTACAACAAATTAGAACAAATAAAACTACTTTTAAAAAGCAGGCTGCTTAATATCTCTGTACCTTTGGTTCCTCACATAGTAAGTAAAGGAGATGATGGTTTTCCTCTTGGGGCTACAGTGGGGAATGAAGGAGAACTGGCTTGGGACCTTCTTGCCCTCTTGGCTCGTACCGTGTAACTCCTCAATGAGCTGGGAGGAACTAGGCGATGCTAATGTTAGCACAGAGTCCATCCTTGCTGAGGGCCCAAGCCACTTCACAGGTGAGACACTGAGGCAGACTCAGGAAGTTTGCCCCAGACAACACAGCTAAGCAGCCACAGCTCCCTCTTTTCCTCTGAACCCCAAACTTGCCTATGAAACAATTTAAAAGAAGTGAGAAACACTCAAGAAGAGGACATGCACATCAACTAGCTAGAAGGGGCATGGTGGGCATGGGGTACATCAGCATCAGTTGACAGCATATTTTCCAACTTTGCTAATACAGGTTGAGCATTTCTAATCCAAGAATCCCAAATCTGAAACATTCTGATGTCAATGTGATGATACACATGGAAAATCCCACACCAGATCTTATGGACAGTTCACATCAAAATGCAGGTTCACTAAGGATACAGTATAAAGTTACCTTCAGGCTATGGGAATAAGGTGCAAATGAAGCATAAATGAATTTCAAGTGTAGGTCTGGGTCCCATCCCTAAGATATCTCATTTGTGTATGCAAATATTCCAAAATCTAAAAGACATCCAAAATACTTCTGGTCCCCAGGATTTGGAAAGGGATGGTGTTGCCATTTAGGGCTGGATAGTCCCTGTGGATGATGTGGTTGGGGTGGGAAGAGTCTTGTGCAGGGCAGGATGTTGTGAGCAGCATGCCTGGCCTCTTTCTGCTGGATTCCAGGGGCAGACATTGCCAAATGTGCCCTGGGGTAGGGTTGCCACATTAAGCAACACATACTAAGAACATATTCATTATTTTTCTGAAATTCAGATTTAATGGGAAACCTGTATATTATCTTGCAACCCAACTTTTGGGGAGAAGCCAAGCTATTGCCCTGGTTCAAGAAGAAAGACTGGGTTAGAGTCAAACCATGGGAACAGCATGTATCTCCAGCCTTCCTGGACTGCCCCACCTCCCCAATCCTGGTCTGGGTGCCTCAATTCCCCCAAAGCACTCCACTGGTCAGCTGTGCAGATGACTCTGCTGTGACATCCCTCCCCCCAGTCCCAGTTCACAGAGCTAAACGCACATTTCCCTGCAGGACCTGCCTCATCTCCCTGCCTCCTTCCTGGGTCTCATCTACCACCATCAAGGCCCTGCCTTCTCTTTTCCAATTAAGCAGCCTCCCAGGCCCAGCCAGAGGCAGGAAAACAAGGCAGTTAGTCACTTAGCTTCCATTATCAACTGGCTTCACTTGACTGGTTCCTTTAGTGGCAGTTGTTGTGACAACAGGAAGCTGATCCCTGCTCACTCTGGGAACCAAAACAAAATAAATGGGTGTCAGGGAGAAAATGTAGCCAGGAAGGAGCCCTGGTAGAACTGGTAGAACTTAACCAAATGAAATCATGCTGAGGCCACCCGGTCTCCAGCTTTGCCTCAGTGGCACATGGAGAAGAGAGAAGAGTGATAACCCTGCCCTGGGAAGCTCAGGCAAACGTAGTTGGTGCTTTCACATGGTTGATCCTGCCACATGAATAATTTTAAGTTCCATCATGAATAAACCCAAATTCTAACACTTGTGAAGATAACGACAGGTGCTTATCCGAAATGGTATGACTGATGAGCCATCCGTCTCGGCTCTCAGGGTCCTCCCCATCTTTTCCCCTTTGCTTTTAGGGTAAGACCATACACCTCACTTCCTCTGCATCCTGCACAGTTCTTCTTCCTCTCTACTCCAGCTACTTTACCTCCTCCAAATTGACCATGCTCCATCCAGCCAGAAAGCCTCTAGCACATACAGCATACAGCTCCCATCTGGAATGGACTTCCATTTTCTCCACCTACTTCATACTGCCACCTAAAATGTCTACTCACTTTCACATATCTTCCAACATCACACCCTCAGGGAAGCCTTCCTTGGCCCCCTGTACATGTGCACTTCTTCATATGTTCCTGTTTTCTCTCTCTCTCTCTCAATCTCTCTCTCTCTCTCTCTCTCTCTCTCTCTCTCTCTCTCTTTCTCTCTCTCTCTTTGTGCTGGCGATGGAACCCAGGGCCTCCTGCATGCTAGGCAAATACTCTACCACTAAGCTACACCACTACCCCCGTTTGGTGCTCTTATGGTGCCAAGTGCCTCCTGTAATTATCCTCATAATTATTCTTGAGAATCTTCCAGGGTCTGTCTCTTCCAGAAGAATGTCAGCCCCAGGAGGTCAGGGTGGAGCCTGTCTAGCTCACTGCTGTACCTATAGAACTGAGCTCCTTTGGACTCAGAACCTTCAGTAAAAAACAAAACAAAACAAAAACAACAACAACAACAACCCATACATTTTAAAAACTCTCCAGGATTTGAACCCAGTTCTGGCTGAGCCCAATGTACCTTCTTGACCTGCTCCATTGGTCCTGGGTCCCAATGGCTTTCCAGGTCAGCACTGGACAGATCTTCCAGCCCCATAATCTGTGCCAGCCCCAAATGGAGGAGGGTCTGCTTTGGAAGACAGATTTATTTTACCAAGCCCTTAGGGGAACCCTTGCTCAAAAGAGAGTTTAAAGATGACAAATTTGAACCTGTTCCCCTCCACTGGATCTGTGTTCTTGAAACATTGCTTACTCTGTCTGGATTCCACAGGATTCCCATCTATACATTGCAAATTATGCCCCCCCCCCATTCCAAGGTTTTGGCACTCTGCAGGTGTGGATGGACACATTTGTGATATGGAGGTTAAGTAAGGGATTGGCTCTGATGTCAGACAGACCTGGGGGTAAGTCCTGAATCTGCCCCTTCTTGGCTGGATACTCGTAGGCAAGTCATTCATACCTGTGAGAATCAGGTTTCCTGTCTGTGAAGTGGGGACAACCTATCCACTTTGCAAGACTACTGTATACTCAGAGCAGGCCACATAGTAGCCACAGGTAAATGCAAGCTCTTATTCCTAGAGTGACAATCCCCAGAAATGCAGAATTTAGAAAGCAACAACAATTTGCAACTGTAATTTCAGGTATGGAGTTCAACAGATCTGGCCAATCTAGCAAGGATAGGCCCCTGCCCCTCCCAGGCACAAGCAGGGTGACAAGAGGTCCCTCTGAGAGGAGCTGGCCTTAGCCTAGAGCCACACAGAAGGCTCATCCAACCCCACACCTGGATGACCTCAGGACAAAGGCCCAGACCTTTGACCACTAGGAACAATGCATGCCCCACAGCCTGCCCTTGAAACCAAGCTACACTGACAAGGACCAGACTGGGACATCAGGACAAATGCATCCTTCTGCATATAAGAAATTGAGTCCTAGAGAAGGGAAGGGACTTGGGCGGGCTTGGGCAGGACTTGAATGGACCTGATGGCAAGGCCCGGACCAAGGCCTGAGTCAGAGCCCTCCCAGATGCTTTGCTGACACTCTCCTGCCTGCCATTTCTCAATTGTGCCCTCTTCAATTGGATCAACCTGCCATTTACTTACAAACCAGAGCTGAGCAGAAAACCTCTGGGCCTTTCTAAGGGATCCCAGACATCTTGTGCTTTTCCTTAATGGAAAACACTAGAATGTGTAGCCAGCCCTGGAGCTGATTCTTAAAAAGGGAAAATTCACAAACAGAAACACATAAACACACATACATACCCATGCTCCCTGAGCAGCGGGCAGAAACAAATTTCAGCCTCAGGGCTGCCCTAGAGGACTGTATGGCTCCTCACAGGGAGGGGCTCCTGAGTTGTGCTCATTGCTGTCACCACATCTGTCACCCCCAAATACACACACACGTAGCAGGCTGGCCCACAAGGCCTATAGCCATGAAAGATCTTGGGTTGACAAATCACATAATGCAAACATGGCTACAATGCTGCCAGAGTGATGAGGAGGATGACAAGGAGGGCAACACACACACACACACACACACACACACACACACACACACACACAATCACAGCCTTATTCATTCATAAGTACTCATGCATCACACAAACACAGATTCACAAAAACAGTTCACACACTGAGACACAAACAAACAATACCTTCCCCCAGGCCAGAGAGACTCTGTTGGAACCCAATCTGGTTAGGCTTTTCTCAGATGTTTTATCCTGAGGACAGATGTTCTGTTCACGAAAAGGAGAATGGAGCCAGGTGGACACAGATCCCAGTGCTTCAGTTTCCTCTATCCCTACTGGAAACTCTCTGACTTTCATCCTGAAAAGCTGGTCTGGTGACTGGAGATAAATGCATGGAAATGTGAGGAGCTTCAGGAGACTGATTCTTCTCCTGAGGTCTTTTAGTTCCAACAAGACCACACTGAACCTTGAGCCATATGCCAGTCATGGTGTCAGCTTTCCTGCATGGCTACAGTCTCCAGCAGAGACCCTGCTCAGTTAACCTGATGGTATGAATTAAAAACAAATGATTTTAGGAGCAGTGGTTGGCGCTTTGACTTCAGTCCTCTGTTTGGACTGAGAAGAGTAGTTACTTTCAGTTTGTTCTGCTTTGGGCCACAGAGCTCCACATGCACTGGTCCACAATTTGAAAAGCATTTGAATCATTCTTTAGCACTAAAACATGGTTAAGTTTGCTTGTTCACACAGAAAACAGTCTACTACCATCCCTGGATCTGAAAGAGGGAAAAGGTGTACTCAGGGGGCACTTCCTTTTCAAAGCAGGATGCCACCAATACCTCAAGAATATATTACATGCTTGAATAATGTTTCCTAGGTTCAAAACAAAAGTGAGTTTTCTATCCTTGTTCTTCCTGTTACAAGTGTTTTGATGTCAGACTTGTACCCTCTGGGTGAGATGTTCATGTCAGTGATTGACCTAAGACTCACGAGCAGCAAAAAGGATAAGAAGTGGCCAACTTGGAAAAGGCAAAACATGTGCTGTAGGTGCCCTGGTGGATGTGATGGATGATGTAGCCCCTCCAGGCCAAGGAGGTGGGCGACAGGCGCCGCTCCGACAGCTACTGTGCGTCTTCCCTTTGCACCTCCAGTGGGTGCACTAGATCCTGGACCATCATTCCTTCAACTCAAGAAACATTGTGAGTGAGCCAGCACGGGATGCTTCATTTTTCAATAATGAATCTATAGGCCCAGGCACAGGGTCTCCTTTGGAGTGACAGTTGCTTTCACATCTGTGAGGGAACCCAGACTCTTCCCTGGGGAGTCTCACAAAAAGAATTTAGAGCATGAGTACATTAGGTGGCTCTCTCATCCTTTCAGCTTCTCCTCCCAGTAGCCAACTGGCTCCATCACCTACTCTATAGACTTTGTCCAGAATGGTGTGAAGCCCTTCTATTTCTAAAACAGACATGTTGTCTCTTCTTAGTCTTGATTTTTAACATCTCAGGACTCTCCTGGTTAGAAGAGGAAATGAGGCATTTTCCAGTGGGTATGGTAGAATGTATTCCTTCTGGGTTTGAGCCAATTAAGAAAACTGCTGCCCCACATTTTGATTGACTGCCTGAATTTTCCATTACTTGGTCAGTGGCCAGCAGAGGGAGCTCCCCACATTCCCGGCCATGGACCCGATGATGGAACTCAGAAACTGAGAGCCCAATCTGTAACCAAGTGGAAGTGAATCTGATCTGGATTTAGGAAGGGATAGAAAAAGTCCAAAAGAACAATAATGGAACACATGACTGGTTGAGATAACCCATCTGGGGCTTGTCTCCTGAAGACCTATGTGAGGTTTTGTAGAGGAGTTGTCAGCTGACCAGGGAACTGTGGTCCCCAAGATGAGCAGGTGAGTCAATTCTGGTGGTGCCCTTTTCCCTGAGATATGATGAATGAGGATTGCAGATATCTGAGTGTTTAGGATATTTGTCTTGCTTCTTTTCTTTCTCCTCACTTCCCCACTTTTCCTTTTCTTCTTTTAAAAATTTTCTTCATTCTATTAGGTTTTATCCTTGTATTTCCCTCCATTTTATTTTCCCCTGTGTTCTCTGTTGTGGATGGTGTTGCCAATGTGCTGAGAGTAAGTGCAGCCCTTTGCTCATGGTGGGTGTTCACCTTACCCTGGGCTTTGCTCCTGGGCCAGCAAATAGAAATTGCACATTGCTGCAGCCATGACCCAAGTGGACATATTGAGGACACTCATCACACAGCCACGATGCTAGGAACTCCTGTGGGTACTCCTCCCACAAGGCCCTCAGAATATGTTGCCCCCATACCCTGTAAGGTAACAAATAGGTGATAGGACCAGAGGTGAGGGCTGGTGGGACCCTCTTGCCTGCCTCTCTCTGTGTCCTGAATGGAACTGCACCGGTGTCTAAACAGGATCACAGCCAGTATCAAAACTGAACTCAAGGAACACAGCCAATAGCAACAGAGCCCAAGGAAAGCCTTACTACTTCCCTTCCCATTGTAGGAGAAAGTAAAGAGAGCACAATGCACAGACCCTTCTGTCTACATCACACCACTTGATTACCAGAGGGTCCCCAGTCTCTTAACAAGCAGAGAACTCAAGTCCTTCACATTATGGAACTCTGTGTCTAGGGTCAGTCCTCACTAGTCACAGCTAGAGATGTAACAGGGCAAAGAGGCCATGGAGTGCAACTGGAGTGGAACTCAGCACTGCACCCCAAACCATCACCAGCCAACAGCATCAAGAGAAGTCTCCTTACTAAGAGTGGATCAAATAAAAGTGGAAGAGATACCTGGGCATGACAGTGCTTGCCTGTAATCCCAGCAGATCAGGAGACTGAGGCAGTAGGATCACAAATTCAAAGCCAGTCTCAGTAACTCAGTCATGCCCTAAGCAATTTAGTGATAGCCTGTCTCAAAATGAAAATGCAAAAACGTGCTGAGGATGTGGCTTAGTCCTTAAGTAACTCTCAGTTACAGTCACGGTTGAAAAAAAAAATCAGAAGAGATGCCCATCCCACCAACAGTGCAAATTATAACACATACACAAAAAGTTTCAGAAAACAAGGCAACTTGACACCTCCTACATTCCATAACTTTCTTGGCACTGATGCCAGACTTCAAAGAAAATGAAATGCCTGATGTGGCACACAAAAGGATGATCTTTTAAAAAGACCAATGTAATCCAAGAGAATGTGAAGAGCAGCTGAAAGAATGAAGGAAGTTAATGCAGAATATGAATGAGCACTTGAATCTAGAGGGAGATATTTTGAAAAGGAACCAAGCAGAAATCTTGGAAAGGAGAAGGTCAACACATCACATAAAATTTCAGTTGAAAGACCCAATGACAGTCTGTATAAAGCAGAAGACAGAATATCAGTACTTGAGGACAGTTTTGAAAAACTAGGACTTATGCACAGCAATGAGGACAAAAAATAGAAAAGAACACAGGGAATGTAGGAGACATCAAGGACACCATTAAATGACTTAACAATTGAATACAAGACATATCACAGGGAGAAGAGCTACAGACTGAGTACAGAGAAAACATATTTGAAGGAGTTACGACAGAACATTTGTTAAGCTGGGGGCAACACATGGTCGTGTATGTTTGGGATGCCTTTAGGAGTCCAAATAACAATGAGCACAAAAGAATGTCTCCACCACTGATAATTCCATTGCAGAAAGGACATGAGACTTTTAGTATTACAAGCTGCAGGAAAGGAGCAACAGGTCACATTGAAAGGCAAACCCATTTGCAAAAACAACAGATTTCTCATCAAAAACTCTCAAGGCCAGGATGGCCAGGAGTGATGTGTTGCAAGCACTGAAAGAACAGAGATGACAACCTAGATTACTGCAGCTGGGATGGTAGTGCTTTCAGAATGGGAAGAGAAATAAAGACCTTCCAAGATGAGAATAACCTAATGGAATTGATGGCCACTAAACCAGCAGGACAGGAATACTTAATGGACTCCTACACCCAGAATAGGAAGAAAAATGAACATGATTCTGAGAGCCCAGGAAGGAATGAGTGTCCCTAGGAGAGTGGGAACACAATTGAGAAATAAAAAATGGTCACGCATTATCAATTTAGAAAACCCTGGAACATCTGAGTTTAATAAATCAGAAGAAGTGAACACGGTATGCTCAAGATGAGAAAAATGTCAACAAAATTATAAGAAACACTGCACACTTTTCAGAATAACTCTGAGTGCATGTAGTCTTCATTCTTAAAAGATACAGAGGAGGGATCATATTTTTCAAAAGACACCAAAATATAATGCCCACAAGAAACTCCCCTCCTCCACAAAGGTGAGCAAGACTAGAAAGTGGAAAGATGGAAAATAATATTCCGAGCAAATGGAGTGTGAGGGCAGGAAGTCGCTATACTTACATCTGACAAACACACGTAAAAACAAAGTCAGGCAGAAGAGACAAACAAGATCAATCTATATTCATCAATGGAAGCACATCAGGAGGATTACACAGATGTTTATACCACACACACACACACACACACACACACACACCCAACATTGGAGCAACCAATTTGACCAACACTCTAGACAAAAAGGAAGCCATAGGCCCAGCACAATAAAACTGAGAGACTTCATTCCCCCATCTTGTCAGGAGGTAGATATTCCAAATGAACAATCAGCAAGGGAACATCAGAGTTAAGTTGCACTAGAGGTCAAGTGCACTTAACAGATGTCTTCAGAAAATTCCATGCAACACCTATGGGGTACACATTCCATTCACAGTACAAGGACGATTACCCAAGGTAGATCAGGTGTTAGTTCATGAAGCAAGTGTTTGGATATCCAAAAATATTGAAATAATGTCTTGTATCCCTTCCAATCACAATGAAATAAAACTGGAAATCAAGAGCAAGAGTACGTATAGAAATCTCATGAACACTTGAAGATTGCACAGCATATCATCAAACAATTGAAAAATCCCAAGAATCATAATATGGAAACAACATACTAGAACCTGTGGGATCCATAAGCAGCACCACAGAGAGGAAAGTTTGCAGGAACCTGTACCTATGAGATAAAAAAGAGAAACTTCCAGTAAATAGCCTAAGCATGTCTTGGAAAAACAACACCAAACCAAGTTCAAAATTTGTAGAAGGAAAAAATAACAAACATAAGGACAGAAATAAATGAATTAGAAGGTAGAGGAGCACCACCACAGATCAAGAGAACAAAGTGGATCTTTGAAATGATAACACAAAGTTGGCAAATTTTAACTAAATTAACAAAAGAGAGATTAATCCAAATCAGTAAAATGAGACCTGAAAAAGGAGATCTTACAACACATATCAAAGAAATTCAAAGAATAATTAGGGAGTATTTTGAATAACTATATGCCAGTATATTGAAAAATCTAGGAGAAACATAAATTTAGAGACCCAAATTGAATCAATAAGTATAAACATTCAAAGGACACGAGTAAAGAGTAAGGAGATTGCAGCAGGACCAAATTCTTCTGACAAAAAGAAGTTTAGTTCATGATGGAGTTAAAGGTGAATTTTACCAGATTCTAGAAGAAGTACTAACATCATTCTTCCTCAAACTACTTTTAACTGCTTTACAGCCTGAAGCTCCCCAGATCCCAACAGTCCTCCGCTGGCACTGCCTCCACTCCATGGGGCCACTGGGCATCCTGTCTCCTCCACCTGTCTGGCATGCTCTGCCCCTTGAAACCTGTCTAAACTCAGAAGGTGAAGGAACTTGTCTAAACTCAGTCTCCAAGGCTAGAATAATTATGAGCAGAACAACGAGAGGTGGGTGTCCCTGCCCAGGAGTGGAACCAGGTGTTGTGTTAGATTGAGACGGCAGTGGATGCAGTGTAGGTCTCCTAAGTTGCATTTGAGGGCTTCAGGAGAGCCTGCTTCTGGAGCCTTCCTGCTGCTCCTGTAACAGGCAGAGTTCAATTAGACTTGTGTCTTGAGGGACACTCCTGCTGAACTCGTGTGTGTTTGGGAGTCAGTGTGGTGAAGAATCCAAGAGTTTCCACTGGGGTTATTAAAAAGATGATGACACTGGTAAGCAGTCTGCAAGATATGAATGGGATGGCAGGAGGCAAAGGTGCTGAAAAAGGGTTCCATCATTTCTCAGGGTCCTCATGGTTAGGAAAGATAAGATTGTTTGTGTTTAGTAGACCAGAAGAGGAGGGGTGGGTATAGGTTGACAGAGAGCCAGTGGCTGATCTTGGGATTACTGCCATAAGCTGTTTTCTGAAGGGTGGATGCCCTGGTCAAATTGAAACTTTGACAAGTTTTCAAGGGGCAGAGCATGCCAGACTCACCATCCTATGGTGGAGGAGATAGGAAGCCCAGTGGCCCCGTGGAGTGGAGGCAGTGCCAGCTGAGGACTGTTGGAGTTTCAGGCTTTAAAGCAGTTAATATTTTATTTCCCCTTGGACCTTTCTGCTGTCGTCCAGCAGAAGCCTCTCTTTTGGTACCTGATACTGTTGTACCATGAGAAGTGTTTGTGTAAAATGGGAGAGATTGAAACATGGCTTTCCATCCCACTTTCCTGAATTTTGAACCAAAATTTGAGCTATAAAATAGTCATTCATTGACCCACGACTACTGGTTTACCACATACCTATGGTTTAGCCAACATCCCTCTAATCCCGGGGTCCCTGATGGTAAGAAGCTCAGAGCCCCAACCTTTGCTAGCTATCTGCAGCTTGGACACCTGGGAGCTCCAGGTCCACATGCAGCCAAATCATGCCACCCCAGCCTTGAGCAGTCCTAACCTACTCATCCTTGGGGCTGACACACAGAAATTCCACAGTGGGTGTCCATGCCAGCACCAAGATACCTTCTGCTGGCAGCCAGGCTGCAAGGTCTGATGGGGCATCTAGTATATCTGCCTCAGTCTCTGTAGCTGCCATCCAGAGGGCAGGGCCTGTGGCCAGCATTTGTCCCAAGATAGGCAGGCCCAGACAACATGGGACAACCAAGTTTATCTCCCTTGAGCTGGCAGTGTCAGTGACCTCAAAGGCAACTGGGAGACACACTTGTCTTCAGGTGTGACATCTTCCATGCAGTAATGAATATCTGCACAAAAAGTAAAGGGACTCCCCAAACCAGACAGTACCATGGGGCAAACTTGGGACAGAACACCTACAGTGCCCTAACCAGAAGCCCATCATGGGGACCAAGAAACACAAGACAAAGAGCAAAAAGGGTAAGGAAAACACTGGTGTCCTACCCTGAGTGCCACCCCCAAAGCCTGCCCCAATGCCTGAGCTCATCTTGGGGAACCAGCACCATCCCCATAAAGACCACCTCTCCTGGCTCATCTGTGCCTGTGACCTCAATGGGATTTGGGGAGACCAGTTTTGCTTCCAGATCTCATATCTGCCTTTTGGGCCATGTGCATCTCCTCCCCAAGAGGAGGGACTCAAAGCACCAGACAGTGCCATGGGGCAAGCTTGGGACAGAGCAATTATAGTACCCCTAGGCAAGCACCACCCTGGGTACCAACGGACACAAGACAAAGCCCAAACCAGGGTAAGCGAGCACTAGTGTTCCTATAATTATTCCCATCCCCCAAAGCCTACTTTACAAAGAATTCCTTAAGCTCATCCCAGGGAACCAGCACTACCCCTAGAAAGACCACCTCTACTTGCAAGTATATCCTCACGCCATTAATTGGGTCTGGGAGCCAAGACTTGCTTTCAGATCTCATATCTGCCTTTGGGGCCATGTGCATGTCCTCCCAAATAGAGAAACTGAAAACACAACATAGCACTAACCGGCCAATTTGAGCTTCAAACACCTTCAGCCCCGTTAACCAGACCATCCCTGTGGTGACCGGGGACAAAGAACAACCGTGTTCTTGGAGTCCCAGGGTTCACGTCCTTTAAGTGCCAAAATACCACTTCTTGCAGAAACCCCTAAGGCCCCTTAGGGCACCAACACTGCCATGAGAAAGGCCACATCAGTACACATCTGTCCTGACCTTTCACCCTGGAAGCTCTGTTCTCCTGCAGAGTGAAGAGGAACCTGGCTTCTCCTGGAATCAGGAGGTCTCCTGGAAACAGGAGCACTGGGGGAAACTACCAGATCCTCCTCCACCAGGTCAGGACCTACACCTATGGGGTCCAGGAGGAAAATCCTACCCTAAGCCACCATGCACCTTCTCCCTTGCAGAGCCAGGGTGTGAACCCTGTTTAGATGCACACCACAGGTCTTCCCCTGACCTCTGTGATCCTGGGGTAAATGGGAGGCTCAGAGACACAGCATCCCATTCCCACCTCACTTTCCTGCAGCTTTGCCCTCAAATCTGGCTAGGAGGAGGAGGGGATATTATTTGGGCTCACTGGCTTGGGTCCTCACTACTACAGACACAGGCCCTCAGCCTGGCTTTCTCTGGTTTTCTTTGTGGTTTGGAGATCTTTTTGGGTTCTTTGGGTTTCAGTTATTTGATCAGGGAAAGTGAAAGATGGGGTACAGAGAGTGAGAAGGAATGGAAGGTACACTAGAGGAATCAGACTATTGGGGATGTCTCTGCTGTCATTTGTAACTGTGGTCAATGTTGAGTCCACACTGAAAAGCTCCCTGGGGAGATGTTCACTGACTGCTCTGCCTGTAGCTCTAAAACTGTGAGCACGAAAGAGACGACCACCTGCTAGAACACAACATGAAGGGCAAAATGGTGTTCATAAGGGTGGCCCTCAAGGGAGCCACTGGCTGTGGAGGTAAACCTGCAAGTGTGCTGGGAGAGGGCCTGGGAGGAAGGGCCAAAGCAGCAATTGGCAGGCTGGGGAAGATGGGGACATTGAGGTTGGAAACGGAAGAGTGTCTCTGGGAGGAGAGAGTGGAGCCCACCCACATGCGGGTGGAGGCCTCTATGGTGGAGGTGCTGGGGCGGTGGGAACATGTGTGGCTGAGACCCATTGATGCCAGAGGCCAGGCCCCTCATCGTGCACAGGGGGCCCACGCATGTGGCTTTGGGTGCATGGTACAAGCTGTCCCTGATGGCCTGGGTCTCACCCATCAGAAGGAGTTGAATTGTGCTGGCAGAGCTTTCTCCTTCTCCTGGCCTAGAAGCAATTAATGGAAAGGCCATTTTGGAGGTGGTGGCAGCCTCAGAGGGTCCCTCAGGCTGTGTGGCAGCAGAGGAAACTTTCATTTCCAGGGTTACTAGTGTCCCCATAGATGAGAACTTTTTCCTTGGCAATGGCTGTCCCTCCCTGCCTTCTGCCACCTTCTCACACCTGGCCTTCTTTGGGGGAATCCTTGGGGGATGAAGAGCATCCCAGCGGCAGCTCCAATTGGATGAGCCGGGGAGCCCTCCTCTTCAGGGCTGGGAGACCTCGAGTTGAGCTTGTGAGCTTCTGATTGCATTCTCTGAGCGCAGGAGTTCATACAGGAGGTCAGAAGATCTGCTCTGGTTGCAGAGGACTCCCTGCCGAGCTCCAGACCTGGTCACAGGAAGGCAAGCCTCTGTGGGTCACCAGAGGCCTAAAGGCTGATCGTGCTCCTCCAAAGACATGGGGCCCAGCCCTCTGATAGTCTCTATCTGCAGGTTCTTCCACTTGCTGAGCCAACCCTTGGCCACTGTCTTCAAGGGGCTCTGAGCACAGTCTTCCCTGGGCGAGGTCTTGGGTATGCCAATGGTGCTGCAAGCTGGCAAGCAGCACCTTCCTGCTCCTGTGCCCTAGTAGGTGTCAGGTTGCTGATCGGGGTGTGAGCTGCAGGAAACCTTGAAAGGTGCAGCGGACAGCAACAAGAATCTTCTTCAGACCACCAGGGTGGGCAGAGGACACAGGTAATGTTCAGGTCTCCCAGAAAGGATCCAAGGGACTTCAGGACCCAGTACGAGCACCTAGGAGGCACTTTCTCAACCACCCATGTGCAGTTGGGGAATGCCTGCAAGATGACCTGGGAGTGGTCCCATGACCGGCAACCCAGAGCGACTGACAGTGAAATCAGCGAGCGCTGTGAGCAGCAGGCCTTCTGCTTCTGGCAGGTCCTTGCCCCCAGGGCAGGGGTGAGGGACAAGCTTGTCCTGGGAACTGCCCATGACAGCTTTTAGGGACGGTGGGATTCAGGAACTCCAGAGGAGAGTGCTGCCAACTCGGTTTCAGACTAAATGGCAGTATCAGAACCTGTAGCTTTGGAAGGTATGAGAAGAGAACTCGCCGGTGCGTGCAGAAAACCGTCGACCCAGGGCTCGAGGCAGGGTCGCGCCAGGAAGATACGAGCGCCCGCTCAACGTCCCTGTGCACGCACCAGATTCAGGAGGGACAGGCGCGGGGAACTGGGTGCCTTGTTGCCTGTAAGGGTCTTGGGTGGACTGTGGAGCGCTGGCACTGGGGCTGCGAATCCAGATCCCGCTGGTGCACCAGCTGACCTAGTGATCATCTGGGAAGGGTGGAAGATGTTGGGTTTGAGGGTGGGCAGCTAAGGCAATGGCAGGGATCCCTCCCCTCCCAGGAGGCGATCAGGATGGCTGCATAGGTGGGCTGGAGTTCGGTGGAGGTGGCGGGCAGCAAGATGGTTGCGCAGCCTCTGGCTGGCAGGTGGAGGGCAGCTCTTGGGGGCGCGGAGCTGGTGGGGACTAGGGTACTACACGCGAGTGTTGGGCTGGCAGTACCTGCATCTCCGATATAGAGACACGCTGCTCCTGCCTCCTCGGGGTGCTCTTCTCTGGTGAGAAGGGCCCTGGCGCGGGCCCCAGTATGAGTGCCCCAGGTGCCACCAAGGGTGGAGCAGTGTGGCGGGCTGGAGCAGGGCAGCAGAGGGAAGCCACCCCTGGGTCTCTGAAGCCGGAAGGAAGGACAGGTGATAGGTGGTGCTCCAGCACAGGACTGGTCCTGCAGGTGTGCAGTGAGCAAGTGTGGATGGCGTTGCCAGGACCTTGCTCGCTGGGTCTGGGACGGGACACTCTATCCTCTCCTGTAGCAGTGAAGGTGTAAGCTGGAGTTTGTGTCTAGCCTGCCCTGGTGAGAGTGGCCAGTGTTGGTTTGACATTTAGGAGCTCTTGAGAATGCGAGGAATCCCTCCGCCAATGCCTGGGCCCCAGAGCTGTCAGGGAGCTGTCTGCTGTCCTGGTTGGGCCTGTCCCCACAGAGGGGAACTGCTGGGGAGGGAGGTACCTGGCTGAGTGGCATCTGTGGTGGCAGCTGTGGAATCAGGGCCTGTGTGTCTTCCTGCGCTTCCTCTGGGAGCACTGGAGGGGACAACTGCTGGGAACATAGGGTGGGTACCACCCAGTGGTCTGACTGAGGAGTTCAGCAGAGCAGTCTGCGAGGATCTGGTACCCTGTGTACACAGTCCTTTCCCTAGTCTTGGAAGCCAGAAAAAATCAAGCTCATGTGCTCACAAAATCTGATTTTATTCATGTTTGGGCTGCTTTCTTTTAATTTTGGTGTCAAGATTATCCTTTTTTTTTTTTTTTAGTGTATCTTCATTTTTTTTTAAGCTATTCTGGGAATAATAGTAGGTCTCCTACTGATCCCACAGTGTAAGCAGTGTTCAGTTTGAGCAGTTCAATCCAACACAGACACCTTACAGAGCTAGAGCACCACTTAGCAGTCACTCTTGGAGGCTCGAGTAGTCACTGGTTCTGGCTTTCTCTGAATGGAGGCACCCTGCCAGTGTTTGTGTGATTTTTTTCAGCTCAAGCTTCCTATAACCCACCAAGAAGCCCTGCGTGCTCCCCCACCCTCAGCTGCAAAGAACTGCTACTCTTGCTTGCTGGTGGCATGCTGGGCTGGTTTCTCAGCTGGCCAAAATATCAGTGAGACCTGGGCCTGGAGGAGTGAGGCAGCAGGGTGTCTCTGCTGGGGCCAGTGTCCGAGATGGCTGCTCTCGTGCCCTCTTATGCCCACTGGCACTCCCAGGTCCATTGGACCTATGTGTACCCAGTTGCTGACTGGCCATGATGTGGGGTGTCACAGTGCTCAGTGGGCCTGGTGCAGTTATTCCAGGCCCATGAAGCCTCTGGACCCTGGGGGTTGACACTTGCTGGTTGGCTGCAGTGGGGACCAGGGCCCTGGATGGAGCAGAACCACCCATGACCCAGATGGACCATGTGTAGTCACAGACCCATGCTCCACGTTCAGTGGATAAAGAAATGGGAGTCCTGTTGCCAAGAGCATACTCCTGGGCTGAAACTGGCTGTTGTCTTGAACCTTCCTCAGGAGTGGCCAGGACCAGGAGCTCCTCTGCCTGTCTGGGTTCAGTGAAGTCATAGTGCTGTTGGTCAGGCTGTCTGTGACATCAGGAGTTACCTGGAGAGCAACTGGATGTTATAGGAGGCCCTAAGTGGGACCCTTGGCACCCAAGGTCCAGAAAGAACCACAGAGGAGAAAAAGCAAGTATAGTTTCCTACCAGGGTCTGAAATTTCCAGGCCTTTGAATCCAAATTTTCCGGGTGCCAGCCTTTTCCATTTTGAGTGTCCTAGTTGTCAAGTGTTTATATTCATTTCACAGCATCGCTAGCACAGTTATGCATTTCATTGAGACAAATCAAAACCAGTGTAGAAGGTATTTGAGAAGGAGGAAATGTTGGGATGGTCAATGGAAGTGACTTTCTGGAAGCTAAACTCAGTGCTATGGTTCCTTATGGAAATTTCTGATAACAGAATCATTTGGAGGGCTGATAATATGGTAGACTTTCCTTCTTTCTTTCTTTTTTTTTTTTGGTACTGCATATTGAACACAGGGGTGCATATGCACTGAGCCACATTCCCAGTCCTTTTTTACATTTTTATTAAGAGACAGAGTCAGGCTAAGTTGCTTAGGGCCTTACTAAATTGTGAGGTGGGCTTTGAACTGGCCATCCTCCTGACACAGCCTCCTCAGCCAATGGCATTACAGGCATGGTAGCTTTGTCTTTCATTTTGGTCAGATATCTTCTGGTTAGTATTTTTCTTAGGGAATGGCCAGGAGGAGGGACAGTGGGTCATACCTAGATTGTTTGTTATTGTAAAGGGCTGGGAGTTGAAGTTTGAATTAATCAAATAGTCTTCTTAAATTATAATGACCTGAGCATTTAATTTATCCAAGTTGTACCTGACTCTCCTCCTGCCTCATGCCACCATGGATCACTGAGTGTTTTCTATGGTCAGAGTTCAGCCATAATCCTTTCTTGCTTACTAAGATTGGGCTAAAACTTTCTACAGTGACACCTCCCAGGACTGCAGATCTTGACAGGTAACTAAAGCTTTTGTCAGTAGTGCTTTCGAACTCGAAACTACAATATTTGTTAGCAAGTGATTTGTTTTGTATAGGGATGTTGTTCTTTTTTTCTTTAAATATTTTAGTATAATAATATAATTATATGTTAATATTACTTATTTACACTTCAGTTTCTCAACCTGAAATTAATGTTTTCTTTAAAGCTGTCCAAAGAGGTCAGACTGGAAGAGGACCCAGTCACCTGCCACAGTGACCTCATCAGGCATTCCAGCTCATTAGTATTTTTCATTATTCCTCCTCTTTGTAGAATCACCTCAATAGAATGTGGCTGAAAAGGTTTATAATTGAAGCGCAATTATAATTGTTTTCAGCAGGACACTGTGGTAGGAGTCCTCCATGCTTCCCCGGTGACCTTGCCATTTTATAGTAGGCAACCCTGGGGATGAGACAGCTATGCATAAGTGATAGGTATCAGCATTCACATCACGAGCTGATGTGGGATGTTCCTCAGCCTATTCTTTTTTTTTTTTATTGTAAACAAATGGGATACATCTTGTTCTCTGTTGTACATGGAGTAAAGGCATACCATCTGTGTAATCATAAATTTACATAGGGTCATGTTGTTTTGATTCATTCTGTTATTTTTTCCCTTCCTCCCACCCATCCCACCCCTCTTTTCCCTCCATACAGTCATTCCTTCCTCCATTCTTTGCCACCCTCCCTAACCCTAACCCTAAACCTAACCCTAACCCTAACACTAAACCCTCCCATCCCCATTATGTGTTATCATCCGCTTATCAGCGAGATCATTCGTCCTCTATTCTTTAAAAAGAAAGGATGTTCAAAAGGAGTTAGTGTCATGAAAACCAAAGGAGCCACCTGCACTTGTCTTTGGGAAGTAGCAGCCTTCTGGGGCAGGCTTCCTGGCTGTACGTAAATAACGTGCCCGCTACACATATGCTAGAAAAGCACTCTTCCATTGAGCCACCCATCTCTATTCGATATTTATGCATTAATTCCTTTAATACGCAATGCACCCTTGTTATGTATTTCCATATATAAATGTGGAAATATTTATGCACTTGCATATTATAAATTCCACAGAGTTATTCAGGTACAAATTTGTGGCACTAATGTTATCTTTATCAAACACTAAGCTCTTTTCATATAAATGTGTTCTAAAACAAAGTAAATTTAGGAGAAGTCAAACCACCCAATATATAAAATGCACTGCACACAAATATGTCAGGACTCTAGTAATAATGAGATAACTTATTTGAATTACTCTTTCCATGCAAAATGATTTAAAAATACCAGTTATTTTACATTTTAAGATATTATTTTAAAGCATGGACAGCTTATACAATTTTAATGAGCTATCAAAATGTGAGGAGAAAAAAGGAAGCCTGAGGGATAAGGACATTGCCTTAGTAGCTGCAAATTGCTGATCCCTGCAAATATGAATGTCTGAAAAATTGAGATTGAATTAGGAATCAGAACCCAGGAGTAGCCTGTGTTAAGAAGTCGAACAAGAGTCCTTTCCTCAAAGATGGAGATCATGGAGGTCCTGTACTTCAGAGTGAAGCCAACCAGATAGAAAGTACCATGGCATGGGTCTAGTTCTTGGGTTTGCGCATCTTTATGACTCAGATAACCTCAAGATTTAAACATGGCTTCAAATAGTCCTACTCATTGGTCTGCCCCACATGTTATCAAAAAACAAATTCAAATCCTTTATAAAAATATCTTCAGCCAAACCCTTACAGTATTCTGAGAGACCACGAGTCAGAATAAGCCAGAATTTACAAAATCAACATAAAACAAACAGTTTAAACATTGAAACAATATCAAATGCTATAAATATTTTACTGTTTGTAATTTCAATAAAAGTAAAATAATTACAGAGGAAATATGAAAATATATTTTAGAAGAAATAAATAGAACTTTTATGTTCAAATATTTCATTGGATTATCTTATTGACAAGTTTCTGCATATTTTTTATTTGTTCTAATCAGTTATACATGACCAATGCATTCCGACACATCATACATAAATGGAGTACAGCTTCTCACTCCTCTGGTTGTATATGATGTGGAATCACACACATTTGTGTAATTATAAATGCACATATGGCAATAATGTACAATTCATTCTACTATCTTTCCTACCCCCATATTCCCTTCCCTCCTCTTTGTCTAGCCCCAAGCACATCTATTTTTCCCTAGGTTCCCCCCACTTATTGTGAATTAGCATCCACATATCAGAGAAAACTCAGCCTTGGTTTTGGGGGGTTGGCTTGAAATAAATGAAATTTTAAAAAATGAAATATAATTACTCAAATTTTTAAAAATATTATTATTTGCCCCCAGATCAGATGTAGAAGAATCAATATACAGAAATGTAGGCCAGGAGAAATTTACATTTTAGCATGGAGAGAAAAAAGAACAACAATAGATACACAGATAAAGAAATGAATGATTATGATAGAAACATATTAAAATTAATACACTGGAAATTTTGGTATCTTTTAAAATAAAATCCCTAGTCATCCAAGAAAGCATGTCTATTAAATAGTTACCTCTGACCCTCATGAATTACTTTCCTTCCAAGGCAAATGTAGAATGATCTTTGATATCAGCCTTCTTTTTATATTGTTTAGCATAACAAATCTGCTTGTAAATAGGCAATTGTTTCTTATTTTTTAAATATGAAATTTATGGTTATGTATTGAATTTATAATCTCCTGAGTATGTAAAATCATTCATATTTATTACTTTTCTTGGGCTAATCCTGCTTCCTTAGTGTTTATTTTATTTTTTAAGATAGTGTTACTTTCATTTTATTATTTTTATCTAAATATTGTGTACTTCTCCAATTTTCTGTCGTATTTGTTTGTAGGGTTTTGATTAAGCCTTATTGGTAGATGACATTTTCTTCTCCACTCACTCACATAAGCAATCTCGTCGCTCAAGTAATTGCAAGTTTTTAATTATTAAAACACCTGGATGCCTTCTGGGCTTCAGTTTTCTTTTCAGGGGGTCAGCACACAAGTCTTTTGAAGTGGGGGACATCTCCACCCTGCTATGCTTGCCACAAGCAACTCGACTCTTCTCAGTGAATTCTAATGCTTGGGAGTGCCTGTCTGCGAGCTCGTCATTTATACAATTACATGGGGTCTTTCATCTAAGAGCAAAAAACATAAAGGAAATATTGACTGAGTGTGGGATGGGAAATAATTTTTAATAATTTTCATGGCCTACTCTTCAAAATGTAGCAAAGCCAATATTTCTGATTTGGAGATAAATTTTTAATTCAAATAAAAGTGTCACTTGGTAGAAATTTATCATTTTTGCTGATCTGGGAACATGGATCCCTGACCTCTATTAGGATTTCTACCAGTATATTTGCACATGATTTACGTACATGTGCACGCCATGCATGTTTTTTCTTTATGCTTGTATGTGTGCATGCTTGCCTTATTTTTGTTTGGAAAAAATAGAGTAAATGCACAGAACTTAATATTTCTATTTAATGAATTTTCTTCAAATACAGAAACCAATTAACCAGTACCCCAGTAAATATAAATATCATTGGTTCATCTGTGAAGAGACATTTTAATCTTTTATACTATATTAAGACTTTTTTTTATGGTCTAGAATATGTGGTCCTTTTAAAATGGTCTATGTAAGCTTGATAAACTGTTCATGAAACAATTTCTATAATTGAATATTACATAGATTGGTTGGTAGTATTAAAATATTGCAATGTTTTCTTTTGCCCCTTTGGTAATTTTTTTTTATTGTAAACAAATGGGATACAACTTGTTTCTCTGGTTGTACATGAAGTAGAGGCATACCATTTGTGTAATCATACATGTACATAGGGCAATGATGTTTGATTCATTGTGTTAATTTTCCTTCCCTCCACCCCTCCAACCCCTCTTTTTTCTCTATACAATCCATCCTTCCTCCATTCTTGCCTCCCTCCCCACCCCCCATTATGTATCCTCATCCGCTTATCAGCAAGATCATTCTGTCCTTTTGTTTTTTTTTTTTTAATTTTATCTCAGGTATTTATTATAGTAATGAAAACCTAACACAATATATAAAGGATTTTCTGTAGTACCTAGTCCTCTGTACTAATATTATTACCATCTTGATCACTCTTACTATGTGATCCAGCAATTTGCACTCCTTGGTATTTAGCCAAGTGAGCTGAAACGTAAGCCTACACAAAAACCTGTACATGGATGCTTATTCAAATCCAAAGGTACCTTTTTGTAAGTGAATAGATAAATAAAATTGTGATACTTCCATACAATAATAAAAATAATTTTGTTAAAATACACACACATACACACACACACAAAAACACCCCACAGAGGAACCTTAAATGCATATTGCTAAGTTAAAACAAGTCAATCTGAACAGGCTACATTTTATGATATTCTGTAGATGGTCAAACCATAGAAATAGTAAAAAGATCATTGATTGTCAGTCTTGGGATGGTGAAAGGTGGGGGATGAGTAAAGGGAGCACTGGGAATGCTTTTAGGGCTGTGAAACTGTTATTCTGTATGATATTGTAATGGGTGACATGTCATGCATTTGTCAAAATTTATAGAATATACAACATAGATTGAATGCTAACATAAACTACGGACTTTAGTTAATAATTATGTATCAGTATTGCCCCATGAATTGCAACAAATGTACCACACAAATCCAAGATGTAGATATAGGGAAATTGGAGAGGGGGGATAGGACATATGGAAACTGTATTTTCACCTTTTTCTGTAAATCTTAAAACTGTGCCTAGAAAATGTCTACTAATTGAAAATTGAAACTAACAATCTTTTTGTCTTATCATTTTCTACAGTTACTTCACACATTTAGAAAGGCCTTCTCCATTATACAAATTAAAAAAAATTCTACTCTAGTTATTTTTTGTGGGTTTCATCATTTTAACTTTAATGAACTTATTTTTAGGACAGTTTTAGAAGTACAGAAAATTTGGAAAGATATTACAGAAAATTGCCATATAATATGTACGTAATTATCCCTAACACCTTACTAACACCTTAATTAGAATGGTACATTTGTTAAAATTAATGAACCCATGTTTTTTTTATTGTAAACAAATGGGGATACATGTTGTTTCTCTATTTGGTACCATGGAGTCAAAGCATACCATTTGTGTAAACATAAATTTACATAGGGTAATGTTGTTTGATTCATTCTGTTATTTTTTCCCTTCCCCCCCAACCCCCCCCCCCCCCTCTTTTCCCTCTATACAGTCCTTTCTTCCTCCATTCTACCACCCTCCTTATCCCTAACCCTAAACCTAACCTAACCCTAACGCTAACCCCTCCACCCCCCCATTATATGTCCTCATCCGCTTATCAGCGAGATTCTTATCAATTAGTTTTTTTGAGATTGGCTTATCTCACTTAGCATGATATTCTCCAATTTCATCCATTTGCTCGCAACTGCCATGATTTATCATTCATCATGGCAGAGTTAATATTCCATTTTATATATATTATCTATATGCCAGTTCTTTATCCATTCATCAACTGAAGGGCATCTAGGTTGGTTCCACAATCTGACTATGGTGAATTGAGCAGCAATGAACATTGATGTGGCTGTATCTCTGTAGTATACTGATTTTAAGTCCTTGGGTATAGACCAAGGAGTGGGATAGCTGGGTCAAATGGTGGTTCCATTCCAAGTTTTCTAAGGAATCTCCATACTGCTTTCCAGAGTGGCTGCACTAATTTGCAACCCCACTAGCAATGGATGAGTGTACCTTTTTCCCCACATCCTCGCCAACACCTATTGTTGCTTGTGTTCTTGATAATCGCCATTCTAATTGGGGTGAAATGGATCTAGGGTAGTTTTGATTTGCATTTCTCTTATTACTAGAGATGTGGAACATTTTTTCATATGTTTGTTGATTGCTTATACATCTTCTTCTGTGAAGTGTCTTCTGATTTCCTTAGCCATTTGTCGACTGGATTATTTGAATTCTTTGTAGTAGAGTTTTTTGAGTTCTTATATATTCTGGAGATTAGTGCTCTACTGAAGTATGATTGGCAAGATATTCTTCCCACTCTGTAAGCTCTTTCTTCACATTGCTGATAGTTCCTTTGCTGAGAGAAAGCTTTTTAGTTTCAATCTATCCCAGTTGTTGATCTCTGCTTTTATTCTGTGCTAGGGGTCCTGTTAAGGAAGTCTGATCCTAAGCAACAAGTTGAAGATTTGGACCTACTTTTTCTTTTATAAGATGCAGAGTCTTGGTTGATTCCAAGATCCTTGATCCATTTTGAGTTGAGTTTTGTGCAGGGTGAGAGATAGGGGTTTAATTTCATTCTGTTGCATATGGTTTTCCAGTTTTCCCAGCACCATTTGTTGAAGAGGCTATCATTTCTCCATTGCATATTTTTGGCCCCTTTGTCTAGTATGAGAAAATTGTATTTATTTGGGTTTGTGTCCACGTCCTCTATTCTGTACCATTGATCTACCTGTCTATTTTGGTACCAATACCATGCCATTTTTGTTACTATTGCTTTGTAATACAGTTGAAGATCTGGTATTGCAATACGCCCTGCTTCACTCTTTCTACTGAGGATTGCTTTAGCTTTTCTGGGTTTTTTATTCTTCCAGTTGAATTTCATAATTGCTTGCTCTATTTCTGTAAGGTACATCATTGGGATTTTAATTGGAATTGCATTGACTTTGTATAGCACTTTAGGTAGTATGGCCATTCTGACAATATTAATTCTGCCTATCCAAGAACATGGGAGATCTTTCCATCTTCTAAGGTTTTCTTTAATTTCTTTCTTTAGTGTTCTGTAGTTCTAATTGTAGAGGTCTTTCACCTCTTTTGTGAGATTGATTCCCAAGTATTTTATTTTATTTTTGATGCTACTGTGAATGGGGTAGTTTTCCTAATTTCTCTTTCTGAAGATTCATCACTTATGTATAAAAATGCGTTGGATTTATGAGCATTGATCTTGTAACCTGCTAATTTACTGAATTCACTTATGAGTTCTAAAAGTTTTCTGGTGGAATTTCCAGGTTCCTCTAAATATGTAATCATGTCATCAGTGAAGAGGGATAGTTTGAGTCTTCTTTTCCAATTCATATCCCTTTAATTTCTTTGGTTTGTCTAATTGCTCTGGCTAGAGTTTCAAGGATGATGTTGAATAGAAGTGGTGAAAGAGGGCATCTCTGCCTTGCTCCAGTTTTTAGGGGGAATGCTTTCAGTTTTTCACCATTTAGAATGATATTGTCCATGAGCTTAGCATAGATGGCCTTTACAATGTTAAGGAATGTTCCCACTACCCAATTTTTTCTAGTGTTTTGAGCATGAAAGGATGCTGTATTTTATCGAATGCTTTTTCTGTATCTATTGAAATAATCATGTGATTCTTAACTTCAAGTCTGTTGATATGGTGAATGACATTTATTGATTTCCAAATTTGGCCTTTTCATGATATCCCATAATTCTTGTAGATTCTGTTCATGATTTACCATCTTCTCTGTTTGGTCAACTATGTTTTCAAGATAAAATATTCTGTCTTCAATGTCTGAGGTTCTGTCTTCCAGGTGTTCTATCCTATTGGTTATGCTTGCTATGGAGTTTTTAACTTTATTGTTTCCTTCATTTCAAGGATTTCTGTTTGTTTTTTTCAGTATCTCTAACTCTATTGAAAGGATATCTTGCTTCCTGTATTTGCTCTTTTAATTGTTGATTGGTGTGATTATTTAATGCCTGCATTTGCTCTTTCATCTCCTCCTTCAATGCCTGCATTTGCTCTTTCATCTCCTTGTTTGCTTCCCTGATTGTTTTAATTATGTACATTCTGAACTCCCTTTCTGACATTTCTTCTGCTGTGCTGTCATTGGGTTTTATTGATATAGTACCTAGGTTTGTTTGGGACATTTTCTTCCCTTGTTTTCTCATATTGGTCAGATGTCAGTGGGCCTCTGTGATATTGCAGATTTCCTCTATTTGCTTATAGTGTCCCTGTAGATTTCCAGTGTATCACCTCCCAGCTTTCAGTAGCCTGAAGTCTTGGAGGATCTTGATAGTGCAGTGCTTCCAAAGAAACCTGCCCCTAGCCCGCTACTGGTTCCAGGGCTTAGAGCTGGTTCTGTGCAGAAAGGCTCTCACTGGGTGGCCTGCTCTGAGAAGCTGGCCATGTGGGAGGAGCCCACTGCCAGAGTGAGCAGGGCTACCTGGGGGAGACCCTAGCTGCCCTGCCCTCTGAATAGCCGCCCCTATCCAGGCCTGCCGCCCAGGCCGAGCTTCACCCGGTGTGGGAGACTTACCCCGTGGCTCTATTTTAGTCCGAGTCTCTCAATGCCTCCCTTCTTGAATCCTGGCTTCTGGAGCGACTGGAGACGTAGTCACCCTCTAGTCCGCCATCTTGGGTCACCCCATTCGTCCTTTGTTTTTTCGGGATTGGCTTATCTCACTTAGCATGATATTCTCCAATTTCATCCATTTGCCTGCAAATGCCATAATTTTATTCTTTATGGCTGAATAATATTCCATTGTGTATATATACCACAGTTTCTTTATCCATTCAACTGAAGGGCATCTAGGTTGGTTACACAATCTGGCTATTGTGAATTGAGCTGCTATGAACATTGATGTGGCTGCATCACTTTAATAAGCTGATTTTAAGTCCTTTGGGTATAGGCCAAGGAGTGGGATAGCTGGGTCAAATGGTGGTTCCTTTCCACATTTTCTAAGGAATCTCCAAACTGCTTTCCAGAGTGGCTGCACTAATTTGCAACCCCACCAACAATGGGTGAGTGTATCTTTTTCCCCCATATCCTCACCAACCTATTGTTGCTTGTATTAATTAATGTTTATTTAGCTATTTTTATTTTGAGCTGAATGTTAAAAATCTCCAATTGCCACTGCAAGTTTTCTTTGTTTAGTTCTGTTTATTTTTATTTGTATTTGGACACTAAGTTGCAGGTATAAATGCACTGAGGATTGCAATGCATTTCTTAAGAGTTTACCCTTTTCACATTGTAAAACTATTGGATTTCTTTATATGTTGTTTCCACATAATTATTGGTGCATTGTAGTTGTGAACAATGGTGGGATTTGTTGTTACATTTGGCCAATATCACTCCCCAGAATTTCCCCTTTTCCCTTCTCCTCCCCTCTCCTTGCTTCCTTTACTCTACTCTACTGTGGGACTTAGATTTTCATGAGCCACTCTCTCTTACCCCAACTCCGCCTTTCTTTCCTTTTCCCTCTCTAGCTTCCACATGTGACTGTAGCCTTCTGTGTTTGGCTTATCCTGCTTAACATGCTGGTCTCAAGTGCCACACATTTCCCTGCACGTGGCATAATTTAATTTTCTTCATGACTGAATAAAACTGCATTGTGTATATATGCCACATTTTCTTCATCTATCTTTGTTGATGGATACCTAAGCTGGTTCCTTTAAACTGTATCCTTTAATCTCTGCAAACTCAGCCTCTTTGAAAGCGTATGCTGTCTACATTATCCTTCTTATGATTACTGCTTCCTGGCATTCCTTTCTTCCTTTTATTTTTCATGTATTTCTATCTGTATACTTCAAGTGCATTTACAATAGATAGCATACAGTTTGTCATATTTCTTTCTTTTTTTTTTAATTTAAACATCATCTGGTTTTTATTGTACTTGAAGTACTAGGACACTGTGAAACTTACCCTTTGGCTGTGTGCTGTACTGTCAATCCAGCTTTATTTGACATGGAGCATACTTAAGTGTTACATGGTGGCCTTCCTCCTCTTGTTATTAGCCTGCAACATCTAAAGTGATTAATTTCTCTTTTTTTTATTAAAATATTTTTTATTTTTACAGACTGCATTTTGATTCATTGTACACAAATGGGGTACAACTTTTCATTTCTCTGGTTGTACACAACGTAGATTCACACCATTCATGTAACCATACGTATACATAGGGTAATACTGTCTGTTTCATTCTACTTTCTGTCCCCCACTCCCTCCCACTCCATTTTCTTCTACACCATCCAAAGTTCCTTCATTCTTCTCTTCCCTCTGCTACCCCTCATTATATATGTCATGCACTTATCAGAGAAGACATTCGGCCTTTGGCTTTTTGGGCTTGGCCTGTTTCACTTAGCATGATATTTTCCAACTTCATCCATTTACCAGCAAAGGCCATAATTTTATTCTTCTTTATGGCTGAGTAATATTCCATTTGTGTATATACCACAGTTTCTTTATCCATTCATCAACTAAAGGGCATCTAGGTTGGTTCCATAATCTAGCTATTGTGATGTGATTGAGCTGCTATGAATATTGATGTGGCTGCATCACTTTAATAAGCTGACTTTAAGTCCTTTGGGTATAAACCAAGGAGTGGGATAGCTGGGTCAAATGGTGGGTTCATTCCAAGTTTTCTGAGGAATCTCCATACTGCTTTCCAGAGTGGTTGTACCCATTTGCAACTCCAACAGCAATGTGTGTGCCTTTTCTCCCACATCCACACCAACGCTTATTATTGCTTGTGTTTTTGGTAATAGCCATTCTAATTGGAGTTGAGATGAAATCTTAGGGTGGTTTTTAATTTGCATTTCTCCAATTACTAGAGATGATGAGCACTTTTCATATATTTGTTGATCATCTGTGTATCTTTTCGTTCAACAGACCCCTATGGGTGCTTCGTAAGGGGGAACTTCCACACAAGTTCAAATATTCACAGCAACTATGCAATCTAGGTGTCACTGTTACTATTCCCAAGTTCCAATGAGGCTGCTGACCTGGGGAGGCAAGGGCATCAAGCCTGTGAGAGACTGCACTTTGAATCGGTGAAACCCCTGGTTGCTTTGGGTTCCTTTGTCCAGGTGGACAATGCACCTGCTTCCTCTGCTCAGTGCAAGTGAACATCATGGTCACAGCCAATTCCTACTTATAGAGCCAGGGTCCAAGAGCATCTGCCAGCTCCTCTTCTGCCCTGGGCCCCCAATTTTCACAATCAAGCTCTCCCAGTTCACCTGGCACTTTCCACCTCTCCCCAGCCCCAAGCAAGTTCTCCAAAGGAAACTGTCCTAACAAAAAGAAATCTCCAACTTTCTATAGTTATTACTAAGTGAAGAGGCTGATCTGCAAAGGCTGCAGAACATATGACCCCACAAGATGGCATTTGGGAGAAGAGAAAGCTAAAGAGAGAAAAGATGAGTGTTCACCAGGTGCTTGCAGGAGACAAGATGAACATGTGGAACTTCAGGTATGTGCACAGTAGTGGAAATGCTCTGCGTGTAGAGGGCAAAGGTAGGTACAGGTCATTATACAACCACACAAGCCCATAGAATGTGTAACAGCAAGAGTGAACATTAACGTTAGCCACAGCCTGCAGTTGACAATGATGTGGGTGCTGCATCGTAACAAATATGCCTCTCCAATGGGCACCAATGGTGGCAGAGGCTGTGCATGTGCAGGGATGGGGACATTCAGCAAATCTTTGCACCTTCCCTCAATTTTGCTGTGAACAAATACTGCTCTAAAAAAATGTCTATTAAAAAAGAAAAAGAAGTCAGGTGACTTGGTGCATGCCTGTAATCTCAGCAGGTCAGGAGGCCTAGGCAGGAGGATTGCAAGTTCAAAGCCAGACTCAGCAAAAGTAAGGCACTAAGCAACTCAGGGACACCCTGTCTCTAAACAAAATACAAAATAGACCTAGGGATGTGGCTCAGTGGCTGAGTGCTGCTGAGTTCAATACCTGGCAAAGGAAGGAAGGAAGGAAGGAAGGAAGGAAGGAGAGAGAAACAATCCAGGTAAAGTGGCACATGCCTGCAATCCCGCACTTGAGAAACTGAAGAAGGAGGATCCTGAATTCAAAGTCAACTTATTTATTTAGTGAGATCCTGTCCCTAAATAAAATAAGGTCTGGGAAAGTGGCTCAGTGTCTAAGCACTCCTGGATTCAATAACCAGAACTTCGCTCACTCTGCACTGGGGAGGTCACAGGCAGGCATCCAGAGCTCTGGGCAACAGACCCAGTGCCTCCTTCCAAACCAGCCTCTCCACATGCTCAGTACAGCATGTCTAGCAAGAGACTTGGAGGTCTTTGCAGAGAAGGCGTCTGATGGTGACAGCTCAGAAGTCCTCCCTGCCACCTCCCCAGGAGGCCATCAGGGAAGACTCAGGGTCAGGAAGGCCCACCTCTCCTGTCTGTCCCTTACCTGTCCTACCACTCTCCACCTCACTCCCTGCCCCCTTGCTTTTCCCAAGGCTGCCAGCTGCTTCCTGCCTGAGCACCTCTGCTCTGCCATTCCCAGTTCTTGGCCCAGCAGCTCCTTTCCATCAATAAGCTGTCAGCTCCCACGACACCTCCTCTAAGAAGCCCACCCTGACTGCCCCCCAGGCCCACCCTGGCCCTCTGTCTCCCCTCTGCTGTTTCCTCAACCATTTCTGAATTCATTGCATTTCTTCATCTGATTTCTTGTCCTCTTTCAGTCCCTCCATCTAGACTGTAGGTTCCAGGAGGGCAGAGCCATCCTTTCCTCACTGTGGTCTCCCAGCACCCCCAGCACTGGGTTGGAGGGCGGGGTAGCTGTGGAAAAATAACGGGGTGAGGACACAATAAGAAATGAGCAGTCCACAGCCTGGAGGAGGACCCTCACCAGACCCTGCCATCCTGCTTCCCTGATCTTGGGCTTCCAGACTCCATATCTGTGAGAAACAAGTTTCTGTTATTTAAAAGCCACCCAGTCATTGGTTATTTGTTATAGCTGCCTCCACTGATTCAGACAAGGGGAATCTGAGTCTGACTTGGGTACTGCACTGGGGACACTTGGAGGTACCCAGGAAAGCTGAAGTTGCTCTTGCCACTTAGCAAGTAGAGTATTTGCACAATTTCAGGGCCTGCACATCCTGACCCAGTGGACACGTGGCACACAGTAAGCCTTCAGGCAGCACTTAGCACCACAGACCAGCACAGGGGCAGAGCAGCTACCTCTGCAGTGAGAGGCTCTGCTCCAAATGCAGCTGCCCTCACTCCTTCAGTGGAGGCATAAGTGGTTTGCTTGCTTGACTTCCATCTCCTTGTGTGGCCATTTCACCTGTGCTCTCCTTTGATGACCCTCCTTTCTCTCACAGTCTCTCTGGCCCTCCAGGCTTTACCATTCAGAGCAATATATCCTACTTTAATTGGCACAAAGAAGCAGCAGTGACCCAGGCTGGCCCAACCAGACCAAATCCCATGACTTCACTATAATCATTAAGTAGGGGAAACTCTCTTTTCCAAGCTGGCAGACCGTGCCCCCTAAAACTGCGGGCGATATGCCACCACCCCACAGAGAAGGGATGAGCAGGGGAAGGCAGTGCAGAGGAGATGCAGAGACGCAGTGTCCTGTGACATCATGGTTACTCCTGGATGCAGCTATATCTGAATCTGAAATCACCCCAAACTTCCCAAACACTTGAACCAAGAAGTCCATTTTTTAAGCTTTTCTTTTTCACTCTATGTTTATATATTTATTTATTAAACTAAATAAAGCTAATAAATATCTAATTTTATTACGGTTTATCCAACTTGAAAATATGGAAGATGGACCTGCTCTGCTGCTTCAAGTTATGTGGCCTTGGTTCAGTTTCTTGAACCCTCTGAGCTTCAATTTCCTTGTAGTAAAGAGAAGTTGCTAGTTATACCTACACTACAGGATGGCTGCTTTGTGGATTAAATGACCCTAAGGCAAACAGGATTAATATTTGATAAAGGGAAGTTACTATACTTGTAAGCTATGAATTAAGCATAATTTACTGAAGAATAATTACAGGGGAATGCTTTCAAAGACTCAAGTATCACCAAGTGCCTCACTCCTAGGACCTCAGCTCTCTGAGTTTTCAGTGGAGCCATGCTGTAGAAGCAACTGTTTCATCCCTAGTGAACACCCAAGATCTGAGCTCCTGCAATATCAGGCACAGAAAAAGCATAAAAACATTGATCTTCCATCTTCCTCATATTGCTAAAGAAAAACACAGTGGCCCCATCTGCATTTAGAACTCTGACCTCCTCACACAGGGGCTCAGGGCAATTTGATGTCAGGGCCAGGGATCTCTCACCAAAGGGCTTGTCACTTCAGACATCAAGAAACACCCTTCCACTCATTCTGTAGCACAGTCTGGGTACAGTAACCCCCAGCCCAGGGCTTATCTAGGGGGAGCGAGCTCTTGCTCTGAGACCATCTGCAAGGTTCTTTGTGACCAGAGGGCCTCAATGTGTCCCCCTACAATGAAGTCCATCTTGCTCCCACTGGGGTGAGCCAAGCACACCTTGCTGTGTACAGATGACCCCCTGTGACAGCTCAGTAGCACTGCTGCATGGGGGCAGTAGACTATCATCCCTATTTTAGTCAGCTGTTTTGCTGCTGTGACTTAATGACCCTACCAGTACAACTGTGAAGGAGGAAAGGTTTATTTGAGGGTTCACGGTTTCAGAGGTCTTAGTTCATAGAAGGCCAGCTCCATTCCTCAGGGTTCAAGGTGAGGCTGACCATCATAAGGAGGGAGAGGGTGGTGGAGGGAAGCAGCTTACATCATGGTGATCAGGAATCAAGAGACCCCACTCACCAGATATAAATATGTATACCCGAAAGCCATGCCCCAATTCCCACTCCTCTAGTTACACCCGATCTGCTTCCAGTTACCACTCAGTTAATCCCATCAGGGATTAATTCACTGGTTAGGTTAATACTCTCAAAACATGAGCATTTCTCCTCTGAACCTTCTTACATTGTCTTGCACACAAGCTTTTGAGGGACACCTCACATCCAAACCATAACAATCACAGAGGTTCAAGCACTCACAAATGGGCAGGACCACAATTTGACCCCAGGACCGTATGATTCCAATGTCTGGCCCTTTGCCAACTCCACTCCCACCATAGTTCATAACCACATGTGGGCTGTTGGTTTCAGCTGCAGAGCAATCTAAAGCAGGGATTGCAGCCAGACCCATGGGTGAACCATTCCCCATCTCTGGGACCTATGTAAGTACCTGTCATCTCTGTGCTGCAGTTTCTTAATCCACAAGAGAACATGTTTTATTCAGTGTCCAGGGTGTGGAAATAGTTAAATGAGATTGTCTATAGAACAGGCTTTGGTATCTGATGGTGGTTTGTTTACATGTCTTTAGTCCCTTAGGATGGTTTTGGCTGAGTCCTGGTTTTCCAGGAGGAGAGCAAGACTCCCAAAGTCTAATCAGCTACCGAGTTTTATTAAGTATTAATGCAGATTTGGCAAATTCCAAGTAGAAGAAACAGGGAGGTCTGGCTCACAGAGGGTGGCCCTGGCCAGCCAGATGAGTGGGATGCTCAGACTTCTGCAGCTCTGCAACCTCCTCTGCTTAGAAAGCAGGAACAGGAAGCTGTGAACAGTGATCTGCCAGGAGTCACATGGTTGTTAGGGGACAGAGACCTGGGAAACAAGGCCTCTTCATGTCCCATCAGGGTTCTGCAGCCACAGCAATTTCAGGCCTGTGTGGTACCTGCTAACCCACAGCAAAATACTCCCACAGCTCCTGTAGCAACCCATGAGGGCTGTTGCAGGGAGACCCAGTTGGATGGCACAGAAGACACAAGGAAGAAAGGAAGTCAGAACCCCTCCCGCCACCCTCATCACTGAGAACCAGGGCCCTCAAGTCTGCCTCAGATGCCCACCACTGTCAGTAGCTCCCAGAAGCGGGTGCCGCCACATCCCTGAAAAAGCACCACAACACATCAGGTGGATGGAACTGAGTTACTGATGAGAACTTTTCCCCCACGAGGACCACAAATGCGATGCACACAGTTCCACCTTAGTCAGTCCTGCAGGCCTCAGATTGGCCCAGAAACATCCCACGTTGAAGTTTCTGTGACCCATTCAATGGACAAGCTTCCTGCAAGCACCTCCTCTGCGTGGCAGGGAGGGGAGGATGGGGTCCTGGTGCTTCCCAGCCCAGAATCAAAACTCTTTTGAACAGGTTTCATTTCTTGCCTGGTGACCTGTGGACCTGGCATCCTTGCTTCAACCCCACTCATCCCCAATACTTCCATTTTCTTTCTGGCTGAAGCTAACCCCCAGGGCTCCCATCTTACCCAGAGAGGGAGCCAAGGACTTCAGCAGACACGTTTCTCTGCACGATCACACCCTGTTCTTTCTCTACGTCATCATCTCTCTCCTCCACTCTGCCCTGGGTTTTGTTTTATTTTATTTATTTATTTATTTATTTATTTATTTATTTTTGTTTTCGTTTTGCCTCCTTGATACTCTCCTTTCCTAACTCAAAGTCTCTGCATATGTGATCCTTCTGGCCATGAACACCCGTCCTGCTGATGTCTACATCCTCCCTTCCTTCAACTCTCTGACCCCATGCCCTATCATCAGAGAGGCCATCCATGACCACAACCTCTGGCCAGCCTTCTCCATCTCTCTCCAGCCTTCATTTCCCCCATGGCAATTTTTACCTTTGATATATATTATTATCTACTTGTCCCCACACTGGACTGTACCCTCAATGAAAGCACATAAGTGTTCAGTCTGCATCTTCTGGAACTGGGTCTGGAAACAGTCGATGCTCTATAAATATTTATGGAAGTGAGAAAGGAAGGGAGAGAGGAAAACCTGTTTTTCCTAAGATCTAGCAGACAAGGTCCACTCTCATTCATGCTATCAGCTGAAACACCCTGAAGGTCAGCTCTACACAAAACCCTCCCGTGCTCTCACATCTTCTACAGCTCTCTGCTCCCTGTTGAGTGAGTACAAATGCTGCAGCCTGGCTTTCACAGTCCTGCACAGACTGGGATGAATGGACCTTCCTGCCTCAGCTCCTTTCCCTGCATGTACCTGACCTGAAGCCATGTTCACAGGGACCTGCCCAAAGTTCATAGCTCCCTCCTGCTGTCCTCTGTATGCCAGGGTCACAAAAGCCTGGGAAAGTGCTACTTGAATCTTAACTGCTCCATGGACTGTCTGTGTGACCTCAAAACAGGCTCCTTCACTCTATTATCATTCCTACTGCCTGCATGACCAATGTGATCCTATAATATGTATAATCAGAAAAGAGATTGCACTCCATTTATGTATGAGCTATCAAAATGTATAAATGTGTTCTACTGTCATGTACAACAAATTAGAACAAATAAACTACTTTTAAAAAGCAGGCTGCTTAATATCTCTGTACCTTTGGTTCCTCACATAGTAAGTAAAGGAGATGATGGTTTTTCCTCTTGGGGCTACAGTGGGGAATGAAGGAGAACTGGCTTGGGACCTTCTTGCCCTCTTGGCTCGTACCGTGTAACTCCTCAATGAGCTGGGAGGAACTAGGCGATGCTAATGTTAGCACAGAGTCCATCCTTGCTGAGGGCCCAAGCCACTTCACAGGTGAGACACTGAGGCAGACTCAGGAAGTTTGCCCCAGACAACACAGCTAAGCAGCCACAGCTCCCTCTTTTCCTCTGAACCCCAAACTTGCCTATGAAACAATTTAAAAGAAGTGAGAAACACTCAAGAAGAGGACATGCACATCAACTAGCTAGAAGGGGCATGGTGGGCATGGGGTACATCAGCATCAGTTGACAGCATATTTTCCAACTTTGCTAATACAGGTTGAGCATTTCTAATCCAAGAATCCCAAATCTGAAACATTCTGATGTCAATGTGATGATACACATGGAAAAATCCCACACCAGATCTTATGGACAGTTTCACATCAAAATGCAGGTTCACTAAGGATACAGTATAAAGTTACCTTCAGGCTATGGGAATAAGGTGCAAATGAAGCATAAATGAATTTCAAGTGTAGGTCTGGGTCCCATCCCTAAGATATCTCATTTGTGTATGCAAATATTCCAAAATCTAAAAGACATCCAAAATACTTCTGGTCCCCAGGATTTGGAAAGGGATGGTGTTGCCATTTAGGGCTGGATAGTCCCTGTGGATGATGTGGTTGGGGTGGGAAGAGTCTTGTGCAGGGCAGGATGTTGTGAGCAGCATGCCTGGCCTCTTTCTGCTGGATTCCAGGGGCAGACATTGCCAAATGTGCCCTGGGGGTAGGGTTGCCACATTAAGCAAACACATACTAAGAACATATTCATTATTTTTTCTGAAATTCAGATTTAATGGAACCGTATATTATCTTGCAACCCAACTTTGGGGAGAAGCCAAGCTATTGCCCTGGTTCAAGAAGAAAGACTGGGTTAGAGTCAAAACCATGGGAACAGCATGTATCTCCCAGCCTTCCTGGACTGCCCCACCTCACCCAATCCTGGTCTGGTGTGCCTCAATTCCCCCAAAGCACTCCACTGGTCAGCTGTGCAGATGACTCTGCTGTGACATCCCTCCCCCCAGTCCCAGTTCACAGAGCTAAACGCACATTTTCCCTGCAGGACCTGCCTCATCTCCCTGCCTCCTTTCCTGGGTCTCATCTACCACCATCAAGGCCCTGCCTTCTCTTTTCCAATTAAGCAGCCTCCCAGGCCCAGCCAGAGGCAGGAAAACAAGGCAGTTAGTCACTTAGCTTCCATTATCAACTGGCTTCACTTGACTGGTTCCTTTAGTGGCAGTTGTTGTGACAACAGGAAGCTGATCCCTGCTCACTCTGGGAACCAAAACAAAATAAATGGGTGTCAGGGAGAAAATGTAGCCAGGAAGGAGCCCTGGTAGAACTGGTAGAACTTAACCAAATGAAATCATGCTGAGGCCACCCGGTCTCCAGCTTTGCCTCAGTGGCACATGGAGAAGAGAGAAGAGTGATAACCCTGCCCTGGGAAGCTCAGGCAAACGTAGTTGGTGCTTTCACATGGTTGATCCTGCCACATGAATAATTTTAAGTTCCATCATGAATAAACCCAAATTCTAACACTTGTGAAGATAACGACAGGTGCTTATCCGAAATGGTATGACTGATGAGCCATCCGTCTCGGCTCTCAGGGTCCTCCCCATCTTTTCCCCTTTGCTTTTAGGGTAAGACCATACACCTCACTTCCTCTGCATCCTGCACAGTTCTTCTTCCTCTCTACTCCAGCTACTTTACCTCCTCCAAATTGACCATGCTCCATCCAGCCAGAAAGCCTCTAGCACATACAGCATACAGCTCCCATCTGGAATGGACTTCCATTTTCTCCACCTACTTCATACTGCCACCTAAAATGTCTACTCACTTTCACATATCTTCCAACATCACCCTCAGGGAAGCCTTCCTTGGCCCCCTGTACATGTGCACTTCTTCATGTTCCTGTTTTCTCTCTCTCTCTCTCAATCTTCTCTCTCTCTCTCTCTCTCTCTCTCTCTCTCTCTCTCTTTCTCTCCTCTCTTTGTGCTGGCGATGGAACCCAGGGCCTCCTGCATGCTAGGCAAATACTCTACCACTAAGCTACACCACTACCCCCGTTTGGTGCTCTTATGGTGCCAAGTGCCTCCTGTAATTATCCTCATAATTATTCTTGAGAATCTTCCAGGGTCTGTCTCTTCCAGAAGAATGTCAGCCCCAGGAGGTCAGGGTGGAGCCTGTCTAGCTCACTGCTGTACCTATAGAACTGAGCTCCTTTGGACTCAGAACCTTCAGTAAAAAACAAAACAAAACAAAAACAACAACAACAACAACCCATACATTTTAAAAACTCTCCAGGATTTGAACCCAGTTCTGGCTGAGCCCAATGTACCTTCTTGACCTGCTCCATTGGTCCTGGGTCCCAATGGCTTTCCAGGTCAGCACTGGACAGATCTTCCAGCCCCATAATCTGTGCCAGCCCCAAATGGAGGAGGGTCTGCTTTGGAAGACAGATTTATTTTACCAAGCCCTTAGGGGAACCCTTGCTCAAAAGAGAGTTTAAAGATGACAAATTTGAACCTGTTCCCTCCACTGGATCTGTGTTCTTGAAACATTGCTTACTCTGTCTGGATTCCACAGGATTCCCATCTATACATTGCAAATTATGCCCCCCCCCCCATTCCAAGGTTTTGGCACTCTGCAGGTGTGGATGGACACATTTGTGATATGGAGGTTAAGTAAGGGATTGGCTCTGATGTCAGACAGACCTGGGGGTAAGTCCTGAATCTGCCCCTTCTTGGCTGGATACTCGTAGGCAAGTCATTCATACCTGTGAGAATCAGGTTCCTGTCCTGTGAAGTGGGGACAACCTATCCACTTTGCAAGACTACTGTATACTCAGAGCAGGCCACATAGTAGCCACAGGGGTAAAATGCAAGCTCTTATCCTAGAGTGACAATCCCCAAGAAATGCAGAATTAGAAAGCAACAACAATTTGCAACTGTAATTTCAGGTATGAGTTCAACAGATCTGGCCAATCTAGCAAGGATAGGCCCCTGCCCCTCCCAGGCACAAGCAGGGTGACAAGAGGTCCCTCGGAGAGGAGCTGGCCTTAGCCTAGAGCCACACAGAAGGCTCATCCAACCCCACACCTGGTAGACCTCAGGACAAAGGCCCAGACCTTGACACATAGGAACAATGCATGCCCCACAGCCTGCCCTTGAAACCAAGCTACACTGACAAGGACCAGACTGGGACATCAGGACAAATGCATCCTTCTGCATATAAGAAATTGAGTCCTAGAGAAGGGAAGGGACTTGGGCGGGACTTGGGCAGGACTTGAATGGACCTGATGGCAAGGCCCGGACCAAGGCCTGAGTCAGAGCCCTCCCAGATGCTTTGCTGACACTCTCCTGCCTGCCATTTCTCAATTGTGCCCTCTTCAATTGGACCAACCTGCCATTTACTTACAAACCAGAGCTGAGCAGAAAACCTCTGGGCCTTTCTAAGGGATCCCAGACATCTTGTGCTTTTCCTTAATGGAAAACACTAGAATGTGTAGCCAGCCCTGGAGCTGATTCTTAAAAAGGGAAAATTCACAAACAGAAACACATAAACAACACATACATACCCATGCTCCCTGAGCAGCGGGCAGAAACAATTTCAGCCTCAGGGCTGCCCTAGAGGACTGTATGGCTCCTCACAGGGAGGGGCTCCTGAGTTGTGCTCATTGCTGTCACCACATCTGTCACCCCCAAATACACACACACGTAGCAGGCTGGCCCACAAGGCCTATAGCCATGAAAGATCTTGGGTTGACAAATCACATAATGCAAACATGGCTACAATGCTGCCAGAGTGATGAGGAGGATGACAAGGAGGGCAACACACACACACACACACACACACACACACACACCACACACCACAATCACAGCCTTATTCATTCATAAGTACTCATGCATCACACAAACACAGATTCACAAAAAACAGTTCACACACTGAGACAACAAACAAACAATACCTTCCCCCAGGCCAGAGAGACTCTGTTGGAACCCAATCTGGTTAGGCTTTTCTCAGATGTTTTATCCTGAGGACAGATGTTCTGTTCACGAAAAGGAGAATGGAGCCAGGTGGACACAGATCCCAGTGCTTCAGTTTCCTCTATCCCCTACTGGAAACTCTCTGACTTTCATCCTGAAAAGCTGGTCTGGTGACTGGAGATAATGCATGGAAATGTGAGGAGCTTCAGGAGACTGATTCTTCTCCTGAGGTCTTTTAGTTCCAACAAGACCACACTGAACCTTGAGCCATATGCCAGTCATGGTGTCAGCTTTCCTGCATGGCTACAGTCTCCAGCAGAGACCCTGCTCAGTTAACCTGATGGTATGAATTAAAAACAAATGATTTTAGGAGCAGTGGTTGGCGCTTTGACTTCAGTCCTCTGTTTGGACTGAGAAGAGTAGTTACTTTCAGTTTGTTCTGCTTTGGGCCACAGAGCTCCACATGCACTGGTCCACAATTTGAAAGCATTTGAATCATTCTTTAGCACTAAAACATGGTTAAGTTTGCTTGTTCACACAGAAAACAGTCTACTACCATCCCTGGATCTGAAAGAGGGAAAAGGTGTACTCAGGGGGCACTTCCTTTTCAAAGCAGGATGCCACCAATACCTCAAGAATATATTACATGCTTGAATTAATGTTTTCCTAGGTTCAAAACAAAAGTGAGTTTTCTATCCTTGTTCTTCCTGTTACAAGTGTTTTGATGTCAGACTTGTACCCTCTGGGTGAGATGTTCATGTCAGTGATTGACCTAAGACTCACGAGCAGCAAAAAGGATAAGAAGTGGCCAACTTGGAAAAGGCAAAACATGTGCTGTAGGTGCCCTGGTGGATGTGATGGATGATGTAGCCCCTCCAGGCCAAGGAGGTGGGCGACAGGCGCCGCTCCGACAGCTACTGTGCGTCTTCCCTTTGCACCTCCAGTGGGTGCACTAGATCCTGGACCATCATTCCTTCAACTCAAGAAAACATTGTGAGTGAGCCAGCACGGGATGCTTCATTTTTCAATAATGAATCTATAGGCCCAGGCACAGGGTCTCCTTTGGAGTGACAGTTGCTTTCACATCTGTGAGGGAACCCAGACTCTTCCCTGGGAGTCTCACAAAAAGAATTTAGAGCATGAGTACATTAGGTGGCTCTCTCATCCTTTCAGCTTCTCCTCCCAGTAGCCAACTGGCTCCATCACCTACTCTATAGACTTTGTCCAGAATGGTGTGAAGCCCTTCTATTTCTAAAACAGACATGTTGTCTCTTCTTAGTCTTGATTTTTTAACATCTCAGGACTCTCCTGGTTAGAAGAGGAAATGAGGCATTTTCCAGTGGGTATGGTAGAATGTATTCCTTCTGGGTTTGAGCCAATTAAGAAAACTGCTGCCCCACATTTTGATTGACTGCCTGAATTTTCCATTACTTGGTCAGTGGCCAGCAGAGGGAGCTCCCCACATTCCGGCCATGGACCCGATGATGGAACTCAGAAACTGAGAGCCCAATCTGTAACCAAGTGGAAGTGAATCTGATCTGGATTTAGGAAGGGATAGAAAAAGTCCAAAAGAACAATAATGGAACACATGACTGGTTGAGATAACCCATCTGGGGCTTGTCTCCTGAAGACCTATGTGAGGTTTTGTAGAGGAGTTGTCAGCTGACCAGGGAACTGTGGTCCCCAAGATGAGCAGGTGAGTCAATTCTGGTGGTGCCCTTTTCCCTGAGATATGATGAATGAGGATTGCAGATATCTGAGTGTTTAGGATATTTGTCTTGCTTCTTTTCTTTCTCCTCACTTCCCCACTTTTCCTTTTCTTCTTTTAAAAATTTTCTTCATTCTATTAGGTTTTATCCTTGTATTTCCCTCCATTTTATTTTCCCCTGTGTTTCTCTGTTGTGGATGGTGTTGCCATGTGCTGAGAGTAAGTGCAGCCCTTTGCTCATGGTGGGTGTTCACCTTACCCCTGGGCTTTGCTCCTGGGCCAGCAAATAGAAATTGCACATTGCTGCAGCCATGACCCAAGTGGACATATTGAGGACACTCCTCACACAGCCACGATGCTAGGAACTCTGTGGGTACTCCTCCCACAAGGCCCTCAGAATATGTGCCCCCATACCCTGTAAGGAACAAAAGGTGATAGGACCAGAGGTGAGGGCTGGTGGGACCCTCTTGCCTGCCTCTCTCTGTGTCCTGAATGGAACTGCACCGGTGTCCTAAACAGGATCACAAGCCGTATCAAACTGAACTCAAGGAACACAGCCAATAGCAACAGAGCCCAAGGAAAGCCTTACTACTTCCCCTTCCCATTGTAGGAGAAAGTAAAGAGAGCACAATGCACAGACCCTTCTGTCTACATCACACCACTTGATTACCAGAGGGTCCCCCAGTCTCTTAACAAGCAGAGAACTCAAGTCCTTCACATTATGGAACTCTGTGTCTAGGGTCAGTCCTCACTAGTCACAGCTAGAGATGTAACAGGGCAAAGAGGCCATGGAGTGCAACTGGAGTGGAACTCAGGCACTGCACCCCAAACCATCACCAGCCAACAGCATCAAGAGAAGTCTCCTTACTAAGAGTGGATCAAATAAAAGTGGAAGAGATACCTGGGCATGACAGTGCTTGCCTGTAATCCCAGCAGATCAGGAGACTGAGGCAGTAGGATCACAATTCAAAGCCAGTCTCAGTAACTCAGTCATGCCCTAAGCAATTTAGTGATAGCCTGTCTCAAATGAAAATGCAAAAAACGTGCTGAGGATGTGGCTTAGTCCTTAGTAACTCTCAGTTACAGTCACGGTTGAAAAAAAAAAATCAGAAGAGATGCCCATCCCACCAACAGTGCAAATTATAACACATACACAAAAAGTTTCAGAAAACAAGGCAACTTGACACCTCCTACATTCCATAACTTTCTTGGCACTGATGCCAGACTTCAAAGAAATGAAATGCCTGATGTGGCACACAAAAGGATGATCTTTTAAAAGAACCAATGTAATCCAAGAGAATGTGAAGAGCAGCTGAAAGAATGAAGGAAGTTAATGCAGAATATGATGAGCACTTGAATCTAGAGGGAGATATTTTGAAAAGGAACCCAAGCAGAAATCTTGGAAAGGAGAAGTCAACACATCACATAAAATTTCAGTTGAAAGCCCAATGACAGTCTGTATAAAGCAGAAGACAGAATATCAGTACTTGAGGACAGTTTTGAAAACTAGGACTTATGCACAGCAATGAGGACAAAAAAATAGAAAAGAACACAGGGAATGTAGGAGACATCAAGGACACCATTAATGACTTAACAATTGAATACAAGACATATCACAGGGAGAAGAGCTACAGACTGAGTACAGAGAAAACATATTTGAGGAGTTACGACAGAACATTTGTTAAGCTGGGGGCAACACATGGTCGTGTATGTTTGGGATGCCTTTAGGAGTCCAAATAACAATGAGCACAAAAGAATGTCTCCACCACTGATAATTCCATTGCAGAAAGGACATGAGACTTTTAGTATTACAAGCTGCAGGAAAGGAGCAACAGGTCACATTGAAAGGCAAACCCATTTGCAAAAACAACAGATTTCTCATCAAAAACTCTCAAGGCCAGGATGGCCAGGAGTGATGTGTTGCAAGCACTGAAAGAACAGAGATGACAACCTAGATTACTGCAGCTGGGATGGTAGTGCTTTCAGAATGGAAGAGAAATAAAGACCTTCCAAGATGAGAATAACCTAATGGAATTGATGGCCACTAAACCAGCAGGACAGGAATACTTAATGGACTCCTACACCCAGAATAGGAAGAAAAATGAACATGATTCTGAGAGCCCAGGAAGGAATGAGTGTCCCTAGGAGAGTGGGAACACAATTGAGAAATAAAAAATGGTCACGCATTATCAATTTAGAAAACCCTGGAACATCTGAGTTTAATAAATCAGAAGAAGTGAACACGGTATGCTCAAGATGAGAAAAATGTCAACAAAATTATAAGAAACACTGCACACTTTTCAGAATAACTCTGAGTGCATGTAGTCTTCATTCTTAAAAGATACAGAGGGAGGGATCATATTTTTCAAAAGACACCAAAATATAATGCCCACAAGAAACTCCCCTCCTCCACAAAGGTGAGCAAGACTAGAAAGTGGAAAGATGGAAAATAATATTCCGAGCAAATGGAGTGTGAGGGCAGGAAGTCGCTATACTTACATCTGACAAACACACGTAAAAACAAAGTCAGGCAGAAGAGACAAACAAGATCAATCTATATTCATCAATGGAAGCACATCAGGAGGATTACACAGATGTTTATACACACACACACACACACACACACACACACACACCCAACATTGGAGCAACCAATTTGACCAACACTCTAGACAAAAAGGAAGCCATAGGCCCCAGCACAATAAAACTGAGAGACTTCATTTCCCCCATCTTGTCAGGAGGTAGATATTCCAAATGAACAATCAGCAAGGGAACATCAGAGTTAAGTTGCACTAGAGGTCAAGTGCACTTAACAGATGTCTTCAGAAAATTCCATGCAACACCTATGGGGTACACATTCCATTCACAGTACAAGGACGATTACCCAAGGTAGATCAGGTGTTAGTTCATGAAGCAAGTGTTTGGATATCCAAAAATATTGAAATAATGTCTTGTATCCCTTCCAATCACAATGAAATAAAACTGGAAATCAAGAGCAAGAGTACGTATAGAATCTCATGAACACTTGAAGATTGCACAGCATATCATCAAACAATTGAAAAATCCCAAGAATCATAATATGGAAACACATACTAGAACCTGTGGGATCCATAAGCAGCACCACAGAGAGGAAAGTTTGCAGGAACCTGTACCTATGAGATAAAAAAGAGAAACTTCCAGTAAATAGCCTAAGCATGTCTTGGAAAAACAACACCAAACCAAGTTCAAATTTGTAGAAGGAAAAAATACAAACATAAGGACAGAAATAAATGAATTAGAAGGTAGAGGAGCACCACCACAGATCAAGAGAACAAAGTGGATCTTTGAAATGATAACACAAAGTTGGCAAATTTTAACTAAATTAACAAAAGAGAGATTAATCCAAATCAGTAAAATGAGACCTGAAAAAGGAGATCTTACAACACATATCAAAGAAATTCAAAGAATAATTAGGGAGTATTTTGAATAACTATATGCCAGTATATTGAAAAATCTAGGAGAAACATAAATTTAGAGACCCAAATTGAATCAATAAGTTATAAACATTCAAAGGACACGAGTAAAGAGTAAGGAGATTGCAGCAGGACCAAATTCTTCTGACAAAAAGAAGTTTAGTTCATGATGGAGTTAAAGGTGAATTTTACCAGATTCTAGAAGAAGTACTAACATCATTCTTCCTCAAACTACTTTTAACTGCTTTACAGCCTGAAGCTCCCCAGATCCCAACAGTCCTCCGCTGGCACTGCCTCCACTCCATGGGGCCACTGGGCATCCTGTCTCCTCCACCTGTCTGGCATGCTCTGCCCCTTGAAACCTGTCTAAACTCAGAAGGTGAAGGAACTTGTCTAAACTCAGTCTCCAAGGCTAGAATAATTATGAGCAGAACAACGAGAGGTGGGTGTCCCTGCCCAGGAGTGGAACCAGGTGTTTGTGTTAGATTGAGACGCAGTGGATGCAGTGTAGGTCTCCTAAGTTGCATTTGAGGGCTTCAGGAGAGCCTGCTTCTGGAGCCTTCCTGCTGCTCCTGTAACAGGCAGAGTTCAATTAGACTTGTGTCTTGAGGGACACTCCTGCTGAACTCGTGTGTGTTTGGGAGTCAGTGTGGTGAAGAATCCAAGAGTTTCCACTGGGGTTATTAAAAAGATGATGACACTGGTAAGCAGTCTGCAGATATGAATGGGATGGCAGGAGGCAAAGGTGCTGAAAAAGGGTTCCATCATTTCTCAGGGTCCTCATGGTTAGGAAAGATAAGATTGTTTGTGTTTAGTAGACCAGAAGAGGAGGGGTGGGTATAGGTTGACAGAGAGCCAGTGGCTGATCTTGGGATTACTGCCATAAGCTGTTTTCTGAAGGGTGGATGCCCTGGTCAAATTGAAACTTTGACAAGTTTTCAAGGGGCAGAGCATGCCAGACTCACCATCCTATGGTGGAGGAGATAGGAAGCCCAGTGGCCCCGTGGAGTGGAGGCAGTGCCAGCTGAGGACTGTTGGAGTTTCAGGCTTTAAAGCAGTTAATATTTTATTTTCCCCTTGGACTTTTCTGCTGTCGTCCAGCAGAAGCCTCTCTTTTGGTACCTGATACTGTTGTACCATGAGAAGTGTTTGTGTAAAATGGGAGAGATTGAAACATGGCTTTCCATCCCACTTTCCTGAATTTTGAACCAAAATTTGAGCTATAAAATAGTCATTCATTGACCCACGACTACTGGTTTACCACATACCTATGGTTTAGCCAACATCCCTCTAATCCCTGGGGTCCCTGATGGTAAGAAGCTCAGAGCCCCAACCTTTGCTAGCTATCTGCAGCTTGGACACCTGGGAGCTCCAGGTCCACATGCAGCCAAATCATGCCACCCCAGCCTTGAGCAGTCTAACCTACTCAGCCCTTGGGGCTGACACACAGAAATTCCACAGTGGGTGTCCATGCCAGCACCAAGATACCTTCTGCTGGCAGCCAGGCTGCAAGGTCTGATGGGGCATCTAGTATATCTGCCTCAGTCTCTGTAGCTGCCATCCAGAGGGCAGGGCCTGTGGCCAGCATTTGTCCCAAGAATAGGCAGGCCCAGACAACATGGGACAACCAAGTTTTATCTCCCTTGAGCTGGCAGTGTCAGTGACCTCAAAGGCAACTGGGAGGACACACTTGTCTTCAGGTGTGACATCTTCCATGCAGTAATGAATATCTGCACAAAAAGTAAAGGGACTCCCCAAACCAGACAGTACCATGGGGCAAACTTGGGACAGAACACCTACAGTGCCCCTAACCAGAAGCCCATCATGGGGACCAAGAAACACAAGACAAAGAGCAAAAAGGGTAAGGAAACACTGGTGTTCCTACCCTGAGTGCCACCCCCAAAGCCTGCCCCAATGCCTGAGCTCATCTTGGGGAACCAGCACCATCCCCATAAAGACCACCTCTCCTGGCTCATCTGTGCCTGTGACCTCAATGGGATTTGGGAGACCAGTTTTGCTTCCAGATCTCATATCTGCCTTTTGGGCCATGTGCATCTCCTCCCCAAGAGGAGGGACTCAAAGCACCAGACAGTGCCATGGGGCAAGCTTGGGACAGAGCAATTATAGTACCCCTAGGCAAGCACCACCCTGGGTACCAACGGACACAAGACAAAGCCCAACCAGGGTAAGCGAGCACTAGTGTTCCTATAATTATTCCCATCCCCCAAAGCCTACTTTACAAAGAATTCCTTAAGCTCATCCCAGGGAACCAGCACTACCCCTAGAAAGACCACCTCTACTTGCAAGTATATCCTCACGCCATTAATTGGGTCTGGGAGCCAAGACTTGCTTTCAGATCTCATATCTGCCTTTGGGGCCATGTGCATGTCCTCCCAAATAGAGAAACTGAAAACACAACATAGCACTAACCGGCCAATTTGAGCTTCAACACCTTCAGCCCCGTTAACCAGACCATCCCTGTGGTGACCGGGGACAAAGAACAACCGTGTTCTTGGAGTCCCAGGGTTCACTCCTTTAAGTGCCAAAATACCACTTCTTGCAGAAACCCCTAAGGCCCCTTAGGGCACCAACACTGCCATGAGAAAGGCCACATCAGTACACATCTGTCCTGACCTTTCACCCTGGAAGCTCTGTTTCTCCTGCAGAGTGAAGAGGAACCTGGCTTCTCCTGGAATCAGGAGGTCTCCTGGAAACAGGAGCACTGGGGGAAACTACCAGATCCTCCTCCACCAGGTCAGGACCTACACCTATGGGGTCCAGGAGGAAAATCCTACCCTAAGCCACCATGCACCTTCTCCCTTGCAGAGCCAGGTGTGAACCCTGTTTAGATGCACACCACAGGTCTTCCCCTGACCTCTGTGATCCTGGGGTAAATGGGAGGCTCAGAGACACAGCATCCCATTCCCACTCACTTTCCTGGCAGCTTTGCCCTCAAATCTGGCTAGGAGGAGGAGGGGATCTTATTTGGGCTCACTGGCTTGGGTCCTCACTACTACAGACACAGGCCCTCAGCCTGGCTTTCTCTGGTTTCTTTGTGGTTTGGAGATCTTTTGGGTTCTTTGGGTTTCAGTTATTTGATCAGGGAAAGTGAAAGATGGGGTACAGAGAGTGAGAAGGAATGGAAGGTACACTAGAGGAATCAGACTATTGGGGATGTCTCTGCTGTCATTTGTAACTGTGGTCAATGTTGAGTCCACACTGAAAAGCTCCCTGGGGAGATGTTCACTGACTGCTCTGCCTGTAGCTCTAAAACTGTGAGCACGAAAGAGACGACCACCTGCTAGAACACAACATGAAGGCAAAATGGTGTTCATAAGGGTGGCCCTCAAGGGAGCCACTGGCTGTGGAGGTAAACCTGCAAGTGTGCTGGGAGAGGGCCTGGGAGGAAGGGCCAAAGCAGCAATTGGCAGGCTGGGGAAGAGGGGGACATTGAGGTTGGAAACGGAAGAGTGTCTCTGGGAGGAGAGAGTGGAGCCCACCCACATGCGGGTGGAGGCCTCTATGGTGGAGGTGCTGGGGCGGTGGGAACATGTGTGGCTGAGACCCATTGATGCCAGAGGCCAGGCCCCTCATCGTGCACAGGGGGCCCACGCATGTGCTTTGGGTGCATGGTACAGCTGTCCCTGATGGCCTGGGTCTCACCCATCAGAAGGAGTTGATGTGCTGCAGAGCTTTCTCCTTCTCCTGGCCTAGAAGCAATTAATGGAAAGGCCAGTTTTGGAGGTGGTGGCAGCCTCAGAGGGTCCCCTCAGCTGTGTGGCAGCAGAGGAAACTTTCATTTCCAGGGTTACTAGTGTCCCCATAGATGAGAACTTTTTCCTTGGCAATGGCTGTCCCTCCCTGCCTTCTGCCACCTTCTCACACTGGGCCTTCTTTGGGGGAATCCTTGGGGATGAAGAGCATCCCAGCGGCAGCTCCAATTTGGATGAGCCGGGAGCCCTCCTCTTCAGGGCTGGGAGACCTCGAGTTGAGCTTGTGAGCTTCTGATTGCATTTCTCTGAGCGCAGGAGTTCATACAGGAGGTCAGAAGATCTGCTCTGGTTGCAGAGGACTCCCTGCCGAGCTCCAGACCTGGTCACAGGAAGGCAAGCCTCTGTGGGTCACCAGAGGCCTAAAGGCTGATCGTGCTCCTCCAAAGACATGGGGCCCAGCCCTCTGATAGTCTCTATCTGCAGGTTCTTCCACTTGCTGAGCCAACCCTTGGCCACTGTCTTCAGGGGCTCTGAGCACAGTCTTCCCTGGGCGAGGTCTTGGGTATGCCATGGTGCTGCAAGCTGGCAAGCAGCACCTTCCTGCTCCTGTGCCATAGTAGGTGTCAGGTTGCTGATCGGGGTGTGAGCTGCAGGAAACCTTGAAAGGTGCAGCGGACAGCAACAAGAATCTTCTTCAGACCACCAGGTGGGCAGAGGACACAGGTAATGTTCAGGTCTCCCAGAAAGGATCCAAGGGACTTCAGGACCCAGTACGAGCACCTAGGAGGCACTTTTCTCAACCACCCATGTGCAGTTGGGGAATGCCTGCAAGATGACCTGGGAGTGGTCCCATGACCGGCAACCCAGAGCGACTGACAGTGAAATCAGCGAGCGCTGTGAGCAGCAGGCCTTCTGCTTCTGGCAGGTCCTTGCCCCCAGGGCAGGGGTGAGGGACAAAGCTTGTCCTGGGAACTGCCCATGACAGCTTTTAGGGACGGTGGGATTCAGGAACTCCAGAGGAGAGTGCTGCCAACTCGGTTTCAGACTAAATGGCAGTATCAGACCTGTAGCTTTGGAAGGTATGAGAAGAGAACTCGCCGGTGCGTGCAGAAAACCGTCGACCCAGGGCTCGAGGCAGGGTCGCGCCAGGAAGAGACGAGCGCCCGCTCAACGTCCCTGTGCACGCACCAGATTCAGGAGGGACAGGCGCGGGGAACTGGGTGCCTTGTTGCCTGTAAGGGTCTTGGGTGGACTGTGGAGCGCTGGCACTGGGGCTGCGAATCCAGATCCCGCTGGTGCACCAGCTGACCTAGTGATCATCTGGGAAGGGTGGAAGATGTTGGGTTTGAGGGTGGGCAGCTAAGGCAATGGCAGGGATCCCTCCCCTCCCAGGAGGCGATCAGGATGGCTGCATAGGTGGGCTGGAGTTCGGTGGAGGTGGCGGGCAGCAAGATGGTTGCGCAGCCTCTGGCTGGCAGGTGGAGGGCAGCTCTTGGGGGCGCGGAGCTGGTGGGGACTAGGGTACTACACGCGAGTGTTGGGCTGGCAGTACCTGCATCTCCGATATAGAGACACGCTGCTCCTGCCTCCTCGGGGTGCTCTTCTCTGGTGAGAAGGGCCCTGGCGCGGGCCCCAGTATGAGTGCCCCAGGTGCCACCAAGGGTGGAGCAGTGTGGCGGGCTGGAGCAGGGCAGCAGAGGGAAGCCACCCCTGGGTCTCTGAAGCCGGAAGGAAGGACAGGTGATAGGTGGTGCTCCAGCACAGGACTGGTCCTGCAGGTGTGCAGTGAGCAAGTGTGGATGGCGTTGCCAGGACCTTGCTCGCTGGGTCTGGGACGGGACACTCTATCCTCTCCTGTAGCAGTGAAGGTGTAAGCTGGAGTTTGTGTCTAGCCTGCCCTGGTGAGAGTGGCCAGTGTTGGTTTGACATTTAGGAGCTCTTGAGAATGCGAGGAATCCCTCCGCCAATGCCTGGGCCCCAGAGCTGTCAGGGAGCTGTCTGCTGTCCTGGTTGGGCCTGTCCCCACAGAGGGGAACTGCTGGGGAGGGAGGTACCTGGCTGAGTGGCATCTGTGGTGGCAGCTGTGGAATCAGGGCCTGTGTGTCTTCCTGCGCTTCCTCTGGGAGCACTGGAGGGGACAACTGCTGGGAACATAGGGTGGGTACCACCCAGTGTCTGACTGAGGAGTTCAGCAGAGCAGTCTGCGAGGATCTGGTACCCTGTGTACACAGTCCTTTCCCTAGTCTTGGAAGCCAGAAAAATCAAGCTCATGTGCTCACAAAATCTGATTTTATTCATGTTTGGGCTGCTTTCTTTTAATTTTGGTGTCAAGATTATCCTTTTTTTTTTTTTTTTAGTGTATCTTCATTTTTTTTTTAAGCTATTCTGGGAATAATAGTAGGTCTCCTACTGATCCCACAGTGTAAGCAGTGTTCAGTTTGAGCAGTTCAATCCAACACAGACACCTTACAGAGCTAGAGCACCACTTAGCAGTCACTCTTGGAGGCTCGAGTAGTCACTGGTTCTGGCTTTCTCTGAATGGAGGTCACCCTGCCAGTGTTTGTGTGATTTTTTTCAGCTCAAGCTTCCTATAACCCACCAAGAAGCCCTGCGTGCTCCCCCACCCTCAGCTGCAAAGAACTGCTACTCTTGCTTGCTGGTGGCATGCTGGGCTGGTTTCTCAGCTGGCCAAAATATCAGTGAGACCTGGGCCTGGAGGAGTGAGGCAGCAGGGTGTCTCTGCTGGGGCCAGTGTCCGAGATGGCTGCTCTCGTGCCCTCTTATGCCCACTGGCACTCCCAGGTCCATTGGACCTATGTGTACCCAGTTGCTGACTGGCCATGATGTGGGGTGTCACAGTGCTCAGTGGGCCTGGTGCAGTTATTCCAGGCCCATGAAGCCTCTGGACCCTGGGGGTTGACACTTGCTGGTTGGCTGCAGTGGGGACCAGGGCCCTGGATGGAGCAGAACCACCCATGACCCAGATGGACCATGTGTAGTCACAGACCCATGCTCCACGTTCAGTGGATAAAGAAATGGGAGTCCTGTTGCCAAGAGCATACTCCTGGGCTGAACTGGCTGTTGTCTTGAACCTTCCTCAGGAGTGGCCAGGACCAGGAGCTCCTCTGCCTGTCTGGGTTCAGTGAAGTCATAGTGCTGTTGGTCAGGCTGTCTGTGACATCAGGAGTTACCTGGAGAGCAACTGGATGTTATAGGAGGCCCTAAGTGGGACCCTTGGCACCCAAGGTCCAGAAAGAACCACAGAGGAGAAAAAGCAAGTATAGTTTCCTACCAGGGTCTGAAATTTCCAGGCCTTTGAATCCAAATTTTCCGGGTGCCAGCCTTTTCCATTTTGAGTGTCCTAGTTGTCAAGTGTTTATATTCATTTCACAGCATCGCTAGCACAGTTATGCATTTCATTGAGACAAATCAAAACCAGTGTAGAAGGTATTTGAGCAGGAGGAAATGTTGGGATGGTCAATGGAAGTGACTTTCTGGAAGCTAAACTCAGTGCTATGGTTCCTTATGGAAATTTCTGATAACAGAATCATTTGGAGGGCTGATAATATGGTAGACTTTTCCTTCTTTTCTTTCTTTTTTTTTTTTGGTACTGCATATTGAACACAGGGGTGCATATGCACTGAGCCACATTCCCAGTCCTTTTTTACATTTTTATTAAGAGACAGAGTCAGGCTAAGTTGCTTAGGGCCTTACTAAATTGTTGAGGTGGGCTTTGAACTGGCCATCCTCCTGACACAGCCTCCTCAGCCAATGGCATTACAGGCATGGTAGCTTTGTCTTTCATTTTGGTCAGATATCTTCTGGTTAGTATTTTTCTTAGGGAATGGCCAGGAGGAGGGACAGTGGGTCATACCTAGATTGTTTGTTATTGTAAAGGGCTGGGAGTTGAAGTTTGAATTAATCAAATAGTCTTCTTAAATTATAATGACCTGAGCATTTAATTTATCCAAGTTGTACCTGACTCTCCTCCTGCCTCATGCCACCATGGATCACTGAGTGTTTTCTATGGTCAGAGTTCAGCCATAATCCTTTTCTTGCTTACTAAGATTGGGCTAAAACTTTCTACAGTGACACCTCCCAGGACTGCAGATCTTGACAGGTAACTAAAGCTTTTGTCAGTAGTGCTTTCGAACTCGAAACTACAATATTTGTTAGCAAGTGATTTGTTTTGTATAGGGATGTTGTTCTTTTTTTCTTTAAATATTTTAGTATAATAATATAATTATATGTTAATATTACTTATTTACACTTCAGTTTCTCAACCTGAAATTAATGTTTTCTTTAAAGCTGTCCAAAGAGGTCAGACTGGAAGAGGACCCAGTCACCTGCCACAGTGACCTCATCAGGCATTCCAGCTCATTAGTATTTTTCATTATTTCCTCCTCTTTGTAGAATCACCTCAATAGAATGTGGCTGGAAAAGGTTTATAATTGAAGCGCAATTATAATTGTTTTCAGCAGGACACTGTGGTAGGAGTCCTCCATGCTTCCCCGGTGACCTTGCCATTTTATAGTAGGCAACCCTGGGGATGAGACAGCTATGCATAAGTGATAGGTATCAGCATTCACATCACGAGCTGATGTGGGATGTTCCTCAGCCTATTCTTTTTTTTTTTTATTGTAAACAAATGGGATACATCTTGTTTCTCTGTTTGTACATGGAGTAAAGGCATACCATCTGTGTAATCATAAATTTACATAGGGTCATGTTGTTTGATTCATTCTGTTATTTTTTCCCTTCCTCCCACCCATCCCACCCCTCTTTTCCCTCCATACAGTCATTCCTTCCTCCATTCTTGCCACCCTCCCTAACCCTAACCCTAAACCTAACCCTAACCCTAACACTAACCCCTCCCATCCCCATTATGTGTTATCATCCGCTTATCAGCGAGATCATTCGTCCTCTATTCTTTAAAAAGAAAGGATGTTCAAAAGGAGTTAGTGTCATGAAAACCAAAGGAGCCACCTGCACTTGTCTTTGGGAAGTAGCAGCCTTCTGGGGCAGGCTTCCTGGCTGTACGTAAATAACGTGCCCGCTACACATATGCTAGAAAAGCACTCTTCCATTGAGCCACCCATCTCTATTCGATATTTATGCATTAATTCCTTTAATACGCATGCACCCTTGTTATGTATTTCCATATATAAATGTGGAAATATTTATGCACTTGCATATTATAAATTCCACAGAGTTATTCAGGTACAAATTTGTGGCACTAATGTTATCTTTATCAAACACTAAGCTCTTTTCATATAAATGTGTTCTAAAACAAAGTAAATTTAGGAGAAGTCAAACCACCCAATATATAAAATGCACTGCACACAAATATGTCAGGACTCTAGTAATAATGAGATAACTTATTTGAATTACTCTTTCCATTGCAAAATGATTTTAAAAATACCAGTTATTTTACATTTTAAGATATTATTTTAAAGCATGGACAGCTTATACAATTTTAATGAGCTATCAAAATGTGAGGAGAAAAAAGGAAGCCTGAGGGATAAGGACATTGCCTTAGTAGCTGCAAATTGCTGATCCCTGCAAATATGAATGTCTGAAAAATTGAGATTGAATTAGGAATCAGAACCCAGGAGTAGCCTGTGTTAAGAAGTCTGAACAAGAGTCCTTTCCTCAAAGATGGAGATCATGGAGGTCCTGTACTTCAGAGTGAAGCCAACCAGATAGAAAGTACCATGGCATGGGTCTAGTTCTTGGGTTTGCGCATCTTTATGACTCAGATAACCTCAAGATTTAAACATGGCTTCAAATAGTCCTACTCATGGTCTGCCCCACATGTTATCAAAAAACAAATTCAAATCCTTTATAAAAATATCTTCAGCCAAAACCTTACAGTATTCTGAGAGACCACGAGTCAGAATAAGCCAGAATTTACAAAATCAACATAAAACAAAACAGTTTAAACATTGAACAATATCAAATGCTATAAATATTTTACTGTTTGTAATTTCAATAAAAAGTAAAATAATTACAGAGGAAATATGAAAATATATTTTAGAAGAAATAAATAGAACTTTTATGTTCAAATATTTCATTGGATTATCTTATTGACAAGTTTTCTGCATATTTTTTATTTGTTCTAATCAGTTATACATGACAATGCATTCCGACACATCATACATAAATGGAGTACAGCTTCTCACTCCTCTGGTTGTATATGATGTGGAATCACACACATTTGTGTAATTATAAATGCACATATGGCAATAATGTACAATTCATTCTACTATCTTTCCTACCCCCATATTCCCTTCCCTCCTCTTTGTCTAGCCCCAAGCACATCTATTTTTCCCTAGGTTCCCCCACTTATTGTGAATTAGCATCCACATATCAGAGAAAACTCAGCCTTGGTTTTTGGGGGTTGGCTTGAAATAAATGAAATTTTTAAAAAATGAAATATAATTACTCAAATTTTTAAAAAATATTATTATTTGCCCCCAGATCAGATGTAGAAGAATCAATATACAGAAATGTAGGCCAGGAGAAATTTACATTTTAGCATGGAGAGAAAAAAGAAAACAATAGATACACAGATAAAGAAATGAATGATTATGATAGAAACATATTAAAATTAATACACTGGAAATTTTGGTATCTTTAAAATAAAATCCCTAGTCATCCAAGAAAGCATGTCTATTAAATAGTTACTCTGACCCTCATTGAATTACTTTTCCTTCCAAGGCAAATGTAGAATGATCTTTTGATATCAGCCTTCTTTTTTATATTGTTTAGCATAACCAAATCTTGCTTGTAAATAGGCAATTGTTTCTTATTTTTAAATATGAAATTTATGGTTATGTATTGAATTATATAATCTCTGAGTATGCTAAAATCATTCATATTTTATTTACTTTCTTGGGCTAATCCTGCTTCCTTAGTGTTTATTTTATTTTTAAGATAGTGTTACTTTCATTTTATTATTTTTATTTAAATATTGTGTAATTCTCCAATTTTCTGTCGTATTTGTTTGTGAGGGTTTTGATTAAGCATTATTGGTAGATGAAATTTTCTTCCTCCACTCACATAAGAATCTGTCGCTCAAGTAATTGAAGTTTTTAATTATTAAAACACCTGGCATGCCTTCTGGGCTTCAGTTTTCTTTTCAGGGGTCAGCACACAAGTCTTTTGAAAGTGGGGACATCTCCACCCTGCATGCTTGCCACAAGCAACTCGACTCTTCTCAGTGAATTCTAATGCTTGGGAGTGCCTGTCTGCGAGCTCGTCATTTATACAATTACATGGGGTCTTTCATCTAAGAGCAAAAACATAAAGGAAATATTGACTGAGTGTGGGATGGGAAATAATTTTTAATAATTTTCATGGCCTACTCTTCAAAATGTAGCAAAGCCAATATTTCTGATTTGGAGATAATTTTTAATTCAAATAAAAGTGTCACTTGGTAGAAATTTATCATTTTTGCTGATCTGGGAACATGGATCCCTGACCTCTATTAGGATTTTCTACCAGTATATTTGCACATGATTTACGTACATGTGCACGCATGCATGTTTTTTCTTTATGCTTGTATGTGTGCATGCTTGCCTTATTTTTTGTTTGGAAAAAATAGAGTAAATGCACAGAACTTAATATTTCTATTTAATGAATTTTCTCAAATACAGAAACCAATTAACCAGTACCCCAGTAAATATAAATATCATTGGTTCATCTGTGAAGAGACATTTTAATCTTTTATACTATATTAAGACTTTTTTTATGGTCTAGAATATGTGGTCCTTTTAAAATGGTCTATGTAAGCTTGATAAACTGTTCATGAAACAATTTCTATAATTGAATATTACATAGATTGGTTGGTAGTATTAAAATATTGCAATGTTTTCTTTTGCCCCTTTGGTAATTTTTTTTTTATTGTAAACAAATGGGATACAACTTGTTTCTCTGGTTGTACATGAAGTAGAGGCATACCATTTGTGTAATCATACATGTACATAGGGCAATGATGTTTGATTCATTGTGTTAATTTTCCTTCCCTCCACCCCTCCAACCCCTCTTTTTTCTCTATACAATCCATCCTTCCTCCATTCTTGCCTCCCTCCCACCCCCCATTATGTATCCTCATCCGCTTATCAGCAAGATCATTCGTCCTTTTGTTTTTTTTTTTTTAATTTATCTCAGGTATTTATTATAGTAATGAAAACCTAACACAATATATAAAGGATTTTCTGTAGTACCTAGTCCTCTGTACTAATATTATTACCATCTTGATCACTCTTACTATGTGATCCAGCAATTTGCACTCCTTGGTATTTAGCCAAGTGAGCTGAAACGTAAGCCTACACAAAAACCTGTACATGGATGCTTAATTCAAATCCAAAGGTACCTTTTTGTAAGTGAATAGATAAATAAATTGTGATACTTCCATACAATAATAAAAATAATTTTGTTAAAATACACACACATACACACACACACAAAAACCACCCCACAGAGGAACCTTAAATGCATATTGCTAAGTAAAACAAGTCAATCTGAACAGGCTACATTTTATGATATTCTGTAGATGGTCAAACCATAGAAATAGTAAAAAGATCATTGATTGTCAGTCTTGGGATGGTGAAAGGTGGGGGATGAGTAAAGGGAGCACTGGGAATGCTTTTAGGGCTGTGAAACTGTTATTCTGTATGATATTGTAATGGGTGACATGTCATGCATTTGTCAAAATTTATAGAATATACAACATAGATTGAATGCTAACATAAACTACGGACTTTAGTTAATAATTATGTATCAGTATTGCCCCATGAATTGCAACAAATGTACCACACAAATCCAAGATGTAGATATAGGGAAATTGGAGAGGGGGGATAGGACATATGGAAACTGTATTTTCACCTTTTTCTGTAAATCTAAACTGTGCCAGAAAATGTCTACTAATTGAAAATTGAAACTAACAAATCTTTTTGTCTTATCATTTCTACATGTTACTTCACACATTTAGAAAGGCCTTCTCCATTATACAAATTAAAAAAAATTCTACTCTAGTTATTTTTTGTGGTTTCATCATTTTAACTTTAATGAACTCTATTTTTAGGACAGTTTTAGAAGTACAGAAAATTTGGAAAGATATTACAGAAAATTGCCATATAATATGTACGTAATTATCCCTAACACCTTACTAACACCTTAATTAGAATGGTACATTTGTTAAAATTAATGAACCCATGTTTTTTTTATTGTAAACAAATGGGATACATGTTGTTTCTCTATTTGTACATGGAGTCAAAGCATACCATTTGTGTAAACATAAATTTACATAGGGTAATGTTGTTTGATTCATTCTGTTATTTTTTCCCTTCCCCCCAACCCCTCCCACCCCTCTTTTCCCTCTATACAGTCCTTTCTTCCTCCATTCTTACCACCCTCCTTATCCCTAACCCTAAACCTAACCCTAACCCTAACGCTAACCCCTCCCACCCCCCATTATATGTCCTCATCCGCTTATCAGCGAGATTATTCATCCATTAGTTTTTTGAGATTGGCTTATCTCACTTAGCATGATATTCTCCAATTTCATCCATTTGCTCGCAAATGCCATGATTTTATCATTCATCATGGCAGAGTAATATTCCATTGTATATATATATATATATGCCAGTTTCTTTATCCATTCATCAACTGAAGGGCATCTAGGTTGGTTCCACAATCTGACTATGGTGAATTGAGCAGCAATGAACATTGATGTGGCTGTATCTCTGTAGTATACTGATTTTAAGTCCTTTGGGTATAGACCAAGGAGTGGGATAGCTGGGTCAAATGGTGGTTCCATTCCAAGTTTTCTAAGGAATCTCCATACTGCTTTCCAGAGTGGCTGCACTAATTTGCAACCCCACTAGCAATGGATGAGTGTACCTTTTTCCCCACATCCTCGCCAACACCTATTGTTGCTTGTGTTCTTGATAATCGCCATTCTAATTGGGGTGAAATGGAATCTAGGGTAGTTTTGATTTGCATTTCTCTTATTACTAGAGATGTGGAACATTTTTTCATATGTTTGTTGATTGCTTATACATCTTCTTCTGTGAAGTGTCTTCTGATTTCCTTAGCCCATTTGTCGACTGGATTATTTGAATTCTTGTAGTAGAGTTTTTTGAGTTCTTTATATATTCTGGAGATTAGTGCTCTATCTGAAGTATGATTGGCAAAGATATTCTCCCACTCTGTAAGCTCTTTCTTCACATTGCTGATAGTTTCCTTTGCTGAGAGAAAGCTTTTTAGTTTCAATCTATCCCAGTTGTTGATTCTTGCTTTTATTTCTTGTGCTATGGGAGTCCTGTTAAGGAAGTCTGATCCTAAGCCAACAAGTTGAAGATTTGGACCTACTTTTTCTTTTATAAGATGCAGAGTCTCTGGTCTGATTCCAAGATCCTTGATCCATTTTGAGTTGAGTTTTGTGCAGGGTGAGAGATAGGGGTTTAATTTCATTCTGTTGCATATGGTTTTCCAGTTTTCCCAGCACCATTTGTTGAAGAGGCTATCATTTCTCCATTGCATATTTTTGGCCCCTTTGTCTAGTATGAGAAAATTGTATTTATTTGGGTTTGTGTCCACGTCCTCTATTCTGTACCATTGATCTACCTGTCTATTTTGGTACCAATACCATGCCATTTTTGTTACTATTGCTTTGTAATACAGTTGAAGATCTGGTATTGCAATACGCCCTGCTTCACTCTTTCTACTGAGGATTGCTTTAGCTTTTCTGGGTTTTTTATTCTTCCAGTTGAATTTCATAATTGCTTGCTCTATTTCTGTAAGGTACATCATTGGGATTTTAATTGGAATTGCATTGACTTTGTATAGCACTTTAGGTAGTATGGCCATTCTGACAATATTAATTCTGCCTATCCAAGAACATGGGAGATCTTTCCATCTTCTAAGGTTTTCTTTAATTTCTTTCTTTAGTGTTCTGTAGTTCTAATTGTAGAGGTCTTTCACCTCTTTTGTGAGATTGATTCCCAAGTATTTTATTTTATTTTTTGATGCTACTGTGAATGGGGTAGTTTTCCTAATTTCTCTTTCTGAAGATTCATCACTTATGTATAAAAATGCGTTGGATTTATGAGCATTGATCTTGTAACCTGCTAATTTACTGAATTCACTTATGAGTTCTAAAAGTTTTCTGGTGGAATTTCCAGGTTCCTCTAAATATGTAATCATGTCATCAGTGAAGAGGGATAGTTTGAGTTCTTCTTTTCCAATTCATATCCCTTTAATTTCTTTGGTTTGTCTAATTGCTCTGGCTAGAGTTTCAAGGATGATGTTGAATAGAAGTGGTGAAAGAGGGCATCTCTGCCTTGCTCCAGTTTTTAGGGGGAATGCTTTCAGTTTTTCACCATTTAGAATGATATTGTCCATGAGCTTAGCATAGATGGCCTTTACAATGTTAAGGAATGTTCCCACTACCCCAATTTTTTCTAGTGTTTTGAGCATGAAAGGATGCTGTATTTTATCGAATGCTTTTTCTGTATCTATTGAAATAATCATGTGATTCTTAACTTCAAGTCTGTTGATATGGTGAATGACATTTATTGATTTCCAAATTTGGCCTTTTCATGATATCCCATAATTCTTGTAGATTCTGTTCATGATTTCTTACCATCTTCTCTGTTTGGTCAACTATGTTTTCAAGATAAAATATTCTGTCTTCAATGTCTGAGGTTCTGTCTTCCAGGTGTTCTATCCTATTGGTTATGCTTGCTATGGAGTTTTTAACTTTATTGTTTCCTTCATTTCAAGGATTTCTGTTTGTTTTTTTTTCAGTATCTCTAACTCTATTGAAAGGATATCTTGCTTCCTGTATTTGCTCTTTTAATTGTTGATTGGTGTGATTATTTAATGCCTGCATTTGCTCTTTCATCTCCTCCTTCAATGCCTGCATTTGCTCTTTCATCTCCTTGTTTGCTTCCCTGATTGTTTTAATTATGTACATTCTGCACTCCCTTTCTGACATTTCTTCTGCTGTGCTGTCATTGGGTTTTATTGATATAGTATCTAGGTTTGTTTGGGACATTTTCTTCCCTTGTTTTCTCATATTGGTCAGATGTCAGTGGGCCTCTGTGATATTGCAGATTTCCTCTATTTGCTTATAGTGTCCCTGTAGATTTCCAGTGTATCACCTCCCAGCTTTCAGTAGCCTGAAGTCTTGGAGGATCTTGATAGTGCAGTGCTTCCAAAGAAACCTGCCCCTAGCCCGCTACTGGTTCCAGGGCTTAGAGCTGGTTCTGTGCAGAAAGGCTCTCACTGGGTGGCCTGCTCTGAGAAGCTGGCCATGTGGGAGGAGCCCACTGCCAGAGTGAGCAGGGCTACCTGGGGGAGACCCTAGCTGCCCTGCCCTCTGAATAGCCGCCCCTATCCAGGCCTGCCGCCCAGGCCGAGCTTCACCCGGTGTGGGAGACTTACCCCGTGGCTCTATTTTAGTCCGAGTCTCTCAATGCCTCCCCTTCTTGAATCCTGGCTTCTGGAGCGACTGGAGACGTAGTCACCCTCTAGTCCGCCATCTTGGGTCACCCCATTCGTCCTTTGTTTTTTCGGGATTGGCTTATCTCACTTAGCATGATATTCTCCAATTTCATCCATTTGCCTGCAAATGCCATAATTTTATTCTTTATGGCTGAATAATATTCCATTGTGTATATATACCACAGTTTCTTTATCCATTCAACTGAAGGGCATCTAGGTTGGTTACACAATCTGGCTATTGTGAATTGAGCTGCTATGAACATTGATGTGGCTGCATCACTTTAATAAGCTGATTTTAAGTCCTTTGGGTATAGGCCAAGGAGTGGGATAGCTGGGTCAAATGGTGGTTCCTTTCCACATTTTCTAAGGAATCTCCAAACTGCTTTCCAGAGTGGCTGCACTAATTTGCAACCCCACCAACAATGGGTGAGTGTATCTTTTTCCCCCATATCCTCACCAACACCTATTGTTGCTTGTATTAATTAATGTTTATTTAGCTATTATTTATTTTGAGCTGAATGTTAAAAATCTCCAATTGCCACTGCAAGTTTTCTGTTTGTTTAGTTCTGTTTATTTTTATTTGTATTTGGACACTAAGTTGCAGGTATAAATGCACTGAGGATTGCAATGCATTTCTTAAGAGTTTACCCTTTTCACATTGTAAAACTATTGGATTTCTTTATATGTTGTTTCCACATAATTATTGGTGCATTGTAGTTGTGAACAATGGTGGGATTTGTTGTTACATTTGGCCAATATCACTCCCCAGAATTTCCCCTTTTCCCTTCTCCTCCCCTCTCCTTGCTTCCTTTACTCTACTCTACTGTGGGACTTAGATTTTCATGAGCCACTCTCTCTTACCCCAACTCCGCCTTTCTTTTCCTTTTCCCTCTCTAGCTTCCACATGTGACTGTAGCCTTCTGTGTTTGGCTTATCCTGCTTAACATGCTGGTCTCAAGTGCCACACATTTCCCTGCACGTGGCATAATTTAATTTTCTTCATGACTGAATAAAACTGCATTGTGTATATATGCCACATTTTCTTCATCTATTCTTTGTTGATGGATACCTAAGCTGGTTCCTTTAAACTGTATCCTTTAATCTCTGCAAACTCAGCCTCTTTGAAAGCGTATGCTGTCTACATTATCCTTCTTATGATTACTGCTTCCTGGCATTCCTTTCTTCCTTTTATTTTTCATGTATTTCTATCTGTATACTTCAAGTGCATTTACAATAGATAGCATACAGTTTGTCATATTTCTTTCTTTTTTTTTAATTTAAACATCATCTGGTTTTTATTGTACTTGAAGTACTAGGACACTGTGAAACTTACCCTTTGGCTGTGTGCTGTACTGTCAATCCAGCTTTATTTGACATGGAGCATACTTAAGTGTTACATGGTGGCCTTCCTCCTCTTGTTATTAGCCTGCAACATCTAAAGTGATTAATTTCTCTTTTTTTTATTAAAATATTTTTTATTTTTACAGACTGCATTTTGATTCATTGTACACAAATGGGGTACAACTTTTCATTTCTCTGGTTGTACACAACGTAGATTCACACCATTCATGTAACCATACGTATACATAGGGTAATACTGTCTGTTTCATTCTACTTTCTGTCCCCCACTCCCTCCCACTCCATTTTCTTCTACACCATCCAAAGTTCCTTCATTCTTCTCTTCCCTCTGCTACCCCTCATTATATATTGTCATGCACTTATCAGAGAAGACATTCGGCCTTTGGCTTTTTGGGCTTGGCCTGTTTCACTTAGCATGATATTTTCCAACTTCATCCATTTACCAGCAAAGGCCATAATTTTATTCTTCTTTATGGCTGAGTAATATTCCATTGTGTGTATATACCACAGTTTCTTTATCCATTCATCAACTAAAGGGCATCTAGGTTGGTTCCATAATCTAGCTATTGTGAATTGAGCTGCTATGAATATTGATGTGGCTGCATCACTTTAATAAGCTGACTTTAAGTCCTTTGGGTATAAACCAAGGAGTGGGATAGCTGGGTCAAATGGTGGGTTCATTCCAAGTTTTCTGAGGAATCTCCATACTGCTTTCCAGAGTGGTTGTACCCATTTGCAACTCCAACAGCAATGTGTGCCTTTTCTCCCACATCCACACCAACGCTTATTATTGCTTGTGTTTTTGGTAATAGCCATTCTAATTGGAGTTAGATGAAATCTTAGGGTGGTTTTAATTTGCATTTCTCCAATTACTAGAGATGATGAGCACTTTTTCATATATTTGTTGATCATCTGTGTATCTTCTTCTATGAAGTGTCTGCCCATTTCCTTAGCCTATTTACTGATTGGGTTCTTTGTATTTTGGGTGTAAAGGTTTTTAAGTTCTTTATAAACTTTGAAGATTAGTGCTCTGTCTGAAGTGTGTTTGAAGATTTTCTCCCACCCTGTAGGCTCTCTTTTCACATTATTGATTGTTTCCTGTGCTTAGAAAATACTTTTTAGTTTGAATCTCTCCCATTTATTGATTCTTACTTTTATTTCTTGTGCTGTGGGGGTCTTGTGAAGGAAGTCTGGTCCTAAGCCAACGTGATGGAGATTCGGGTCTACTTTTTCTTCTATTTGGTGAAGGGTCTCTGGCCTCATTCCTAGATTCTTGATCCATTTTGAGTTGAGATTTTTACAGGACTTTTATCAACATGCATAAATCTAAAGCATTTTTATACATAAGCAATGAAACATCTGAAAGGGAAATGAGGAAAATAACTGTTTTGTCATATTTTATTCCATCTGAAAATTTTTATCTCTTGAGTGTCTTTTGTGTTGAATTATGCACCCCTCAAAGTTATGTTGGAGTACCAACCCCAACAATTAATTTGAACCTTATTTAGAGAAAGGGGGTCTCTATATAGTTAATCATGTTAAGATCAGGACTTTAGGGTGGGCTTTAATCTAATGTGATTTATGTTGTTGCAGAGAAGGAAAATTCGGAAGAACACCTTGTAAACAACAACAACAACAAAATTCTACAAGCCAAGAAGGGACATATAGAATCTATTTTTCTTCATACTTTCTAAGGGACTAAAACCTTCATTTCTAACAGATAGCCTCCTTCACTGTGAGATAATACTTTTCAGTCTTTAAGCAAACCACTGTGTACTTTGTTATGGTAGCTGTAGCAATCCAATGTAAGTATTTAGTCCACTAATATTTAATCATTGATGTGGATTTACTTAAATCTACCACGCTACTCTCTGCTTATTTGGATTTTCATTGTTGTTGTTGCTATAACTTCAATTTTCCATTCTTGCCTGAGAACAAGTAAATATCCTAATTGTTCCATTTAAATTGCAAATTTTTAAAATCCTCTGTATATGTAGTGCTATTTGAGGTTCGTGGGTTTATACATTAAAATCTTTTATAGGATTTTGAAATCACTAGCAAAGACCTCTTTAAAGATAGGTTTTTTTTCTTCCCACTTTTCTCACTCTCTTTCTTCTGGGACTTCATAATTTGCATATGATTTTTGGTGTCATGTTATTCTATGTGACTCAGTCCTTTATTTTACTAAGTTTAAAGAATCTGTTTTCAGTGTCATTTGTCTTTTAATCCTGATAGCTGTAATCAGATAGCAAACCTTGCCAGTGATGTTTTCATTGTATATATTGCACTTAGCTCTAGAATGTTGTGTTTATAATGTATTTTTCCTGCTACCACTGTGACCATTTTTACTTCAATCTTAAGACATATTTAGATGATGAACCTATTAACTTCAACACCTGAGAAAATAAATCTATAATTACTGCTTTTCCCCTAGTTTATAAAAGTATTCTGTTTATTGTATAACTCCTGCTGTTTTATTGGTTGCTATAAACTTTGGGTAATACATTGTAAAAGAAAGCTGGATATTGTCTTTTTATGAAGAATCTTTTGATTTTGATTCATTGTATACAAATGGAGTACAACTATCATTTCACTGATTGTACACGAAGTAGAGTCATAGCATTTTCATATTCATACATGTACATAGGGTAATGATGTTTGTCTCATTCTGTTATCTTTCATTTCCTCCACCCCCTGCCCACTCCTCATTTCCCTCTTTACAAATCCATCCTTCTTCCATTATTCCCTTACCTCCTCTACCCGCCCCATTATGTATCATCATCCACTTATTAGAAAAATCATTTGGCCTTTGGATTTTGTGGATTGGCTTATTTCACTTAGCATGATATTCTCCAACTCCATCCATTTACCTGAAATGCCATAATTTTATTTTTCATTATGACTGAATAATATTCCATTGAGTATATATACCATGGTTTCTTTATCCATTCATCAACTGAAGGGCATCTAGGTTGGTTCCACAATCTAGCTATTGTGAATTGAGCTGCTATAAACATTGATGTAGCTGTGTCACTTAGTATGCTGATTTTAAGTCCTTTGGGTATAGACCAAGAAGTGGGATAGCTGGGTCAAATGGTGGGTCCATTCCAAGTTTTCTAAGGAATCTCCACACTGCTTTCCAGAGTGGCTGTACAAATTTGCAGCCCCACCAGCAATGTATGAGTGTACCTTTTTCCCCACATCCTCGCCAACACATATTGTTGCTTGTATTCTTGATAATTAGCATTCTAATTCGGGTGAGATGGAATCTTAGGGTAGTTTTTATTTGTATTTTTCTTATTACTAGAGATGTTGAACATTTTTTCATATATCTGTTGATTGCTTATAGACCTTCTGTGAAGTGTCTTCTGATTTCCTTAGCCCATTTGTTGATTGGATTATTGTATTAGCGTAAAGTTTTTTGAGTTCTTTATAGATTCTGGAGATTAGTGCTCTATCTGAAGTACGTGTGGAAAAGATTTTCTCCCACTTTGTAGGCTCTCTCTTCACATTACTGATGGTTTCTTTGCTGAGGAAAAACTTTTTAGTTTGAATCTATCCCAATTATTGATTCCTTTTATTTCTTGTGCTTTGGGAGTCATATTAAGGAAGTCTGGTCCTAAGCCAACATGATGATTGGACCTACTTTTTCTTCTGTAGGGTACAGGGTCTCGGGTCTTATTTGGAGGTCCTTGATCCATTTTGAGTTGAGTTTTGTGCAGGGCGAGAGATAGGGGTTTAGTTTCATTTTTCTGCGTATACAAATTGGTGCAGCACTCTGGAAAGCAGTATGGAAGCTCCTTAGAAAACTTGGAATGGAACCACCATTTGACCCAGATATCCCAATCCTTGGCCTATACCCAAAGGACTTAAAATCAGTATACTACAGTGATGCAGTTACATCGATGTTTATAGCAGCTCAATTCACTGCTAGATTGTGGAATCAATCTAGATGCCCTTCAACAGATGAATGGATAAAGAAACTGTGGTATATATACCCAATGGAATATTATTCAGCCATAAAGAAGAAGAAAATTATAGCATTTGCAGGTAAATGAATCTAGTTGGACTCATAGAAGGAACATGCTGCTTTGCCATGTTGGGACAGAGAAGCATGAATGTTTAGCAAGAAACAAGGGGATTTCCTGCCAAAGTTTCTATTGCTAAGCATTCCTAGCATGCTCAAGAGATTATGCAAATGTCTTTTTTTTTCCTGCAACAACAAAAAAAGTGAAAAAAATGGCCCCATTTTACAAAACTATTATTTTACATTTTGCAATAACAACAGGCTGTAATTTTATAATGAGCGTAAATGTGGAAGTTTTTGAAATGCAGTTTACTGCTAAATGCACTGTGATATCTTCATTCTACAAGTAAAAATGTAGCTGTAATATATACACTTCAGAAAATTTTCTCATTTTGGGTCTCAGTATTAAAAGAACAAATCAAGTGAGGTTGGAAATCAAATCTATTGTCTATGATGTGCTTCTCCACAATTATTTATATACATTTGAATTATTTCACTGCAATTACCTAGTTCAGGGTTTTCTATAATCTCAATTTTACCAGGATTGAAAAGGACACAAAACTTTCTTCCAAAATATTGAATGAGTTTTATTTGTAGAGAAAAAGACCCTGATGTTTCTGACTACAGAATTATGTAAAATGACACACTTTTGTGTCAGTTTTAGAAACAAGAGAATCTTTATAAAGCTTGGTTTTGGAACTGCCCTGAATGAATGGAAATATCTGACTCAGATGGTTATTTGAAAAAAATTACTGTACAATAAGTATAAGTAAATAATATTAATTCTAAAATATAGCTATTTGTTGGCAATAAGATAAAGATGGATATTAAAATTTGAGGATGAAGGAAAAAATAGAAACTTTTGGGAAATACTTACATTCAGATAAAATAGTTTTTACATGTTCTCATTAGACTGATAAAAGCAGTGTAACTTTCCTCCCAGTTGTGCCCAGGTGTTTCTTTCTCAGTAGGCTTTCTCTTAATGGGGAAAAAAATTCATGTGATACATTGTGTGTTTCCAAGTGTCCGTGGAACAAAAATCCCTATTTAGAGCCATGGGGACACATGACCTACAGTGGTGAGGCCACAAACAGCTGAAGATTCCTTGTCTCTGTGGCTTCATGCTACAACAAATAAGCTAGCCGGATAATTTTCTAATCTCACTCTTTTGCCAGACTAGGATATTATATGTAGACCAGCAAATAAAAGGTCTTACAGTGAATCAAACTTTCATAATTTTCACATATTTTTATTACTTAAAAATACTTTCAATAATTGTTTTGAAATTAATTTTATTTTCCATTGATATATAAAAACATAAAAATGTACATTTTATTGGGGTGACATATGATGTTTTGATACATGTATACATAATGCAGTGTTTAAATTAGGCTAAATATATCTGTGTCCTCAAACATTTATCATTTTTATGGTGCAAACATTCAAATTACTTTCCTCTAGCTTCTTTTGTGTTGTTTTCCTGGTGATGGAGTTTGAACCCAGGGATGATTCAGTACTGAGTTAGGCCCTCAGCCCTTTCTTATTTTTTATTTTGGGATGGTTTTGATAAGTTGCTGGGACAGTCCTTGAACTTGCAATCCCCCTCCTTGGGGCCTCCCAAGTAGTGAGGGTTAAGGCATCTGCCACCCCACCCATCTCTTCCAGCTTTTTGCAATGTACAATTCATTATTGTTATCTATAGCCATCCTTCCAGGCAATAGAGCACCAGAAATTCTGGATTAAACTGTGACTTAGGACCCACTGACCTACCTTTTCCCATCCCTCCCACCACAACTCCCCAATCTCTGAAGGAACTTTCTGAGGGAAGCATAGTTCAATTGCCAATTTTCCAAATAAGAAAGAAAAATGAAGAATAAAGAACAAATTGTTAAGTTGATATGCGAGTCTACAATATAACTCTAGATATAGGTAACTTGAATAATGCATAACTTTTCAGTGTTCCAAATAAACAATACAAGATAGTTAACATTTACTTTCATCGCTTTGACAAGTGTAGTAATTCTGTTGTATTCCAGTCCCAGGTTACAGGTTGGGATGTCCTGGAGCTGCCTACACCCAGGCCCATGTTGTCCTTTAACAATTTCTCTGCAATTATTGTGCTTCCTCATGTTCCTCTCTGTGCATCTGGGTGAGGCAGCTTCCCAGGAGGTATTAGGGTTTCATTGTGACTAAACATGATTAAATATGTCATCTTTATTTCTTGCTTTAATTGATGCTTTAAGTAATGGATAGAATGAAAGATTATGATAATCTCATTTTTTCACTGGTTTAAAATGGACTAAAATTGTATTTAGAATTTTACCCATAGAAATATGATCATGTTTTTAAATGAAGGGAGCATATTAAAGAGGCATAATGAAGGTGCATATTGAAACAGAGTAGGAAAAGGGTAGATTAACAATTGACATCAAGACAGAGAATCCAGATCAGTTTGCCTCCTGGACACCAACAGAAGCATCCAGTGGGCCCTCTGCTCACTCTTTGTGGCTTTGCCTCCCACCTGAGTGCACAGTCATCAGTCACTTGCAGTCACTTGTCTGCTTTTACATTATTAAAAGATTCAACTACTTTCCCAGCAACACGAGCATCGCTGCTTCCATTTCCTTTGATGTGATGCTGTGGACACAAGAATTTCAAGTACAGTGGGAAGAATACCAGATCCAATATTAGTCCTAGCTCTGTCAACTTGTGGGCAGCCTTGGACACACATTCTTTCCTATGCCTCAGTTTCCTCATCTGTCAAGTGGAACGAGCATCCTTAAGTTCAGTTATGTCTGTGTGCACCTACATCCCCTGACCACAGCCGGAACTCATCCCAGCCCACCAGGCTCAGCTTCTGTCTTGGCCACAGGTTTTCTCATGATTCCCTTCCAGCAGGCTCTTTTGATGTTCACTTTTTATTTAGGATCAAGTTTTTCAAATCTTTTCTCAGTTTCCTCTTGTGAGAAATAGACAGTCCAGTGGTCTATTTTCAAAATACAGTATTTAGCCTTCAGTGTCATATTGGGATATAAGAAAGGCAGTCAGAGGGGAAATAGCAGAGTGCAAAGTGACAAAATAGCACCAGAACCCATGGATGTGGCAGATCCAAAATCCATCACCTGAACATCCCCTTGACAAACAGGTAGGGGAAGGGGTCAGTCTGACCAATAGAGATAGAAACCTCTCTGTTAAGAAAAGAGTAATTTAGGTAAGTAAGAGGTACACAGGTGTCAGAATGCATGCACCCCAAGAATACTTTCCCGCCACAAGAGAACAGAGGAAGGGAAGAACAACTGCAGGTATACGTCCTTAAAATATCTCAATTAGCCAATTTTATATATTGTACCCCTGAATTTGTTTTAATAGGTCAAGGGTCAGAGCTGCCTTAGGGATAAAAACAGGTGGACTGCCCACCCAGGTGTGATTGCTCTGCAGACCTTTTTTGGTAGCACACCCTTCTGCAGAAGTACTTTGCTTTTGCCTCGATGAGCTACTTCTGAGCATGAGTCTGATTCCTCATGACACCCAACATGTCTAATATTCTGACATCTGAAAAGTTGGGTGTTGTAATTCATGTCATTCTTTTTCTGATGACCATAAATACAAAACCACATCTCCTAAACTTTGATGAGCTGAATGTGGGTGTGCTGACCAGAAGTGAGCAACAGAGAATAGGCACAGTTCCCCTTCCTGATATTCTGTGTGGTCACACCCTGGCTTGTGCCCAGGCAGCCTGCAGGAACCTCAGGTCCACTGGCAACCACTGCAACAGCAGCCACCTATTTCTTCCCTTGCCTTCTTCACAAGTCCTAAACAGACCAATAGAAATTCATCAGTCACTGTAAAGGAGAGGACACCTGGTCCCCAGGGTGAGAGGCTAAGAAATTTCTGGGGACCACCTGCACACTGGAGGAAGTAGTCTGAGTGAGAGGGGAAGTCACTGTACATTTGAGCAGAGTAACATGATCTAGTCATAAAAGGATCATTTTGGCTACTGATAAAGATAGGAATAACTAAATAGTGCCAAGGCACCAAGTCAGGACCACTGGTACAACCTACTGGGATGCTGAGCTGGCCTTGATTAGGAAATGGCTTTCAATCTGAGCTGATCATTAATGAAGCAAGCTGTCTCAGGAGGTGGTAAGTAATTCCCTGAGTCAAAGGAACCATGGGGGACGGGTTACTGAGTAGGGAAGTTGTGCCCTCAGTACTCAAGCATCTGATAGAACTTGGATTAGACAACTCTCCAAGTCTCTTCCAACTGGAGATAATGTGGTTCTGGGAAATCAACTGAAAGGACTAGGTAGGGATGGTTGACCACCTGGGAAGATAAGGAGGTGTACAGTGGTGGAAATGTGGGGAGAGGCACTACTGAGTGAAGGAGCAGCATAAGCCAAACTCCAGAGGTGAATAAACAGGGTCTTTAGGGAATCTGACCTTACCAAAAGGGAAAGGTATATGAAGGATGGGGAGGGACATGAAGCTGGAAGGAGATGCAGGACCTCATAGGGGAGAGCTTCCACAGGGCCTGATGATGCTGAGAAAACACTTTGCCAGCCCTTGTTGAAGGAGCAAAAGAGAGACTGTAGGAGCCAAAGCAGCAGGTTTTGACCACTTGGATCCACTGAACAGTTTTTTTTTCCCTGACACCTTGGTCAGAAACTTCTTGAGGGCACATGTGCCCAATGTTCACTGTGCTCCTTGCCCAAGTCCCCAGAGAAAAAGGTATCCAAATGGCTTCCTAACAACCAACAACATAAATATAAGCTCATGAGTATGTGAGTGCCCTATTCTGGGGGCTGTTTTGTGACCTCACCATAAGAAGTTGGGAAAATTCTGGGGTGGACCAGTAGTTGATGCAAGAGAACTATGCTCATGAGATGCCACAAGATGGAGTCCCTTCCTTCCATCAGCTCAGAACCACTCCCCAAGCAACAGCCCTGGAATTCCCAGTGCTCAGAATGCAGTGACATCATCTTTCGGCAATAATGGGGCTTGGGGCTTCTGAAGACTCCCATTGGTGGACAGATTAGTGGGGGAGTTCATTCTTTGCCAAGCCATGAGCCTGGTAACAAGTCTCAACAGTATGGATCCTCAAATGGAGAACCTGGGCCTTCCTGGCAGTAAGTATCCCTTCAGTCCTTTGAATGTGGGGACAAACTTTCAGGGAAGATGCTTTGTATGGATGGGGTGGTGGCTGCCTGCATGGAGTGCTAAATAGTTAAGAGACAGACTCCTCTAGGTAACTAAGGAGTTTTACAAGCAGAGACCATGTTCTCCCCAAACAGAAAAGATACACTGGAGTCCTTGTCAAGTGGTTCCTTGAGGGTCTTGCCCTTAACTTCAGTTTATCAGTCTGAGGAATTGGATAGGTCCTGGACTGGGAGCCAGAAGGCCTGACTGAGTCTGGGCCAGTCATGTCCCCTCTAGACCTAGTGTTCCTTATCTCTAAAAGGCTAACATGGACTCTTAGGCTCCCTGCAGACCTAGCTTCAACTGAATAATAAAATGATGAGATAGGTCTTTAAGGAGGGAGGGTTGGAATGGATGGATGAATGAGCCAAATCAAGGAGAGGAATGAGAAACAGTTCAGGTCCCAAGCCAGAGCTGTCAGTTAGCTGCCTCTTTTCTTTTACTGCCTCAGCCTGGGTCTCACTATTCTTTGGACTCATGGGACTGTGTTATGTGATTACCGGTGGCTGCATTACATTTCTGCACTGGAGGAAGAAGCTGCGGTGGGAGAGGCATGCCCAGCATTGGGTGGAAGTGATGAGAGCTTCCTCCTTCACTTACAGCCCACACTTATACTGGCTAAATACCCAGAGACGTAATGGTATTGACACAGCTATCAACATAGGTCCTTCTCCAGCTGTTACCAAGAAGGAGATGAAATTGCAGATCCCAGATTGTCTGTGGGAGACACACTCCCCTGAAGGGCAGGGGTTATGGCTGCAAAGGCAGCAAGCCCAGGGCAGAGACCCCTGTTGCTATGGAAGCTGCTCTGGTGATCTCACAGCAGCCGCTACCTAATCGGATGACACAGCGCCAGACCAGATCCCCATTCCCTATCCCCATCTTTCAGGAGATACCCTTTGCCCCACCCCTCCACACAATGCCTCCCATGCTGGAACGCTCTGCCTCCTACCCGTTGGACATCTGTCCTCAAAGGAATGTCCATTCCCTTCCCACACTGGCCCTGGAGTGAACTGTTTCAGTGTGAAACTTTTTGATTCATATATTTAGCCTCCACTGAAGGCAGTCATGTTGACACACAGGGCCCATTTGGATGTTATGTTATTAAAGATTTTTGGAAAATTCAGTGTGTTGTGTCTTATTTGCTGGTAGGAGGGCAATGTCCTTCCCCTGTTTGATGGTGGCACAAGTCCAACCAATACAATGAGAACTGGAGGTTGGATTTGAAGGGACACATTGAATCAATACTTGTGGATGACCTCAGTTCCCTTCATCCAGGATTTAAGCTCAAATGTGTGCAAGACCCTGGGCTAGGTGTCCAAAAGCAGTGCTGTTCTGCAGGATGGAAAGTTCAATTGCCACAAGAATGACAGTTGCTGAGGGCACACAGGTATGGCAGTCCACAATGGCTATGCCACTGGTCAAACAAGTCATCATGAGGCCCATGAACCACACCACACTGTGCGCCGAATGACTGATATCTATGGTGTATTGATTCTTAGGTCGTTGTCTGTGAATTGTTTCTAACACAAGAGCAATGCAAAATGGCTATCATGAGTCTTCTCTTACTGATGACAGGTTCCAAGGGCATATGCCATTACTTTTTTTTCTTTGTTTTTGCTGAGCCACTTCTCCAATTTGCATCTGCCTGGCATTAAAGTTCCTGGTCTTTCCACCAGGTATCCTTTCCCTAATCATGTCTTGTTAAAACATATGTGTTCAATGCTGCAGTTTTTGCAGAGTGTCATCAACTTGGTCCACAGATTGGCTTAGAGGAAGGACTGGTGAAAACATCCTAAAATTATACACAGAAATACATTCATAGTGTATTTTTGGCTACCCAAAAGTGAAGAGTCCCCTATCACTCTATTACATGGGAATACCTTTTATACTTTCTGGAAATGGTCCTAAAAAGAGAAAAAAATGTAATTATGAGCTATTCAGCCCCAGGTTAAAGATGAGAAAGCCTGGTTCTGGCACAAACATTTTGCCATTTACTTTGGAAATGAGCAAACTCACTCATCCTTGTTGCTCTAAACTTTAAGTGTAGACTTCCCTGAGAGGAATTACCAGTTTTTGCCTATTTTGTGGAGTGTTGTGTGTATGGGTGTGTGTGTGTGTGTGTGTGTGTGTGTGTGTGTGTGTGTGTGTGTGAGACAGAGACTGATTCTCGACACTTAGTAAACATAGTTTCTTTTCTTTTTTCTGTGTGGGCTGAAGGAATTAGGTCCAGCAACTGCAAAGAAAGCCTTAGCCCTATCTTTATGACCTCTGTCCACCAATGGCTTTTAAGCCTTTTTCTTTTAATTTTTTAAGGTAAGCAAAAATTTTCTTTTCCCTTTTATAAACATGATCTTCTAACTCAAAATATATAATGGAACTAAGTGGATCTTCCCTGGTAGAACAGGGGTAGAGGTTCTCTCATTCCACACATTATCCACTCTTAGTCTTGCCCCTTTCAACCCTGCACATGCCTAAAGTCCAAGACCTACAGTCTTCACTAGAACACTGCATTGTGTCCACCATCTGTCAGCACTTGCTCTCAAAGAAGGATGGAATCCATAAACATAGGGATCAAGGCACATTTTTTGTTCTCTTAAGAACCAGGGGAATTGGAAGAGGCTTAATAAGACACAGTGAAAGAAGGAAATGTTTTATTTAGATACAGTAAAATGGTTGTTATCACTGATATGAAATAAATAAAGCTCAAATGGAGTCATGAAAACCTTGAATTTACTCACTAAACAGAACCAAAATTGCTTATGTGTGACCAATATAGCTCCGCTAGAACAAAATAGATTTGTATTTCTTAATATGAGAAAACAAGGTAGGTTAGGTTCATATAACAAACAATACATGCTGTATAAAGTTTCAGGAAAGCCATATGTGTTCCAGTTTGGTTATGAAAGAAACCACATCTTGTTGGTGTTGGTAAGCAAGCCAATGAGGTATGCAGCAAACAAAATCTGTCACTAAAAATCAACCAACAGGTCACTAGAAGTGTGAGTCCATCAGAGTCAAAATCCTCAACTGTAACTGAAGGACCAGAAAGGGGCATGGTAGGGGTTATGTCCAGCAACTGCAAAGAAAGGAAATGACAGCAGAATGCAAAAAAGCCAGCAGCAGGGGAAGGGTGTCCACTGCTCAGCTTTGTTGCCTCAGACCCTATCCTGAGTGCCAGGTACTCTGGAGTCATCGTGAAGCCAGGCACTTTATTCCTTCAGGTCTTTGCTTTCTACGATACCTGTTTGCCTCTCTGACTTGCAGGGATGCTCTTTAAGTAAACATTATATGTGTATGTATGTATGCATGTATGTATGTGTATATGTATATATATATATATGGCATTAGAATAAAATTATCAAGGAGTAGTGCTTTGGGAAATGAAGAAGAGAAGCAGTAAGAGTTGTCACACTGAAAAGGAAAAAGGATTTAAAATGAAAACTGATTTTTCTCAGAGCTGAGAATGGGGCAGGTGAGGCTTGACTGTAGCTCAACACAAGGCACAGGCTGGGTGAGTGAGGAAGCCATACAGATGTAAACCCCAAATTAACATCAAGTGACAGGGCTTGTAAGCTGGGGAGTCTGCAGGACTTGACCAAAGGAAGTCGAGATGCCTATTGCTGCCTGGGAGACATGGTAGTTTCTCATGCAGGATGACAAGGGTATCACAGGCCTGGGTGCAGGATGGGTGCCCCTGGCAGACCGGGCAGGGGAGGGGATGGCACTATACACAGCTCATGGGTGATGCTGGCAGACAAACTTGAGGTGGAAAGACCAAAAAAGAAACTGAAAAAAAAAAAATAGTTTTCCATGGATATAGCAACTGGATGTAAAAAGGAGGACATACTACAAGAGTTAAGGTGTCCTGAAAGTATCTGTCTAGGAATAGGAACTTGAAACTAAAAAGGACAAGCTACCTTTCCCTCAAGTAGATTTCATATGAATCAGATATTCAAAAAACACCTTCCAGCTGGGCACAGTGGCACACACCTTTAATCCCAGTGGCTCAGGAAGCTGAGGCAGGAGGATTGCAAGTGCAAAGGCAGTCTCAGCAATGGTAGGGCACTATGCAACTCAGTGCAACCCTATGTCTAAATAAAATACAAAATAGGGCTGGGGATGTGTCTCAGTGGTCAAGTGCCCTTGAGTTCAATCCCCAGTACCTTCCACCTCCCCCAAAATTGCCTTCCACGTGAAGACATATTATTTATAAATATGTGCAAACATAGCAGTATAATTCAATTTACTGCTGGAAGTTTATTTGATTGTTACAAAATGTGTAAGTGTGTATATATGAAAAAGGAGGAGGGCATGGAAAGCAGCCAGAAGAGCAAGACATTATCTTCAAATTTCCTAAAGTGCTAGGCTAAAGTTAACTATACTTTAACTTTTCCATGAAAGTGAAATAACTAGGATGGGCAAGAAAAATGTTAAAGAAACACATTTTTTAAAGGGTGAAACATAAGCAATAATGACAAGCAGACACATTTGTTAGAAAAGCTATTGTCTTGTTTAACTGAATGTTAATACTAGAAAAAATTTTAAGGTTAACCAACACCAAGCTGAGTGTTATGTGAAGAAAAAAAAAAAAAAAAAAACCAAAACAGCCTTTCCATATTTAATGGTACTGGACTGCAGTAGATCACAGGTCAACTTGGACAAGTTAAAGGAAATGAACTCCATTAGAGAAATAGGTGCCAGGAGAGCTCCTCTAGTTTCTCCATGACTTGGCTACACCAAGGCTATGTTTTATAAGTTTTCCTTTTGTGTTGCCCCAATACTGCTTCTGGGAACAACAGCAAAACTCAACATACTGGTGACATGGAGGTACCATTCCTTCCAATCTAGGGACCTGCTTTGCCAGGTCCACAAAAGGGAAAAGTATTGCACTTGCTACCATCACATGAAGGCTCCTGCTTCAGTGCCAGCTACAGTTAGGCATCATCTGGACAGAAAGCCTCTATCTACTTCTGAGCTGATATCTGTAAGGAAACAATGATTTCACCCAATTCATTTTACTGGTTTTCTGGCCTTAGTCATCTCACCAAAAAATCTCTCAGATTCTTAGCTATCTCCCAGGTAAAATCTCAAGGGTACAGTTTTTTGGATTAAAAGTATATGTAGCCCTTTCTGCTAATGCTCTAGGTGGCTCATCTGAGACAGTGACTAGGGACTTGACTTTTACCAATGGAGATGGTACTAAAGGTAGGAGTCAGCTACAGCCTTAGATAGACTTGTGGAGGCTAGGGGAAGACAATCTAAGTCACTTCAGGGAAAATGTAGCTCCCCACTGGATAAGTTTTTATCCCCATAAACCCTAAAGAAAATTAAAAATGAGAAAAATCCCCAAGAAGAACTCTCTGGTTCACAGGTTGGGGTTCATTGAGGGAATAGGAATAAACACTCAGAATCCCACTTTCTTAACCCTGGAGCTGGTATCAAGTCCCTGAATCAATGCCACTGTCTTCAGGATAAACCCCATGGCAGCACCTTGGTCTTTGAGAAATGAGTTAAGTATATGTGAGCATAGTTTCAGCTGCTACCCAGATCAGATAAATGATTTTTAATATGTCACTTGTTCACATCCTGCTCAAAATCATTCTTTCTACTTTCCACACAATATGCACGATTTTTCTTTCATTTTAACTATTTACAAACAGAAAAGACCTATCTTTTAACAAGTCATTTTCCAAGTCTCTATAAAATGCAGCTATTTAAGAAAAATTTACATGAAATCTAAAAGGTAGCTTATTCCCTATGTATTCATTTTCCAGTTTTAAAAGATAAGTCTCCTGTCCTCAAAGAAAGGAGTGAGAATAAAGAGGGATTTATTATTTCTTTTCCTGGCAATTTAAAATGTAAGATATTACTGGTTTCAGGAAATCAGATTTCTGAACATCAGATCATAAGTAAAATGCTTTTTTTTTTTTTATAAAAACTTTTACACAGCCTTTTAAACAAGTTAGAAGGTGGCAGTGTGTCTGCTACAATAGTCTGGAGGACTAGAGGGCTGAAGCATAAAAGGGTTGCTACTGTTATTTAAGTAGATTTTAGTTAGTTCAGGGAATACATCCATTCCTAAAATATGCCTGATGAGGGTAGATGCCTAAAGCTACTCTTAGCTCCAGGAATGAGTATCTTCCATCTCCATTGGAATCAAATGCTCTCAAGCTCCTGGTTCTGGCAAGGTAGAACTTAGAGAGTTCCAGATTTCCTGGAAAGTCAGCTTCCCATCCACCTCCTGGCCAGTCTTGTGCAATAAATCCTGAAGGTCTGTCAGAAAGGAATCATAAAAAATGTATATGTGTATTTACAGAAAAATGCATTTGAGTGGGCTCTTAAAGCATTGAAAAGAAACTACTTTGCAGATTTGTTTACAGAAGGCAACGTTTAGGATTTCATTAAATCAGAAAGACTAATTTTGATCATGTAAGAATGAGAAGAATATTACATGATACTGTCCTTCTAAAATAGAAGCAGTGATAGATAGTTGTGGGAGAAATGTATGACCTGACTTTCTGTCCAGGGTTTTCCCTTTAGATTTTCCAGAATTTAATCTATGTTGAAGGAGGACAGATGCCTGTTTGATAGAAACTAGTCTATAAAACAGGTTATAATATATTGTGATAAATCTCTTTGGATGACTGAGTGGAAGTTCCTATCAAAACTGATAGAAAAGCCAAATCTCAACAAGGAAAGTAACCTCTCTATGGTCACATATGTCTCACATGGCTAGATACACACTAGAGTACAGTTTCCTTATTATCTATAGAACACTGTCTCTCTGCAACAAGAATGTGAGCAGTTCAAGATCCAAGGACTGAAGAATACAGTGAGATACCACTTCATAACCACTAGGATGGTTGCTGACAAATGGTATGCCTTGACTCCATGTACAAACAGAGAAACAACATGTATCTCATTTGTTTACAATTAAAAAAAAGATAAAAAAAATTTTCCTATTAAAAAAAATCTGTACTCTCTATCAAAAAAAAAGTGTTGGTGTGGAGAAAGCAGATCAAATACACATATAGTGCTAATGAAAATGTAAAATGGCCCAACTACTTTAGAAAATAGTTTGGCAGTCCCTCAAAAAATTAAGAGTTACTAGCAATGACCCAGTGATTCCATTCCTCAGAATATATTCAATGGGGATAAAAATATATCTACAAAACCCTGTACATTAATATTCAGAGGAATATTATTCCTAATAGTACCAATGTGGAAACAATTCAAACTATAATCAACTCATGAATGCAGAAATAAATGTGCTGTGTCCATACAATGGAATGTTACCCAGCCAAAAAAGGAATGAAGTGCTGCTACATGCTACAATATAAACAGACCATGAAGATCTTACACTAAAAGAAGCATACACATATTATGATTCCATTCATATGAAGCCTCCCAAACAGGCAGAGGAAGCTGTGTACAGAGTTTCCTTCTGGGGTGATAAAAATTTGGTGGAATTAAGACAGTGGTGATGGTTGCATAACTCTGTGAATATACAAAAAACCACTCAATTTCACATTTTAAAGTGGTGACTGTTATGTGAATTTTATTTCAATTAACAACAACAAAACCCCAGAAGACTATATCATCTTCAAAGACTATATTTTTAAAAAATATTTTGGTAGTCGTAGATGGACAGCAGGCCTTTCTTTGATTTTTATATGATGCGAAGGATCAAACCCAGTGCCACACACATGCTAAGTAATTGCTCTGCCACTGGTCTACAGCCCTAGCCCCAGAGACTATCTTTTCAATGCATTCTCTTTCTCTCTACCCCCACCAACTCCTCCAATTTTCTTTCTGGTAGCAATGACACCACATCCTCTGTATCTTCTTCATTCCTAAGACATATTTTAGCAACAGGATATTGTGTCAATGAACCTCCAGGCAATAGTGGGCAGCAGGTGGTCTGTGGGCTGTCTGCAGGCTAACTCAGACAATAGGCAGGTGAACGTCTGGCGGTGGGCAATGGGTAGGTGAAAGGTTTATGATGGGCAGGCAAGAGGCGGGCAAGCAGGCAATTGACAGATGGTAGGCTGCAGCAGTCAGTGAGCGATCCATACTCAAAAGGCAGGTGATATGCTGGCAGATGGCAGGTGATTCAGTGGATGAATGGCATAAACAGCCAGGGACTCCTGGGCAGGGCCTACTGCAGAGAAACAGTATTTCTTCTGCTTGAATACTGAGTTAATGAGGGACAAGGAATGCAGCCCCCCTCTAGTCCACCATCTTGGAACTCCCTGCCATGAATCATCTTAAGGGACAGAAAAGGTATGGAAAATTATTCATGTTACTCTCTCTAAACATCAGATGGTACAACTGCCTTGAACTGGACTTGATGATCAAGGGCTAACAAAAGATTTTGGTAATTCCCCATTGCATCATTTAAGAAATCTGGATACCAAAATTTTCAGAATATATTTTGGGATATATTTCTTCCTTCTGCAATCTTTCAATCTCCTTCAGTAGCAGAAGAGGATCTTCTGCTAACATGGTTTGCTAACACTGGGGGCACTGTGAAAGCATTTAAGTCTTTAAAGATCACAAAATGGACACTCTTCAGATGGCAATGGTGGAAGAAGCTATTTGGACTTGGATTGATCTTCATAATTATAACCTTGGTGAGAACCATCATCTTTGAGTGTCTTTCTCCAAGGCAACAGTTTAATAAAGTGGAGATGAGCATTGGGGGTGAATCACATTTTTCAGTGTCATCACCTACTGACTATTCAGAAAAGTGGGAACCAGAGCTTGATTTTGTTGTTTTTCCCTTTTTCTTCATGTTGTTATCATTTCATGGTTATAAAATGAAATGGGATATGTAAAGGGAGAGTTGTTAACTGCTATATTTCATTTGTTTTATAGGAAAGACATTTTTATTGTCTGCTTAAAATTTTAGTTTCATTTTGCTTTATTTTTTTCGACTTAGTTGACATTCATGCCTAAAAAGCAAAACTAGTGTTGATATTGTGCATTTACTAGAACAAAGGAATTGGTTGTCTAGGCACATTGTTATATGGGTGTTAAAATGTTTAGGCAGGGGTGTGTAAAAAGGTTAAGTTTTTGTTTCTCCTGCTTGGAACATATTTTGAGTGATTGGCTTATCATATTTCTTGCTATTTAATCAAATAAGATATTGAACGAATAATGCAGCATTTTTAGTTTTTACTACTTTAGGCTTTATTGCATTTTTTAAAAATTGGCCTTTCTTAATCACAGTTCTGGTCCAGATTCAGTTATGGATGTAGGCATTAATTAAAATTAACAAGATGCAGAGTGTTAATTTCTTAAGACAACAAAATGATTTCTGTAAGTTTGAGCCCTATGTGAAAAGCCATATGGAATCTTAACCCTTTTGTACACACTCTTGTGGGATGTAACATATAAATGTCAACACTAAGTAATGTCTTGTTGGTGACAAGCTGTTTTGACTGCGAAATGACTATGTGCATTTAAATATGTTACCATCCTTAGTTATAATTAAGATTTGGAATATGGTTGTGGGTTTCTGAACATGTGCAGACTGGTCTAGCTAACTCAGGAAATGGTAAATGTATTTTTCAAAGACAAGGAAAGTGTACTGCACAAATTTGCAGGAAGACTAATTTCGTGGCAGTTTTATAAAACTGACAACCAGGTGGGACCAAAGTTTATGTGTCTTTAGTCTTAATTTACCTTGCATTGTAATACTGAGTTTCAATGAATCTTCAAAATATTTTGCATTTAGGAAGAGATCTAACTTTAATAAAAACATAGTTGAGAATCTATAGTTCAAACTTATTTGAACAGTTCAAATTTATTTGAATTGTTGATTCTGTTAAATGACCAATGTTTTTTTGAAATTGATGTACTGGGTTTTGAGAGTCATAGATTCTATTAGCTATGTAGACAGAACGGTCATGTATATTATCTATGCATTTTCTATGCATTTTAATTCATTTTTATTTGACACCATTGGGTTGGTACATATCTCAAGTTCATTACTTTTGATTGCTTTATGGTATCTCATCTTATGCCTATAACTCATTTATATGTCTGCTGCTACAATGATGTATACTTATGTGTTTATTTTCATTGTCTACACAAAATCAGGACAGAAATTTTCATGTGTATCTCCTTATGGAGATCTAGAGGAAAAGTAAACCACAGTAGTACACATAACAAGATTTATATTATCACCTGCTTCTTTTGTCAACCTTTTTATTGTTATGAAATTCTTGTAAATTATTGTTTATATATCAGGTTTTTAAAAATATTTTTACTCAAGTAATTAATATCCTACTTTAGTGTCATACCTAATTAAAGCCTTTTACAGTGAAGATAGCCCAATGCCCACGACTTTACTCAAAATCTTAAGACTGTTAAGTAGATCTGTAGCATGAAGTATGGAAATTGTGTTCTCTGACATTTCTTTGGGGCTAGTTTTGACATCCTTCATGCACTGGGGGAGAACAGGTAGGAAAGAGTAATAGTACCAAAATAGTACTATCTGTTGAACACAAAGTATTTGTGGAAACTGTGGGAGGAATGTTCTTTTCCTTTAAGAGATAAATATTTGGTATAACACAACAGTATAGTATAGATGCTACATCTATTTTCTTGAAAGGTTTCTATAACTGATGATTAGCTTCTCAACATTTAAGGCAGTATATTGCAACTAATTTTTTTAATAACACTCCACTATAATTTCAGTTTTATCAAGGACTGTGTCTGGGATTAGTTTTAGTAAATGCTACCCTTAAAAATGCATTGTTGATTTTTCTTCCTTACTATAATGATTCAAACTGTATTATCTTGACAGATTTATGTTTTTTATTAAAACCTAAGTTGACAAAAGACATGACTTCCCTCAAGTACATAGTGTCATTATTTCATATGCCTGTATATCCATGTTATTGCATTTCCAAATATTTCATTTCAAGAGGATGTAAACTTGAATAAATACAAAATGTAACTTTCTGAAACAAATTATATATGGAAAAACTATTTCCCTCTGCCATATCAGAAACCTTCAATTTAGAGTATGAAAGCATAGCATGACATACATTTCTTGAGAGATGTGTTAATCTGTAAAGAAATCTAGTTTTACTTTATACTTAGCCCCTAAAAGATGACAAAAGCTCTATTGTCTGGATTCTCCAGGGATACAAAACAAAATAGATATATCTACAACATAAACACACAAATACACATACACACACATAAAGGGAGAGACAGAAATACAGAGATTAATACACACACACACACACTAATATTCATGATAAGTAATTGCCTCATGCATGATGGAGGTTGAAAAGACTCATGATCTGTAATCAGCAAGTTGGACTCTGGAAGGTTGAAGGTATATATCCATTATAGTCTGGAAGACATGAGAACCAGAGGACCTGATGGTGTAAAATCCAGTCTGAGTCCAGGTCTGAAGGCAGAAGAAGACTGATGAGCCAACTCAAAGGCAAAGATTGGAACTTCTCTCTTAACCTCTGTTCTCTTTGGGCCTTTGATGGATTGTATGAAGCTCACCCACATCAGAGAGCAGTCTACTGATTCAAATGTGAATCTCATCCAGAATCACCCTCACAGAAATACCCAGAATAAAATTTAATTGAATATTTGGACACCCTGTGTCCCAGTCAAGTTGATTTATATGAAAAGCCATCAGAGAAGCCTTGATTTAAATACCTGATCATAGAGATGAAGCAAAAAAAAGTTACTTAGGTAGAGGGGAAAGAACCAAGGAACAGAGGGAGTTGAACTTCTTTAAGAAACGTTCCCATTGATAAGTCATGTTCTCTCACCAAATGCCTAACATTGAAATGAGGATTTTTTTTTCCTTTTATTGTAAACAAATGGGATACATGTTTCTCTGTTTGTACATGGCGTAAAGGCATACCATTTGTGTAATCATAAATTTACATAGAGTAATGTTGTTTGATTCATTCTGTTATTTTTTCCCTTCCCCCCATCCCACCCACCCCTCTTTTCCCTCTATACAGTGCTTCCTTCCTCCATACTTGCCCCCCTCCCTAACCCTAACTCTAACCCTAACACTAACCCTTCCCTCCCCCCATTGTGTCATCATCCACTTATTAGCGATATCATTCGTCCTTTGGCTTTTTGAGATTGGCTTATCTCACTTAGCATGATATTCTCCAATTTCATCCATTTGCCTGCAAATGCCATAATTTTATCATTCTTTATGGCTGAGTAATATTCCATTGTATATATATATATATACCACAGTTTCTTTATCCACTCATCAATTGAAGGGCATCTAGGTTGGTTCCACAGTCTGGCTATTGTGAATTGAGCAGCTATGAACATTGATGTGGCTGTATCTCTGTAGTATGCTGATTTTAAGTCCTTTGGGTATAGGCCAAGGAGTGGGATAGCTGGGTCAAATGGAGGGTCCATTCCAAGTTTTCTAAGGAATCTCCACACTGCTTTGAAATGAGCAGGATTGTACATAAAAACTTTATTAAACCCAAAATTTGTATATAAATCAGAAAACTTGCCATGTGATGATACCACAAAATTTAAGTGTATGTTTATGTAGAAAACCTTAACTTTGTAAATAGTATGTTGATGACAGTTGAATTATAAACAGTATCCTTCCAAGAAAAAAAAAAGAAATCTAATTTTGGGATTTTTTTTGGCTATTTAAAAAGTAATAAATGATTAGCTTCATAAAAATTAGTAAGGAATCTCATGGCAATAAAGAGGGAACACAAAGTGATTTATGAAATTAAAGAAAAGCCCAGTATCTGTCAAAGTCAATATTTGTCTGTGTTCACAGCAGCAGATAGAGGACAGTTAATTTATCACTTGAGGCTATCTGTGAGGAAGAGCAGTTGCACAGCTGTTAAGATCCTTTTTCCCCCTCTGTCACTGTACTAACTGTAAGAATGAAAGGTTCCTCATCATCCTTTAGAGTTCAGTGTGAATATATTTTTACCTATTTTAATAGTGAAACAACTCCTCAGAGAGAGAATGTAAAAGAATAAAAAGAATAATAAATAAGTAAATAAATAAGAAAGGGTTTTAGATCTAATTCCATGAGATAAGATACATCAAGATCCAAGATCAGAAGCTGTCCCAGAAGTATGGTTTCTGTGTTTATTGTTCCATCACCCATCTGCTGTCTCTGAGAGTTGAAATCAGAGCAGGCACCTGCAGAAATGCTGTATTCATTACTCACAAGAGTGAAGAACATGAACAAGTCACCCAGGGAACACTTCTTCAGAGCCTCTAATGATGGGTAGTGCAGTTCAGGGTCTGTTCCTTGTTCTGAAAGGTGATGTCAGAGCTCCCTACTATATACCGAAAGGTGTCTACCTATGTGAGTCCGCTGTGTGGCATCCAGTGGGGGCCCTCCTTTTGCACCATCCCATGGTGGAAGGTGGATGTACTAGGGCAACCCTAACATGCTTCTTTTGTAGTCAGCCCTCTGAAATAACAACTTAAATCCATTCATGAGGTCCCTTCCTCTGTGGTGAATTAAAATAAGGAAGGCAACAATGAGCATCAACATCTGCAAGAGTGTAATAGAGTAATATATAATTAGAAAATGATACCTAAAGAGAATAATTTATATTATTTATATATAATATATATTTATATCTAAGTATATATTCAATTTCTATAGATGTGTTTTATGTATATCTATATCTACATATCTATATCTATGTATGTGCCATATGGTAGATAAAAACATCATGGTGATATTATACCGATAAGTCTTTATAGAAAATAATATATTAGTTTTGGAGGTTTACAATTGAAGCTTTGAAATGAGACACATCAAGAGTTAAACTTACAGAATAATATAAAGTAAATTCTGTGGAAAAATCTCCTGTGTGATCTCAGTATTGTCTGGAATTAAGATATTCAAGGCCCATTGGGCAGCTCAAGCCCACCAGGTCCCTACCCATCCTGAGCCCAGCGGGTTGTTCCCCACGGGTCACCCCCAACCCAACCCGCCTTTCCTTTGCTGCCACTGGGATGTGCTCCGGGCCCAGGCTGAAACTGCAGCTTTGCTGCCCTTCAGCCTGGAGCCATGGCTGTCTGGGAAGAGGCTCAGCACCTACTCTTTCATTCTCACGTGGCATTCAGAACAGCTTCTATGCCCTCACAAGTATGTGAAGTTGAAGAGAGAAAAAGAGAAAATATCCAATCCTTGACTATGTGTAGCCATGTTGGTTTTGAGAGTTTGCCTGATCAGCTGGTCAATAGATCCATTCAGCAAGGCTTCTGTTTTAATATTCTCTGTGTTGGGGAAAATGGAATTGGAAAATCAACACTGATTAACACATTGTTTAATACTAATTTCGAAGAACATGAAGCATCACATTTTTGCAAAAATGTTAGACTTAAAGCTCAGACATATGAACTCCAGGAAAGCAATGTTTGGTTGAAACTGACCATTGTGAATACAGTGGGATTTGGTGACCAAATAAAGAAGAGAGCTACCAACTAAGAGTTGTCTACATAGATGCTCAGTTAGAGGCCTATCTCCAAGAAGAACTGAAGATCAAGCGCTCTCTCTTCAACTACCATGATTCTCGCATTCATGTGTGTCTCTACTTCATCGCCCCAACAGGCCACTCTTTGAAGACACTTGACCTCTTAACTATGAAGAATCTGGACAACAAGGTGAACATTATTCCAGTGACTGCCAAAGCAGATACAATTTCTAAATCCGAATTACAGAAATTGAAGATCAAGCTCATGACAGAATTGGTCTGCAATGGCGTCCAGATATACCAGTTCCCAACAGATGATGATACTATTGCTAAAATCAATGCTGCAATGAATGAACAGTTGCCAGTTGCTGTTGTGGGAAGTATGGATGAGGTAAAAGTTGGAAACAAGATAGTCAAAGCTCATCAGTACCCTTGGGGTATTGTACAAGTGGAAAATGAAAACCACTGTGACTTTGTAAAGTTGTGAGAAATGCTCATTTGTACAAACATGGAGGACCTACAGGAGCAGATTCACACTAGGCACTATGAGCTCTATAGGTATTGCAAACTGGAGGAAATGGGCTTTACAGATGTGGGCCCTGAAAACAAGCCAGTCAGTGTTCAAGAGACTTACGAAGACAAAAGACATGAATTGTATGGTGAGCATCAAGAGAAAAGAAGAAGAAATGAAGCAGATATTTGTGCAGCAAGTAAAGGAGAAAGAAGCCATATTGAAGAGGCTGAAGAGAGCTGCAGGCCAAATTTGAGTACCTTAAAAAAGTCCACCAAGAAGAAAGACTAAAACTTGAAGAAAGGAGAAGAGCTTTGGAAGAAGAAATGATCCATTTTTCTAAAAGGAAATCTAGCTATGACATAGTACTGAACCAATCCTTTATGGCATCGGGGAGCAACATAAAGGACAAGAACCCCAATTTTATGTAACAGGAGTTCCAGAGTACAGAAGGTCATTACAAGCAAAAGTAAAAAGTTGTAAGTTTGCTTTGATTTCCTTGTTTTTGCTTTATCATTAATTATATATCTGGCAAATGTCTACTGTTACTGACATTTATGGAAAAATATTTTCAAGTATAAGGTCGATACATAAGCCAGAGTAGATGATATTACTTAGATATTCACTGTTGTTAGAAATCTCAAGGTGCTGTTTTGCAGTGAATCTAGGTTTCTTCTCCTGCTGCCAAGTTATTTTCACTTAGTCACATTTTATGCCAAAGAGCAAAGACTGAGTGCCATTAAAAATACAGAACTCCTTCATACTATGGCTGATTACATTTATATTGCAGGATGAACTTTTCCATATACACTAAACAAATTTTTAAAAAGTGGGAGAATGTGTTTTAGAATGTATTATATAGCTCACACTCTAACCTCTCAATAGTTTTATAGAACTATGAAATTTTGATACAGTTATCCCACTGGTAATATTCTAACCCTTTGTGTCAAATTATATCACAGAATGTCTTTTTGTGCTTGAGTATGCCTTGTTGTGGTTGATGTAGTGCTGTGATGAACAAAATATGTTGAAAAGCTAAAACATCCAGATTTTAGGTTTTTACCTATTGATACCTCTGAACCTGGGTGTATCATTCTGTTTTCATTAGGATATCTTACTGCTTGTTTAAAACTGTCTTTTGGGGGAAAAAATAAGGTTAAATCAATTTTATTAAAAATATTTCTTAAAACTAAGCTATGAACATCTGAATGTTAAATACATAAAAAATTCTTATTTCAAGGGATACTTGTATTCAGTGCCTTAGTATTTTCACAACATATTAAGGGTTCTAACTTTCATAACGGTCATAGACATATGTTTCCATTTTTGTACTTGAATATTCTAAATAAAACCGAATCTCTTGAAAAAATTATAAAAAAAGATATTCAAGTATATTTGCTTCTTACAAACATTTCTCTTTTTCAATTGAAAGTTAAAATCCAATCTATAGCTGCAGTGCTCAATGAACCTTTCACTACCCCACAAAAAAATCACAAGGATCACTTCTCAGGTATTTAAGTTTTGGAATCTGAAGATCTCGAAAAGACTGTTTTGTAAATAAACATTGTTTTTCTTTGAGAAAGAAAATATTTTCTTGATTTTTAAAAATCCAATTGATAACTTGGTGGCTGCAATTGTTTGTGTGTCTTGAAATTCATACTGATATGAAATTGGCAAATATGAGGCCTCTTGATGTCCATTAAAACACATCCCAAGTCCAAATCTGGCTTCACAATCTTTTTCTCTCTTTCTCTTCCTCTCACACACCCACCTACCTGTATAACATGTGACCTCCTCATTATCCTGATGGTCATGTTCTCTCATTACTTTCTTTCCTATGTATATTTTTCTGAGAAATATAGTTTATACTAAAGTGAACTTCATTTTCATCCTGGAGTTGGTTGCTCTGGAGTTCTGGTGGAGAAAAGAAATTACTCCATGAAGTATTATTCTCACTCTTCAAAACTTTACTGTTCTCTGTAAATAGTAGCATGCCATCTAGTTTCCAACTCAAGGGCTATTTCTGTCACAGATTTTTTTTTTATAAATCGCAAAGGAGCTTTCAAAGCTTAGTCTCATGAAAAAGCCAAAGCAAAAATTCAAACTTCTCTTTCACCTAAGTGCAATGTCTTTGTTCATAGAAAATTGTTTGTGTTAATAATTTTCCTCTTGATTGCCTTCTGCAATTCCCATGAAACATACGTTGTTTTTTTTTTTTTTTTTCCTACACAGATGGATTCTGTTCAACTTTAAATGATTTATATGATACCTAGGTAGTCATGGTAAAGTACTGAGGCACTAGAGTAGGTAAATATTTAGGAACACTCTTGAATATAAGCCATCATTAGTATTGAGCAAGACCCTGATTCATGTCATGCAAAATAATACACTGACTCATACACAGGGACCTTGTTTTATTCAATTTACTTTCAGCAGCACAGACAACTCCAAGTTCCTTAATGATAGCTCAAACTCTTGAGAATAAATTGTGCCACTTAATCATTATTTCTCTGAATACTTTACAATAACTTTACTATGCTGTAGCTTCTATGACACATAATTCATCCACTGAAATTATGAAAGACAATGTTTTATTAGTAAGTTCATATGTACAACCATCACCACAATCTAACACTGAAACATGCCCCTAGCCATAAAATGGCAGCCCAGACTCATTAGTAATTATTCTCCAAGCTCCAAGCCAAATACTGGACTTAGGCAACCACTAATTTAACTTCTGTCTTTGTATATTTGATGAGTCTGGATATTCTATATAAAATGAAAATGAAATGCATACAGCATGGATCATGGTCTTTTGCGATTGATTCATTTCACTAGCACAATGTTTTAAAGTTTCATCCATGATGATGTAGCATGCACTTTATTTATTTTCATTGTAGAGTAACAACCCATTGCATGGTGCCCTCTATATTGTTCCCTGGCCTGTTTACGTTTTTGCTGCAGACTGAAATCCATTGGCTCAACATCCCACCAGAATCAAGCTCAAATTTACATGCAATTATTTTTAAGATAACCCAAATAGGTACATTTTTATCTATTCAATGAACACCTCATTTAATTGCTTTGCAAAACTTTAAGTCATAACTGCTAATAAAGGGCAAGCTAGATCCTTGTGGTTATCAGACCTAAACTTTTGCATCCTTTTCAAGCTCATTAGAACAGAGACTGCTGGTCATGAAGTTGAGTGATAACACTTAAATATGTAAACCACCTCTCTGAAACTCCTATTTCTGGGTGTTCCCTTGCCCTCTTCCCTTCTGAACAATGGTCCTTACCTTAATCCTCTGGGTGGTCTCAATATGCAAGGGAACCCTGTGCGAGCACCACCAATAAAACCTGTGGGTTACCACTTCTCTTGGTTACATGTTTCCTTGACCAGCCCCCAAATACTTGAAAACCTACATATAGATATGCCAGATTTTGTTCATTGAATAATCTTATGACTTATTATTTATCTTGTTCCCACTGTTTGACTCATGAATAATGGGGCTACAAACTTCTATGTACATACTTTTATTTGATTGAGTTCCAGTTCTCTTATATACACCTATGTGGCTTAAGTTGCTAGGTCTTGTGGTAACTCTATATGGAGCATTTTGAAGACCCACCAAAATGATATCTGAAGAGGCTATACCATTTTATGTGCTGACCAGCAATGTATGATCACCCCAATTTCCCCCAGTCCCCTCAACATTTGTTATTTTCTACCTTTTGGATCATTGCTGTCCTCAGGTGATTTTGATTTGCATTTTACTAGTGACTATCATTCTTTCATGTGCTCGTTGCCCATTGTATGACTTTTTTGGGAAAACATGAATTCACATTACTTCTCTGATGTCTTGATTGTGTTATCTTTTACTAGAGAGTATAAATGTTCTTGTATATTTTAAATACGAATCTCTTGTCATGTATAAGATTTAAACAATTTTTTCTCATTCTGTGGGTTCTCTTTTCACTTCCATAGTTGATGATTTTGAATGAAGAAATTGTTAATTCAGTTTTCACAAAGTCCAATTTATCTTGTTTGTTACTTGTGATTTTGAGTACAGATTTTTAAAATATGTATTGGCTATCCTGTGTTTTTATATGAGTATAGTATTATCACTCAAATTTATGTTGATTATCCATCCTGATAATAGGATGTATAGGTGGAGTTGGAGGGCCAAGTTGATCTTTTCTATATGCATATCTAGTTTTCTTAGAACAATATTCTGAAAAGATTAGTTCTTTTAATATGGTAACTGGGATTACTAATGGAAAACCAGTTGATCATAGATGCAAGTTTGATTTCAGAACCTACACAGAGAACATATCATGTGGAACTTAATATAGATATTTTCCTGTTTCCTCATCTGGTACTTTGTCCTCCTTTTCTTTACTAGTTCCTTTAATTAAACTTAACATCATAATGAGGAGAGCATACATACCTATTTTTTCATTTCTCAGAGAGGAAATATACATATCACCATTACCATGATGTTAATTGTATGTGTTCAGTTAGCCAAGTACTCCAGAAGTTGCTGCATACAGAATTCATGTGGATTTATGTTACTGCTTTTGCCAATGACATACTTTCATGTCTTTTGTGTTGTGCTGGTTTTGCACGGATGCAGAATGCATGAGTTATAGAGTCACTGGTGCTTCCATTGAGATTTCAAAGGAAAGTCTGGGAGCCCAAGCAGTGTGTTGCTGGATCAGAGCAAGCATAAGAGGGAGGTCATGGGGAATGCAGCCAACAAGGCTGTAGGACTGGGCTGCTCAAGTGCTTTCAATCTAATTTTCTGCCATCATGTGTCCTAGATGGTAAATGTGGAACAGCTATAGGATTGATTTTTGCCCTACTGAATCTTAAGTCTTGGTTTTAGTATGATTCCTCCTTGTTATTTTCCTCTTCCTCCCTTTGGTAATGGGAATATTTATCCTCTGCCACTGTGTCATGGAAGTATGTAATTTTCTTTTTGATTTTACAGGGACTCACAGTTAAGAGTTTGGCTTGCATTTTATAGGAACATTTTACTTTGAGTGTTGAGCAATGCCGTAATTGCAAAGAGTATGGGAACTGAATGCATTTTACAGTGTGAGAAGGACATGAGCCTTTGGAAAACCAGGAATGGAACGTTATGTTTTGCATTGTAAGTGTCCCTCAAAAGTTTATGTGTTGAAGGCTTGGTCCCCAGCTGGTGGTGCTATTGGGAGGAGGTAGAAGCACTAGGAGGTAGGGTCTAGTTGGACGAAATAGGTCAATGGAGTCATGCCCTGAAAGGGGATATTGAAAACCCAGACCATTCCTCTCTCTCTATTTCCTGGCCATCACAAGGTGAGCAGCTTTGATCTACCATGTGATCTCCATCACATACTTCTACTTTATTGTAAGCCAAAAGCAACAGGGCACAGTAATCATGGACTGAACTGCCAAAACATTAGTCGAAATGATATTCCTTTTAAGGTGAGTATCTCAGTTATTTTGTTAGTGATAGAAGCTAACACAAGACATTACTAGCTGTACTTTTCTCTTGCACTGTATGTTTTCTAATCATTTTAATTAATTTCAAATTAATTTATAATTTTGCCTTAATTTTATTTTATAATGATTAGTTATTTAGGATGGCATTGTTTGATTTTATTAATCTATTAATATCCCATATATCTTATATCTAATTTCATTGCAGATGCAGAAATCATGTATACTCTTTTTTTGTTTGTTGATATATATGACATAGAGTGTGTTTTGACATATAATACACACATAGTGTACAACCCATTCCAATAAGGATCCTACTCTTGTGGCTGTACATAACATGGAGTTACATTGGTCATTTGTTCATATATGAGCAAAGGTAAGTTATGTCTAATTCATTCTACTGTCTTTCCCAAATACCATTCCGCTTCCCTTTTCTTCATCCCCCTTTTGTTGCAAACTCTTGATCCTGCTTCTTCTATCAGATGAAAGTTAATGTTGAATTCCTTTAGTGTATTTTTCTTTTTGGTACTGGAGATTGAACCCAGGGGTGCTTAACAACTCAGCCACATTCTCAACCCTTTTGTATATTTTTGTTTCTAGACAGGGTCTTGTTAATTTACTTAGGGCCTTGCTAAGTTACTGAGGCTGGCCTTTAAATTGTAATCCTATTACCTCAGGTTCCTGAGCTGCTGGGATTATTGGTGTGTGCCTCCATACCTAGCCTATAGTGTATTTTTATATTCATAAATGCTATTTGGTTTTCAAAAAACATCTTTGTTTAATTATATCTATCTTTACCATCTATTTGATGAGATATTATCATATTATCATCTTTCTTCAATCTTTAATGCACAATTTTATTAGTTCTTACAATATGTTTATAAAAGTGGCTCTGAAGAGTCAGCTTTGATGTTGCTGTGACCAAAATACCTGACAAGAACAACTAGAGGAGTCAATGTATATTTTGGCTCAAGGTTTCAGAGGTCTCAGTCCATAGATGGTAGACTCCATAGCTCTGGGCCCTAGGTAGGGCAGAACATCATGGCAGAAGGGCACGGCAAACGGAAAGCAGCTTGGGACATGGACACTAAGAAGAGAGAGAGAGAAAGCTCTGCTCACCATGGACAAAATGTATACCCTAAAGGTGCTCTGAGTGACTCATCTGTCCAGCCAAACCCTACCTGCCTACAGTTACCACCCAGTTAATCTATATGAATGGATTAATTATTGACATGGAGCATTTTTGGGACACCTCATATCTAAGCCATAACATCCACCACCTGAGCCTCCTTCGGAGACTAGTTTCTACCTTTCCAGTATAGGAATCACATTGTATAATTATTTGCTTATAATATAATTGTTAGAGCTGACTTATAAATAATATATTCTAAACATCTCTAGTCACTGAACCTCCCACGTAGGTTGTTATTTTTTTGTTAGGTCATCTATTTGTTTAGAAAAGTGAAATCCATTATCCTCAAAATATACAGTCTCTGACAATACTGTTAAGACTTTTCTCCATTTTTAGAATTTTAACATGGCTACTTATGGTATTGTCCATGTGCTAGCACAAGTCACTTACTGGTCAATGGCTGTTCTTAATCCCCCATAGCAAGTTAGATTTTTCACACTTTACCCTTGGGTATCTGTGTGACTTGTAGGCTACTATTAGTGACCAGAGAGTTGAACCATGGGCTTGTACTGAAAAGGTTTCAGCTCCATTCAATTCTAAAGCGGTACCAGCTAGGGGATGCAGAAATCTTCCAGACTGAAAGGGATAAATGTGATTATTAATCCTGACTTCCTAGGAGCTTCTTCTGGTTCATGATAACTTGGTTTTCAGTTAGTGCTTGGCATCGAGTTGTATTTAAGTCCTTTGTGACAGTCTGGATCCCACCACACATTAATAGGTCCAAGTGCAGTTTAGCAGATGTTTTCAAATCTGCTTCATGCACTTTAGTGATCATTAATAAGAAAATTTTAGCACATATGCACTGGTTCCCATCCCCAACATGACTGTGAGTCCCTGGAGGGATTTCTTGATTATATCTTTGCTTGTATCATACGTCTACCAACTTCTTCAAAATTGTTCTCCTCCAGATATTCATTACTTTCAATAGCACAGTTAGACAAGGAATTGCATTCTGTTCCAAGCAATGTGTATACTTTTCAACAAAGTTGTACAACCCTTTGTGCTTTTGACCTTCCTCCCCGCTAGGAAGAGTGCCTGCATCAGCTCAGCGAAGGGGAGTCAGGAGTCACTTTTTCTATTGTAATATCCTCGCTGTATGAGGAAGCACTGGGGTGACGGTTGAGCCTGTCACAACCTCTAGTCTTCCAGTTTGTTCTTTAAAATGTGGAATCTCTATAAGAGAGCTAGAGTGATGAGATCAGGTACCAGCATCCATACCTGATGGGTCTGAAATAATGCTTTTGTGCTATAAGTGGAATTGGAAATAATTGAAGTTTAGTTCTTTCTGCTATACCTGCTTCAGAAACTGTTTCTGTAACAAAAGTTGAGAAATGTGATGAGAATCCAGGCTGACAGTCCCAGGGTGAAATCATAGATCCAGAAGTGGGGATAGAGAAAATCCAGGCTTTTCCAGGTTGCACTCTTGATTTTTAACACAGATAAAGTAGGTTATGGTCCAATGCTACAGACTTGAGATGTTTCTGACAAGATTTAGTAGATTTCCATAAATTAATGTTGATTTATTTGCCATACACACTGAAGACATTTTTACAGACTGTAAATGATTGTTATTAAATAATTTCCCTGGAAATTTGGTTGTATTGTAAATCTGCTGAGCTCCTTACTCTGCCATCCCAGAAGTATTGTAGAAGTACTGCATTTCGCTTTCAGAATGTGCTAATTATTTATTTTCCTTCAGACTTGATTAGTTTCATAAGATTGAAAATTCAAGAAGGTCACTCAAAAGTATAATGAAACTGAAGATTCTTCTGATAATCTTCACACTTTTGTGTGACTGAGATTTAATACAAGTTTTCTATTAGCTGAATTTCTGAGCTATTCTCCATCAGACCATAGTGTCCGACTTCTTGTTAATGTTCTTCACTCTATTCCTGCTGGAGCATTGTTAATAGAAAATCTGAATGCAATTTAAAAAGTCTATTTTTGACCATACTTTTATTTCTTCCAGGCATTGTTCAGTAGCAATGAAAAGGAAAATTCTGTGGCTTTTTGCCCTGGAATTATCCTCAATATTGAGAATTTCCATGCATTATGAAGATATTCTCTTAATAGGAGTCGTGTTTTTATTTTCCTTTCTTGTCTCAGTACTTCTTGTATATTCTCTCAGTGTTTGGCAGAATGTAGATTGTACCATTTTATTTTGTTTTGTTTTTAATCAAGTCCCTCAGTGATGAGCTTTCGTCTATTTATCAGCAAATATTTTAATATGTCTCATTTAGTTGGCCATTATATCTCAAATTACCAAAAAAAAACAGGTTTTAATTTCTTAAGATTTAGTTGTCCATTGAAGTTGTCATTCTAGTAAATATTAGCATAAGTGTTTTTATCCTGTCATGCAAACTCACGATGCTACAAAATTGTATTTCCTTGAATAAAATCATGTAACATAATCATATAACTGAATTTCATTTCATATATTTATATATATGTATATATATATATTGTTTTCAAGAACTAAAGTATTGCCTTTTTGGTTTGCTTACTTTTCTATGTATAATCATTATTTCCTCAAGAAATCATTAAACAAAGTGTACATTTCTACTTCATCATTTAAAAGTCCCATGTAATGTTTTCATTTTGACCCATTATTTTCCATTCCTTCATGTTATACCTCTTGGATTCTTCAATCTGGACTGATACTTCTTACCCCTTCACTATACCATAGTTCTCTTCCTAATGTGACTTTCTACAATTTCTCTAGAAGTTTTCTGTTAGAGTTGATAACTCCTATCAGTTTTTATTTTTTAAAAAAACAAACTTTAGTTTTGAACACGTTATATTTACAAATATATTGAAAAAGATATTTCAGAGTCCCCATATATCTGGCATCCAATTTCCCTCATTACTAACATCTGACATCCCTATGGTATATTTTATACAGATAAATAACCACGATTGATTCAATATTACTGACTGAAGTCCATGATTTTAGTTTTTATCTAAGGCCTTTCTTCTATTCAAGGATCTCCTCCAAATGAAGGAATTCAGTTGTGAGATCATAGGCTGTCCGTGGCTGTGACAGTTTCTCAGGTTTTCCTTGTTATTGATGACATTCACAGTTTTAAGAAGTGCTAGTTAAGTATTTTTTAAAATGCCCCTCAATTGAAATTTGTCCAGTGATTTTCTCATGATTAGTTGTGATTCTGGATTTTTGGGAGAAAGACTGCAGCTATAAATTACTATTTTCAGAATATAATATCAAAGGGTTTAGGCTGCAGTTAAAATAAACCCACAAAAGTAAGTGTGTGTGCTCAGGCTTTTCTTCATTAAGAGACTCTGTCCCTGTCATCAAGTACTGGGAAGATGACCCATGTTCAGTTTCTTTCTTTTTTTCTTGCAATATATTTTTCTTGGAGTACAGGAGATACCAGTAATGGACATTTTCATTTCTGATGAAATTAATTGCACTGTTGGCTTCCTAAACAATCGTGAATTAAGAAGTAGGGTCTGGACAAGTTGGAGACCCAGAGAATAATGAACTTCATAAACTAAGATCACTGAGCAAGAATCACCTTCATTCTTATCTCACTCATAGGTGACAACAGAGGTAGACTACCTACCTCTTCTTCTCAGTGGCCAGTTCACAAAACAGAGGAGCCACAGGAAAGATTTTGCTACCCCACAGAGAGGATAGAGCTGCTTTCTAGCATGTGTTTAACTGGGAGAGTTAGGATGAGAATGTTGCTCATCTCCAAAGCGTTTCAAGAACACAAGTCAAAATTTGCATACCGAGGCCTATTAAAACTTTCAGATAATTTTTGTAGGAGTTATATACTTATACTGTTTGTGTTGCTGGGACCCTTGAAGTATTTATTGATTATAATGAACTTAATACAATGGGAACATTGTATTATAATTATATTATAATGAACTTAATACAAATTACGAAATGTAATTTGTAAAGCTGAATCACATTTTAAAATTATGTTTTCAAGGTAAAGAGTAGCATGAGATAAAATATAAAGTTTGTTGGTATTTTAATAATTTGGGAATGACATAAGTTATGTTGACACTGATTATTTTTTTCTAAGAAAATATTAAAACCTCCCCTTATATCATCTGAATAGTGCATTACTTTCAATTACTATTTCAAATTAAAAGGCCATTTATCACAAGAAAGGACAGGAAAACTATAAATATTCTTTTCTTTAATCTTTGAAAATTGCTCTTGAGATTCCATATAATGTCAATTTAAAATATACCACAAGCATAGTCACTACTAAAGTTATCCAATATGCAGGTCTTAGAATGTTATCCATAATTAACATATCTGGCAGCTTAATAAATCCTCCCTGAAAAGCAAGCCTTTTTATTGTAATGTGTATGAAGTATGACCCTTATCAGGATTTTTCTAAGAGCAAATATATACAAAATTAAACAAATAGCTTCAGAAACCACAGCCCCTATATCTCAGCTTTGGAGACACACTTAAAGAGAAATGTCACTGTCAGCAGGTATTTCCCAACTCCACATGCCCTGCTTATGTTATGCCCAGCGGCTCGAGACCCCACAAAGACAACCAGAGACCACGATCAATGCAAGCAACAAAGAGTCATTTATTGGCAAGCTCGAGCCTGGTCCTCTGCTCACACGGTAACCCGGTGATGCTAAGAGGCCCCGAGCCTTTGTTCAACAGGCCTATTTATAATGAAAGGCGAAAAGTTTTACAGTGTTCTTTTTAATTGGTTGACATAAAATTATATATATGATGTTATTTTAAGTTCCGAGTCTCCGAGAGGAGTGTTATCATTATCTTTTAAGTTTGCCTTGGCACCGGCAAGGTCAGCTGCCTGGCCTTTACGGATAAGAGGTGAAGATTCTTTGCAGCTTTTATGAGGGGTTTGAGGGCAATTAGGGAAGAGGCTTTTGTTTACACAGGTGCGGGCTCTTTCTATCTTTACACTTAGATATATGACCATTATTAATTTTTTAACTCTCTTTTCTGCTAAAAGGTATGTTTGACTCCTGAGACCCAAATCAGGCTTGAAAGTCCTTGGAAAACTAATTTTGCTCTACAAAAGAGCAGGAATAATAGAGAAGTATGGATTTTTGAACACTATGACTGAAATCAGCATATGGAATAAACCATCCCTCTGGAGACATCTTTTGTAAGAATTAAGTCTTAATTTGAGGTTCTCCTGCTTCCACCAGATGCTGACACCTCACAGTAAGTCTGTTTTTCCTGCATTTATAAAGCACCATTGGTACGGGGCAAGCCTACCCTGGCTGATGGTTCAATGTATTTTTTCCTTGTAACTTAGTTGATGTTTTATGCCATAGGGAGTCGTTTCCAGTTCAGTTAAGAAACAGGATCCTTCCATTTCCTTGCAGTATTTTTGTTATGATAGAACACACTTTAAAAGCTCTCTGGGACTGGGGATATAGCTCAGTTGGTAGAGTGCCTGCTTCGCAAGCACAAGGCCCTGGGTTCAATCCCCAGCACTGCAAAAAAAAAAAAAAAAAAAAAAAACAGCTCTCTGGCTGACTGCTATAGAAAGAGTCTGGAATCCGTGGGGAGGGCTGTCACACACACTGAAAATACCAGTTAACCTGCTTACTAAAGGACTGCAGAGTCAGGCAGACATGAAATTAAACGTCAGGATCATTAAATAACAATGACTTGTAAATGTTCTTTACACACACATTCTAGTTGACTGAAGAAATTTTAAAAAAATATTTGTGGAGTCATCTCTATCCTCTATAGGCAGAAGAACACTGTGACTTTATTTCCACAGTCAAATGCTACTTAACAGTTACTTAGCATAAAACTGTAATTATGATTTCTTTTAAAATGATACCTAAGATGTGTCTAGTTCCCAGGCCCATCTTTTAATTATTTATTTATTTATTTATTTATTTATTTATTGTGAAATGAATCCTGGAACTATTCTTACATCCAGAGTTGTCAAGTGGGTCAGACAGGATACTAGCTGACCTGTCTAACCCAGGACAACACCCATAGTTCATAGTCACTGCAAAGAAGTCTTATGATTACTGGGAGCAGCTGCCTTCTTCTCAGTACAGTAGTTACTGCAGGTCACAGGACTACTTTAGCACTTCCTGGGTGGATTAGCTACACTACTGGAGCACTTTCAGAATTCCCAGCCACCATCTGATCCTGTTAGCACACTAGTACTGTCAGATACGGAATTGTTTTTCTGCCTCTGCCTATAATTTTGTGTCCTTCTCATTTCATAGGGGTAGAAAGGAGTGCTTATCCCCTGATTTCAAGGAAACTATATTGACCTGATAGCTTCAATTTTCTCTTCTATGGGAGAGCTAAATGAGTAGAGAAAACTTAAGCTGACCAATATTGAAATGCCTACTTCTTTTTTTTTTTTATTTGTTGGAACTGGGGATTGAACTCAGGGGCATTCAACCATTGAATCACATCCCCAACCATGTTTTGTATTTTATTTAGAGACAGGTTCTCACAGAGTTGCTTATTGCCTCACTGTTGCTGAGGATGGCTTTGAACTCTCTATCTTCCTGCCTCAGCCTGCTGAGCTGCTGGGATTACACGTGTGCACCACTGTGTCTGGCCCTACTTTTTTTGGAAAAAAAAAGTATTGGATCTCTGGTCTTCAAGTGAATATTCCTTGTTTTGCTATGATTTGAATCTCTTGATATTTTGATCTGTTTATACATTCATTAATGGAGTGGTGGCATACCAAGAGTATGAGCTCTGGGTTAGATTTCTCATGTTCAAGACTTCCTGCTATGTACCAATTTGTGGACCATGCTAATGTCTTCTAACTTCTAGGTTTTTCCATTTCTTCTGTACAATGTGTATTATAATTGCATCTCTCAAAAAGTTGTTGTCTGGATACAGAATATACAATGCTGTGTGGAACTAGTAAGTGTTCAATAAAACTAATTACTGTCATCCTATGTATTCATACAGTGGATAATACTTATCCACTGAAACATGGTGGATAAGTATTTTGCATCTACCATATATCAGGTAATGCTATATATAAATAATGGCAACAGAACGGATGACAAAATGGACACCTCCACTACTCCCCAGCCACTCTTCACCCATCATTCTACCCAGAAAGGGTGCATGAATATATCTCTAAAAAAAATTCTTACTATTAGCATTAATATAAACAGAAAGATTCTGAATTCAAGAAAGGGGGAAATTGCCAAGGGTTAAACATGAAGAGGTATGTTTAGCAGGCCCTGATATAAATACTCAAATACCACATGTACTAGAATGTGATATGGTATTTTATAATTAATTTTGCATCCTACCAAATTCATATTAAAATGGCAGAATTCACGGAAAGAGAAAAGATTTCTAAAGCCTATGAAGTCACCACTTGCAAGGGTCATCTTAATGAGGATATTAGCAAAAATAAACTACTAATAATCAAACACCCCTGTAAATCATTGTGTGTAACTGGTGGCTACCATACTGGACAATGTAAGCCTAAGCCAAAATTTTATGAACATTTTTTCCATAATTAAAAGATACAATGAAATATATAATACTTGTGTTTTTATTAGTACCAAGTATTTGGTCAGAAGAAACATGGAACAAATGGAAATACACTAGTGAAAGAGAAAAGATAAAGATTTAATACCACGGATATAAGTAATATTCGAACTATGTAGCCAAAGAGAAAGAGAAAGAGGGATGTGCACAAAAACATGAAGAAACAAAGCACATTATTATGGAATATATTCATTGACAGTCAAAAGAATGAATAGAATGTGGGCTGGAGGGAAATGGGCATCATGTCTCACATTGATTTTCCTTATGGCTCCACTTACCATCAGCCTTATTCCCATATTTTGCATTTAGTTGCTATTTTTGGTGATGCAAATTTTGAATGTGTTAGGGAACTGACTTGTGAAATAATAAACATTTATTATAAGTTACAGTGTTTGCTACTTACAAATCATTTGTGATTTACACAAATAGTTATAGTTACAGTGTTTGCTACTTACCAATCATTTGTGAAATAATTATTTTATGTCACAGAACCATATTCTAGTACTTCAGAGAAGGGGAGTAAGGTAGGTAGATTAGAAATTCTCATTTATTATTCCATAGGGAATTAAAGCTCAGCTTTTAGACACTTTTCACATCTAATGGTAATGAGGAAGACTATAATCCAATGATCAACATAAAAAAAGAGAAATGTTAATGTTAGCAATTTTACCTTGAAAACAGAAAATATGGCTACTATTCTCATTCAAAATAGACTCAACTGTTCTCTAACCTTCTAATATATTATTCTCACAAACATATTTCATGCTAGGTATTTGATTTGAAAGTTAAGAATAACAGTCATATATAACAGAAAACATTTGTTTAGAGTATTGTCCTTAAATGTGAGTGTTTTCTAAAATATGCATTTCACTAAAACGGAGGAGTAAGATTTCATGGGAGTAAGAAGGCAGAAATACAACCTAAAGACTGGGAGCGCCGTAAAGGAGGCCACTCGGCACAGCGCTGGGACTCGGAGCAACCACTGGGGCTCCGGCGGCTGCCCAGGGGAGGAGTGGCGAGGAGAGCTGTGTGGACTCAGGACACCGGGGCCTGCCCTGAGGAGGAGGAGGAGGAGCGTGGCCACTTGGATTTGGAGTGACTGCACCAGAGCTACAGGCGGGTGCCAGAGGAGAAGCCGCACGGTGAGCAGTTTGGACTCAGAACGACTGCTTCTGAACACCGGGGCCTGCCCTGAGGACGAGGAGGAGGAAGAGGACCGTGGCCGCGTGGATTCAGAGTGACTGCACCAGAGCTACAGGTAGTTGCCAGAGGAGAAGTGGCGCGGCGAGCTGTTTGGACTCTAAGCGACCACTTCTGAACACCGGGGCCTGCCCGGAGGACTAGGAGGAGGAGGAGGAGGAGCGCGGTGGGGCGTTTGGACTCGCAGTGACTGCATTAGCTCCAAGCGGCTGCTCAGAGGAGAAGGCGAGTGGTGAGTTGTTTGGACTTAAAGCGACCGCTCCTGAACACAGGGGGGCTGCCTGGAGGAGAAGCGTGGTGGGTTGCTTGGTCTTGAGTGGCTGCACCAGAGCTCCGAGCGGTTGCCCAGAGGACCTGTGCAGCAGGTCACATGGATTCAGAGCCACACAGAGCGCCCGCTCCTGAACACCCGGGGGGGTTATCTGGAGAAGGAGGAGGAACGGGGAGGGTCACTTCGACTCGGAGTGATTGATTGCCCAGGGCTACGGGTGGTTGGTGGGAGGTGGAGGCACGCAGTGAGTTTCTTGGACTCCTAGTGACCACACCGGAATACTGGGTGGCTGTCTGGAGGAAGAGGCGTGTGGCGGGTCTCTGGGACTCAGAGCGATTGTACGGGGCCCCAGGTGGCTGCTCAGAGGAGGGGCCGCATAGCCAGGTGATTAGGTGCAGAGCAGGGTCCCAGGATCTAGGAGGCTTCTTGGTGGAAGAGCCGCACAGAGACAGGCTTAGGGCGGAGCGAAGGTTCCAGGCCTGCGGGCAGATTCTCTGAGAAGGGGCAGCCTAAGGAGATTCATCTGCGAAGGGTGAGGCTCCCAGGCCCAGGAGGTAGGGCTGGGCCCCTGGGAACTTTGCAGAGGAAGGCAGCCCAGCCCAGGCGGTAGCTGTAAATTGAGGGGAACCTCTAGGAGGGAACTGACCAGCGACACCTCCCCACTGGGTGAGTCTTCCCTGCCGGGTGAGGTTTCCCCACAAGGAAGGTAAAACCAGAGACTCAGGCCCAAACAGGCCTTGCCTCAGCCCGCAGCCTAGGTCCCCTTTGGATGACCATTGGTCAACAAGTGGAGGCACCTTTGCCCACTAGCAGGGATTATACCCCACCTGAAGGCCACCACTCCTAGAGAGGCAGCTTCCTTGTGGAGCACCGCATTATTAACTTCCTCCAAGACTTCAGCCTACTGAAGGCTAAGGGGGGATATATATAGAAATCTTCAGGGACATTGTAAGTCAATAGAGGAAATCTGCAATATCTCAGCGGTCCACTGATACCTGAACAATATGAGAAAACAGGGAAAGAAAATGCTGCAAACAAATCTAGATGTTACATCAATAAAACCCAATGACAGCATGGCAGAAGAAATGACAGAAAAGGAGTTCAGAATGTACATAATTAAAATGATCAGAGAAGCAAATGATGAGATGAAAGAGCAAATGCAAGCATTGATTGATCGCACCAATCGACAATTAAAAGAGCAAATACAGGAAGCAAAAGATCATTTCAATAAAGAGTTAGAGATATTGAAAAAAAAAAACAAACAGAAATCCTTGACATGAAGGAAACAATAAACCAAATTGAGAACTCCATAGAAAGCATATCCAATAGGATAGAACACCTGGAAGACAGAACCTCAGATATTGAAGACAAAATATTTAACCTTGAAAACAAAGTTGAACAAACAGAGAAGATGGTAAGAAATCATGAACAGAATCTACAAGAACTATGGGATATCATGAAAAGGCCAAATTTAACAATTATTGGGATTGAGGAAGGCCTAGAGAAACAAGCCAAAGGAATGAACAATTTATGCAATGAAATAATATCAGAAAATTTCCCAAATCTGAAGAATGAAATGGAAAATCAAGTTCAAGAGGCATATAGGACTCCAAATACACAAAATTACAACAGACCCACACCAAGGCACATTATAATGAAAATACCGAACATACAAAATAAAGACAGAATTGTAAAGGCTGTGAGAGAAAAGAACCAAATTACATTCAGGGGGAAACCAATACGGATATCAGCAGATTTTTCAATCCAGACCCTAAAAGCTAGAAGGGCCTGGAACAACATTTTTCAAGCCCTGAAAGAAAATGGATGCCAACCAAGAATCTTATACCCAGCAAAACTTACCTTCAAATTTGACGATGAAATAAAATCCTTCCATGATAAACAAAAGCTAAAAGAATTTACAAAAAGAAAGCCAGCATTACAGAACATTCTCAGCAAAATATTCCATGAGGAAGAGATGAAAAACAAAGAAGCAAATCAGCAAAGGGAGGAATTATCCTAAAGGAATTGTCAAATAAAGGAGGAAACAAGTTGTGTCAAACAAATAAATAAATAAAATTTAAAAAATGAACCAAATGACCGGGAAAACAAATCATATCTCTATAATAACCCTGAATGTTAATGGCCTGAATTCATCAATCAAAAGACATAGACTGGCAGATTGGATTAAAAAGAAAGATCCAACAATATGTTGCCTGCAAAAGACTCACCTCATAGAAAAAGATACCCATAGACTAAAGGTGAAAGGATGGGGAAAAACATACCATGCACATGGACTCAGCAAAAAAGCTGGAGTATCCATCCTCATTTCAGATAATGTGGACTTCAAGCCAAAGTTAGTCAGAAGGGATAAAGAAGGACATTTCATACTGCTTAAGGGAAGCATAAATCAGCAAGATATAACAATCATAAACATCTATGCCCCAAACAGTGGCTCATCCATGTATGTCAAACAAATCCTTCTCAATTTCAGAAACCAAATAGACCATAACACAATAATACTAGGTGATTTTAACACGCCTCTCTCACCACTGGACAGATCTTCCAGACAAAAATTGAACAAACAAACCATAGATCTCAATAACACAATCAATAATTTAGACTTAACGGACATTTGTAGAATATACCATCCAACCAAGAGCGAATACACTTTCTTCTCAGCAGCACATGGATCCTTCTCTAAAATAGACCATATATTATGCCACAAAGCTAATGTTAGCAAATACAAGAAGATAGAGACACTAGCATGTATTCTATCAGATCATAATGGATTGAAGTTAGAAATAAATGAAAGAGTAAAACACAGAAACTATTCCAACCCCTGGAGATTAAACAATATGCTATTATATGATGAATGGGTAACAGAAGATATTAGGAAGGAAATTAAAAAATTCTTAGAGGTAAATGAGAACAAAGAAACATCATATCAAAATCTCTGGGACACTATGAAAGCAGTACTTAGAGGGAAATTTATTTCATGGAGCGCATTTAATAAAAGAAGTAAAACTCAAAAAATAAACGACCTAACACTACAGCTCAAAGCCCTAGAAAAAGAAGAACAGACCAGCACCAAAAGTAGTAGAAGACAGGAAATAGTTAAACTCAGAGCTGAAATCAATGAAATTGAAACAAAAGAAACAATACAAAAAATTGACAAAATAAATAGTTGGTTCTTCGAAAAAATAAACAAAATTGATAAACCTTTAGCCACGCTAACAAAGAGAAGACGAGAGAAAACCCAAATCACTAAAATTCGGAATGAACAAGGAAATATCACAACAGACAGGATTGAAATACAAAACATAATTAGAAGCTATTTTGACAATCTATACTCCAACAAAATAGAAAATTTCGAAGACATCAACAGGTTTCTAGAGACATATGAATTGCCTAAACTGAACGAGGAGGACATACACAATTTAAATAGAGCAATTTCAAGTACTGAAATAGAAGAAGTCATCAACCAAAGAAAAGTCCAGGACCAGATGGGTTCTCAGCCGAGTTCTACAAAACCTTTAAAGAAGAGCTCATTCCAATACTTCTCAAAGTATTCCAGAAAATAGAAGAGGAGGGAACCCTCCCAAGCTCATTCTATGAAGCCAATATCACACTGATACCTAAACCAGACAGAGACTCATCAAGGAAAGAAAATTTCAGACCAATATCCTTAATGAACATCGACGCAAAAATTCTCAACAAAATTTTAGCAAATCACATACAAAAACATATTAAAAAGATAGTGCACCATGATCAAGTGGGTTTCATCCCAGGGATGCAAGGTTGGTTCAACATCAGGAAATCAATAAACGTAATTCACCATATTAATAGACTTAAAGTCAAGAATCACATGATTATTTCAATAGATGCAGAAAAAGCATTTGATAAAATACAGCATCCTTTCATGCTCAAAACACTAGAAAAAATTGGGGTAGTGGGAACATTCCTTAACATTGTAAAGGCCATTTATGCTAAGCCCATGGCTAATATCATTCTAAATGGTGAAAAACTGAAAGCATTCCCCCTAAAAACTGGAACAAGGCAGGGATGCCCTCTTTCACCACTTCTATTCAACATCGTTCTTGAGACTCTGGCCAGAGCAATTAGACAAACCAAAGAAATTAAAGGGATATGAATTGGAAAAGAAGAACTCAAACTATCCCTGTTCACTGATGACATGATTATATATTTAGAGGAACCTGGAAATTCCACCAGAAAACTCTTAGAACTCATAAGTGAATTCAGTAAAGTAGCAGGTTACAAGATCAATGCCCATAAATCCAACGCATTTTTATACATAAGTGATGAATCTTCAGAAAGAGAAATTAGGAAAACTACCCCATTCACAATAGCCTCAAAAAAAATAAAATACTTGGGAATCAATCTCACAAAAGAGGTGAAAGACCTCTACAATGAGAACTATACAACACTAAAGAAAGAAATTAAAGAAAACCTTAGAAGATGGAAAGATCTTCCATGTTCTTGGATAGGAAGAATTAATATTGTCAAAATGGCCATACTACCTAAAGTGCTATACAAATTCAATGCAATTCCAATTAAAATCCCAATGACGTACCTTACAGAAATAGAGCAAGCGATTATGAAATTCACCTGGAAGAATAAGAAACCCAGAATAGCTAAAGCAATCCTTAGCAGGAAGACTGAAACAGGGGGTATTGCAATACCAGATCTTCAACTCTACTACAAAGCAACAGTAACAAAAACGGCATGGTATTGGTACCAAAATAGAAAGGTAGATCAATGGTATAGAATAGAGGACACGGACACAATCCCAAATAAATACAATTTTCTCATACTAGACAAAGGTGCCAAAAATATGCAATGGAGAAAAGATAGCCTCTTCAACAAATGGTGCTGGGAAAACTAGAAATCCATATGCAACAGAATGAAACTAAACCCATATCTCTCACCATGCACGAAACTAAACTCAAAATGGATTAAGGACCTCGGAATCAGACCAGAGACCCTGCAGATTATAGAAGAAAAAGTAGGTCCAAATCTTCACCTTGTTGGTCTAGGATCAGACTTCCTTAACAGGACTCTCATAGCACAAGAAATAAAAGCTAGAATCAACCACTGGGATAGATTCAAACTAAAAAGCTTTCTCTCAGCAAAGGAAACTATCAGCAATGTGAAGAAAGAGCCTACAGAGTGGGAGAATATCTTTGCCAATCATACTTCAGATAGTGCACTAATCTCCAGAATCTATAAAGAACTCAAAAAACTCTACTCCAAGCATTCAAATAATCCAGTCGACAAATGGGCTAAGGAAATGAATAGACACTTCACAGAAGAAGATCTACAAGCAATCAACAAACATATGGAAAAATGTTCAACATCTCTAGTAATAAGAGAAATGCAAATCAAAACCACCCTAAGATTCCATCTCACCCCAATTAGAATGGCGATTATCAAGAATACGAGCAACAACAGGTGTTGGCGAGGATGTGGGGAGAAAGGTACACTCATACATTGCTCGTGGGGCTGCAAATTAGTGCAGCCACTCTGGAAAGCAGTGTGGAGATTCCTTAGAAAACTTGGAATGGACCCTCCATTTGACCCAGCTATCCCACTCCTTGGCCTATACCCAAAGGACTTAAAATCAGCATGCTACAGAGACACAGCCACATCAATGTTCATAGCTGCTCAATTCACAATAGCCAGACTGTGGAACCAACCTAGATGCCCTTCAATTGATGAGTGGATAAAGAAACTGTGGTATATATATACAATGGAATATTACTCAGCCATAAAGAATGATAAAATTATGGCATTTGCAGGCAAATGGATGAAATTGGAGAATATCATGTTAAGTGAGATAAGCCAATCTCAAAAAGCCAAAGGACGAATGATATCGCTAATAAGTGGAGGATGACACATAATGGGGGGGAGGGAAGGGTTAGTGTTAGGGTTAGAGTTAGGGTTAGGGAGGGGGGCAAGTATGGAGGAAGGAAGTACTGTATAGATGGTAAAGAGGGGTGGGAGGGGTGGGGGGAAGGGAAAAAATAACAGAATGAATCAAACAACATTACTCTATGTAAATTTATGATTACACAAATGGTATGCCTTTCCGCCATGTACAGAGAAACAACATGTATCCCATTTGTTTACAATAAAAAAAAAAAGAAATACAACCTAAATACATATAATAGAATGAGAAGTTAGAATTCTAGCATTCCTCCTCATGTTTATCTCCCCACTTAACCTGTATGTGCTGGGACTAGAATTGAGTTGGTTGTGCAAAGAAACAGAACAAATAAAAAGTTCAGGACAATAATACATTTTGGAAGTTAATGTTAGCAATTTTACCTTGAAAACAGAAAATATGACTACTATTCTCAACTGACTACTAGACTACTAGACTCAACTGTTCTCTAGCCTTCTAATATATTATTCCCACAAACATATTTCATGCTAGGTATTTGATTTGAAAGTTAAGAAGAACAGTCAGTTTATGATTGTAAACACTGTTGTGCCAACCAATGGTATTCAACAGGATTACAGTGGTATACTACAGGATACTGTATTATCCGATAGAATAATACAAGGCTTAAATGTGAGTTGCCTACGTAGGTTTAATTTTCTTTTACATACAATAGAAAACAAATAGATGAAATTAATTTTAGTATGTATTTAGTCATTTATTCTGATCGAAAATGTTATATTAACAAGTAATAAATATACTACTTAATAATGAGATATTGTACAATATTTTTCATACTAAGTTCTTGAAATTCAGTGTATAATTTAAAAGCAGAGCACATTTTAATCACTTATTGCCAAATTTCTACTAAATAGCCCTGTGTAACTGGTGGCTTCCATATTCGACAATGTAGGTGTAAGTTAACATTATATGAACATTATTTTACCACAATTATAAGACATAATAAAATATATAATATTTATGCTTTTTTCAGTACCAACCAGTCATGCTTCTTTTGGTACGAAAGAAAATATAATTTTTGTGCTTTTCCTTTTAGGAGTGTCCTTATAGAATACTTTCAGAGCATAACTTTTGGATACTGCCCACTTACCTCAAGTGTGGTGAATTGCTCCCACATTAAATGTCTAAATGAGAATATTTGTGAAAAATGATTTATACACCTTTATTATATGATCGACTAAGCATCAGTCTAAATTACAACTGACTGGGTGATAAAAATATTCCTTGCTTTATAGACATTAATCCATTATGACTTTGGTTTCAGTTCTCTTGTATTGGAAGCATTATATATATTTTCTGGCCTCCAACGTTTTTGGCCCTTGAAAACCTCATAGGGTCTGGGCGTTGTGCTCCTACTGCTATAAATCCTCCCTGGCTAAGATCCCATTTTCCATATGCCTGCTCATAAAATACGGGAATGTTCCTATTCCTGTAGCGCTCAGTGAAATTGTTACCTAGGGAAGGATTTTATCCACCTAAATTTAATCCTCAGCATATGTGGATTGCTATTTTCATAGTATTGGCATAATTTAGCCTTACTTAAATATTTGGTTGTTTTCTGTTTCTGATTTTAGAGAGGCAAGGACTATGTCTATTTTCTTTAAACTAATGCTTACAATTGTTGCTGCATATTAGGTGAACACAAAAAATGCTTATAAAGAAAAGGTCAAATCTCATTATACTTAAATGCAGAATAGATATTGCCCCCCTGATAGGGATCCACATTTGCTTTGCACTGCACCCTACCTACACAATTGTTTCCACACATTCAGTGTTTCTAGTACACTGAGCTTGGTGAAGCATGGTTTTTACTTAAAGTTTAGAAAGTATTACAACAATATGAACCTTACAATCACTTTTACTTTGGTAAGATCATTTCATTTACTTTTACAATTTGTATTTATCTTCATTCCTTTCAATTCTCTAACTTCAGGAACCTTTATGCTTTAAAAGAACAGTGTTTTTTTTGTTTTGTTTTGTTTTGTTTTCCTTCTTCAAATCTTTGGTTCTCAATCTTGACCTATTTTGCTTCCCTCAGGAAATTTTTTTATGTTTATAGATATTTTTGGTTGTCATAAATGGGAATAGGATAAGTTATGCTATCATCTTTGAGTAGATAAATAGGTGCTGCTAAAACTTTTAAATTGTAAAATGGGAGTCCAAGAAACAAAGAATGATCCACTCCCAAATGTCAATAGCGCTCAAATTACAAAATCCTATTCTAATCATTCACTTTTAAACAGTTATCTGTGTTCTTTACTTAAAATAATTCAATTTAAATATATTATTATTTGAAATAATTCATCTTGTTTTATTTTAATTAATAACTTTTTGATTCTAGAAAAAATATATAATTTATTCAAATAAAACAAGTTGAACAGCACTGAATAATTTCCTAAGATAGTACTTTTAAGTTTTTCCTTTTTGTTTCTTTAAATGTTGGTAGATACAATGATAGTTTTGATGAATATCATTATGAAGTCTTATTAATTTAATGTATATTTGTTGTTCTGTTTCATAAGTCCCTTTAGGTGGAATACAATAAAGCAGAAACCTCAAAAGAATTAATGCCTGGATCATCATTTCTTCAATAAAACAGAAAGCTAAGTGGTGAAGACCACAGACATTGAAACCTCAGTTCCAGAATTCCACATTAAGCACTGGAGTTTTTATTTCTCTGCTATAGGAAAATCTTGTCAGTGCTTACAAGGAAGTGTTTATTCCTTGCTTCTCTGGATCCTGTTTGATGGAGGTCTCCTAACACCACTTCAACCACAGCCACAACAAACTTTAGGCACAGAACCAAGAAAAAATGTTATCCATTTGCCAGAGCGATGATCACATTTAAAACTAGTTAAAAATGGCTGGAAATGGAATCAATTTTTTGTGCTAAAGGCAGACATGAGTTCCAAACTTCAACATATGGGAAAGGTAATGGTGTGTTTCATTTGACAATCACTTGATAGGAAGGTGAAATAAGAATTGTGTATTGTGTATGGATGTTTTTGCACAGGAGCTGAACAAACCAATGACAAGACCACTGGAATTATAATCCAAGAGACCTGGTTTCTCTTCCTGACTCAATGGCCTGGATAAGGTTTGGAATAATATTTAATCCATCTTTACTTCAATTCTCCCTGATTATTTTAATTAAAACAATTTGTGTATTTCATATATATATTAATTTAAGTTACAATATGTAGGTGTCATGAAAAGCATAAACACATTATGATTTGCAGCCAGTCTATTCACCAGAGACAGAAAAAATATCTCTAGACATAATATTTTAAATTGATATTTATGTTCTTGATGAATTCTTTCCCTTTTTCCTTAAAACTTGAAATACCATCTGGGTTGTGGTTCTAAAAAACTCTTTGATTTGACCTTCTTATAATTTGATATGGAAATTAGCATATAATTTTAAAATCATATTTCGAGTTTACAATTTTTTTTTAAAAAGTAGTTTCAACACACTCGTTTTTCTGTTCCTTTTTCTTTTGTTAAAATCTTCACTCATGTCTAGGATTGATTAAACTGATCCACATTATCAAAAAGTCATTTTTCCAGAAAAATAAATATTTTACTTTACTTTGATTTTATGAGTTTTCTTTTAATTTTTCTAAATGATTTTGTCATGAGCTTTAATAAGAACAGATTAACTCACTGACCGAGCATGATGGCTCACACCTGTAATCCCAGTATCTCAGAAGGTTGAGGTAGGAGGTTCGTGAGTTCAAAGTCAGCCTCAGCAAAAGCAAGGTACTAAGCAAGACTCTGTCTCTAAACAAGATATAAAGTAGGGCTGGGGATGTGGCTCAGTTGTTAAGTGCCCCTGTATTCAATCCTTAGTACCCAAAAAACCCAACCAAACAAACAAATGAAACAGATTAACTCTCTTGAGGAGAGTTTAAAATAAATAAATAAATTCAAAGACAAAACTGGAAAACAATATCACAAAGAGTATTTGAATATAGTTATAGAATATCAATATCTTGAGCATTAAATCTGCTGAGCTTTCTAACAATTTAAGCTAAAAAGAAGCATGATGGGTCTTGTGATTCCAATGTTAGGGTGAAGGAAGCATATTTGTTCATGATCTAAGTTCTTTGTACTACTTTGTTGAAAGTTTGCCTTTTGGAAATGCATTTAAAATTTACTGAATAATACAGTGGAGAATAAATTCCCATAGAAACTGCTGAAGATCAACATATACTCGGGATTAGCACACAACTGTATGGGGCCCAAAACAATTTGTTTCTTTTTTCTTTTTTTCCTCCTTTATTTTACAGGACACTTATCTATATATAAATGCTGAGTTCCCCTACTTGCCATATTTTGGGGAGTTGAGTTTCAAATAATCTTACAAAAGAACAATAGTAATAACAGATACAGTGGCATTAAGTAGAAACTATATCCTTGACAGATGCCTACTAGGGTTCAGAGTCTGGTTTTGTAGTCCTGGGAAGATCCTCTAAATGCAATCCCTGGAGTTGAACTCATAGACTGAGTGGAAGGTCATAGTGAGCTCAAATGGTTAGAATGACAATGAGGCCCCAAGAGCTCCAATTCAAAGCAGGACATCCTTCTCAGATTACAGCTACCTGCAATGGCCATATGCACAAGAAGGGTCTTAGGAAGTTTTGAGGAAGGTACTGCAAAGTACAGGCATCTCTGAGGTTGTTGTGCAAAACTTCTGCTTATATGATTCTACAGTAGGATCAATCATGTGATCTAAAACCCATTAAGATTTGTTTAGAGTAAGATAATTTCACATAGTTGTTTGCACTTGCTTCTTTTTATTTACCTCAATATAAGGATGGAGTTTTTAAGTGCAAGCCAAGTGAAAGGATGACATAGCTCTAAACTGTTTCAAAGATCTCAGCTCCTCTTATAATAGACGCTATACATCACATTGAATTTCCTGGAAAATGCCTGTACAGAGTACACTCTCTGATTTTAACTAACTCAGATTCATAGACTTTAACTGCAAGAAGTGGAGACGATAAACATTTTGTTAATAAATTAATGACACTTCAATTTTATTCAAGATAGAGCAGAGTTTTTTTTTTTCTTTTTTTTTTATACCTCCCAATGAACTTAAATTGTAAAAGAACCTGGGGTTAACTATGAAAGTTCTTATTTGGTATTCTGGAATTCCACTATTGTAACTGTTTGTATAATGTGAAATTTATTTGGTTCACTTGGAAGACAAGTTAACATATTTGTAAATTGTATTAAGAGGAGTAGGCCTAACAGCTAACCTATTATTACATTTATGTAGTATTATTCTACAGGTACATGGCCCTAATTGGTAATGTGTGAAAAAGAAAAAACCCTTGCTCTCCAGCAAGATACATTTTTAATGTAAATGACATGTCAGTTGCCAATATTTCCTTTCTGCAAGAAAACTAATTAAAGCTTAATTATCTCTGTGTCATTGTGTCTAGATTTGGGAATAAAATTTTGATAACATGGAGGCCAATTCAACACTTTATGTATGTATGTAAACAGTATATAAATGTATTTATATCTCTGCTCATTCTAGAAAGTCATTGAAATAGCTCACAGAAAGGCAAATTATAACCAACTGTATGGAATTCAGGGCTTAGGAAAAAAAGTCAAATGCAAAATTGCCAACCACAGGGCAATTGTGGCTCAGTGGTAGAGTGCTTGCCTGGCATGTGTGAGGCCCTGGCACCACACATAAATAAATAAAAGAAAAGATCCATTGACAACTAAAAATATATTTTTAAAATTGCCAACAACAATGGTCTACTGACTACTATCATTGAGCCCCCAATTTAACTTCAGTTTTCTTTTTAGAAAGAGAGCATATTTCCTATTATTGAAGATTCCATTCATTTAATGCAAATTTATTACCACATATCAAAATCTGAAAGAATGTTCCTATGTAGAAATAAATAGAAAGAACAGTGTGTGGCTTATGAACAATTGTATTTAAAGAAGCAAATGTTAATTTTGACATCCTTCTGAAAAAAATAAATATCGCTTCAAATGGAATCTGTTTATACAAAAAAAAAATAAAAATAAAAATCACAACACTATCTGAAGTTGAAGCCAATTCTTTCTTCAAATGCATGTTTTTGATTTACTACAATACCCGGTATAAGATTCCATGCATTCAAGTAAGATGGAAATTAATCTTAAAAACTATGTCAGGATTACCAGTTGCTCAAAATAAAGACAAGAAGAACAGTCTGCATTATAGATATCCACATATTTATGCACATGTATATACACACACACATGCACAAATGAATAATAATTTGGATGCTTACTCCAATACAGATAATTGCATGCCTATATCTGTGTAATTCCTAGTTTTTGTCAGAGCTTCAGGGCTACATATCAAGACAATACTAACCCTTTATCCACAAAAGTAGTTCTGAAAACTGAGTTATCATTCCAGATAAATTATAGTTAGCAGCTTTTCTTAAATCTAAATTGTTTAAAAAGGCAAAAAGAAAAAAAAAACAGTTCTTAGTTGCAGTGGTCCCTATTATTGAATATATTTTTGATTTAGGATGCATTAAAACTTGAGACAGCATTAAGGCTTGTGATGTTCAATGTAAATATGAAAGTCCCTCAATTATAATAGGTAAACTTTATTGAGTGATTCCTTTGGGCACTGTCTAAATGCTTTACAAACATAAATGTATGTCATCTTTATAACAGCATTACGAGGAATCATACATGAGAAAACTGAGGCACAGAAAGCTTAAATAACTTCTCCATGGTCCAAAACCCAGTAAATTCTGAAGCTAAAATATAAGGCCAGGTTGTCTCCATTTTGCTCCATTGCACCAGACAATATCAGGGTGTATTATCCTCCGTATCTCCCAAAGGTCAACAATAACTTTAGTAGTCTCCTAAAAGTGCTATAATAGAGACACACTTTGGGACTGAGGGTACATAAGATGATCTGCAATTATATCAAGAAATGTAGGAATTCGAGAAAGTTTTCAAAGTTGAAGAGGCACCTGAGATGAATTTTGGAAAAGTGATTTGACATTCTCAGAGGCTGCATGGAGGAAAGTTTCCAAACACACTGAGCTAAAGTTTCAGTGTAGTTTTGATTTGCATTTTCCTGATTGCTAACAATGATGAATATTTTTCCTATGTATTCATTGACCATTTGTATTTTTGGAGAAGTGTCTGCTTAGATCATTTGACCCTTCATTAAATGGTTTATTTGTTTTTTTCAGTTTTTCATAAATTCTGGATATTAATCCCCTGTCAGAAGAGTAGCTGGCAAAGATTTTCTCACTCTGTAGCCTTTTATTTCACATTTTGCAGTTGACCCTGTTGCTGTGCAGATGCTTTTTAATTTGACATCATCCTTCTTATTGATTCTTAGTTTTATTTCTTAAGTCTTAGTAGTTTTAATGAAGTAGTTTGTGCTTCTGCCAATATGTTGCGCTGTTGATCCTATGATTTCTTCTTATAGTTGCAGTGTTTCGGTCTAATTCCTAGGTTATTGATCCATTTTGATAGCTTTTTGCACAAGGTGATTAAAGAAATCTAGTTTCCTTCTTCATATGAAGGCTCAGTTTTCCCAACACCCTTTGTTAAAAAGGTTAGTTTTTTTCCAATGTATGTTTTTGGAAACTTTGCTGAGTATCAGATGACTGTATCTATGTGGGTTTGTCTCTGTGTCTTCTATTCTATTCCATTGGTCTTCATGTCTGTTTTGATGTCAAGACCATGTTTTGTTAGTATAGCTCTGTAGCATTATTTGGGACTGGGTACTGTGATGCCACCAGCATTGCTTCTGCTCCATATTACTTTGGCTATTCTCAGTCCTTTATTCTTCCATATGAATTTTAGGACTGTTTTTTTTTTTTCCTAGTGCCATGAAGAATGTCATTGGTATCTTGATGGGTATTATACAGATAATAAGATCTATTGGTGAGAATGTGGGAAAAATCTATACTTCTACATATTTGGTGGGACTGTAAATTACAACAACCACTTTGGAGAATAGTCTGGAGATTTCTTAAAAGATTAAGAGTTGACCTGCCATATGATCCAGCTATTCCACTGGTTGGTATTTATCCAAAGGAACTAAAATCAGCATACTATAGTAAAACATGAATTCCAAAATTTATAGCAGAGCAATTCACAATAGCAAGTTAAGTAATTAGCCTAGATGCTGTCCAAGGATGAATGAGTAAAGAAAATGTAGTCTATATGCTATGGAAAATTTACTCAGCCATGAATAATGAGATAAAGAAATTAAATCATTTGTTGGTAAATGAATAGGACTAGAGAACATCATGCTACGTGACATAGCAGATGAATAAAATCAAGGGTGAAACGTTTTCTTTCATATATGGAAGCAAAGGTGGGGGGAGAGAGCGAGAGAGAGAGAAAAGTAATGAAATGGGAATCTCACAAAAGTAGAAGGGAAACTAATAGAGGAGGGTAATCAAAGGGGCGGATGATGGGACACCATGGGAAATTACTTAGGAACAAAATCTACCAAATTATTCTATGTCCATGTATGATTATACCACAATGAATTTTACTTTTACATACAATTATAATACACTCACTAACATGATAGTAACTGAAGGGAAATTAGCAGATTAAAGCAAGTGGGCAAGGGGGTGAGCAGAGAGGAGAGAAAGGGAAAATAAATGGGAATGTGATTATTATGTTATACACATGTACACATTTGGCATAATGAATCCCACGATCATTCACAGGAATGAAGGAGGACATTCACAGGAAGAAGAAGGGCACAATAAGCTTGGATAGGAAGTAGTGGAGGAAATGTGATATTAGAGTTGAAGATCTGGGAGATGGGAGAAAATAAAACATGTGAAATGCCATTCACCATGGACATATTAAGGACAAGATGGATTAGAGGAATACTATTAAGGCAAAATTTCAGAAATTAGTGGATGATTGCATGTAGAGTGTAGAAGAGAAGGAAAAGTAAAATGTGACACAGTTGTCTGACTTCTTTTTTATTAGAATCTTTTTTCTTTTATTGCCATGCTGGGGATTGAACCCAGGGCCTTGTGCTTGCAAGGCAAGCACTCAACCAACTGAGCTATATCCCCAGCCTTTCCTTAGAATCTTGAAAAATATTTGGGATGAGAATATGAAAGAAATCAGTGTTAGATATGGTATTTTTTAATTACTTGAAAGTAACCAGGTGAAGTATATTACAGATACTTGAATTCATTAATCTAGAATTCATTAAAGTGTGTCTTGTGTACATATGACTGGAAATTTCACCAACGTGTGTAATATACTCTAGGAAATATTGCAGAGGCAATAGAACTCCAAATTTTCATTGTAAAGCAGGTGCAGGTTTCGATCTCATTAGTAGGAGATAAAAGACAAGAACTAAATTATAACATGGAAGACAAAAAAGGGAAAAAAATTAGGAATAAGCAATGACAAAGAAATGTTACACAACACAGGTCAAACAAAATATTTCCTGAAAAGTTTTCACTATCTGGTGATTAGTGAGCCAGAGGTGATCTTTATCAAAATCATTTTTTAAATTTTCTCTAAGGTTCAAGAAAGGCAAGGTAAAAGAAGAGATACCCTAAGGGTTGCCCTGTATTCTTCATATACTTTTCTCCTCTGCAGAAAAATAGTCCAGGTTCACTTTGGTAGTTCGGATTAATCACCCCAGTCAGCACAGTAATTCTCTTCATTGCATTTTGATTCAGAGGCATGAAGATCACCTAAATAGCTAGGGGCAGTCTTAACCTATGGTTCAGTGGACTCACTGTTTTGCATGGTGCAGGCATTCTTCCCTTTGAAATTAAGACATTTAGGCTAGCAGAATGGGAGGTTACTGGGACAGGAAACAGTATTTTTACCAATGGATCACAGGGTGGTGCATAATAATGGTACCACTACCATTTCCAACCTGTGATTCAAAACCAGTGAATCCTGGCTCAGTACTGATTCCTGACTGGGAAAAACAGGGCATATATTGAAGCTGGTACAGAGCACATACAGCCTCCTGGAGACCTTGCCCAAACCCAGGTTCTCTTACCTGGTTGGCACGATAACCAGCTGTATCAGGCTGATGAAGAACATGATAAATCAGTGAATTTTATTACCTTGTGCCTATTACTAAAATTTATTCACTATGAAGTGATTTACATGGTCAAAATGAATGCAATAGGGAAAACCTTGATGGTGAATAGGTATTCTATAAGTCCACAGATGGTAATTTAGGCAGAAACATTAAATGCTGGGAAGGAAAAAACCTATATCACTGTGAGTGCCTTTTCCAGTAAGAACAAAACGCTGCCTCTCCCAAGATGATGATAGTGGTCAAGTGTAATCAACCTGCCAAAGAGTAGAAGGAAGAAGTGCTGGTTTATGCAGCAACTCAAAGGAAGTGACTTTATAAAAGATTTTAAGTTGGTGGAACCAATCAGTAACATAAGATTGTTCTTCTGCCATAAGCCCAAGAAAATGGGGAAAGGGAGCAGATGATTGGATTGACTCATTATTGTGGATTGCTAGGGCTGTGTGATGGAAGAAGGATACTAATAAAGGAGATGGCCAAGAGAAAATGCATTGGATCTACAAAAAACAAATATTCCGAAGAAAGCTACTAAAAAAATATGCCTTCATGCATATGGAAAGTCCTGGTAGTGATACAATTTCACTTGGGGGTATAATTACATATGTATTTTGGTTTTGCATTGGTCAAAAAAATAAAGAAAAACAGAAGAAACATGATAGTTTACTATAATAGGAATAACTGTGCTGCAAAACTAATTTGTCCATTTGGAGTTTCTTCCAATTTAACACAATATTAGAATGGACCCATTTGTAGAAACATTGGACTCAACAAAAATGAAGATCATATCAGAAATTATCTAACATATTTAAAATACCATTTTCATAGCTCAATATTTAGCTAATCCTTTGATGTCCTTTACAAATTGTTTTGCTTCTAGTATAGTAGTTGTTTCATAATAGCTATACCATAAATATTCAATATGTTTTCTTTATTTGAATTAGAAGGACTTTGCATGAAATTTGGTTATATTTAAATTGATAGATGAATTGCTAAAACCACCATTTCAAAAAAAAATGAAAAAAATTATGATTTGAGCACTGTTTTTTCTTTTTTTCTTCTTTCTTTTCTCTGCTATTATTCCATACTACATCTAATTATCTTTTAATCATCTGTTTCCTTTCAGTCATTTATCTATATTATTAAAGTCTTCCTGATTATAGTTACTTAAAAGTTGAGGTAAATTTGATTCTAATTCTAGGTCCTATAATAAATAGCCACATGAAAGTACTTAAGCACATGAGTGTCAATCAATATGACTAAGTGATATCACATTCAAAAATTATACTGGAATTAAAATATCCTACGTGCATTTGTCACAAAATGCAGTCATTTTTTTTGTTTGTGTTCACGTGGTGTTTGTGTGCATGTATGTGCATGTTTCAGAGATAATTTTTTTAAAATGTTAGTTGAATTCTTTTAAAAGCAGTTCTCTTTGTGGGTTAACATTGTTAAAATTAGGTGTGTATTTTACCATGTGAGAAGAGACAAGATCCAATGGAATGCTTTGCTAAGAATCCTGGGAAAGACAAAATGTCTGAAAAGTTGACATAAAAAATAGGAAGTTCTTGAGTGAGCTGAATGACAATGACTTGGAATTTAATATTTTCATCTTCTAACGTCATTGAATTCATGACTTTATACCACAGTCAGCATACCTCAAACTTAAAATATGAATGAATTCTTCTGGTAAAATTTCATCATAGCATGTACATGTGAGAAATATTTCCATTCCCTGACTCTGATAAAAGAGAAACCAGTATCAAAGAAGTTATCATCCATCTATCTGTTTCATTATTCATAAGGTATGACATAATTTATTACTCCTGACATTTAATCAATGTGAATAATTTTTATTAGAAAATTGTTTATAACCTGGATTTTAAATATTTCACAAACCATGTGTAAAGGCTTGGTCTCCAGTCTGTGCCATTATTGGGAGATGGCAGAACTTTAGAATCTAGGGCCTAGTGGAAGGACTCAATCATTGAGGGTATGACCTTGAAGGGGATTTTGGGACCTCAGTCCCTCTCTCTACTTTCTGGTCACCATGGGGTCAGCAGCTTGAGTGCAATGGAAACTGACTCCATTATGCTGAAAACAGGCTACTCCCTACCATGATATTTTGCCTCTCTGCCGGCCCCTAACACTGGAACCTAGAGACTGTGTTTTAGTTAGCTTTTCATTCCCATGACCAACACCTGACAATAACAACTTAGAGAAGGAAATGGTTCATGATTTCAGAGGTCTCATTCCCTGGGTGGCAGATTCCATTGCTCTGGACCTCAGATAAGGCAGTGACATCATGACAGAAAGGTGTCAAAAAAAAAAAAAAAAAAAAAGGAAATCAGTTGAGCAAATTTTAAAGTTGAAAATCAGAGAGAGATATAGAGAGAGGAAGGGAGAGAGAGGAACCAGAGACAAGATATAGTCCAAGGACATGCCCCTCATGACTTACTGGTCACACCCCACCTCCCTACAGTTACCATCCAGTAGCCCATTAGAATCATTAACCCACCAATGAATTAATCAATGAATGAGGTTACAGGTCTCAAAATCCATTTTATTCACCTCTGAACATTGCAGCATTGCCTAAGACATGAGTTTTCTGGGGGATATTTCAAATCCAAGTTATAACCCTATGGATAGAAACCTCTGAAATTAAAGAGCCAACGTAAAGCATTCCTCCTTATAAGATGATTACTCTGGTGTTTTGGCACAGCAATGGAAAGCAAATACAGAAAGCATATTATTTTTCACTCATATATTGTACAAGGAGATTTCCTCTCGAACATATGTCAGTATAAACACCTTAAAAGAAACTTTTGCAAAATACTTGTTCTCATTATGAAACACTGCTATTTTGTTTTGTTGATGCTTTATGTCACCTGTCAAGGATTATTAAGTCCACCAGTTTCATAAATGCTGGAAGAAACTTTGTTATCCCTCATAGCATGGAAAGAAGCATAAAATCAGCATAATGGAATCAGTTCCCATTGCCCACAAGTAATAGAGGAGCAAAGAGGGAAGGACCAGATTGGTTCCAGTATGTGCAGTGACTTTCTTTATAGAAGAATAATTCTCGTAATTCTTGTAGTCTATATTTTACTGGACAATTAGCATATCTTCCCTTTGTTTGAAAGAAGACCACCTGATTCTTTTTTTAAGGCTGATTGTCATATAAACACAATTAATTAAAAGTATAATCTTAAAAACTTTAAGTGCTTTCTGTATAAGACTTGTATGAATAGGAGAGACCGATGAAGAATTGTCTTCAGATATTTTTGTGTTGGTCAGCTGTTGTGACAAAAATGCTTTAGAAGAACAACTGAGAAGGAAAAAGATTTCAGAGGTTTCTCTTCATGATAGCGGGCTCCCTTGCTCTGGGCCGAACATGAGGCAGAACCTCATGATGGAAATGTGCAATAGAGGAAAGCTGCTCAGTGCACAGTAGCTGAAAAAGAGAGAGAGAGAGAGAGAGAGAGAGAGAGAGAGAGAGAGAGAGAGAGAGAGAGAGAGAGAGAGAGGAGAGGGGGAGAGAGGGGGCCAGGGAGATGGAAAGGGGGAGAGATGGGGGGGGGACTTCTGATAAAAAATAGTCTTCAGGAGCACACTTCTAGTGACATACATGCTTCAACCATGCTACACTTGAAAACTGTTTCTACCACCTCCCAGCAGTACATTCAGCTACCAATGGATTAATATATTGATGAGGTTATATCCCTCATGATCCAATCTCTTCCTAAAAGTCCCAACTCTGAACATTCCTGCATTGGGGAACAAGCCTTCAAACAGGAAACTTTGGGACACTTTCCAGATTCAAACTCCAACAGTTTAATAGTAACTTGACTTACTAATGTAACACTGTATATTGCACTGACCTTTAAATGTTAGAAAGAATTGAAGTAAACAACTTCTAGCTAACAAAATTGCTTAGTCATTAGTCAAATGAGGGTTTTTTTTCTTTTTTGTCTTACTACTCATTAAGTTAAAACAAAGAAAAAAACATATTCTCCTAGTGCTTATACCCCTGCCCTGTCCATTCTCAATCTCAGAATTGGAATTGTATATATAAAGAAGGAATGGAACTATATATATGAAGAGGAATCTCAAGCGTCTTCCTGGTCTTTAGTGATGTTTGTCAACATAAACTAACCTTCTCAATAAATACAATCATTGTAGTATTTGTATTTGTTTTACTTAATGACAAAAGTTATGATTCATCCACTGCATATGGATAATTGTTTGGACACAGCTTCTTTCTAATTGTGCTGTTAGTCTCATTCCTTAATTAAAATGTAAGAATTAGCTGGACATGGTGGGGTATGCCTGTAATCCCAGTGGCTCTGGAGGCTGAGGCAGGAGAACTACAAGTTCAAAGGCAGCCTCAGCATTTTAGTGAGGTACTTAGCAACTCAGTGAGACCATTTCTTTAAATAAAATATAAAAAAAGCTGGAGATGTAATTCAGTGGTTGAGTGCATCTGGGTTCAATCCTCAGTACCAAAAAATAAAAAGTAAGAATTATTTTTCCATTATATACAGTGATTTAGTATAAGTAGAGAGCTCCTATCAAATTAAATTTCTCCTTATTTATTAACTCTTGAGTACTTTTGAATTTTGAAATAATCTGAGACAGTTTGAAAGATTTATAGAACTCTGCAATATCTTCATTCGCTTATCATAAAGAATATGAACTTGTAATCCAAAATGTTGTTTTCCAAGTTATGGACATTAAAACAGTACAAAGATATTCTCCCATGATACATTAAAAGCTATGAAAACAATTTTGTGTTGAATTGGTAGTACTAGAAAAAAATAGAATTCAATTTTGTTGACTACATCAGCTACTTTTACCAATGTTTCAAATAGTCACTTTTGAAGCCATAAATGAAGTGTTGTAGTTTTTAAAATAATAAATAAACATAAGAAAAACTAAGTTAAAAAAGTAATATAAGAAAAAGTTATTTTAAAAGTAAATAAATCTTGGTGCTAAAATTAAAAAAAATTTGGTCAAGACCCAAGGAATCAGATATCAAAGTACTATGACAGCCAACACTGTAGAAACTTGTAAAATGGTGTTGGAGAAGATGCTAGATATAAACCCTTTATGCGTCAAGGCAGTCAAGGAAAGAGAGTATCAAAGATCTTAAAATCAGCATACTACAGAGATACAGCCACATCAATGTTCATAGCTGCTCAATTCACAATAGCTAGATTGTGGAACCAATCTAGATGTCCTTCAATTGATGAATGGATAAAGAAATTGTGGTATATATATACAATGGAATATTACTCAGCCATAAAGAATGATAAAATTATGGCATTTGCAAGCAAATGGATGAAACTGGAGAATATCATGCTAAGTGAGATAAGCCAATCTCAAAAAACCAAAGGTCGAATGATATCGCTAATAAGTGGATGAGGACACATAATGGGGGGAGGGAGGGGCTAGTGTTAGGGTTAGAGTTAGGGTTAGGGAGGGGGGCAAGAATGGAGGAAGGAAGGACTGTATAGAGGGAAAAGAGGGGTGGGAGGGGTGGGGGGAAGGGAAAAAATAACAGAATGAATCAAACAACATTACCCTATGTAAATTTATGATTACACAAATGGTATGCCTTTACGCCATGTACAAACAGAGAAACAACATGTATCCCATTTGTTTACAATAAAAAAAAAAAAAAAGATCAGAAAAGGAGCTGGGCATGGTCTCGCATGCCTGTAATCCCAGTGGCTCAAGGGGATCAGGCAGGAAGACCCAGAGTTCGAAGCCAGCCTCAGCAACAGTGAATAGATAAGCAACTCAGTGAGACCCTTGTCTCTAAAGAAAATACAGAAAAGGGATGGGGATGTGGCTCTCTGACAAGAGTGTCCCTGAGTTCAATCCCAGATAAGAAAGAAAAGAATAACAAGATTAGAAAAGGAAAGATTTTGTTTTGTATGGTTGGGGAGAAAGAGGGAAAGAAGAGAAAGAGTTACAGCTGAACTTCCTGCAGAGTTCTAAACACATGACCTCCAGAGTATGGGGGAGGGATGGAGAGTTCTGATCCTCCTGCTGGTGAAATCTAAAAGGTAAGAGACAGCCTGGCTCATTGGCTATTGGCTAAAATAAATCGCCTTATTTATTTAAAAAAACGATTGAAAATATCACTCTCCGAGTCTTTTTCTACTTGAATTAAAATATTTTGAGCGCCAAATTAGAAAATATTCAAACATATCTTTTATCAGCTGCATGATCATGATCACAGACTTCCTAAAATTCAATTCTCCTTTGCTTCATAGATGTCTGCAAATGAATGCTTTCCTGCACCTACAGTTGTACTCAGGTTGTACCAAAGCAGCAACACATGGAATGCAGCAAAAGTTTTATTTTTATTGAATGACTGGGGAGGCACTCTTTTACTCAAAGTATCAAAGTATCTCACCTCATTTAAAGACTAGCTTTAAATCTATAATTTAAAAAGTGAGATACAGGATAATATATTATGTAAGTTTTTGCTCCTTTTCTCTTTCTCTTTCTTGATTAGAAAAGTGCTGAAAACAATGAAGGAAGGAGAGAAGCATAAAGTATCTGTCCAAACAGTGAAAAAAACAGTGAACATCTGTACAAATGCCACTAGTTCTCTCTTTCTCTAGATAGTGTCATTAAATACTTCTGGAATATGCTTTCGAATGTCATAGAATTTCTGCAGGGGACACACTTTTATTTTGAATATTTTCATATTCCTTGATTCTCTAAAGGACACAGGTGTGCCAGAGATGAATTTGGCCACCTTACTGCCTTTATGCAAATAGAACATCATTAACTCCATGAGGACCCATGTAAAAGAGTTTTGTTCCCATTAAGACAAATGTTTACATATATCTGGGTCTGCGGATCATGAAGCAGCAATCTGCATGCATCAGCAGTGAAAGTAATAGAAATTAATAATTCCTGAAGAAATCTCTACTCCAGTTTCCCCGTGACTGAACACGCTAAACTAATTCATTCCTGTATTAACCCTGTCTTTTTTCTGGAAGGCACAAGTGTTTCTGACACTGAGTTTGGTTAAAATTCAATCATTTGTTTGTGTGTGTGTGTGCATAATTAGTGTCTGTGCTTCCTTGAAGATGCTTCCTTGCCTAGTTTGCCCCTGCTCCTGCTATCCTCCTTTCAATGTCAGGGAGTTCCAGGTAAATATTTTATAGTTAATAAAGAAAAATAAATGCTAATTGGAGTCATTTAATGTAAATTTGGATCAGAGGTTGATAAACTATGGCCTTCCATCCCCAAACTGTTGCCTATTTCCTTAAGTTTTATTAGTATATATCACTGAATTGTTTGCATGCTGTTTGTGACTTTTTAAGGCAACAATGTCAAGATTGAGTAGATATGGCAGAAGCTGTATGGCTCACAGAACCTGAAGTATTTATGTTAAGGGCCAGGCAATGACAAAACAGACTCCATTTTACCCTGAGACTCTATGTCATGTAAGACATGCTTCTCCCATTAGAAAACTCTGCTTCTGCCATCCTGATCCTACTCAGAAACACAAATCTGTCTGTTCTGTTTATACAATGTAAAATCATTCTCTTTTTGGTTCCCATTTTTCTGGGGCAATGTACCCTAACTGCATAGAATGTTAATGTTTGTCTAGAGGTTAGTAACCATTGTTTAACTTGTACTGAACTAGGATGGTTTTGATCCACTTCCCCTTCTGCTCATGATTTTAAATCTCGTGATTTTTGTTGATGGTTTTGAATCATAGCAATAGCCACTTATAATTACTGTACTGACATGCTTTGTGTTTTTGGACCATACAAGATTTGCTCTAATCCCTGAAGGAGACTGAGGAATGGAGGCTTGCAGCTTATCCCATCAGCTGGTGAATAAAAATGGTTCCATCTCCTGCCTCATGATCGACTTGGTGATTAATTCAATCTCACGATAACATTTACTACCTGACTCTTCATAGGAAATATTGTGTTCATAGGAGAATGATTTTACATTGTATAAACAGAACAGACAGATTTGTGTTTCTAAGCAGGGTCAGGATGGCAGAAGCAGCGTTTTCTAATGGGAGAAGCATGTTTTACATGACATAGAGTCTCAGGGTAAAATGAAGTCTGTTTTGTCATTGCCTGGCCCTTAACATAAATACTTCAGAGGTTTGCAACAGTTTGACTAAAAGATCAAACAAGAATAACTTCAGGGAAAAAAAGTTTATTCAGGTTCACAGTTTCAGAGGTATAGTCCATGGTCAGCCAACTCTATAAGTAAGGGCTTGAGGTAAGTGAACACCTTGGCAGAAGGTCATGGCAGAAGGAACCAGCTCAGAATATGGCAACAAGGAAGCAGAGAGAGAGAGAGACAGAGAGAGAGAGAGAGAGAGAGAGAGAGAGAGAGAGCCCTGCTCACCAGGGACAAAAGAGAAACTAAAAAATTGTGTCTCCAGTGATTTACTTCCTTCAGTGACATGTTACCTCTCTAAATTACCACCCAGTTGATCCCTATCAGTGGATTACTCAGTGGATCCAATCAATTGATTAGGTCACAATTTTCTCATCATTTAATCATTTCACCTCTGAAAGTTTTTGCATTGTTTCACAAAGAAAGTTTTGAGAAATGCCTCATATCTAAATTATAACATTTAGTCACTACTCCCCAAACCTCATAAACATCTCACAATGCAAAATGCATTAAGTTCATTTTCGAGAGTCCCATAATCTTAACATTTTAGCATCCTTCAGAGGTACACTCATACATTGCTGGCAGGGTTCCAAACTGGTGCAGCCACTCTGGAAAGTAGTATGGAAATTCCTTAGGAAACTCAAAATGGAGCCACCATTTGACCCAGCTATCCCACTCCTTGGTCTATACCCAAAGGACTTAAAATCAGCATACTACAGTGACACAGCTACATCAATGTTTATAGCACCTCAACTCACAATAGCTAGATTATGGAACCAACTTAGATGCCCTTCAGTAGATGAATGGATAAAGAAACTATCATATATATACACAATAGAATATCATTCAGCCATAAAGATGAATAAAATTATGGCATTTACAGGTAAATGGATGGAGTTGGAAAATATGCTAAGTGGGATAAGCCAATCCCAAAAAAACAAAGGCGGAATGATTTCTCTGATAAATGGATGATGATACATAATGGGGGGGGAGGTAAGGGAAGAATGGAAGAAGAAGGGATTGTGTAGAGGGAAATGAGGGGTGGGGAGGGGATGGGGGAAGGAAAGATAATAGAATGAGACAAACATCATTACTCTAGGTACATGTATGATCACGGAAATGGTATGACTCTACTTCATGTACAATCAGAGAAACGATAGTTGTACCCCATTTGTGTATAATGAATCAAAATTTTTTAAAAAGTGAAAAAAAAGTCCAAGTTCAAAGTCTCCTGTGAGACTCAAGGCAAATTCTCACTGTAAGCCACTATAAAAATCAAAAGCAACTTACATATATTCAATACATAATGGCACAAAGTAAACATGGAGGAATAGGGACATAGAAAAAAAGGTTGGGATCAAAGTAAGATGAAAATCTGCTGGACAAATAATTCCTATTGCTCCTGGGATACATGGTGTTATGATGTTCTCTAAGGACTTGTGTAACTCAGATGCTATGGCCTTACTGGTTGCAGGTCACATCTATCTTGGTTTGTTTCAACTCAATTCATATAGACTTTCCATGCTACTAACATCTCTTAATCTCAGGGTTCTCCACTGCAGCTTCTCCTCTCAATCTTCACACATCACCCTCTCAGGGGAAGCCCACAAGGACTTCAACTCTGTGACAATTTTCCTGCCCTCTCACGCCTTCTTTAACATTTTGGTGGAAGCCTTCATGAGCCCTAAATCCAGCATCCTGCAATCCTGAAGAACCAGTACCACGTGGTTTATACCAAGATCTGCCACCATCTTGAGCACCAGTCAAGCCTCTTGAGACCATGGTGACAGCAACCTTTGCCTATCTGGGTAGCTGAGCAGAGGGAAACAAATTTTTATGTCCCTCATGCAAGCAGGGTGCCTCCATGGTCTCTTCTAAGGAGTCTTGTATCTTTACATCTTTGAGTCTGCTCACAGCACATCTTCTGGTGACTGCATTTCAAACCACTGATGTCCCATGATGAGCTGGGCACTGCCCAAGTGAAAATTCAGGATGGGACAAAGCACCTTCTCCCCAAGGTGCTGCCATCTGCTTGGAATGGCAAACTGTGAGATTACAGAAAAAAAGAACAAAGGAAGTACTGATATTAGGCACCACATAGAAGAGTAAGAACCTGATTTGGGCTAGTGAGGATCAGGGTAGTTCCACAGGAAACAGAATGAGAGATGAACAGGGCCCTGAAGAGTGGTTAGTGTGTACAGGAGAGGATGAAGGTGAACTCACACAGAAGGAAGACGGGTCCACTCATTCAAAGTAGGTCAGCTGTGCACTCCAGCACTGACCAGGCACCGTCTGGGAAGGTACCATTTCTGCAGGAATTTGAAGAGTGAAAAGAAGCCACCAGACAAACAGCAGTGTGCAGAACTTTATGGAGGGAAGGAAAGCATGTACAGAAGTTTAGGGTGAGACTGCCCCTGGTGCACCCCAGGAGGGGAAGTGAGGTCAGGCCCCATGGGGAGAGGCCAGGTGCACACAAGGACTTGGGGCTGTTGAAGGCAGGCAGATGCTGGTCCCCCGGGTGCACAGGCTTGGGTAAGCAACATGAGCTGGAGTCTAAAAGCCATCAGAACCCTCAGGGAACTTGAGTGTGTTTTCAGGGGTTTGTGACAGGTGGGAGGACAAGGAAACAGAGACCCCAAAATACATGGGAAAGACCAGTCTGGCTAAAGGGGACAGGAGGTCCATGAGTGGGGAAGGAGGAAGGAGGCCAGAGAAGAGGGTGTGGCAGTGGCTCAGGGGCAGGAAACAGCAGCCTGCACCATGATGGCAGCCGTGGGGGCAGAGGTGGAAGGACTCAAAATGCATTTTAAGAGGTGATTATAGTAAAAAGCACATGAGATTTACTGTCTTAACCATTTTTAGTAGACAGTAATGTTAACTCTGTGTACCTTGCTGTGTGACCACCTCTAGAACTTGTTCATCTCAAGAAACAAACTCCAGAGCCATTGAAAGTTTCCCTTATCCCTCTACCAGCCCCAATGAACACACTCCCTCCACTTTCTAAGAGTTCGGCTGCTTTGGATACTAAGAAGAAACATGCAGCATGTGTCTTTTTGTGTCTGACTTATTTCCTGGGCATAATGTCCTCCAGGTTCATTCATATTATAGCATGCGAGAGGATCTTCAAGTCTGAGCAATTGATTTCATGGTATATCTATACCACGTTTTCCTTACCTATACATCTACAGGTGGACATTCAGGTAACTTCAACCTCTTGGCTACTGTGACCAGTGATGCAGTTAACATGAGTATGCATGTATCTCTTTGAGGTCATGCTTTCAATTGTTTTGGAGATATACCTAGAAGTGGAATAGCTGGATCATATATTAATTCTATTGTAAATTTTTTCTAGGAATCTCCGTACTATTTTTGTGGATACACTATTTTATATTCCAACAAACCATGCACACAGGTTCCTGTCTCTGCACTTACTCACCAACTCTTATTTTTGTTTATTTATTTATTTTGGGTTTTTGAGTTGCCATTTTCCTGGGTGAGATGGCATCTCGTTACGGTTTCCTTCTTTCCTTTCTCCTTTCCTTCCCTCCCTCCCTTTCCTACTGGGGACTGAACCCAGGGGCATTTTACCACTGAGCCACATCCCCAACCCTTTTTATTTTTTATTTTGAGACAGAGTATCACTAATTTGCTGAGGCTGGCCTTGAACTTGCCACCCCCTGCCTCAGTCTCCCAAGATGCTGGGATTACAGGCGTATACCACCAAGCTTGGCTCTCCCTGTGGTTTCAACTTATATTCCTGTAATTAGTACTGGCATTGAACATCTTTTCCCATATGCTTATTGGTCATTTGTATATCTCTTTGGAGAAATATCTATTCAAGCCCTTTGTCTATTTTTTAATTGGATTTTTTCCTGTGTGAGTTGAATTGTCAGAGTTCTTTACATATTCTGAATATTAAACTTTATTGGCTATAATAAGGTTAGCAAATATTTTCTCCGACTATAAAGGTTGCTTTTTTTACTGTTATTTCCTTTGCTACACAGAAATTTTAAAAGCTGATATAGTTCCCTGTATATTTTTTAATATGTTGTCTGTGGTTGATATCACATCTAAGAAATAACTGCCAAATCCAAAGTCATGAAGGTTTCCCCCTATATTTTCTTTAAGGATTTCTATAATTTCAGGTTTTATGTCTAGGTTGTGTTATGGTTTAGATATGAGGTGTACCCCAGATATCTCTCTCATGTGTGAGAAAGTTTAGAGGTGAAGTGACTGGGTTATGAGGGTTTCATGAGAGTCTTAACATAATTCATTAATCTGCGGATAGGGATTAACTGGGAGATAACGAGGCCAATGTGGTGTGGCTGTGATACCAGTGTTGAGAACAGGTTTGAGTTCTGTTTCCTGGAGATGAAGATACAACACCCTAGAAATATCTAGGCAAGAGGGATGGGAAAGGGGAGAAAACATGGAAAAAATCACCCTACATGCATATGTAAATATACCACAGTGCATTCCACCTGTATGTATATTTATAAAGCGCAAATCAAAAATAAATAAATAAGGGGCTGGGGTTGTATCTCAGTGGTAGAGTACTTGTCTGACACATGGGAAGTCCTGGGTGCAACCCTCAAAACCAAATAAAGATAAATCATAAAATAATGTGTCCATCTACAATAAATAAGTAAATAAATAAACAGAAGATCAGTAGAGTGCAGGAAGAAAAATCGGGGGAGGGAGAAGGGGAGCAAAACCTGTAATGGGGAAACAGGGCTTGAATTGGAATAAATCAAATTACATGGACGTGTGATTTTGTCAAAATGAAGCCAATTACTATAGATAACTATAATGCTCTACTAAAATAAACAAAATTACTAGGGATATAGTTCAGTGTTAAAGTGTCACTGGGTTCAACCTCTTGTTCCATGCATCCCCCTAGAAAGATTATTTTGACTACACTGGGTCCTTTGAGATTCCATATGTATGAAATAACTAAGCTTTTTTGTCTTTTGGGGGTGTTATGGCCAAAACATAATGGCACTGGGATTTTGATAAAGGTTACACTCAATCTGTAGATTTGCTTTGGGTACTACAAACGTTTAATCTATGAATATGGGATGGCTTTCCACTGTGTGTGGCTTAATTTCTTTCAGGAGTGTTTTATAATTTTCAGTGCATAAGTCTTTTTGCCTTCGTGTTTAACTCCTGAGTATTTTATTGTCTTTGATGCTATTGTAATTGACTTATTTTCTTAATCTCATTCTCTGATTATTCACTGTTAGTTTGTAGAAACACAACTGATTTATCTTATATCATGCAACTTTGCTGGATTTGTCTATTAGCCCTAAGGTTTTGGATGGACTCCAGGGTTTTCTACAAAAAGCAGGCCATTTGTAAGCAGAGATCATTCCACGTTTTATTTCTTCCATCCCAGTTTTTTTACTTTTTATTTACTTCCATTACCTAACTTCTCTGACCAAAACTTCCAGTTCTATCTTAAAAGTGGCAAGTCAAGCCAACCTTTTGCTGTTCTCAATTTTAAGACTGCGCTCAGTTTTCCACAATGAGTATGATGTTAGCTGTGGGCTTTTCATATGTGGCTGTTTTTTATTTCGTAATTTCTTCCTGTTCCTACTTTATTTTGTGATTTTATCATGAAAATATGTTGCATTTTATCAAATGCTTTTCCCTGCACTAACTGAGATAACCATGTCCTTTTGTTTTTCATTCTGTTAATGTAGTGTATTATTTTGACTAATTTCCTATGTTGAACCATCTTGTATTTCAAGAATCACTCCCACTGGGTCATGACCTAGAATTTGTCTATATGTTGTTGAATTTGCTAGTATTTTTGAGGATTTCTGTATCAATATCTATCAGGAATATTGGTCTATAGTTTTCTTGTGGTGTCTGTTTTATTTTGGTACTGGGATAATTCTGGTTTCAAAAATTGAGTTTGGAATGACTTCTTATTTAAAAATGTATGGAAGACTCTGAGAAGGATTAGTGTTCATTCTCTTTACATGTTTGATCCTGGTCCTGTACTTTTCCTTGTTGGGAGGCTTTGCATTACTGATTCAATCTCCTTACTAGATATTAATCTGTTCAGATGTTTTATTTCTTCATGGTTCAGTGTTGCCAGGTTCTTCAAAATGAATTTTATAGTGAGGATCTGCAAGATTTACTTATGCATTGGAAAATGAGGAAAAAAGAATAACAGGTGATGATCTTTTTTTACACAGTGATACAAGAACTGGATAAAGATTGGGGTAGAAATGGGGAAACTTGAGAGTTGGGCATTAGAAATTTTAGACTAGAGATGCTCAAACAGAGATGTTTTGTGGGCAGCTACACCTACAGACCCAGAGCCCAGAGATGCACAGCTGGAGTGTAGGTACAAATGACAGGGCACGCTCTGAGTGGAAGCAGCTGAGACAGGTGTGGTGCTCCCCAAGGACCTGAAACGCTCACATGGGAGCAGATCTGGGAGACAGGCTCCTAAATGTGGGCATTATTCTCTATGAAGTAAAATTATAGGAAAGTTCTTTTTATCTTTTTGAATGGCAGAGTTGTTTTTTCATGACAACTTCTAATTTCAAAAATATGTTGTCACTGTAAAAAACACTAAAAATAAGGAAAAGGATGAATAAAATAAACTATAATTGCATGCATCCATTTATAATTACACCACTAGTACTCTGTTCTATTTCCTTCCAAGAATTTTTTCATTTGCATATTTTGCACAGTTCAAAACTAAAATTACACTGTACAAAATAATTCTATATCCTACTTTTCATTTAATAGTGTCAAAAATATTTGGTTATATGATTAAAAATAAGGATAATTTTAATAGAAATATTGTATTGGATAAACAGTTTGGCATTCATTTGGATTATACAGGCTGTGTTCCATCTTTCTATAATATATAGGTCTTTGACAAATATTCCTGTGTACACGTCTTTGCTCCAGTTTTCAAATGGAGAATTTAAGGATCAAAAGACACAAATATTTTAAATATTTTTGATATTAATGGAATAGTTTTTAGAAAGAATAAAGCTATTTATACTTCTAGGGGATAAGTGTGCTTATTCTCTGCACCTTTACAATCATCAATAAATATAGCTTTTAAAATATTTTCAAAATTTATAGATGAAAAAGGATGTGCTATTGAGATTTTCTTAACTCTCTTCATGAAATTATGAGGCAAAAACCAGAGTCTCACAGAAATTTCCCCAATAAACTCAAACCATGCCAATGAAGTGTTCAACTTTACTATCACAATCAAGAACATGAGTTAAGCTCACAATCTTTGAATACGTTTTTTTCTGTTTGTTTGTTGGTACCAGGGATTGACCCCAGGGGTGCTCTTCCACTGAGACACATCCCCAGCCATTATTATTTTTTGTTTTGAGACAAGCTTCCCTAAGTTGCTTACAGCCTGGAACTTGCAATCCTTCTGCCTCAATCTCCAAAGTGGCTGGAATTTTTTATGAATATATTTCTAAATCAACGTCTCCCAAAAGACAGGAAAGACCTCATTTCTGGTAGTCTGAGATGGGGATCTGAGCTACAGAGGGCAGCCTAAGTCACATGGCTTGCTGGAGACCCTAAAGACTCTTTTTTTTTTTTTTTCCGGTGCAATGCTGGGGATTGAACCTGAAAGGTCTCATCTTAACTTAGTTTTTGATTTTTGTTCTAGGCAGAAAGAAAAAGACTAACATGGGGAATTCAAGCAAGTTCCAGCCCTCCCTTCTCCCTTCCAGTGAAGGAGAACTGAACTATAACCCCAAAGCCACTCTTCAGTAGAAAAGGACCCTGTGAAGCAACTTATTCAGCCTCCAGTCTCATAAAAGAACTACTTAGGCACTAGTGTTCGAAGTTCAACCACTGTGAGTCCTTTTCCTTCTCATGGTGTTAAGTCTAGATACATAACAACTGGGATCAAGTGCGTCTGTGTTTTCCCTGGGTGGAGCCCCATCAGTGGTCTGGGCTGGGATGTTACTCTGTGGGAGAGGGTGCTCAGAGATCCCCTGAGGGTGTAGAGGTTGAAGGTGGTAGGTGTGCACACTCAGGTACCTTCATGGTCTTAGTTCAGGCTTAGGACGGTGGCCTTCTGACCTTGTTAACCTGACAAAGAGGCTTTGCCGCTTGGGAGTGAACGTTCATTGGCTAAGCTCAAAGAGAGTTGACACACCAGAATTCCAGTTATTATTTGAGTAATGATTTTTATGTACAAGTGGACTCACATAAGAAACCAAAGGATCCCCAGAAACCTGGGTCTTGAAGCAGCCATGGCAGCAGGGCAGCAGGTCTTCTCCACCAAGGGTTACTGTGGCCTTTGTGTTCAGTGTCTGGGCTGCTGTCTGTCCACAGCTTATTTTGTGTCATTCCTCTGGTTCAGCTTGCGTGCCTACTCAGAGAAGGCTCCACTGCTCCCAGTACAGGATCTCCCACCTCACCACCACCTGGACACTCATTATACCCTGCATTTCCATTTAAGCACTTACTACAATTTTAATTAATTATTTTCCAGGCTGGTTGTTTTACTGATTTTCAGTTCAGTGAGAGCAGGAGCCATGTCTGCCTCATACACTGCAAACACCCAGGCCTTGTGGAAGGGAGAGGCGGCAGAGGGGCATGGAGAGGAATGAGCAGCCTTGCTGATGAGACCCCAATAACCTAAGCCAAGACCCTCTCTCCTCCCAACAGTACCAAAAATGGGCCTTGCCAGAGTTGACCTTGCTGACTTTCCCCCTTGTTCTTCCACTTGCTGCCAACCATTTCTTCCAACTCTTGCTTCAGACATGAATTACCTCTGCGTGGGTCACAGTCTAATCACCTGGCCCATATGCCTTTCTGTCTGCTGCTGCAGCTTTGTCTTCTGCTGGTCTAACTTAGTTGGTCACTTTTAACTTTAATCTCAAAGGGCAGCCATGTGCCTTTTGGGGGGCGGTTACCACCACTGCCTGGGATTAAGAACGAAGCACTCTTAAAATGTCCAGCAGTCAGGAGAAATAAGACAACTGTGTGTGCATGTGGATAATGTCTGTTCATACTTAATTAAAATAGAAGCTACAAAATGACATTCTTATATGTCTTGGCTATTTTCTTAAAATATGATACGAATTTTGGTAATTCAAAACAGAACATGCCCTTGCCTGAAATTCTGGGTCAGAACTTGACTGCTCTGATCCAGACTCCAACCCTACAAGGTTGCCAGTGAGTCCTATTTCAGTACTGGCTTCTGTTAAATGAGGTGCTGGACTAGATGACCACTTTGGCCCCTTCTTGGTATTACATGCAATGCAATGCTTATCTCACCCAAGAGCTCCCTCAACTTCGTAAGCACAGACTAGTTTGACTTCCAGAAATGACCACCACCACACACAGAGTCTGGGCAAACCATCTCTACAGGGACCAATCATGGAGACAATTCAGGACTTTGACAGCTAAAAATGGCATTACTGGGAGACAAGCAGATGTTTATTCTTGGGACCTAACACAATGAACAGAACAGATTCTCCACCACGAGAGCTACTGGATGCTGGTGATCATGTCTGGAGGACGGAGGCACCTGGGAAAGCTGGGTACATGGTAACGTTAGGAACCATGTACCCTCTTCTGGTGCTATATAACTTAGACACAGGGTGTTTGCAGAAAGTATCTTCCTTATGTTCAACAGTCAATCATTATGATAAAATGTCCCCATAAACTTACACCTTTACAAACTTTGCAGAAAGTCACTTCCCTGCTCTATTTTTGATATTTGGAGGTCATCCCCCTTCTCCTCAGTGCCTCAACATTCAGATTTGTGCACAAATCTCTTACTGTTATTAAATTATGCTCTAAGGTCATCAGCTAGAGTCCAAACTCACTCTTTATATTCTGTTTATAAACCCCAAACAGCCACAGTTTTAATTAGCTGGCCTGCTATGTACAAAGTCATATTCATGTTTAAACAGTTCACACACCCTGCTTATGGAATGGGCATCTCTGGTGAGGCCCTTCCCACCTGAAGGGAAATTACCAAGAAGAATCAAGACAGCCCACAGGGTTTGCACACCAGAGACACATACTTGTTTCTGCCATAGCAAGTGTGCATAGATGGTACACGAAAGTACGATTTCTCACAAATTTCTGATACTAGTTCAAACAGGTGGCTTATAAAAGAGAGGCCCTGAGAGTTATCTGAAAGTGGCCTGGGATACTGTGCTTCCACCTTGAGTAGTAAGACTCTGCCCACAGGGCCTCTCTGGCACTGGCAATGTGCTGCTTCAGGGCCAAGCTGGTTGCTGCTGGGAGCACTGCACTGCTCTTAAAGTCACCAATTTTCCACCATGCTGTCACCCAGGTAGTGTTTGTGGAACTTCAGAATCCTTGAAACCAGGCAGGCACAACCAACATCACAGGAGGTTGGGGTGGCTGGAGAGAGAGACGGAGGGCAGGGCATGCGAGTGCCGATGCCACGTGACTTCTTTGAAAAGCACCTCAAAGGGCCTTCTAAACTCGGGTCAGTGCCCTTCGCATAACTTTTGCCATCACAGGTGGTGCCTGAAGCAAGGGAATCAAGATGCAGCCTTTGCTTCTGATGATGCACTCAGAAGCTCCTGGATAACTAGACTACTCCCTGCACATATCCAAACTCATGCTTTTCAGAATCACCAGCTAGGGAAGGTCTCCTTTCAGGATCTGTGCACGAACATGCCCAGGTACTATTATATGTTTTGAACACACATATAATTAGCCAAGTGGAAATTGTGTCACAAAGACCTTTCATATCACAAAAGCAAATAGAAATAAACACACATATAAAGGTCAAATAAAAATACCTTTTTACAATAAGACTAACTGGTCAGTGGGTCATTAATGGATTAAAGGTGCCAAAAATGATGTCTCCATGAAACCGAAGCCATCCCTGCTAGTTTTCTGGCAATAAACATTGGGCATATTCTCAAAAGATAATAAGCTGTCTCAGTCCTGCAAAAAGCTGGTCCCTGCTGATTGGATTAGGGCCCCCAGTGAAAGCTTTGGAGTGTCATTAAGAGCAAAGAGGAATGAAAGAGGAAATAATAGGCGCCTCATTACACATGGCTCACTATTGCAGAGATCTGCATATGCCACCTGTCAAATCATGTCCCCAAGACATAACAACCACACAGAGAAAGTTTTTCTCTTTGAAATAAGCTTCTTTCTTCTAATACCCACAGTATAGGTACAGAAGCTCTATAGATAACCTTAGAGAGGACTATCACATTTTCTGCCCATTAATAAATGCAGCTATTTTCTACTGTGCTCTATTCTCTACTACATTCATTTTCCAGGAAAATCTCCATGTAGGCCTACTTAGCCAGACCCCTCAAGTTTCCATCTTTCCTTTATCAGAAGAGCTGCATTTGTAACACAGAAGTCATACAAATAGTCTACCAAGCTCAATTCTGTTTTTTACAGTAGGAGCTTACCAAAGAATGTGGGTCTGAGCTGGTCATCTTTCACATGCAATAGGAACCAAATTACAAGATCTTTTTCTACTTGTTTTATTATTTTCTTATGAGCAATGCCTTACTTTTCTTCCTGTAGGCTCATCCCAGTGGACAGGCCTCCTCTATTTAGACTTGTCAATTATTTCCTTGTCTCTCCTCTTTTCCCTTTCCCATCCAAGTAGTCCCTCCTTCCAGCAAAGTTCCACAAATGGCACTGTTAACATTAAATCTTAAACTTCATTCCACACTGGGCTCCAATATGCTTCCCTCACATCTTCTCTCTTCTAGACCCTCTTGGCACAGGGTTTAAACCTCTGAGGTCTCTACTGCTTTCAAATTGCTCTTTCAAGCTTTTCCCAGTCTTTCAATCCAACTTCTAATCCCACCTCCTTAAAAGCTGATACACTGATGTGAAAGCTCAAAAAATGTAAAGCCCCATACCATCTAGACAGACTTATTTTTAAGTGAGGCAACACATAATGCAGAGGACTGGATCTCGTGGTAAATACAAACATGGAAGAATTGCTAGACCAGGGAGAGCCCACAGACCGTGGGAGACAGATGTCACAGCTGTGGTGGCACATCAAGAATGCCTTCCTGCCACCTGTTCAGGCATCAGCACGAAGTGGTGATTTATGTGAGTGTATGCACATGTGTCCTTCATTAAGTTATTAACTGGAACAAAAGGGACAGTTTCTGTGCATGTTGGAAAATCAGTCCCAAAGTGTTAGACGAACTTAACACTGATTATAATAAATAAAAAATTATAACCCTAGGCAATGAGTACATTTAATTTTTCAAGGGGAAACTTGAGTGTTCCATACATACAGGAAAGGGCAAGTTACTGAAAAGTCCTTAACATTCAACTTCAAAGACTTTGTTTCACTGAATATCTTCTGGGAAGAGGCAGGTGACAGAGAAGGAGGAAGTGGATAGTTAAGGCCTGGGTGAGGGGAGCTGCAGGCTGCCCCAATGCCCTGGAGCATGCAGGCCTGGGAGAACAATTCCCAGCCATGAAAGTCACAGCCCAGAGGGTGCACTCACTGGAAGCAGCATGGAAGGCTGTGTGACTGCAGAAACAGTAGAGGCCTGAGCCTTCTCAGGTGCTTCTCCTTAGTCAGAGGCTTGAGCCAGGTGGTAGAAGGAGGGAACGTAAGGGCCAGGGACACCTGCTCTGTCTCCCAGACTGCCACACTTCCCAGTACCAGAGCTTCTTTACCTTAGTACCAATCACCCGGTACTGCACTCAGAGACTTAGATGGTTCAACAGCCTGAGAGCATCTTAATTATTATCCCCAGGGCTGGCATTCAGCTGCAGCAGATGCTCTATTAATCTTTGTCAAATAAATGAATGAGTGTTCATTCATTGCTAATTGTGCCTTCAGAGTCTTTTGTGACAGCAAATCATACCTCATCAGAGCAGTCATCAAGAACTTGGGGACAAGGGGCACACACCAATTGCTCTCACCAAGGTTGATGACCACCTGCTGCAAGGACTGGTAGGACAAATCTTCAGGTTGAAGAGGAAGAGTTTGTAGTCCATGCTCAGCTGCACCTCGTGCTAGATGTTTTCAAACAAGGCTGATGCCCTATAAAGCTGTAAAAAGGAGGAAGAATGTCATCCATTTCCCAGAAGTCAGTGTCACCTGTTTACAGAATACAGACTTTTGCTTATATTGTGGTACACAGACTAAATATTTTTTAAAAGGTCCGAAAAGGATGTTTATTTCCAGGTAGGTCTTTGTGGACCTGAAGAAGTATCACATCATCCCCAGTAAATTATAGCTTCTGTAACCAAAGAAGTACTAACTTTGATTTAAAAAATATTTCTCTTCTTGTCCCCAAGCAGAAGGCACTGAGGATGGGAATGGGCCCATGTAGTGGAGGCACTCTGGAGAAGGACAAGACTAGGGCAAGGCCGAGGGGGCCACACTCTCAGGAGGGTGGCAGCCTTTCCAGATGGTTCAGTTGCCAATCACCCACCACCCTCCCGGGGGCCAGGACTTTACTGGAAAAGCTCTCCAGGGCCCACGTCCACTCATATGGATACCTTGAGGACAGCCTCGCACACTGGAATGGACTCCTCCTTGAGGCCTGGCTGCATGGGCACCTTGAGGACCAGATGACTGTCATTCCTGATGGAGATCCTGTCCTGCTGTTTCTCCAAAGTGAAAGAAGAGCATTCTAAGACTGAGGGCCTTAGACTAGGAGAACGCTGAGCAAGGAATGTGCCACTGAGTGGCCCTGTGACTTGGCAAGACTCAGTGCCTTAGAGCTCCCTCTCTGTAAAGGCAGTAATCATCCTTTGACTTCACAGGGTATTTTGAAAAAAAAATCAGTGGGTAAAAGTATTTTGAAAGTAGTAAATCAATACATCAATATAAATTTTAATTTTTGCAGTCAGTAAATTAGAGTTAATTTTTTAAATTCCCTTTAATAATTTAAAAGTACAGTAAAGTGCCTTAACATTCCAGATTATGGCACCTTCTCAGTGCTGTGAGCACCCAGGAAGAGCCTTGATTGACTTGTCCTCCTTCCTCCCCCTTGCCTAGTACCATATCCACAGGGGTCACATGCAGGCTAAGGGGGTGAGTGCGTGACCTTAGAAGCAGCCATCTTTTTCCACCTCCAACCTAACAGAGGAAGCCATAACTATAGGTATCTTTCTACTCTCCACAGCTGTATGACAAGGAACTGCTCTTCAACTGTCTGGACACAAGCAGAGGCATGGACTTACCAGAGGAGATCGTCAACTGTATGTGTTGCTATAACTGGAAACTTACAAAGATTAAATCCAATCATCATGAATTCTTGTTTTACTTCTGTTATAAAGAATATAGTTTCATATTAAAGTTTAATGAGGAGTAGCAGCACATAATACAGGAATTCCAAAGACATGATTGAGGCAGCTATCACATGAATGAGCAAGGGTCTTCTTCCCTGAATGAAGTTTCAACACCTCCAGGTTGGCACAGGCTGGAATCCTGTCCCTAGGGCATGAGGCCAGCATCTCTGGCAAATGCCACCTCTGCTACCTCTCCCACACTTCTGGAAATGAACTCCACTGGGGTTGGGGTTCTCCTGCTCACCTGGTGTTGGGTCTCCTCCAGGTTCCATTAGCCCAGAGGGCAAGGCCAAGACCATAGCAAATTTTTGCCTTATCTTCTCTTCAGTCCATTTATTCAACTAACTTAAACCTGAAACCAGATAGAAAAATTTAAAGATACAGAGAAGACAGATAATTCCACCCCTCAACAAGTCCTGGCAACTTTGCTTTAGGGGTAAAGTGCGCTAAAAGCACAGCTAGAGAGGGAATGAGAACGAGAGCTCCCTTCAAATGCCATGTTGGTAGCAGAGTTTCCAGGACACTCACAGAAGGCCCAACAAGAGCTCAGGCAATGGCTACGGTAGCAGACAGGTTTGCAGGGAAGCAGATACAGAAACAAATGAAACCTCAATCGGCCACCCTCCCAGATGTGAACCCCTTAGCTTTACAAATGGAGACTACTGGCTGATAATATCTTGCCTCATTATCTGGTTGGAAAAAGCTTTTCCTGACAGTCAAGCACAGAAGTCATGACAACACTTCTTCCCGTCTCACTGCACGAAGGCATGCAGTGTTCTCCTGAAAGCAGAACAGGATACGGCCTGCCTCTGCTGATGTTGCTGATGCGATGGCATGTTCTAGTCCACTCTGTGTCCCTTGAAGTCTGAGACTTTGATGTACCTCAGTGGGGTTGCAAACCTATAATATTATGAGTCAAAGATTTAAATGAGACTGTCCTCATATTAATGGCCTTCAGATAGGCAGCTGGAATCTGGGTCACTTACCCACAGCAAGCTTCTTGGTTTCAGGACACCAGCAGCCTCTGGGGCCTTGTGGAAGCCCAATTGCAGGCAGCCACTTATTTTACTAGTCACTAAGCCATTCTCAGTGTCACTCTGCCATCATTATCCTGCTCTCTGTACAGACCAGCTGGCTTGAGGAAGACGACATGGGGGCTCCAAAGTACGCTGCACACACAAAGCAGGGTTTCCCTCTGGTCTAGGTCAGGGGTGGGTGCTGCCTCTGAGCACATTGGCTGGTCAATTTCCAGCTGCTGGAAAGGAACCAAGTCAGGTCAGAGCCTAATAAAAGGGACATTCAGATTCAAGGTCATAAAATATGTATTTCAAAATGCACTTAACTCAGTGTAGAAACAGAATTTTAACTAAGTTTAGAAACAGAATTTTCTCTCTAAATTGTCGTTTGGGTAACAAAACTACTACTTGAAAATAACTCACATTTTTTATTATTTTATTTTGGGGGGAACTGAGAACTGAACCCACAGGTATTTTATCACTGAGTTACTTTCCTAGCCTTTTATTTATTAAGACACAATCTCACTAAGTGGCTTAGGGTTTTGCTGAATTGCTAAGACTGGCCTTCAACTTGCAATCCTCCTGCTTCCCAAGTTGCTGGGATTACAGGCATACACCACCCTGCCCAGCAAGTCATATTTTTAAACACCTCACAGAAAGGAGACACATGTGAAAGAAAATAGTTCTTGAGAGAAAACCAGGAGAACAGGGGTTGTTTTAACCTTCAACAAGCTGCCAGGTTGGTTCTTCAGTGTCGATGTCCCTGCGAAGTCTAGGCGTGAGTCAGAGGTAAACTGCCTGGGTCAAGCCACCATAGAAGGCGACTTCAGTGAGAGCAGGGACTTTGCTTGGCTCCTGCTGTAGCCCAGCACCTAGGACACCTGCCTGGCATTAGGCAGGGGCTCTACAAAGAAGAGGTAAGAACCCACTAGACAACTAAGTGCATGGGGCACACCTGCAATTCCACCTACTTGGGAGGCTGAAGCAGGAGGATCACAAGTTCAAGGTCAGCCTGGGTAACTCAGATCCTCTCTCAAAATAAAATTTACAAAGGGTTAAAGTTATACCTCAGTGGCAGAGCACTTGCTGAGCATGTGTGAAGCTCTGGGTTCAATCCCCAGCACTACAAAAAACAAAACAACACTCCACCAGACAGATGTGGTAACTGGCCTGCCAAGCTTCTATATGCATCTGCTCTTCAGAGGCTGAACCACCCGCCCAACTCCCCAGGGCCTCACACACCAGACACTGGTGACATAACCCCAAGTAAATCACTAAACTGCAAAATCACTCTGCAAAATGAGAAACCAGCAGCTTTACACTGAAGCATTCATCCACCTCACCTGGACTTTTTCAGCTTAGACCAAGCCTCATTGCGAAATGCCAAAGCAGGGGACAGGGACAGGATGATGCTTATCTGCAACCCCCTCCTCTCTGAAGGCAAGGAGAGAGCTCTGGGGCATTTTCCAGATGAAGTGTCTCCCCCACTACCAAAGGCTGTAGACACAACTTGGAGCAACTCCAAGGGGTCCTGTACCTGTACCAACTCAGACCTCACAAGAAGGGACACCTGATTTGGTCCATGAGGGAAGGCATTAGCTTGGAGCTCTCTATAAGGCAAACACCATGGAGATGCTACAAATAAAGTTTTTATAACTTTATGAGACTTAGAAATCACAAGAAACAATAAAAAAGGAACTGGACAGTTTCCCCTTGTGATGGTACAATGTCTCAGGCAACCAGCTATTGCATGGGAATAGTTTTTCAGGAGATCTGAAGAATGTAACTGAAAAGTTGTCAGATGCTGGGTCTCAATTTAATCGTTTTCACAAATTCAACTGAAAATTGCCCATAGATTATTGGAATTTCACCAGTCAAGTGCTTCTGGAAACCAGAAATCACTGTTCATATTTAATGCAGAGCCCCATCTGCAAAAAGTGGGAGCTAAATAAGGCCTGGACAGAGGATTGCAGGCCCTCAGGACCCTCAGTCTGCACCCAGTGCGGGCCCCTCTGTGCAAGAACAGGGAGCCACCTGCCTCTCCCTTGCTCTTCCCTGGGCTTCCTGCTTCTCTATCCTGGGCTTCCCAGTAGGGGCTCAGCAGTAAGGAGGAAAGCACAGCCGCCCCAACCCTGCACTGTTCTCTGAGGTTGAAAATGGCCACAGACAGGGTCTTGTTTGGTTCCTGGGGTAGAAAACCCAGACTGAGCCTCACTCTGCAACTAACCAGCCACATGGTCAGGAAACAAACGCCCTAACTGTGTCATCCTTCTCTGAGTCTCAGGTAACTTAGCTGCAAAAATGGAGAAATTATACATTCCTTGAGTTTGTGAGGATTAAATGGGATTAAATAAACTACCAATGCAAATAACAGGTTTCATAGGAAATCAGCAATTCTTTCACTAGTGAGTGAAGAGCATCACACCTGCTCTCTACTGTCCAGGCTTAGAGGATCTGGTGTCCTGTGGGAGGACTTAGAAGCTGAAGCTCCACCCAGTGGGGCTTCTGCTTTGGGGAAAAGGAGGCATTCAAGACCAACTGTATTCAGCTAACTGACCAAACCTGATGACAGAGGAGGAAGAGAAGTGGCCAGTTCCTAGGTCCTCACTCAGTGCCTCATTCTGTTCATGGGGGGACTGAGGGGGAAGGATTGGGTAATTGGGGCAGGCTGGCAGCTGGCTGGAGAGCACATGTGGGGAAGGTGGGAGACTAGTGGCTGCTTTTCTCCCTGTCATTCCTTTTAATAGTAAACTTCAGAAAATAAAAAAATATTCATGGTTTACACATATTTTCTTGACTTTCACAATTCATACTGTTAAATTTCTGTAATGTTCTTCAGCAATACTTAATTTTTTGCTATAAGCATTATAAAATATCTACATAGAAGCCTATTTTGTTTAACTCTTTTTGTGAATACAGAATATCATAAGCAGGGATATCTCAAACATTTATTCTTTCATATTTCCAAATCAAGAAAGATGAAACATAGCTCTGCAAATATATTCTATGACTAAATCCACCCCCCAAAAAAATTAGACTTTTGAGTCTGACTTAAAAGCTAAAGAAGTCATAGTTGCAAACTCAAAGAACACATCAGTTCCTTAGGGTTTTCCTGGGGTGAGAATCAATAATTTAATCTTATCCATTAAAATCAGCAATTAATGTACCATTTTTATTCAAATTGCTTATGTGATTAATTTGATTATTTAAAAAATATATTTAAATAATTTATCTTTAAAAACTATGTAACATTTCTTTATGTAGTTGGAATCAGTAAGATAAGAGCCTCAGCTCTTTTCAAAATTAATTGTATAATTCAGGGATTTTATTCTCATTCTTTGGGTAAAATGTTTTCTCTTTAATTTTTCAAATAGTTATTAATTAGCATCAAAACTGACAGTTGAGAAAGTCTATTATTTCTTATTAGCTAACATGTTTTTGCCATCCTTTGTTTATGAGGAGGTAATAAGAACGGCGATCTTTCAAACACTGAAAATTCTTCTAATGCGAATATAAGGATAAAAGGGTTACATATGTTCTGTACCAGGAATGAATAGACACATTTTTTAAAGTTATGATTGCCTTCTCTGTTAGTACAAAATATGAAATTTAGCCATAAACAAAATTAACTGAAATTAGTGAAAGAATAAAAGATAAAATCCCTAAATTTAGAAACAGTTTAATCTGTTTTAGATATTTGTAAATTAATTTTAATTTTACTATAACCCATGTTTAGAAGATATCTAAGTAATCAACAGTTTTTGTTTTATACACACATGTAAATTGATACTAATCCTGTCCCTGATAAAATCATTGTACTAACATAAAGAAGGTGGAAAGATTGAGCAACACATAACTTTGCTATTTGAGCTTTAAAATATGTTTTTTCTATTTTTTTAAATTTATTGTATGTTATGGTTTAGATATATGATGTCCCCCAAAAGCTCATGTTAGACAATGCAGAACCATTTAGAGGTGAACTGAGTTATGAGTACATTAACCTAATTCAGTGTATGATTTCACTGGTACAAAGTAACTGGGTGGTAACTTAGGCAGGTAGAGTGTGGTTGGAGGAGTTAGGTCACTGGGGAAAAGCTTTTTTTACCTGGTGAGTGGAGCTTGCTCTCTGCTTCCTAATGGCCACGTCCTGAGCTGCTTTTCTCTGCCACACTCTTCCACCAGGTTGTTCTGCCTCACCTCTGGCCCAGAGCAATGGAGCCCTTCATCTAAGGACTGAGACCCTGAAACTGAGTGCCAAATAAACTTTTCCTCTCCTAAAAGTGCTTTCAAATGATCTACTCCTGCCTTTAAAATAAAATGGTATCACATCCCAACTTATTCATGTAGTCACCAAATATGTACCACCATACCTTTTATGTGTCTAGCACACACAAAAGCCTGAGAGTAGAAAACTGGATATGGTTCCTGCTCCCAAGGAGCTTAAAGTTTGATAAAGGAAACAGGAAATATTGGCTTAAAAAAAAAAAGGCAGTATAGAAACATGACTCGCACAAAATTTATGAAGACCAGGTTTGACACAGCACTGGGAGAGGCTGATCTTTATAAAGATTAGAAGTTTAAACTGAGAACTAAAAGGTTATTAGGGAGTGCAAAAAGTCATGGTGACTATTTTTATAAAGCAACATGAAAGAAAAGGAAACTGACATGGAATCAAATATTAAAAATTAAGTTAATTATCTATAAAATATCCTCTAGATTAAACACAATTTAAACAATCAGATTGGGGCTGGGTGCAGTGGTGAACTCCTGTAGTCTCAGAGACTCAGGAGGCAGACGCAGGAGGATCACAAGTTAGAGGACAGCATCAGCAACTTGGTGAGGCCCCAAGCAACTTAGCAAAACCCTGTCTCAAAATAAAAATTTAAAAATTAGGCTGGGGATGTGGTTCAGTGTTAAGCACCTCTGGGCTCAGATCCTGGTACAAAAATAAATAAATAAACATGTATATGTCATAATGGTATAAAATATGAACAAAGGTACGAATCGAAATCAACTGTATGAAATAGAGATTTTGACTTTTGAAAATTTTCAAAAGAAAGATGGTGGTGAAAAGCGCGGCCTGCAGGTGGCGACTGTGCTGGGCCAGCCGGGCCGCTAGGTACTGAGCCTGCGGCGGCGGCCCGTGCGGACTGTTGCGGGGAGGGAGGTGACATTGCCCTCCGCGCCGGCCCGGCCATGAACGGGCGGCCCTCGACGGAGGCGCCGGGCGGCGCGGGCTGCGCTCTAGCCGGGATCCCGCCACTACCTCGCGGCCTGAGCGGCCTCAACGCGAGCGGGAGCTCGTGGCGGGAGCCGGAGCGCGTCTACAGCCAGCGCAGCTGCATCCACGACGAGCGGAGCCGCGCCACCCGCGTCCAGGATGCCGCCAGTTCGGGGCCAGCCGCAGGCCCGCGTCGCCCGGTCAACCTCGACTCGGCACTAGCTGCGCTGCGAAAGGAGATGGGATTAAGGCAGCTGGCCGTGTCGCTGCTGTGCCAGTTGCGGGGCCTGTATGAATCAATCCAGGACTACAAACACCTGTGCCAAGACCCGAGTTTATGCCAGGACCTGTCATCCTCCTTGCACTCGGACAGCTCCTACCCACCGGATGCCTCTGATGACGATGAGCCTCCTGATGCCAGCCTGCCCTGACCCACCACCCCGCACTGTGCCCCAGACACACAACGCCCGAGATCAGTGGCTGCAGGATGCCTTCCACATCAGCCTCTGAAGAGCTGGGGTGGGTGGGAATGCACCCGTGCAAAAGGCTCAAACCCGCCCTTGAGCAAGTCCTCAGAAGACAGTGTCTGCTCTTCCCCCTGAACCACCTCACTTCTCAGGAGAGCCAGGCACATGCCCCTCAGGCAAAACTGCCAACCCCCTCCTGGCTGGCTGGCACTGGGTGGGCACCTGGGTTGCCCATGGTACTAGGCCTCCTCTTCTCCCATATACGCGCACCCCCAGCTTGGCACTGGGGCCCAAAGTATCTTGCACTCTCCTTGGCACCACTGGGATTGGGATGAGTGCCTGGCTCCCATTTTTTTTTTTTTTTTTTTTCATCTTTTGCTGCTACTGGCAGCTGCTGGCTCAGGGGCATCCCACCTGCAGTCCCTGGGATCCACTGCCCTGGAGAAGGGCCTCCAGACCCATGCCTGCACCTATCCAAGGCCTTAAAAGGCTAAGGCCTCAAGCTGGATATATAAGTTTAGGGGCCAGCCTCCTGGGCTGGTAAATAAATAAATAAGTACTCTCCGGGGGAAAAAAAAGAAAAGAAAAAGAAAGAAAGAAAGATGATGGTTATTTACTACTCAAGTTTTTAATAAAATTATATTTGATTTAATAAGATTGAATTATTCTTCTCCCTTACAATATTTTCTTTCAACAGTAGTTATATATTTTATTTTACATCAAATTTATATATACCAATAGTATCATTTAACCATAATAAATATTCAATTTGTTCTTAAATAATTCCTTTTGCTAAGCTCTTTTTTTGGGGGGGAGGGGATATTGGGGCACAGAGGCACATCTGCAGCCCTATTTTATATTTTATTTAGAGACAAAGTCTCACTGGGTTGTTGAGCATCTTGCTTTATCTGTGGCTGGCTTTGAACTCATGATCCTCCTGTCTCAGCCTCCCTAGCCATTGGAATAACAGGCATGTGCCACTGGGCCCAGACTAAGCTTCTATTCTACAATGAAATCATTGGTCATTAGCCTTTTAACACAAATTTAGAATCTTTCTCCACTTTCATCAACAAATCCACAAAATACCATTTAACTCTTTGGTTATCTATTAAAGTTTATCATAAATAAAATATTTTGACTATAAGAACGCTAACAAAGGTCATGGTCTCATGCCAAGACTCATTGAAAAAGAAATGCAATAAAATGTTTCAAAGTTAATGCAATGAAGTAGACCACTAGGTGAGTTAGAAATTATTTTAAATTGTATTCCTACTAGGATGCAGATCATTATGCTACTATATGAAAGAAAAATTTTAAATAATTTAGCAAATAATTATAATTTTATTTTAATTAATTTTAGCAAATAATTCTTTAATTAGTTTAAGTACATACTTATGTACTTAAATACCCATAGTTTAGATTAAATTATTTTTACAAAATTTTGTTTCATACTTTATTTTCTGGGAAAAAGTAGAATACATACAATTCTTTCAATTGTTCAATTGTTTCAATTGTTCAATTAAATGAAAAACGATTACTTAAACTTATTATAATCACAGGGAAAGAATAACAGAATTCTTAGGCTTGATTCACATCAAATATTTAAATCTAAAACATTGATGACACGTCCCTTTGGTATTTGTCTAGAAATAATTTTACTGTATTTCCATATATCCAATTTTATTGGTTTATCTTTATTGTAGTTATAAAAAATATAATCAACAAAAATATGCACATAAAATGTATCTTACTAATGCACACTATATTTACTTATTTTTAGAAGACAATTCTACTCATAAAAATGGCCTCCTTTAATGCATACTATTTTTTGTATGTGGAACTTGAAATATAGTATTACTTTCTCTTTTATTCAACAAATGTTTATCATATACCTGTGAAGGATACTTTAAAAAAATTATTTTCTCTGAAATACTGTATTTACTATGTATATAAAGTTTTGTTATCCTTGACTATATTGCAGTGAATCAGTGTTAAATAGAAACTTCAAATTTTGCCTTCCCCACATTACCAAAAAAAAAAACAAAAAAACAAAAAAAAGATTCCTAAAATAGTCTAAATTTGGTATATACACTGGGCACAGTGAATTACAGTATGAATTTAGAAATCTAAACCTACTTATATTTATATAAATCTCACTAAAAAGTGGTTATTTGAATGTATACAACTTGATTTTGTTGTAGTCATATGTGACGTCATGTTACTCTACTCAGGAATTAAAATGCAAATATTCTTATTTATTATGAAATGATAAAATTTTATTATTTTATTGAGTACCATAAAATGTACAAAAATATACTGTATATATTTTATAATTTATCATAAATTGGTTTTATAAAATCTAATGAGTTTAGAAGTTAACCTACGTGTCTTTTGACCTCTGATAATTAAAAATGTTTGATTTTTGAATGATTTATTTAACTATAAAAAATGAAAATTAATAAATGCTATATACAGGAAGTTGTGTTTTCTCTTTATTTTTTTGTGGTAGTATTACATGCATTAAAAACTTTAGCGCTGTGATTACAACTAAGGATATTCATTAATTTAGACAATTCTGCATTTATATTCTAATTCTAAAGTTTACAATATGATCTTCAGAATATCTCCTATTCCTCTTTCGCTCATTTTATTCATCTTTAAATTTATGGAGTTTATGAAAATAATACTTGTTGAGCATTCAAGTGTTTCCAATTGCTGTTGCAAAAATTATTTGCTAGATTAAAATAAAGCCTGGAGACTGAAGAATCTCATGCTTTGCTATTTCTGTCTTCTAGGAGTTAGAGGCATTCTTGGCCTGGGGCTTCTGATGGTCTTTTACACTAGGAGAACCAGAATGAGGCTTCACTTTGCATGATTCCAACTTTGCTTTCTATCATGTTTTCTCTTGAATCTTCTAAAATCTTTCAAGTTTGAAAATCCCTTGCAATTACACTTGAGTTAACCTGGCTGTTCTAGGGCGATCTATTTATCATCTGACTGAAACCTTAATCCTCCATACAACCTTAATTTCCTCTCATTATATAACATTGAATCTTCTCTAATTCTTGGGATCAGGATGGGAACATCTTTGAAAGAGTAATAATTTTATACCTGCACAAATGCAAATGATGCAGACACTATTCTATATCTTTTTATGTATTATATTTAGTTTAATTAATAAGTTCATATAAATTTTATTGAGCAAAATTCATATATTTCAGAGTATAATTATGTATTTTATATCCACAAGAACTCATTTGCTTGCTACTATTATTATCTCCACTTTACAGAACATTCAACTGAATAGTAATAATAATAATGGATGTCTCACAGTAAGCACAACTATAACTTGAGAATGCTGTCAGAATTTACTAAACTGACCTTTGCAAAATTGTTAAATGGTGTTTAACGTTCAGTATATTTTAATTATTAATATTGCATTATCTTGATTTTACTATTGTTATTCCATGTTCCCTAGGATACTCTTCTCAAATACGAATATTCTGTCAGAGAAATGAAAAATCGTACTCCATTTGTGTACAAGAAATCAAAATGCATTCTGCTATCATGTATAATTAAATAGAACAAACAATTTTTAAAAAATTAAATCATGTTTACAATCTATCCCTCCTGAATCAATTCTGAAGGTTAAATGGACATAAAGAGTGTAAGTTACTAAAACACAAAATAATAAAGAAAATTAGACCAACAACACTTTTACAACTGGAAATGATAAAAAAAGGTCATGAAGACTTATTAAGGCAAAAAGAATTAAACCATAAACCAGCAAGAGGGGAAATTTCACATACAAAATAAATCACATCATAGACACTTAAAGAGTCAAGAACTTAAATGAATAGATTCTTTTAAAAGTGTAGATGCTGTTAGTTCAAAAACTAAGACTATTGGTTTAAAAAATCTATCACATAATTAAAATCTTAAAACATTATTTACCCAGTTAATTCTGTGGAGCTGTTGAAACAGAATTTGAACACTAGAATATTGGCATTTGGATACCGCTCTTAGACAATTTGGTCTGCTACAACAAAATACCATATTCTAAATAGTTTACAAACAGTAGAAATTCAGTTTCTTACATTTTCTGAGACTGGGTAGACCAAGATCCGGGTACCAGAATGTCCAGACTTTGGTGAGGGCAAGTTTCCTGGTTTCCAGGGTCTTCTCACTGGGTCCTACATGGTGGAAGGGTTCCAAGTGTGTAGTTGTAAGCCTGTTTTGGGAGGACACAAATGCTATAGGTGACATAATCACCTCCACCCCCACTTCTAACATCAATACCTGTGGGTTAGGATCTCAACATGTGAATTTGAGGTAGACACAAACATCAAGACCATTTAACAGTATTTCACCCAGCAAGATCTGTTTTCTAATGAGTGCTTTCCTCCCACAGTGACACTGAGTAGCAGCTTAGATCTATTACTAGGCCTGGAAAATCTCTCTTTGCTTACCCAGAAATGAATGAGAATTATGTCCACACCACCAGCTCTATGAAGACATGTGGCAAAAAATCACTGATAAAAATTATAAAGTATAGGATCATCAAATAATGAGATGTGCCAGATCACACATTGATCTTCCATAGATCAGATAATTTATCAGAAACACATATATTCTTCTTCCTTATTTACCTTTTTTCACTCTAGTACAAGTTTCTCCCTAAGAGAACAAACATCCCTCAGTAAGTACAAAGCATCTGTCCTATTTCAGACTATGCTTCTATGATATCTCACCAATAATTTTTTGTTGTGCAATACAATTTCATTTATCTTTGCAGTCATCTTTGAGTAAGCATCATGTAAACAATAAAATTGAATGGAAAATGACTCTAGAACACCTTAATAATTATGACAAGGCAATTATAAAATACTTTTCTTCATTGCTAATACATATTTGCTTTTTAAAGCATATTAAAGAGTGGCTGTTATCTAGGGTTAGCTAGGAAAGAACCATAGTGACATCCTAGGAGCTCACCTCCCTAAAAGTTTAGATGCCAACTGTGAAAATTCTTAGGTATACTAGCTCCAGAATATATAGTTTGGCACAAGGCCACTCGAGTTAAAAGTATTTATTCTTGAAACTTTACAGAAATTAACCTATTAGTCATTGCACAAAACCCTTTCTTATTATTTTCACTCCATCTATGATTTTTCAGAATTTCAAGTAAACAGACGCTGGGATTTAAGTTTATCACTTTTAGAATAACAAATTCCATCTCTTAAAGAGATCCAAATCAGAGATGGGTACAGAGTTAACAATCTAATAAAACGGCAACATTTTTATAGCATTCTAAATGTTCCAAGGAAGCAGATCTTCCATATGCCACCTTATATAGAGGAAATTTTAGATCTGAAACTGTTCCCAAGGATATCAGCCTCAGGCACATTCTTCACGTGAAAGTTTGCAAGGCATTTTCCTTTCCCAAGAGACAATCAGATTGTGGATTGCTTTTTAGGCAAAAAGAAAAAGCATCCTAGTTCATAATTCAGTCATTTCAAAAATTAAAATTTACATATATTACAAGGATAGACCTGGAATTTTTGTTTAAATAACAAGAGATAAACTGCAAGAAGCATATAATCAAAACCTTTTTTCTTATAGCTAATATGTGTAATGCACAAATACATAAAAAATAAAATTCAGTTTCTAAAACAATAATTTGGCTAGTATATCTCAACTTTATAAGAATATTAATTTCTATCATTCCTTAACATTGTGAAGGCCATCTACACTAAGCCCATGGCCAATATCATTCTAAATGGTGAAAAACTGAAAGCATTCCCCCTAAAAACTGGAACAAGGCAGGGATGCCCTCTTTCACCATTTCTATTCAACATTGTTCTTGAGACTCTAGCCAGAGCAATAAGACAAACCAAAGAAATTAAAGGGATACGAATTGGAAAAGAGGAACTCAAACTATCCCTGTTCGCTGATGACATGATTATATATTTAGAGGAACCTGGAAATTCCACCAGAAAACTCTTAGAACTCATAAGTGAATTCAGTAAATTAGCAGGTTACAAGATCAATGCTCATAAATCCAATGCATTTTTATACGTAAGTGATGAATCTTCAGAAAGAGAAATTAGGAAAACTACCCCATTCACAATAGCATCAAAAAAAAAAATAAAATACTTGGGAATCAATCTCACAAAGAGGTGAAAGACCTCTACAATGAGAACTACAGAACACTAAAGAAAGAAATTAAAGAAAACCTTAGAAGATGGAAAGATCTCCCATGTTCACGGAAAGGAAGAATTAATATTGTCAAAATGGCCATACTACCAAAAGTGCTATATAGATTCAATGCAATTCCAATTAAAATCCCAATGATGTACCTTACAGAAATAGAGCAAGCTATTATGAAATTCTTCTGGTAGAATAAGAAACCCAGAATAGCTAAAGCAATCCTCAGTAGAAAGAGCGAAGCAGGGGGTATCGCAATACCAGATCTTCAACTCTATTACAAAGCAATAGTAACAAAAATGGCATGGTATTGGTACCAAAATAGACAGGTAGATTAATGGTACAGAATAGAGGACACGGACACAAACCCAAATAAATACAATTTTCTCATACTAGACAAAGGGGCCAAAAATATGCAATGGAGAAAAGATAGCCTCTTCAACAAATGGTGCTGGGAAAACTGGAAAACCATATGCAACAGAATGAAATTAAACCCCTATCTCTCACCCTGCACAAAACTCAACTCACAATGGATCAAGGACCTCGGAATCAGACCAGAGACCCTGCATCTTATAGAAGAAAAAGTAGGTCCAAACCTTCAACTTGTTGGCTTAGGATCAGATTTCCTTAACAGGACTCGCATAGCACAAGAAATAAAAGCAAGAATCAACAACTGGGATAGATTCAAACTAAAAAGCTTTCTCTCAGCAAAGGAAACTATCAGTAATGTGAAGAGAGAGCCTACAGAGTGGGAGAATATCTTTGCCACTCATACTTCAGATAGAGCGCTAATATCCAGAATCTATAAAGAACTCAAAAACTCTACACCAAGAATACAAATAATCCAATCAACAAATGGGCTAAGGAAATGAACAGACACTTCACAGAAGAAGATGTACAAGCAACCAACAGATATATGAAAAAATGTTCAACATCTTTAGTAATAAGAGAAATGCAAATCAAAACTACCCTAAGATTTCATCTCACCCCAATTAGAATGGCGATTATCAAGAGCACAAGCAACAATAGGTGTTGGCGAGGATGTGGGGAAAAAGGTACACTCATACATTGCTGGTGGGGTTGCAAATTAGTGCAGCCACTCTGAAAGCAGTATGGAGATTCCTCAGAAAGCTTGGAATGGAACCACCATTTGACCCAGCTATCCCACTCCTTGGCCTATACCCAAAGGACTTAAAATCAGCATACTACAGCGGTACAGCCACATCAATATTCATAGCTGCTTAATTCACTATAGCCAGATTGTGGAACCAACCTAGATGCCCTTCAGTTGATGGATGGATAAAGAAACTGTGGCATATATATATACATATATATATATATGTATATATATATATATATAATGAAATATTACTCTGCCACGAAGAATGATAAAATTATGGCATTTGCAGGCAAATGGATGAAATTGGAGGATATCATACTAAGTGAGATAAGCCAATCTCAAAAAACGAAAGGACGAATGATCTCGCTGATAAGCGGATGAGGATATATAAGGGGGGGTAGGAGGGGTTAGGGTTAGGGTTAGGGATAAGGAGGGTGGTAAGAATGGAGGAAGGAAGGACTGTACAGAGGGAAAAGAGGGGTGGGAGGGGTGGGGGGAAGGGAAAAAATAACAGAATGAATCAAACAACATTGCCCTATGTAAATTTATGATTTTTAATTAAAATTAAAAAAATAAATAACATTGAATATGAAAAACACACACACACACACACAAGCACATGAAAATCAAGACTCAACACATTATTTCGTTTAGAGGTTCTTCTGATCTCTCCTGCACATCTATTTCTTGTTCTTCCTGAAATTTATATCTAACTACTTCAAATTTTCTTACATCAGAATCTGAGAGCACAAATTTCAGATATCTCACTCACAAACATAGGATTTGGAGAAAAAAAGAATTTTCACAAGAAAGACAAAACACCTTTTGCATTTTCCAGTAACAACAGAAAAACGAAAGTAAAAAGTCACTATAGGAACCTTCAGTGCATACTGACATCTGGAAGGTCAAAAAAAATGCTGTGAAAGCGGATGCACCCCACTCCCCCGGACCTGCCGCAGTACAGGGCACCCCAGCAACTCACCCTCTTTTTCTTCCAAATTTTTCCTCTCTTGAATTCGAAGAACTGCCGGTGAGAAAAGGCATTCCTGGAAGATCAAGCATAGAACACCTGCAGGTCAACAGCGCAGCTACGGTAGGTATTCTTCTTCCAAATGTGTTCGGCAAGGGGTGCCAAGGGGTCTATATAGCACTTGGGTTACTGTGATTGTCCACAGTTATGCTAATTAGGGTTTGCAAATGTACCAATGCTATTGGTCCAAAACGTGCAAACTCTATTGGTCGATTCTTGAGTCCGGCATTCATTCAGCTCTGCCCCACTTCCATTTTCTCAATGCAGGTCGAGAAGTAGAGGATGAGGTCGGGATGGGCCCGCAGTGCTGCGTGGTCCCGGCTACTGTGACAGGCCTCCCTACTGCTTCTGGGTCTGAAGGCTGCAGGGTGACAGGTCAGCAAGTCTTCATTCCTCTTGGTGCTGGCTCGCTGTGCTTGTGTGGCAGCGTTCATGTTGCAGCAGGGCCTCCAGTGCTCAGACCCACTCAGGCCCGACTCCACTGCTCCTGCCGCTCTCCTACCCTTGGCATTGCACGTACACCTATGAAGACCAGCAGTGCAGACCCTCAGAGTCCACTGGTGAAAGAGCTGAGTGAAGTATTTGACACTGAAGTCTTCAAATCAGATCTTCCCCCAGAATCTGTTCTGCCCCTGGGACTACCTTCATCTTCTGAGCTGGATTTGCCTTTGGATACTCAGTTATTACTTGAGGACCAGATGCTACCTTAGAATGACCCTGAGCTCCCTTCCAAACAGGTGTCTTCCCAGGAGGATGCAAGACATGCCACAGAAACCCCTGTGGCCAGGGACAGTTCAGACAGTCCCTCAAAAGACCCTGAGAGTCCCTGATCTTCAGGTTCTAAACCCTATAGACGGAAACCAAACAACAAGGTCCCAGGGAGATCCCCCCTCACCATCCTGCAGAATGGCAATTCCACTGGGACCCTGACACCACGACAAGGGTAAGTGACCTTCTCCCCTAAGTGAAAATGTTAGGAAATTAAAGGAAGGAGCCATCCTTGGAACTGGACGGCTTCTGAAAACTGGAGGATGAGCATGGGAGCAAGGCCAGGACCATGACAAGGAAAATCAGCACCTTGCTTTGGTAGAGAGCTAGCCGCCCCCCCCCCCCCCACATTGGATTCATCCAGGGCCTGGTGATGTTCTGTTTTCTGTCACCACTTCTTTCCCAGGGAGACTAAGGAAAGGATTGTTTTCTTTGATTCCTCCTAAACTACCAACTCTGGGACTTAGAACTTTATCAGACTTTCTTTTTGTCTTGTATATTTATTGTGTATTAAAGGATGTGATTTTAAATGATGCTTTTAAAAGACAACAAAAAAACACTTAGTGAATTTTCCTACTTTGTTCATCTTTAGGAATTCCTTTATTATAGGCTCATCCTCTACCTTTACCATTAACATGTCAATGCTAGTAATTCACTCCTTCATTTATAAGTGTATACTGAGTCAGACCAATTGATACAGAGTTGAAAGTGAATTAAATATTATTGTTTTCAAATATAATGAGGAGGAAAGTTATAAAAATATTTGAAGTGCTATAATTGTTATAATGGATAACACTGCTAAATAATACGTTGGCACAAATTGGATTTGAAGAACACACTCCAGTAAGAGAGTAGAGGATGATTTTATAGAAGTAGAGACATGCTGGATTTTGAAGGTTCAGAAGGTTGTTTTAGAGAATCAAGGGAAGGTTGGCCATAATGTACAAACACTAAGAAAATTGGGGTCACATAGTGTAATTGCATATATTTGCACAATTAATGAATTCATTAAGGCTTTAAAATTGGGCAGAAGTGCCAAATATAAAAATTTAAGTCTGGATACGTTTGACCAGTGTTAGGAGGAGATTTGAAATTGACGGTGGAATTGTATTGTCTCCCAGGGACAGACCAAAATTTTGCTAGGTGAAGGATTGTAAAAGTTTTTACTCTTATATGCGTAATGTATAGATATACAAAAAATAAATCCAGAGAAAGACTATATATTAGTGATATTAAAATTTTATTGAGGACAATGTTTGAAATACAGTGTATTTATGAAGAATAGATGGGAGGAATTTATAATAACAAAGTTGGGAAATCCTGGTCTGATAGAGGGTGCAGTGTTCCATTATTTCGTGAAGATGTTTCAGTGTTGTTCATGATTTGTGAAGTCTTGAATGTCTGCTCTCATACCAAGCGTCATTTAGTGACTACAAAATCACAAGGACAGGCCATCTCCCATTCTTGCACTCCTACTCCAGTCTCTTAGTCTGACATTTTTTACATATTCAGCAACTCTGTCATCCTGGGTTTAGTTCCTCTCTGCTGAGATCCTGTACCTGAGGGACAATAAGCTTTGAGTTTTGAATGAACTATGAACTTGGTGCCAAAATAATTACTTTTGCATATTAAAGATTATTCATGGAATTATCATCAGATATTGCTTCAATCGTGAAAGTTTTCTTTCTCCTGTGATGTTCCATTTTATATGTTCTCGTATGTAAGATGACGGACCAACTTGGTTGTTTTTATTTAAGCATTTTATTTTAAGTGCTTGTTTTTGAAATTTATGAACTCTTAACCTGTAGATGGCTCTTATATAAAAAGTATTTTAATTATATGCTTTATTTGTAGCACATAAAATATTCTGCATTAATAACCCGAGAAGAAACTTGTAATAATACTACTTCTTTTTCTCCAGTACTAACACATAAATAATAAGTTGTGAATATTCTTAAATAACATTACTCTGAATATATTGTGTGAAATAAGCAGGTGGCCTCTCTGCTTAATGTATGCAAAAGACAAACATATGAGATTTATAATCTAATTCCTCCATGCAGAAAGGCAGTTAGGATGGCTGAGCCTAGGGCAGCCTAAATCCTAGCTGAGGATGTTGGAAATGGGTTTGCGGGTTTAATTCCTAAAATATAGCACGAATAAGAGTTTAAAGCTGAGGTGTATTAAAATAATATTCTGACTTTAAATTGCACTTTTGCTGAATTATTTTATAAACAAGAAAATTTGAAAATTAAAAAATAATTTATAAGCTGACACTCTTATCAAAATATCCCAACGGACTGTAGTGCAATATAAACCCTTGCATGAAAAGTTCTCTCTTTTTTACCTTTTAGTGTCTTCTAAACTTTAACTAGAGATCTACAGTTCAAAAAATGATAGGAAAATTATTAATGCATGTTCTTTTTTTAAATTTCCCCTTTAGGAGATATTTCATTGAAAGAGTTCTTCGCCTGCACACATGAGCACTTCGTCTGGTGCTTTTCCATCCACATCTTCCCCTTATGTTTGGAGGATCTGGTGTTATTCTTTGGTGGTCAGGGAAAAGAGAAAAGTGGCCTCCATCTCACATTCCCATGCCTCCCCTTTGGCCAGGCTTATGCTTAGCACAGTGACAGCCAGTTTTACGTGCTCAGCACAGGAAGAGCCAGGCTGCATCATCTTTGCTCTCCCTTTCCCCAAATACTCCTGCACCTCATCTTTCTGGCCATTTTTAATGTCTCTTCTTCATCTAAAGAATCCATCAGGTCTTATGTAGCAATTCCATGTATGCAATTTTACGTAAGCTTCCTTTTATTAATAATAGGACATTTTCATGTTCCATGCATTATGACGAATTTCATAATATTGGGGATAAAAGAACTGAAACATATCTATGATGCTAATATTTTTCTTAAGTGTAATACAATTAATTACTCAGTATTGCTATTGGAATTTATTAAGAAAATAAAAACAGGAAACAATATGCTAGCAGAACAATATCTTTTGTATATTTGAATATGGATAGAATGAAGTGAACATTTCTTAAAAAGAAAAAATTGATAGCAATCTTTGGGGATAAACAAAGTATGCACTTTTGCTATAAGATAAGAAATTCACATCATAATAATACAATATCTGTGTCTTTTATAATCTAGAGAATTTGAATACTGTGTAATGTCATTTTTTAATATGAGTAAATATTCTGAATGCAGAGAGTTCATCTTGAGAGTGAATAAGTAGCTAGAGCCAAGTAAATTAACTGAAAGAAAAGACAAAAATATATGAATAGACTGTTGGGGGCTGTGCCATGTGGGCTGCGCCAGAATGGCGCCTGGTGGCCAGCCAGAGGTTGTTTTGATCACATTGGTAGTGAGGAGGTTGATTAATATAAGCACACCCAGGTGATTTATCATTAGCCATATTCAATTAAGTCAATGCACACAACGTGTGCACAGGTATTCCTGAGTGCTCCTGCTTGGGCCTGCTCATTTTGACCTTTGCCGTGATAGGGCAGCTAGCTCCTCACCTGATCTCAACTGGTGTGGCCCTGCCTTCCGCCTCCTGGAGGGAATAAAGTGGGCAGTAGGCAGAAGGTGAAGAGAAGCAGCTAGCAGAGAGAAGAAGCAGCTAGCAGAGAGAAGAAGCAGCAAGCAGTAAGCAGCAGGCAGCGGCAGAAGGCAGATCGTAGAGCGGAGAACTGAGCACCTCAGATAGATAGCACCTAGTTCACAGGATGCGGGACCTACCTCTAAGAAGAAGCAGCAGAACTTTAAGAAGAAATAGATCTCTGATAAGCGTAGCAAGCCTCTCTTTCTCTAAAAACTTCCTCTAAAAGCAAAGTCTCTCTTCCTCTAAGCAAAGTCTCTCTTCCTCTCAAAGAAGCCTCTCTTCCTGTAAAAAAGCAAGCAAGCAAGGAAGCAGCACAGAAATAGAAGTAGTTTATTCCCAGGCCACCTCCAGTAAATACCCGCATGCAGGCGGTAACAAATATCCACAGGATTGTTGCCTCAGGTGGCAACAATAGACAACAGAAGAAGCAAGGAGAGGAGCAAAAGAATATTCACAGAAAAGTAATCATTATGAAACTTGCTGATGTATGCAGAAAAAAATTGAAAGGAATGTTAATGAGTTAAATAGAAAAGAGAAAAACGGCAATAAGAAAAATATGTTGTTAAAATTTTAAACTTATAAACAAATTCAAATCCATATATAGCATCTGTGGATCATCTGCTTCTTGAATTCACTCACATGCACATCTTATTACTTCCACTAGATTGCAAATTACTTGAGAACAGAATCTGTGTTGCATTCATTTTAAAATTATAGACATCTCCTATTAGAATGACTAGACTGTAGTTAGAATCTCAGAAACATATTTGTTGGACAAGAGAAATTTCTTTGCATAACCAGTGTCTGTCAGAACTTCCAGAGCCCACAAATGGCAGGGTCTAGAAATGTTTCCTGAATTGAGTCTCAGTTGTCACAAAGTCTTATATACTTCAGAACACAGTTGAGGAAACTTTGGATAACTTCTGTTCCTCTATGTTCAAATCCCTTACTCTGAAAGCCCAATTATCTCACTCAAATAGGAATACACATTCAAAACCTTAGCAAAAAGTTCTATCTCTTAGCCATCCTGTACAAGAACCTCCCAGATATTAGTGATATTTAAGGAAGTAAATCTATTCACGTAATATGCGTTTTAATGACTAATGACATTCTTCCATTGGGAATATAAATGTTTTGCTAATTTGGGTTAATTTCTTAAAGTCTTGCCCTAATGTTGTGCCATAAGTTGTCATTACAGGAGATTAAGATGACTTCTACATTGGACTAATGTTAAAACATGTTTCTTCCTGATTTTGACCCTCCATTTTCTTAGTTCTATTATACTACCTCAATTATCTTATTATTACTAAATTTTAAAAACATGTCTTTCTGAAGATACCTTGGCAGGTTAGAACCTAGGCATGTCATCCTGAAGAGCTGGAAGGGTCTCTTTGATATAAACATGTAGGGTATGTCACCTCAGTGCTCTGATCTCTATAGGTGGGCAGGAGTCTAACTTCAATTATTGGCAATTGGCAAACACATATTGTCTAATCGTTTTCCAGGGCTCATCCTGGAGGATCCTTCAACGTTACCTCAGTGCATCTAAACCCTCTCAGCTTTTGTTTCATCTTTGTTGAGATGGGATTCAGCTGTGGCCTCTATCACCTATTGCAATAGTACTGAGTAAAGTCTTCCTTGCCTGCTCAACTTTGTGTAGTGCAAATTTTGCTTTTCATTTTCTGTGCAATTGCTACAAAATATATTATCTTTAGGTTTTTAATTAATCATATTCAATTTAGAATTCCCATCGTTAGTCTTTACATATAATAATCTTTTTATAAGATGATAATAAAATTTATTTTGTATTTTTCAGAAGCAAAACTTCATATTTTTGTTATTGCTATAGTTAAGTAGACTTCCTTTCAAACATTTGCTACAAGTGTAAATTGCTAATATGTTTTAGAAAGCAACTTATTAATCCTGACGTCACCTTGTGAGGAAGAAGGGGTGCGGGCTCGGGCAGGACTGTTTGGTTTCACCACCAGGGCTGAGGATCTCATCTCTGAGGCGGCCAACAGGAAGATGGCGCCACTGAGGACTGAGCTGGACTGGGCCAGGCAGGATGCCCACATTGTGTGGGGCTTGGGGAGGCCGATGGCTACAGCCACCCTCCTCTGAGTCATGCTAGGTGTCGCTGCCCGCGGCAACAGTCGCGCAGATATTGTTACCTCCTGCACAGGTATTTATCGGAGGTGGACTGGAAACTGAGCTACTTCTACTATCTTTCTCTTTAGTGCACTGCTTTCTTGCTTGTTCACTTGTTCCCTAGCTTATGGAGGAAGAAAGGCTTTGAGAGGCGAGAGAGAGAGAGGCTTTGCATAAGAGAGAAAGAGAGACTTTGCTTAAGAGAGACTACCCTTTCAGAGATGGTACTTCTTAGTTCTGCATCCTGCAAGCTAAAGGTGCGTGCTATCAGAGGTGCTTCTTCTGTGATCTGCCACCTGCCTTCTGCGATCTATCAGAGGTGCTGTCTATCCTTTGCCCAGCGATCTAGAGGTGTGGCTTATCCGTTTATCTGTGGTGCTTCCTATAGGTGTGTCTTATATACCTAAGGCAGCCAATCAGCTTAGGATTAGCACAATTGAGGCACGCCCCTCGGTACCAATCAAGAAAGAATGAGGAATATCTGTTGACCGCTAGCGCAGAGGAGACATTAACTAATCAGGCAAAAGTAGATCACGCCGTGTTAACACTATACGCCACCTCTTAGCTCAACGCCAGCCGCCATCTTAGGGTTACCCAAACGTGTCTTCTGCAGCTAGGTCGGCCACACCTCCGGCCACTGCCACCTGCCACCCGTGGGCTCCTCCAAGGTGGCTCTGTGCTGGGCCTGCGGGTGAAGCCCAGGAAGGGGTTGGGGAGGGGACATCTTGTCCCTTGGTTACCTTTGCCTCTTCACCCCAGCCACTCTGCCCATGTGCCCCGATGCAGGCTGCTGCATGACCCTGAGACCATTAGGTTGCATGTGGCCTCCTGTGTAGTGCGCTTGTTACCATGTGCGGCCTGGGCAGGTGCTTTCCAGACACCACCAGTCGCATCCTGCTGGGAACGTGCTGTGTCCCTCCATGTGAAGGTCCATGTCTTGGGGAGGGTACAGCTGAGCTTTTCCATCCCACAACCATTTCCTGAGTACCCACTGCATGCCAGGCACTGTACCAGACTCTCAGGGACAAGCTGCAGTCCCTGCCCTCGAGGGGCCATGGGCTTCTGAGAGAGATGGAGCATGGACAGGAAGCCGTGGCAGGGGTACTTGTCCTCAGCGGGAGGAAGTCTGGGGTGCTGAGGACTCCGAGGAACCTGGTCCTGTACCAGGAGGGTGTGGGCGCAGGATGCTCTGGAGTGGGTGACATCTCAGAGAAGCGGGGCTCGGGGAGGGGGCCTCAGAGCCCAGGAGGGGTGGAGCGTAGGGCTCTGGGCAGGAGGAAGCTTGTGTGGCTGGGGTAGGGGACAGGGTAGGGGCACTGAGGCCAGGACACAGGGACGGTCCAGGGCTGAGCCTGAGTCCCCAGGGCCTCCAGAGAGTGTAGGGACCTCAGCTGAGAGGGCCAGGTGGATGGGGCGGTTGGCACATCCCACCCCATGCCCAGCAGGCAGCCCCATAACCTGGCCTCCCCACTGTGCCCTCCTTCAGGTGGAGCCCTACCTGCCCTAGGAGCACACTTGTGGGGGCAGCTGGAGCGGACATGCCTACATCCAGCACCAGGTAGATGGCCCTTCATCCTGGGCCCCAGGACCTGGGGTCCCACCCCAAACCCATCAGGCCAGAGCCCGTGCTGTGCAGCAGACACCTCCAGCTGTGAACTCTGCAGGCCCCCGACCCTGAGCCTCCGATTCTTCCCTGCCAAGTATCTGCAGGCACCTGAGTATCTGTGGGGTGGGGCTACTTTGAGGGATAAATGAAATGTGCGTGTAAGATTGCCTGGTATTCAGCAAGTGCCCAACGGTGGCTCCCACTGAAGCTGCAAGGCTGGGTCCTCGGGTGCTGCCCAGGGCCACCCACACCCCCACTCCGCCTCCCTGATGCCCCTCTCCTCCTGCAGGACTTCTGTGCAGCTCCCAGCCCGGCCTGCCCCCCCCCCCCCAGGAACCGGTGCCTGGCAGAGCCCCTTCATCCTGGCGCCAACCTCACCCACCTCACCTGGAGTGGACCCAGAATGCCAGCACGGTCCCGGGGCCTGGACCCTGCTACACTCGCTGCGGGCCTGGATGGCTGCTGGGAGGGCCTGCACGGATGCCTGCCTGGACCACGGGCTGGTCTGCGAGCCCTCCTTCTTCCCAGTCCTCAACAGCCAGGAGGCCTTTCTCCAGTAAGTGCACCCCTTCTCTCCCAAGAGTTTCCAACCAGTCAGGAAGGATCCAGAAGGGACCTTCCAGGTGGGCATCTGCATCATGTGGCTATGCTCTTGGCAGGACCCAGCCGCTACCAAGGACACTACCTCCCAGTCCCACCCCCTCCCTCTGCCCCTCGGAGGCCCTGCCCCAGCCTGGATGGGCACCTTCTCCATAAAGCCGCTGCACATCCCTCCAGGCGGGACCCAGCCCCTCTTCTCCAAGCTCCCAGACAGAGGTGGATAAGGATCTGTAACCACCTCTTCCCAAGTCTGGGGCAGGGGTTGCTGGGGAGAGGGGTGGGCAGTGCCAGGCTGCGGACAGCCCCGTCCCACCCACCCCAGGGGGTGATTGATGCCATGGAGGTTGCGGGTGCCCTGTGACTTCACAAAGCGGGAGATGCACCACCTGTACCCAGCGCTGACCCAGCCCGGCCAGGAGTGCTACCTGCAGAAGGAGCCCCTGCTCTGCAGGTGCACTGGCTCCAGCACCAAGTACCAGCAGCTCTGCCCCTGTCGTGACTTCCTCAAGGGCCAAGTGGCCCTGTGCCAGGGCTGCCTGCAGGGCGGTGGGGCCCCCGCCCCGCGCCTCCCTGTGCAGGAGAAATCACCAGCAGACCCCAGCTCGAGATGCACACGTGCGTGGCTCCCCAGTTGAAGCTTCCTTCCCAGGCCCAGGAGCGGGCAGAGGAGCGCCAAGCACTGTTCAGGGGAGGGCAGCACCAGAAAGCTGCAGGCACTTACCCTGGAGAGCCTCGATCTCACCCTGGGACTCGGGGCCGAGTAGATATTTAGTTGGTCAGGGTCCCAGGGTCCCGGGAGCAGGTGGACCAAGACCCCCTGCTTTGTGCCAGGTGAGATCTGGACCAGTTGGAGAAAAAGCCCTGGCCACTGCTGGCCCCTGAATGGGCCTGATTTATAAGACGTGGGCAGCAGGGCCCATGCTGCCCCGTGGTCCCCTGAAGGAGCCCAGGAGTGGACAGCAGGCTTGGCCCATGCTTGTGCTGGGAGAGACCTATGGGGATGCACCCTCTTCCTGTGAGCTCAGTCGAGCGCGTAGGGCCAGCCGGGTCCCTCTCGGGTCATTTAGTGGGAGGATGGAGGGGAGGATTGTGGGAGGCCAGGCTGAGGGGCTCTGTCTCTGCTCAGCCCCATCCCTTCCCTTCCCCTCCCTCCTCTCGATTTCCCCTCCCTCTCCACTTGGGGTGCGGGACCACCCAGAGCCTGGCTGGCTTGTCCCCCTGTCCTGCTTGTTCCAGATCTCCTCCCCTTGGGCTGAAACCTCGTGTCATGACCTGCAGGTTCCAGGTGGATTCACTGCCACAGCCTCAGTCCCCACCCAGCCACCAAGGGCACCACCTGGGTGTCCTGGGAGTGTCCTCCGGGCCCAGGCATCTCACAGGCACTGGCTCTCCCAGACTCAGGGCTTGGGGTGGGCTTCCCCACCACCCCAGAGCCCACCCAACTTGTTCCCAGTGCCCGGGCCCACAGCTCCTGGTGGCCCCCACCCCATCCATGCTGCATCTGCGTCCCACCTCCAGCTTCCTCCAGCCTCATACCAAGATAGAGCCCTGTGCCTGTGTGTGTGGCATGCCTGCCCCAGCCAAGGACGCCCCTCCCTCCACCCACAGCCAGAGCCCCCTCGGATTCCATGGGTCAGGCTTTCAGAAACACTGCCACCCTCATTCCCAGGAGAGGCCTTGGCTCCCGGGTCACCCGCCCAGGGAGGCAGCCTCCAGGCCCTGAGAGTTGGAGGAGGGGCTGGAGGCGACGGGTCCCTTGGGAGCCCCTCCTGGCCAGGCTGGCCCTGGGGGTCACAGAAACTACCACTATAAGAAACTCAGTGGTTCCCAAGGACCCGACCTGCTGGGGGGGAAAGCAATAGAGACACTCTTTTCTCTCTCTTATTTTAAAGATTTATTTCTTAAAATAAATATTTTATTGGGATGTGAGATGCAAAAGAGGAATTGTGCCGTTTCTCATCTGTTACGGGGACCTCACGGCTTTCTCCATGGGGGTGGATCTCTGGGCCCCCAGACTCTGCCTATGTCATTAGGTGCACACGGGGCCCTAGGTCTGCAAAGCTGGCACCACCTGCTTCAGGCTACCCAGAGGGAGCTGGTCGGCACCAGGGACTGGGACACCTCTCCCCACTGGGTCCCACAGGGACCCTCCTCATCACTGACAAGCAGAGTGGTGCCCCATCATGCCCACCTCCAGCTGGCCTCAGCTGGCATCCAGCAGGCCGTGGCACTGATCAAGGCCTGGGCCAGGCGATGGCAGAGGAGCTCATGTTTATGGAGGCTCACGTCACTCAGCACTGGGCTGGGCGTTTGACATAGGAATTGTCACTTGTGTGCTTGGCTGTCCTGTGGGGTAGATATTATCATATTCCCATTTTACAGTTGGAAAGCAGAGAATCTAAGTACCTTGACCAAGGTCATGCAGCTTGCAAGCAGGGAGGTGAGGTCAGCTGTGAATTGGGGACTGTTTCACACGCGCCATGAGCAGCAGGTAACCCACTGAAGCAGCAGCCATGTGGCACCCAGTGCAGGCACGTGCTAGGTTTCACATGCTCCTCTGTGGAGACACCCATGTCGGGGCCTCTTTCCAGCCAGGGAGTCTCAACAGGGGCTGCTTTGCTCCCTGGAGGGCAGTAGGAACTGCTGCTGCTGCTATTGGCCCAGGAGTGGCACTTTGGGAACATGGAACTAGACCAAGCGGGTGCCAGCAGGTGTTTCCAGCAGAGAGGAAGTAACTAGTTACTACCCATTTTTATTAAGTTCATAGGCAACAGTGACTCTTGCCTTTAGTTTCTATTTTAGTACAAAATGCAGGTGAGAGACCTCATACAACCAAATCTGCTTACAGAGATCAAAGCCAGGGCCATGGGAGCTGCCTGGGGCATCAGAAGCCCTCCCGTTTCCTCCTGTGCAAATGGAGGCCTGAGAGGCAGGGGCTTCACCCAGAGGCAGAGGAGAGCCCGGCCTCAGTCCCCATCTGTCTCTGTTTCTCCCACTGCTGGGCTCTGCCAAACAGAGGCTGTGGACAGAAGAACTGAGCCAACTAATGGACACGGCCACGTCCAGCAGAATTGGAGTGGAGTTCTGAAACCTGGCTGAGGTCTGTTCTAGGAACCGAGCCTGGCTTTTAAAATTCACTTTGTTCTTTTAAGCTGTGTTGTTTGCAGCAGGACTTGCTGGGCGGTGGAGGACCCCCACACACCCGTCCGCACCCACCCACGGCCTCGCTTCCATCAATGCCCCTCACTAAGTGGTACGTTCATCACAGTGCAGGAGCCTCCACTGCCACATCATGACGCCCTGAAGCCCACCTTCTCCACTGGGGTCACTCTTGGTATGGTGCATGCTATGGGTTTGTACAAAGGTTTAATGACATGTAGCCACGATTATAGTGTCCCTGCCCCCATCCCCCTGAGCTCTGCCTATCCACCCCCTGCCTCCTCTCTAGTTTTGCCTTCTCTAGAATGTCATGTAGTAGGAGGCACACAGAGGTGACCTTTCTAGTCTGGTGTCCTTCCCTTAGCAATGTGCATTTGAGGCTCCTCCCTGTCTTTTTGTGGCTTGACAGCTTAGTGCTTTTCAGTGGTGAATAATATTCCACCATCTGTATGAGCCACAGGGTGTTAATCCATCCACCTATTGAGGGACACCTCAGTTGCCTTCCAGTTGTGGCAGTAATGAATAAAGCTGCTCTAAACATCCTGCACAGATTTTCGTGTGGACATACGTTTGCATAGATACTAAGGAGCAGGATTTCTGGATCACACAGTTAATGTATGTCTAGTTTTGCAAGAAACTGCCAGTGTTGAGCTGTCTTCCAGAGTGGCTGCCCAGTTTTGCACGGTCACAAGCATGGACGGGGAGTCCCGGCAGCTCTGCCCTCTCCTCAGCACTTGGCATTGCCAGTGTTTTCGATTTTGGCCATTCTGGTCCATAGAAGACAACATCTCCTCATGGTTTAGTTTACGTTTCCCTGAGGATAGGACACATAGTGGGGCTCCTATCTTTATTTGCCACTTGTGTATCTTCTTCAGTGGGGTGTCCAGGTATTCGGCCTGCTTTCAGTAAAAGGCAAACTAGTCACGCAACCTGAGGAGGAACCAGAGTATCGCCCCCCCCCTGCCCTTTTTTTGGCAGTGCTGGGATGGAACCCAGGGCCTCACAGGTACTACACTGACCTCACCTCCCCATCTATGGGAGCAGCAGGCTCTGTGTGTGGAATTGCACCTCCAGTGTGTAGTCCTAACTCCTGGTGCCGGGGAGTGTGACTGCATTTGGAAATTGGGTGTTTGCAGAGGTAATCAATTCCATGTGAGGTCATCCTGGAGTGGAATGGGCCCTCAACCCAAAGACTGGTGTCCTAAGAAGAAAAGAGACACAGAGACATACAGGGAAGACCTCTGTGTGACCAGGGAGGCACAGATGGGCTGGAGATGGCAGCAAACCAGAACACTGAGAGCCACCAGCGGTCACCCGCTGCCAGGGGAGCCGGGGGAGTTGACCTCCAGAACTGTGAGGGAGCTCGCTCGGCTCTGTTGCTGGAAGCCACAGTCTGTGGTCGTTGGTTACTCAGCCACTGGGAGCAAATCGAGAGGGGTCAGAATTCCGCTGCATTTAAAGCTATCACAGGAGGGAGGACCCACCAGCCCTGAAGGCCAGGCCGGAGCTGAGCATCCTGGCCATAGGTGTCCAGTGGCCTCTGGCCTGCTCGTTGCCCCAGTAAGCAGCCCGGCTTATCTTTCCTCGACTGAGCACAGTGGCTACTCAATGAAGGCCACACGGGAGAAGGAAAGCTGGCCCCAGAGCTGCAGCTGCTTGAGATCCCACCGGCCCCCCAGAAACCCCTCCCCTCCACCAGCCTTGGATCGCCTCCCTCCGAGGATGCTAAAGTAGTCCAGGCCCGACTTCTGCATGTTTTTGAATATTGGGCCCAGGAGACCAGTGTCCTGGAGGCCATGCAGCTGTCACCCCGACATCGAGTATGAAGCACACAGCACACTCTCCTGCTCGACTCTCGGCTGCAGGTGGACCCCAGCCACCCCTTCCTCCAAGACCCTCTGGGGAGGTTGGTGGGTGTGGTAGGACATAGGCTCTGGAGTGCAGACGGAGGCCCAGGTTGGGGCCCATGCTATGGGAGTCTCCTGGGACCACATGCAATGCCCCAGGAGCTGTCCCCTCTGCCCTGGCCCCCTTTGCTCCCTCAGAACCCTTCCCTGTCCCCGGACCCACCCTGGGTCCTCAGAAGGTAGGGTGGAGGGGCTGGAGGCTGTGGATCCTCAGCTGCCTCGGGTACCCTCCCCTTCCCACGGTTCCCTCTCCCCCTCGCCCATCATCCATTCCTTCAGCAAAGCCCCCAGCTGCAGACCAGTGAGTCTGGTGACTGTCCTGGGCTCCAGAGTCCTTGACGTGAGTTTGGACTCGCTGCCTCCCTGACTCTCGTGACATTGGCTGTCTTCAATTCTGGAAGGCTCTTGAGATGGCTGATTTTTCAGCATGGACACTGCTGGGTTTGCCTGCATTTGCCGAGGAGACCAGGGCCTGGGACTGTGGGCTGCCGGGGGAAGGTCCACCTCCATCCGCTGCGTGGCCTGGAGGGGCAAGGGGAGGATTTCCTTTCCCTCCTGGTGGGACAGCCCCTCACTCCTGCCCTTGGACCTCAGGACTCCAGAACTCACACCAGTGACCACCAGGTCCTCAGGTCTGTGACCTGGTCTATCCCACCGTGGCCTTGCCTGGTTTTGAGGCCTTCAGACTTGGACTGAGCCATGCCACCAGCAGCCCAGGGTCTCTAGCCTGCAGAGGTCCTGTGGGATATGTCCACCCAGTAATCACACCAGCCGGTCCCCTAATAACCGCCTCTGGTCTACCCACCCCCTCTCCCTCTGTCTTTGGAAACCCTGCTGACCACACTGACAGACCAAGGGCTGGTGTCTAGCCTGTGCCCCGGGTGCAGCCCCCTCCCACTGCCTATGTTGGGCGCCGGTTTCCTGCTCTGTCCTTCCATGGAGCCCAGTCCTGCAGGGCCTGGCTGCATGCAGTGGTCTCCTTCTGCACCTCCGCCCCCAAATCACGCCTCCTGTCTCCCTGGAGGGGTCAACACCTGAGACCCTGGCCCCCAGGGTCTGGCATCCCCCGTCCCCGCTGGCCCTGCTTGTCCAGTCACCAGTCAGCTGTCAGGCTCCCATTCTGGGGCTCGGCTCTGTTGGGGCCCCGGGATTTCTCCTCCTTCCCAGAAGCTCAGCTCTGCCGTAAGCTGGATGCTGTCATTTGCAGAGGTTCTTCTTATTTTCTGGAGTTTCATAAAGGAAAGCTTTCCACTTGCCTGGCCAGGAACAGGCCAGGTCGCTGACCTTCCCAGGGATGCTTACGTGAAAGAGTGTCTTCCCTCCAGGGACAGAGCAGAGAACCCGGGCCATGGAGTGGAGCAGCAGGGGTTCAACTGTTTCTGACACTCTCTGCTAGCTGTGACCCTGCACAGTGGGCTTCTCTGAGATTGTCTTGTCATCTAGTTTAATGAGGACAATGCCACTGTTCTAGTCCCCTTAACGCTGCCAGGAATGACCACAGCAGCTGAGCAGCTTAAAACAACACAGATTCATTATCTCAGCTCTGGAGGCTGGAGTCCAGGTGGGTATCACTGGGCTATTGGCAGGGCTGTGTCTTTCTGGAGAAGCCAGGGGACTCTGTGCCTCCCGACCCTCCCTACCTTGTAGAGGCCAGGACACTCCTGGGCCCTCTGTCTTGTCCTCCATCTTCACAGTCAGGTCCTCATGTCCCTGCCCTCAGCTGCCCCTGCCTCCCTCTTCCATCTTCAAGGACCCTATGGTTACCCTGGGCCCACGAGGATTATCCAGGATTCGCTCACTATTTTAAGATCAGTTGATTAGTAGACACAGTTCTACCTGCTACCTTCACTCCCCCGGCCATGTGCCTTAATCAGGGTCCCCAGAGAAACAGATGTGCGTACGTATTTATGTAAATATGACTATGTACAGCATGTGTATTTATATAGAAAGAGATTTTATTCCAAAGAACTGGCTGGTGCAACTCTGCAGACCAGCGAGTCCGGGCCTGGGGGTGGACAGTCATGCCTGACAGCCACCTGCTGGTGGCATTTTCTCTGGCTCAGAAGAGACCTTTCTGTGCTCTTTGGGCCTCTGTTTGGAAGAGGCTCCCCTGCATCGTGCAGGGCCATCTGCTCTGTTCTACCTGTTCAGGTGTTTGTCTCACCCAGCACCCTCACAGGCACACCCGGAATAAAGTCTGACCACATATGGGGGCAGCATGGCCCAGCCAAATGGACCCACCAAACGACCGTCATGCATGTGACATATGCGCTCACAAATTCAGGGAATTCAGACATGGGTGTCCTTGGCGGGGGGACCAGCTCTGCATTCATCGGGGTTCTCCAGAGAAACAAGAAGATGGATGCATTTGTGAACGTGGAGAGATTCCTCTTAAAGCAAAAAGTCCCCCATCTACAGCAGGTGGGGCCGGAGTCCAGGAGAGCCCGCGATGTAGTTTCAGCCTAACTCTGAAAACCAAGAGTCAATAGCAAAGTTTCAGACCCACACGGGTGGGTTCCAGACCCAAGAAGAACCTATGCTTCCTTTGTGATCTGAAGGCAGGAAAAACCCACAACCCAGCCCCAGGTGGTTGGGTGGGGGGGCTCACCCTGACTCACAGGGAAGTTGGCCTTTCTGTGCTCTGCAGGCTGCTGCCTGATTAGGTCAGCCCCACCCACATCAGGAAGGCAATCTGCCTAGGCCACCGATTTAAACGTTAATCTGAGCCAGAAACACCCAGAATCATGTTTGTCCAAATATCTGCACGCCCATGTTCCAGTCAAGTTGACATGAAATTAACCATCCAGCATCTTTTCAGGGATGTACTAAACCCCATCTCACACACACAGGGATGCTGGGCTGGGTCCAGGGACTTACAGAGGCAGTGGGCAGATGTGTAGGAACTGTGTAAGCTGCTGTTCTCAAACCAGCCCCGGTGGGCAAATTTACAGCCTGGAAACTGGCAGGTGCTACAGTTCAGGTCTTTTTACTCCTTGTTCACATTCTGCTTTGTTCTAGGTGCTTGCATGAAGATCGGCACCGTCCCTTTCCATACCCATCCCTGGAGTACAATTTGCCAAACAGTACTATTCCCAAGGGTAGTTAATCAGTGTGAACCAGAGCCTTAGAGACAGGCAGGTGATCCTAGCTTCAGCAATGGATCCTAGGTAAGCAAAGATGTGGGTAGGGTGTGATGGTTAATCTGAATTGTCAACTTGATGGATTAAGAGATGGCAATGATTAAGAGGCCTCTGGGTGTGTCCATGAGGGCGTGCCTAGGAATGACTGGAATATGGGATAGTGAACTGAAGTGGAGACCCTCCCTAAGCGTGGACAGCACTGCCCAATAGGATGGAATAAAAGATGGAAGAACAAGGAAACAGGTGAAGATGAAAGCTCGGCTCTTCTTGAACAGGTTCTTGATTGCTGCTTTGATCTTCTGAGGATATCAGACTCTCGCTTCTTCACTCTTCCAAAGCGAACTCTGCCAGTGATTCTCCTGGTAGTTTCCAGAAGCCTCGATCTTGGACTAGGGTAGCACTGTTGATTCTTCTTGTTCTGGGGCTTCTGCCCCTTGGACTGCGCAGCTGTTTGTTCTTCCAGGTCTCCAGCAGCAGACGGCCATTGTGGACTACCCAGCTTCTGGTTGTGTGAGCCAATCAAATAAATCCCCTTTTATAATCATACTTCCTGTTGATTCTTTTCCTCTAGAGAACGCTGACTAATACAAGGGACAATTGGACTTCTCATCATAGCTGTTTAGAGTAAGGAACGTTGTGAATGGTCCAAATGCACAGAAGTCAAGGATGGAGACATGAAGACCCCTGGATCGCAGTCAATGGAATACTACATAACAGTTAAAAATGAAGTGGCGGCTGGACATAGCTCAGTGGTTGAGTGCTTGCCTTGTGTGCACAGGCCCTGGGTTTGATCCCCACCATAGTCAAAAAAGGAAAAGGAATAAAAAGAAGATTGCAAAAAAAAGAGTGTAGAATATCTGTTTTCTAAAAAGCAAGTTTAGCTGCTTTCCTGCAAAGTCCTCGGCCAGTGCTTGGTAAACATAACTCTCTTCTCTTTCCACCTTTGCTGAATGCAGATTCTCCACTACCCAGTGAAGGCAACCCCCAAGGGTAGGCGGCACCTGGTGGAGGGGCCTTTCACCCAGCACAGTCCTCCCTCAGTCTAGCTAGGCTAGCTCTGCCCTTCCCCAGGCAGCCAGGCCCAGCCAGCCTGACCGCAGCCCACTTGTGACCCACGCCCCGCAGGATCCTGCAGTGACAGGAGAGCGGCAGGTAGAGTGGGGCCCCGCCTGCCCTGCTACTGCTCAGGAAAATAATTCATGATAATTAATGAATAAACCGTGTTTACTGAGAGCCATTTACCACACAGGGCCTCAGGGTACACTGCGCTCAAACAGTTAGAAGTGGCATCTTTAGCACTTGGGTTTGAGAGGGAGAGTTGGTACTGCTGTCCAAGGCAGGCTCCTCCACCTCTCTCTGACCCCAGCTTTGCTGGGGGTTGGGGGCAGCAGGAGGGAGTGGGGGCCCTGAGTACAGCCAGAAATCACAGGAAGGACCTGGCGGGGAGGTGGGGGGGGCAAGGTCAGAGTGACCTCCAAGTCTGAGAGCGCTGGCACAGCTGTGGCCACCAGCTGGGAGGGAACCCCATGGCCTAGAGGCCATGATCGCTCTCCGCAGAGGGGCAGGACGGAGCCCTGGCAGGGTCGGAGATTCAGGCATCCATCCATGAAGCCTTTCCCCTGGAGGGGAAGAAAACAGGAGCCAGTCCTCTGCCAAGTTCTTGGCCCTCCATCCCTGCAGTTTAAATAAAAGAAAGAAAGTTGGCTGTAGCCCAGAAGGGGGCAGGGCCCCAGCTGACTGGCCCGCTTGACCTGGGAGGTCCTCACTCCTGTCCTCCCACCATGCTCTGCCTGTCAGTCACAAAGCGATTCCCGACCCCCTCCTGAGCCGCCCCTGGTGCCAGCCCAGGACCCAGCCCTCCGTCTCCGCACCATGGAGAGGATCGCTGCCTCCCACGGTTGATTATCCAGTGGGATCCCAACAATGAGAAACATGCTCTGCAGTTCAGGTTGAGGATGAAAGTATCAATTTACTGGCTTTAATTATTCAATAGAAATTAATGAAAATTCGAGAGGACTCTCCAAGGAGCTTCTCTAGCCAGCAGGGGTCGGGGTGGCGGAGGAGGAGGGCAGAAAGTAGGGTGGAGGAAAGGGAGTCCGGAGGCTGCAGCCCGGGCCCCTGGTCTGGGAAGTTTCCAAGGGCAGGGCCGTCCTCACGGTCCAGGACGGGGTGTGCTCACTTGTTTGGAGGTGAGGAGGGGATGCATCGGGCTCCACCTGTGAGCCGCGCTGGGTGCTGGGGAGGTGAGAAGCCCAGCTACCTGCCTTCAGGTAGCTCGTGGTCCATCGGGGGCACTGGCCTGCTGTAGGTCAAGAGCCTCTACCAGGTGTTCTGTCAACTCAGAGGGGAGGGCCTGGAGGTGGGGAAAGGAAGCTCTCCTGCAGAGATCTTCCCCCTCCCTCTTCTTCCTTGATATGGGGTGGGAGGGGTCTCTCTAGGTTGCCCAGGCTTGTCTTGAACTCATAAGCTCATGTCATCCTCCTTGTCTCCACCCTGGCAGAGTTCTGAGGGTCTCTTCCTCCTGACTGAACTCACGAAACCCCTCTTTGAACAAAGGCAACGTTCTTAGGTCCTGGTGACCATTCAGGGCAGGATAATTTAGCAATGTGGTAATTCATGAGCGTCCTCTCTATGAGAAGGATTTTTTTTGCCAGACGCTGTGGCTCATGCTTATAATCCCAGCAGCTAGGGAGGCTGAGGCAGGAGGATTGGGAGTTCAAAGCCAGCCTCAGCAATTTATGGAGATGCTGAGTAACACAGGGAGACCCTGTCTTTAAATAAAATACAAAAAGGGCTGGGGATGTGGCTCAGTGGTTAAGCACACCTGGGTTCAATCCCCAGGAAAGGAAGGAAAGGAAGGAAAGGAAAGGAAAGGAAGGAAGGAAAGAAGAAAGGAAGAGAGAAAAAAAGAGAGAGAGAAAGAAAGAAAGATCTTTTTGTTTGTCCACCCTAAAGGGATAAAGGGGACAAGAGGGTGTTGAGTTCAAAAGATGGAATTGGTGGTAGGGGCAGAAGCTCTGGGGCTTGGAGAACAGAGTTGCTACTCTGGAGGTGGCTTTCCTCCAGGAAGGAAGAGGAGTGGAGTCTCAAGGGTGGGGAGACCTGTGTCCCCATCCTGTGAAGCTGCCCACAAGGTGACAGGCTTGGATGCCAAGATGATCCCAAGAGCGCTGGCCTGGGAGCCCGGGCAGGGGTCTCCAATCCCACACTCAGCACCAAGGAGAGGGTTCTGGATGGATCCAGGCTCTTGGAAGATGGGGGTCTCCGTGGGGAATATGCAGGGGTGAAGATGGAGGGGCAACCATGGTTTTGGACTGAACCCCTGCACTGCACCCCAATAGATCAGATTCAACCAGGATGGGGTCACTCAAACCAGGTGGCACATAATCAAATGGAAATTTAAAAGGGGCTTGGGATCCACAGCAATCACTCAGAAGGGCCTGGTTTGGCCAGGCCAGCAGATAAGGACGTCCCCTTGGTCTTCACCCTGAAGGGAAAGTGACTGAAGCCACCAACCTGCTCTGGTCTTGCCTCTGCTTGTCTCCTGCAGAACCCCCACTCAGCAGAGTGCCCAGCTAGCTCCATAGGTGGGGTGCTACCCCGCTCACAAACTGCTGTAAAAACCAATCAGGTCTTTCAACTAAATTTGTTGAGATGCCGTTTTTGACAGAGCACAGCAAAAAGATGGCCATCTGCTAGCCAGCAAGTGGGCCTCAGCTGACCTGACCACGCTGGCTCCTCCTCTCCAACCTCCAGCCTTCAGAACTGATAGAGATGTCTCTATTGCTTCTGCCGCTCAGTCTCTGATATTTTGTTACGGCACCCCAGCGTGATGGACGCAATCACTCTCCATTTATTTCTGTTATCATTGGGGTTTCCATTTGGGGTTCAGGTCCTTGGCATCCTGAACAAAGAATTGAGCAGGACACACAGAAGCAGCAGGCAAAGTGCAGATTGATTGAAAGTGAAGGCGAAAGCAGCATTGTGTGACTCAGGAGGCTGAGGTGGGAGGATCGCAAGTTCAAAGACAACCTCAGTAACTTAGCCAGCCTCTATCTCAAAAAAATAAAAAGGGCTTGGGGACATGGCTCCATGATTCAATACCTGGTATCGGGGGGAAAAAGAAAGAAAGTAGCATCCCACAGGGTGGAGTGGTGTGGGCTCAGCACAAGAGAGGCTTGGGCCCCTCTGGAAATCAGCACCTGACAGGCTGGGCTGGGCGGCCTTCTCTTCCCTATATGAACTGGATCGAAGACCTGGCCCCACCTGCTCCCACTGGTTACCTTATGATGCCTGGCGATATTCTGCCCACTTCACCCCCGTAGGTTATTTTTGAATATAGAGCCCATGGTGGGAGTTGTCATGGGCAACAGGTCCTCTGCATCAGGAGCTGTCATGCCAGTGGGACTTCCCGTGAGCAGTGACGCGATACCTCCTCCCTCCAGCAGCAGCATGTCCCTCATCTCCTGCTCGGTCACCTCGCCGTCCTGAACTCCTTCCTAACCTTTCCACATTAGTGTTCACAAGGGCATTCGGCACTCCCGGGACCTGTGTGTAGAGTCACTCTGCACTGGGAAAGCCCTGATCAACGGCTGTGATACTCTTTGCAGGTCTCATCTGACACACCTTTGGGGTTGTCTCTGCACCTGCTCCTCTTTGAGCTGTTTTATGTCTGTAAATTGTAGAAAATTAATGATGATACACATGATTCTTCTCCACGGGAATGCATCTGCTTATTGTCCCAGTGGCCGGTTCAGCCTCTGTTTGTAAAATAACTTCTGCATCCTGAACGCCCACCTTCTTAGGTTCTCTGAATCCATCTCGCTGGTTCCCTCATGAATTAATGAGTTAAATACAACCTTTGACACATTTCACTGAGCCAGGATTCTACCTTTATAAAAGTTACTCTTAAGCACTATCTCACAATCCTTGTGGTGGGAAGTATGACAATCCTTCATGCTCAGAGCAGGAATAGGAGGCACAGAGAAGTTAGGTAGCTTTCCCAGAGCCACCCAGCTAGCTGTGGCAGGCAGGGTTTGGAAGCAGGAATCTGAGCCCAGAGTTGACCTCCTGTGCTGCCCCTGTGAGCACTATGATCCCAGGCAGTCCCTACGCTGACCATGGAGTTGGCTGACCATGGACTGAACCTCTGAAGTTGTGAGTGCCAAATAAACTTTCCTTGTCTAGGTTGTTCTTCTTGGGCACTTTGGTTATGGGGATGAAATGCTGATTAACACACTAACTTAAAACTATGCGGCTGATCTTCTTAAGTGAGCCCTGAGCTCAGGCTTTGGTGCCAGGCTGTGGTGCCAGGCTGTGGCGGAGGTGGGTATTGTAGGGCACTCTGTCATGAGCCGCTGTGTGGTCTCAACTTAACTTCTAAGCCTCAGTTTTATTTTGTCAGAAGAATGGGTATGATAATCCCTAGTAGAGATGACTTTTGGAAAATTCGGGATCTTGTACCTGACCATGGCAGGTCTTCAGTGCAGTCCCTCTTACTCCAAGTGCTCATTGGGTGGGGTTACCTGCCACCCAGGTGAGGGAAGGGGAGTGGCTCTGTCATTGGCTCGGGTGTCCAGGGCCCTCCCAGGCCCCGCCCCATGAAGGAGGCCTTGGCTCCTTCCTCCCACAACATTCAGAGCAGGACACTCCAGGGGCTCTCATTTAGGTCCATTAACAATATGGAGACATGTAACCCATTTGTTTACAATAAAAATAAATTTAAAAAAAAATATGGAGGAGAGACAAGGGCAGGTCATAGCCCTACAGCAGCCCAGGCTGGCCTGACGGCCCCTCTGGGCCAGCAAGGTTCCTGGGGATGCCTGGGGTTTGCAATTTTCCAGTAACACAAACATGGTTGCGGATCCAGGAAATCAGGCCTGGGCCTGAGGGAACTGCTCCCCGCTGCCTGGTGTGGACTTTGCTGATTCTAAAGGCTGGGGCCACTGTGCTCCGCAGAGGGTGGTTCTGCAGGGCCACCGAGAGGCCACAGCGTGGTTTGCACTGGCCTTCCCATCAGTTCTGCCTCCATTTTTTACTAGCTCTGTGATTTGGAGCAAGTGTCTGAATGTTTACATGTCTGAGTTTTAAGGTGGGAATAATTACGCCAAGAAACAAGTGCGATAAAGCGTGTGAGTCACAGAGGCGGGCCTGTCGCCAGGGCCAGTGACTGTCCCTTTCGTTTGTGTTAGGAGAGCTTCTGTTTCCTGCCAGGCCTCACGTCCATCTTGGGTGAGGTTTCCACGTGGAGGGCTGTGCACAGGAGTGGGCTACGCTCTGAACGTGCCCCCAAGACTCATGCGGGACTTGAGTTGTCATTCCGACAGTGTCAAGAAGTGGGACCTCTAGAAGGTGGCAGGATTATTGTCATTATCACAAAAGAAGTTTAATGGTCAGCAGAGAGGGCTCCTGATTGAAGGATATATCAGTTCCCACCCTCTACTCATCTGTCTCTCTCTCTCCTTGTGATGTGATGCCTTCTGCCATGTTGTGACGCAGCAAGAAGGCCCCAACCAGATGCAGCCCTGCTATCTTGGGTTTCCCAGCCTCCAGAGCCACGAGCTAAATAAGCTTCCATTGTATATAATCTACCTAGTCTGTGGTGTTCTGTTACAGAGGCAGAAAGCAGACCAAGTATCTTCCAAGCTCCCACTGAAATGAAAAAGGGTAAGCACCAAAGGAACACACAACATAAAACAGGGGCTGGAAGGTGAGGGGTCACCCACACCCAGAAGGGAGGCCACGGATTGGAGAGCGTACTGGGATACACAGGTGGAGAACATGGCAACCAAGGAGACACTGTGATGGGATTGCAGAGAGGGGCACAAAGACCAGGCAGCCAGAAGCCCCACAGCCCCTGGGCTTAGAATCAGATACTGCAGAACCCAACAGCCAAGTTGCCAAGGTCAGAGGAGTTGTGCAAGGTTTGCTTATCCAACAAGTGCCAATCACCCTTCCTACCACAGCCACCCATTGAAGACTCCTTGCTAAGAACTAACAGCCAAGGAAAGTCCAGGGCTATGCAAGTCACCAAGTACGCATGGCACTTGGGAAGAGGGTGATGTCCCAGAGCAAATCCCTCTCCATAATCAGGGTGTGGGGAGGGGCCCTGGTAGCTCACTCTACCATGAAGCCTGCCCTGCCCTAGCCCTTACCCTAACCCTAACACTAGCCCTGCCCTAACCCTAACCTTAGCCCTAGCCCTAACCCTGCCCTAACCTTAGCCCTAGCCCCCTGACACAGGAGCAGATTGGGAGGTTGATTTATACAATGGCAGAGGAAAGAACACCCTGTCACCCCGTCCTTCACTCTTACATATGAGTGAGTCTTGAAGGATCCCAGGTTTGGGGATGGGATCACTAGCAAAAGGGTAGGCATCTGGAAGACACAAAAATGCTGGCCCAGAGGAAATGTTTCATGGGATTGAAGGTAGCCTCTAAATGCTTTAGTGAATATATTAAGAGAGATTAGACAAGATATTTCAGACCAAAAAATAACAAACAACAACAACAACAAAAACAACAATAACTCAGTTTTATTAGGAAAACAAATCAGAGAACAACCAAGGAGCACTTGAGATTAACAGATATGCTTGCTACAGTTAAAAGGTCATTAGAAGGACTGGAAAATAAATGATCTCAAAATGCAGAGCTAGAAGGAACAGAGGAGAAACGGGGAGAGAAGAGAAGCAGGCGCCGAACAGAAAGGAGAGTAGCCCAACCCCACACTGGGGTCTGGGAATGCACAACAGGTCTGAGTTATGGGGGAGTCATTTTCTGAGCCTGGAATTCAATACTTAGCTGAACTATTTATCAGTAAGTCTGAGGGCAGAGTGATGGTGTTTCAAGCATGTGAGGACAAAGTGTATCTTCAACGCACCACTTTAAATTTGTTCCCCAGCTTTACCGAGGTGTAACTGACAAGAGCTATGTGTACGTGAACACACTTTTGAAGTTGCTTGAGGATGTTCAAAGAGAAATCAGGGAATAAAGGAGAGAGGAAGAGCCAGGAAACGGAATCCAATCTAGAGGAGGAGTCGAGAGAAGCTCCCACCACACAGGCTCTCTCAGGCCTGGGCTAGCTTGACCCACTCATTCCAGTTGACCTGGACTTGCCACGTTCAGACCTGGAAGTCTTGTTTCTTGGGGAAACCATTCTGTCCTGGGAAATCTAGGATGGTTGGCCATCCTGAGCTTAGAGACTAACCAGTAAAAATTGGAAAAAGAAGAATAAAGATTTTAGGAGAGAGACTTTCTGGGTGAAATTATAGTACAATGGAGATACAATTAAAGTATGTAATGCCAAAAGAAAAAGACAATCCAGGAAAAACAAGCAATTATGTAAGAAAATTATAACCTGAACTGCAAAGAGATTAAGTGCTGCATGATTTGAAGCTATTGGTTCCATATAAGGAAAGAGAATCTATTTGCCCTTGATGTTATAAATAGTCACCCATGATTGATCCACAGTTGTTAGACATTGAACCCAAAGTGTATATTCTGAGTACATTACTTGGCCCCATGGCAAAAAATATTTGCAAGGGCATAAAAATATAAATGTCACTAATTCCTTTTAACTTTTAGAATCAAGCTGTGGATAAAACAGAGAATGGCTTGGAGCTCAGGAGCAGATATAAAGGAGAGGAATTTTGACAATGTGGAGTCAGATAGAGTAGAAATGTGCTGGGTAAAGGGTGCATGTGCACGGAGCCTTGCCACAGAGAGACACTGTCAGGAGGTGAGGCAATGGGAGTAAAGGTTTCCATGCCTTAGAGTTAAAAGGAACCCAGCATTGCATCGGAGAGGCAGGGGAGGTGGCGGAGAGCAGGGACAGAGCTGCCCTCTCCTTCTCCACAATGGGAAGCCAATGGCTACTATTGAAAAACCAAGAACTAGCAATATAGCACATTATCTAGAGTTTCCAAGATAACCACCAGAAAGACAAAATCAGAGCGGTTAAAATGGAATGCCTACCCACCCCCTCCCCCGGGGGTCTGACTGGGAGGGAGGAGGAAGGATGAGCCATTATCCGCTCTCTCTTCCTTTTGATTCTTATCACAAGGGTGTGTTATCTTTGTCTGAAATACAAAGCAAACAAAATAAAAGCATAGATCTTGGGGTCTTACCACTCTCTGGCCAGCTCCTGGTAGGGAAACCTGCCATGACCGTGACCATGGGGCACTTTGGCATGTTCTTAAGGAAGAGAGGGCCATGACGGATGCCCTGCAGGGGCCTAGGTTCATCTGTCCTGGCCTGAGGCATGGAGGCCAGGGAAAGGAACAGAGGGTCTTGCACAGTGTGTGACCTTCGTCCAGTCTCCATCAAGTGGCAAATGGAGTCCACCAACATCCTCATATCAACCTTCTGGGGCTGCAGTAACATAATGATATAGAGCAGGTGGCTTAAACAAGAGCAATATGTCTGCTCACAGTTCTAGAGGCTGGGGCTGGGGTGCAGCTCAGTTGGCTGGGCACTTGCCTAGCATGTACAAGGCCCTGGGTTTCATCCTCAGCATCACCAAAGCAACAACGAACAAATAATAGAGATGTCAGTTCTGGAGACTGGGTGTCCAAGATCAGGTAGTCAGCACAGTGGGGTTCATGATGAGGGACAGTTCTGGCTTTCGGACAGGTACCTTCTCATTGTGCCCTCTTATGGCAGAGAGAGAGAGACAGAGAGGGAGGGAGGGAGGGAGGGGGAGAGAAAGAGAGGGAGGGGGAAAATGGAGCGAGAGAGGGAGGGAAGAAAGGAGGGAGAGAGAGAAGAGGGAATGGCATAAGACTTGAAGTGACTTCCAGATGACACTATACCCTGGTGTTATTTCCATCTCACATTATGTCCAGCTACACTGGACACCTAGACCACTAGAGAGGTTTTTAACAATGTGCATCATGTGACCAGAGAGCCCAGATAACTCAACGTCCACAACGTAGACATGAGCATCTTTCCCTTACTAAGTTTTAGAGTGCCAAATAAAATTATCTGCTCTCATGGGAATTAAATTCCCAAAGCAACAGCCTCCAAACACCTGTACTGCTTCTTCAGTCTTTGCACCTGAGCTGCCTTCACAATAACCAGCATTGGGTTCCATGAAAACCCATTTCTCCATGATTCTGAAGTGTCAATAGGGCATCCCCACGGTAAGAATCTCTCCCTGTCCAGTATTATTTCCATTTTTTAAAAAATCCCACAAAATAGACATCATGTTGGTGAGCAGTTACTCATTGAGCCAACCCTAAGCTTAGCATTCTTTCTTACATCTCAGAGCTTCCTTCTTGGATCCTTTCTCTTCTTCCTGAAGAACCACCTTTAGAGTGCTAGTGAGGATCTGGGTAGTAAGAAGGCTCTCTTAAGTCTTTGAAAAATAACTTTCCTTTACCCTTATTTTTAATAGTTTTCTGGGTATAAAATTGTAGTTGTTTTCTCTTTGTAGTTCAGGAATATCATTCCACTGTCTGGCTTCCGTGGTGAGGAGAGAGCTGCCATCCAGAGGTTTTTCTCTTGACCTCCTTTAAGAATCTCCACTCTGTCTTTTGTGTTCTGTACTGCATTACAGTGTTTCTGGGTATTGAATTCTTCTTTATCCATCTTAATTTATGATTCTGTAACCTCACAATTCATGGTTTTTAATTATTCTGTAAAATTCTCAGCTGTTATCTCTTCAAATATCGCCTCTCTCCATTGTCTTTATTGAATCTGCCACCTCATTTTGTAATGCCGATTAGAGGTTTGCCTTCTTACTTTATCCTCAATGTCTCTATAATTTTCTCTCATATCTTTCATCTCTTCAACCTTCTGTAATACAGGTAATTTCCTACTATAATACAGGTAATTTCCTCAGATCTATTTTCTGGTTCATTAATTCTCTCTTCAATTTATTTAATCTTCTCTTTAAGCCATTCAGTAGTTTTTTTTATTTCCTCCCAATTATTTTCAAATGTACTTATTTCCTTTGGAATATCTGATAATTCCAACACCTGAAGTTTTTTGGGACCTAATTCTCCTGTTTGTTTTCTATATTGACATTTTTTAAGGTGTCTTTCCCTGTGTGTTTTGTGGGTTTTAAAATACTGTTTGCTTTTTCCAGGAACCTGTGGGTGTCACCCCAGAGTCACCATTTAAATATTTTCATTTTATCAATAGATATTTTATTATGTGTTACTAAAAGAGACTCTTTTAAATACAATATCATGATCACAACTAAAACATTAATAATATTTTTTAATATAATTGTTACAATGATTTTGTTGGGTCCTCTTAAAGCAGGTAAAGGTGACTTTGGGGAAAGGCAAACCAGTTTCTATGACCTGCCTTAAAAAATAAGAGATGCTGAACAGGTAGGGAGGGAAAGATCAGAGAGAAACTGCTTTGGAGGTCTTCTCTTTGGGGTATCATTTTCTGAGTCCCCAAAATATTTTTAAAATCAGGATCCAAATAAGATTCACACATGACAGCTGGCTGATCTGTGCTTTTAAATCTCTTTTCATCTACCCCCTCCCTCCTCAGCCTCCCTTTTACCTTGGCATTGATATGATTGGTGGAGGAAGAGGCTTTGGTTTGGGGGAGGTCATTTTGCTCACCTGTAGATTTTCCCACAGCCTGATTTCCCCCATTGCACCCCTGTGTGTCATCTAACCTGAGAGCTTATTAAACACGTTGAGCCAGGGATTCCTTGGACCACGGAGCAAGTACGAATTTGAGCTCCACACCTGCGGCAAGAACTGCCTGGAGGGGGAAAGGGGATATTATAGACTCAGTTCACAGGTGAACTGCTACATGAGGACCCGATGGCATGAAATCAGAGAACATGGGCAGCACTTTCCAAACTTACCGATTTTCTCTTTCACTCTGCTTTCTATTATCTTGGAGGCATAGACACGAACTTCCACCTGAAGATCTGGTTAACCCATTTTTGCCAATGTCTCTGCTACTTGAGAGGTTGATCTCCATTCCAGGGGACACTCAAACAGAGGGAGACATCCTCCTGCAGAGAGGAGAAGGCAAATCTTGGGTGGGTTCTGCCAAAGACCACTATAAGACCCTGAAGTCTGCCATAGGCTCCCATGGATGGAAATGGAAACACCACTCACTGGGACATGCTCTGGGTGGCTGACATCCATCACAGTGGTTTCGCCACTGTCCAGGCCCAGTGGGTGCCACTCCAAATTCACATACAACTCCAGTTACTCTAAATATTCTATTTGTATATCCAGGGGCCAGGAAAATAAGTACTGAGTGGGATCTGTCCCCACAGGTCCCCATCTGTTGGGTAGGGAACAGGGCATGGGGAAAGATGGGGATCAACACAATGAACACCAGCTGTGGAGACCAAGCTCCTTCAGGCAGCAGGTCCTGGGTGTGGAACCAGCTCAAGTACAGAAGCTAAGCAAAGAATCACGATGTTCCTCTGCCTCCGACTCCTTTGTCCTCTATTTGATTGTCCAGGTAGAGCGGTGCCTGTTACCACCCATCTGCTGTGCTCCTTGAGTGCACAAATCTCAGGACTCTGTTCTGAGGTCCTCGCCACGATGTGAATTCTCTGTCCAAGAGGAGAGCTTCCAGGCTGTGGCTCAGTGGTAGAGTGTTTGCCTAGCATGCATGAGGCCCTGGGTTCAATCCTCAACACACACACACACACACACACACACACACACACACAAGAGCTTCCTTATGCCCCTCCCCACGTGATCACGCTGCTGCACACATGTCTGGCTCCTGCTGTGGCAGGCTGACTGGGTCCCACATCTCTTGTCAGGCCCAGCATGCCTTCAGCTGAGTAGGGTCACAACTTTCCCCTGCTGATTGGCAGCCAGGAGGGGACTGCAGGCAGTTTCTGAGAAGGATGTGTGCAGGTTTGCAGGAAGAGTGCTCTCCATTTAAGCCAAGGGGCTAGGTGTGGTGCTAGCCATTTTTGCAGGTGGGGGGGGGGGTCCTGGGGATTAAATGCAGGGTGCACTACCACTGAGTTACACCCTCAGCCCTTTTTAAGTTTTATTTTGAGATAGGGTCTCACTAAGTCATCAAGGCTAGCTTTGAACTTGCAATCCTCCTGGCTCAGCCTCCTAAGTCGCTAGGATAACAGGTTTGAGCCACTGAGCCTGGCTTGCTAGCCCTTCATAGTGAGCAATCGGTTTCTCTGGCAGGCTCAGGGTTTGGGAAAACCTTGGGATTCCAGGTTCTGGGCAATGTCATCCCAGATATTCCCATCCCAGTCTTCCTAGTCATGGCCCTGGCTTGACATGGCAGAAGTTCTTTGACCTTCTATAAGGCTCTGCCACCTTTTTTGGGGGTAGGGGGGCGTGCATTGTTGGGGATGGAATCCAGGGCCTCCCAGGTACTAAGCAAGTGCTCTACCACTGAGCTCCATCCCCAGCCCGAGCTCGGGCTCTCGTGGGGAGAAGCCTTGGGCCTTACTCTCTGCTGCCTCTATGCATCCTAAGAGATGGGAGCTGCTGATACAGCCCCAAAAGGTCCTCTACCATCACACAGAGCTTTTAACTGCGAACCTATCACTCAGCTTTTTGTTATCTTTCTCCAAAGCATCGCTGTCCTATTTGGCAAGTATTTCCCCCACGTTTATCAAATGCCCTGTCCATCGCCCCAACCAGGGCATGCTCCACCACTGTTCCTGTTTACCATTTTTACCATGGGCAAAAGTCATGGCAAATTATGCTGCTTTGTGCCAGGTTCCATCTGGACCCATCTCCTGCTGCCCTTGGGGTTCTCCTTGAAACCAGGTGGTGCATGATCCATTTCCATAATCCAACCCGGGAGTCCTCTCCTGGCCCTGTCATGGGCTGGGTCCCTAAGGAAGTTCCCGAGTGGGCCATTGGAGTCACAAGGTTTACTAAGGGTGCCCTGGGGGCCCCACCTGTGGAAGGAGGGAGGGGAAGGAGGCCTGGGGAGGAGGGAGATGCTGAGCTGTGACCAGTCTCCACGGAAGCCTCAGCTGACCCTCCCGGGAGCTCTGAGGCCCTTGACCCTTTGGAGCCATGCTGGGTTGAGAGTGGAGGGTCAGGATGGTAGATCCCTGCATGCTGACCTCTCCTGGGACTGAGGCCACTGAGGGATGGGCGTCAACTGAGCAGGCAGCAATCTTCAGCTGAGGCAAGCCCCAAGAGGGACTGACCGCAGAGGACATCCCCCCCTTACCTGAGGCCCAAGGAGGAGGACCAAGGACTTGCTGCCATGGCTGTCCCTGACCAGATTCCTGACACCACCGTCTCCATGTCCCTTCACTGAAGTCCCAGTGACAACCTTCACTGGAGGCCAAGGAGACAATCTGTTCCCAGTGGCTGCAGCTCTGGGGAAGTGTCCCCTCCCCCCTCCCCCATGAGTCCTCTCACTGCCCCTCTGGGCCAGGAGGGTAGACCTGGCCCTGCTGCTACATATGGTGGCAGAGCTTTGAAGTCAGGCCCGACCCTGCACTGGAACCAGGACTTCAGGCCACTGCTGAAGCAGCATAAGGCCTGCAGGAGGAGCAGCGTGGGCCACTCTGTGAGGACAGGTGACTCAGGAGGGTGTGGCACACACAGGGACTGCCGAGACTCCACAGCAGGTGGACGCCATGGTCATGTCCAGAGCACTCCCATGGCTGGCGTGTGCTCCACACGGCCCCAAGTCTGAGCAGGGAGAGCACATGGGCAGGCCTGCCCTGGGCGCCTCTGCCTCAGATGCCACCTGGTCTTGCCACAGTCCCTGCTGTCCACCCCATGTCCCATTCACATACATGCCCAGCCCTGCAGGGCCCAGCCTCCAAAAGCTGAGACAGATTCCCACCCACATCTGCTGGGAGACCGACTCAGCCAGGAGAGAACCTGCTGCCCTCGGCCAGGTCGGAACTTCACATTCATGGCGATGGCCAGCACTCCTGGCCCTCCTCAAGTGGGCTCCCCCTGTGCCTGTGCCGGCACAGCTCTGTGTCCCTGCCCTCAGGGGTGTTTGGGGGTGGTGGTGGCACCCGGACCCCCACTTTCATTAGCATGACCATTTGATTCCTGCTACTGCCGCTATAAAGTCAGTCAGACCCACCTGGGGAAAGACAGGGGACAAAAGTCATAAAGAAACTATACAAAAAAGTCTTTCTATTGTCTGGACCCCAAACATGGACTCCAACCCTCTCTTTCAACTCAGCAAGCCATTTAGGTTAAAAAAAAAAAAAAAAAAAAAAAAAGGAGGACAAGAGCCAGACCTGCCCTGGGTGGCCCACCCTGGTGCAGCTCCCTCCATCCCGGCTTGGGACTCAGCATCCTGGCTCGTTCAGGGGCTCTTTCCATGACCAGCCCGTGACTCAGCATAACCACCACATCCCTGGAGCCTCGACAAAGCAGCCACAAACATCAATTGTTTCACATGGAACAACTCTCCTTTATTGAAAGGATAAAATCCCATAAGCAGAAATAGAGAAACTTACAAAAAAAAACAAAAAAGATTTATCCATGAATTTACCAGCTGAAAGTTCAGGGTTTTAGAAAACCCAGGAAGAGCCATGTGTGCTGTCACCACCCCTCCCCGCCCCCACCCCCGCCTCAGGATGGCTGCTGACCTGCAGTGGCAAATGCCTTCCACCTCTACCGTCCTAAAATATTATCTTTGGAGTTGGCTTCACCAGGTGCGGCAGAGGCCTCTCTAAAACCTGGAAGTGAATCATGATTTCCTAAGTTGATTTCTATTTCCAATGCCCCAGGGGTGCTTGCTATTTAAAAAGGAGATTTTAGGTGTGGCACACACACAGATTCCTTATAATGCAAATCAGCCCTCTGCTTCTCTCCTTTTTTGGTAAATCCGATTTTCACTTTTTCTAGGTGCCTGGGCTATAATCCAGGCAGGAGGGCAGTCTTGAAGGCTCCGGCGGGCTGCAGTGAGGCTAGCAATGTGCAGCTGAATGCTCCAGGCTAGGGCCAAGGGACTAGGAGAGCAGGGTCCTCCTTGCATTATGACCAGGAAAACACTGTTAGGGCTTTGAGACCCCCGAGTCCTCAGGTCTGGGGAAAACTGGCTACCTCGTAGAAGTGACCTTTGTCCAGTGACCCCTGCTCAACCCGGGTCACAGACCCTTGGATTCCTCTTTCTCAGGCCAGTGTTCCTGGACAGCCCAGCCTCTGCCATTTGCCATCTTCCTTCCCCCAATTCTTCCCCTGCACTGACCGGGACTGGGCCACCCAGAATACAGCCATACCTTACACTCAGGACTACCTGAGGCCCAAGCCAGAGGGACATCTGCCCTGGACCCCACAGATTTGGAAACAAGACTGCTCTCACTCAAGACACCAGTCACAAGGCTGGGGTCACCGGACCACCTTTCTTTCTGAAGGGTTAGCCACCAATTCAGGGCTACCTGCTAAGTTTCCATCATTCACAAGACAGGCTCACGGAACTCAGGACAGTGCTATAGTTAAAACTGCGGTTTTAGCATAGCAAAGGACACAGATGAGAGCCAGGTACCAGGGATCACCCAGATGCAAAGCTGCCTTTCCACTCAGGGACACATCAGTCCCAGCGCAGGGTGTGCAACAGGAGCAGAGCCTTGCTCACTTCTCACCTCCCTCCTCCCTATTTTAGGAGCTCTGTGATTAGATCTGGATCCCTGAATAATCCAGGACAGATCCTGGATGACATCACTTCTGCACAGTCCCTTTTGCCATGTAACATGACCTTTTGACAAGTCCCAGGGACTAGGTCCTCAGCTTCTTTAGCGGACTTTTTTTTTCCCCAGCCTCACCCCATGATTGGCATCCAGGGCTTTCCTGCTCTGGGAACAGGAGCCACGTGTCCAGGTCATGCTGGAAGACGGAGCCTCAAGCCTGGACCCTGGCACGGGGAAGGGTGAGAGACCCTGAAGCAGGAAGCTCAGGGCTTGCCAATCTATGGCTACTGTGTTGCCTGGGGACTAGCAGAGGTGGGCACGGGGCAGGTGGCAGGGCTGGCTAAGAATGGTGGCTCAGTGGGACTCCCTGGCTGGCCCTGGGCTGGCTGGGAAGGGAACCGTCCTGGCAAAGCTCCCCCTGCCCCCAGGTCTTCCCTTGTGCTCCCCCCTCACCAGACACTGGTTCCACACAGACGGGAAATGCAGGGAAACCTCCAGTCACAGAAGCTGCGCCTGCTGAAACCAGCTTCCTGATCTCCGCACCCTTCATTCTGCGGCTTGGAACGCGGATGTTTTGTGCCTATGACCAAGCAAGGGTTCAGACTCTAATCTTTGATTTTTTAAAAATGTTTCCTTTGTTCTTTTTAGTTACATATAACAGTAGAATACATTTTGACATATCACATATACATGGAGTATAACTTCCCATTCTTGTGTTCATACATGATGTGGAGTTAGACTGGTCGGGTGACCGTATGTGAACGTAGGAAAGTTGTATCCCATTCATTCCACTGTCTCTCCTATTCCCAGTCCCCTCCCTTCCCTTCCTTCCCCTTCATCTAATCCAGTGAACTTCTATCCCTCCCCCTCAATGTGTGTTAGCCACCACATATCAGAAAGAACATTCAGCCTGTGGCTTTTTGGGATTGACTTATTTCACTTAGCATGAGAGTCTCCAGATCCACCCATTTATCAGCAAATGCCATGATCTCATTCTTCTTTATGGCAAGTAATATTCCATTGTTATATGTACTACATTTTCTTTGTCCATTCATCTGTTGAAGGGCACCTAGGTTGATTCCATAGCCTAGCTATTGTGAATTGAGCTGCTATAAACATTGATGTGGCTGTTTCACCATAGTATGCTGATTTTAAGTCCTTTGGGTATGCGCCAAGGAGTGGGCCTTGTCTTTGATTTTAAAGCTTATGTTTTCCATGGCAAGCAAGACTCTGGGCCACTCCCAAGGCTGCCGTGTGCAGATGGGCAGGTTTTTGTTGCACAAGAGCAAAGATGGAAATGATGTGTGGTACACAATTCAGCCCGGGCTCTCCTCACCCAGCTGGGAGCCACACACATGCTGCAGCTGCCCACAGTGGTCCTATGCTGAATGTGACCTCTGAGCACTCAACATATGGCTCAAGAAACTAAGCAACTGAATTTTAAATTTTATTTAATTTTAATTGATTTTCATGAAATCGAAATACAGTGGTCACCCCTTATTTGTGGGTTCTCTTTCCATGGTGATCCGTGGCCAAGTATGGTTAGAAATTATTAAACAGAAAATTCCAGAGGTAAGAAATTCATAAGTTTTAAAGAATGTCTATTACAGTTATGATCATTCTATATTTGTAGTTATTAGTTTTGTTACAGCAACTAACTTATAAATGAAGCTTTATCATAGGTACAGACTGTAGGAAAAAACCACAGCATATGCAGGGTTGCCTTCATTGGCTCTTCATTGCTGTGTCCAAAACACTTAACAAAACCAACTTAGAGGAGGAAAAGTTTATTTGGGGCACCAGCCCCAGCCATGGCTGACAGCAGCCTTGTGAAAGACCCCTGTGAGAGCCAGGGCTGAGCAGACTCAGCCCAGGACTGTCAGAGACCATGCTAAGTATGGCCGTTGTTTCAACCACTAAGCTTTGGTGTGATTTGCTGTGCAACCACAGGTAACTAGGAGAGCAGGTGAGGAGCAAAGGCGTGTGTCCACCACCAAGCAATGCCCACCACACCTGCCAGCAGAGAAGGGCTGCAGGATGTGTCTGCTGCCTGACTTTGTAAATAAAGGTTTATTAGAACACATGCCATTTACATATTAACTACAGCTGTTTTCCCATCAAAATGGCAAAGTCGAGTAGCTGTGACAGAAACCACCCAGCCCGCAAAGTCTGAAGTATTTACTACCTAATTCTTTCTAGAAATTTGCTGACCTCTGTGATAGAGGGTCAGATTTCCCTGATTTCTTTTTAATATTTTTTTAGTTGTAGATGGACACAATACCTTTATTTCATTTATTTATTTTTGTGTGGTGCTGAGGCTCGAACCCAGTGCCTCACGTGCGCTAGGCGAGCACTCTATCACTGATTCACAACACAGCCCAGATTTCCCTGATTTTTGAGCTCAGGGATGTCCAAGGAAAGCTGAACAGTGTGGTGTGGTTCGCTTTCCTGTGGAAGTTTTCAAAGCCAGCTTGTACTTTATGTCTTCCCTGCTAGGACAAGCCCTGAAAGTCTAGTGAGAGGCTGCTCCACCGGCTGGGATTCCAGAGAGAAGGCAAATCTATACCTGTTTCCTAGGACTGCACAGCAGATGCCGCAAATGGGTGACTCAAAACAAGAGAAATGCATGTTTCTGGAGGTCAGCTGTGGGAAGCAGGGGGTCACCAGACCACACTTTCTCTGAGGGCTTTGGGGAGGATCCCCGCTTGCCCCTGTGGGATCCAGTGATTGCTGCAATTGATCCCTGGCTTGTGGCTGCACCACTCCTGTCTGCCTCCATCCTCACGTGGGGCTGGGCCATAGCTGACCCACAATGGACATCCAGCATGAGCTAAAAATAAGCCTCTTTGACAGAGAACCGCAGGGACTGGGGATCACCTGCCTCACAGCACAATGCAGACTGTGCTGTGTGGCGCCAAATGTGAAGCCACACCACGGAGGCTGGCTGTGCACCTCACTGTGTGTCAGGCAGGCAGGGACAGCGACCCCGTCAGCTTAGACCGTGATGGGAGGCTGAGGAGTGCCCAAGCTGCAGAGACTCGATTTCTAATATTCTCGAGTGGTTTGGTTCTCCATCAGCATACCCTTTGATTTTTTTTTCCAAGTACATCATCAATAACAATTTTAAGAAGCTATAATAATTTTAAGCTATAGGTTGGTGTTCTCTAGGTCAAAGCAGAAATCATTGGACTTCATTTAGGCAGCAGCCATGACCTCCCCCACCCACTGCCCCTCTTCCCTACCCAAGCAGAAACCTAGTCCTGGCTGTTCCCAGCTCTGCTCTACAGTCGCTGCCAGCCCTGTCATGGCTTGGCTTGGGACTGGCTGGAGACCAACAAGGATGCACCAGGGCCTCCCCCTCGGGTCGCGGGCCTGGTGCGCCAGGGAGGACCTGCGGCTCCCGAAAAACAAAACCATCGCGGCGCCGCGGGGCTGAGCGCTGCGAGCAGGGCCAGGACGCGGCGAAGGGGCCGGGCAACATGGGGCGGGCGCGCGCGGGGCTCCCCCTGCGCTGTGGCTAGCGCCCCGCCTCCGCGCCGGGTCGCCGGGACGCGCGCGGAAGCCTCGCGGCGGGCCGCCGCTGACGCCACCCGGCCTGGAGCAGTGCGTGACCGTGGAGCGCGAGCTGAAGAAGGTGCTGCTCAAGTTCTCGGGCTATGCGCAGCTGTGCGAGCGCGGCCTGGAGGAACTCCTGGACTACGCGGGCGGCCTCAAGCGCAAAGAACTTCGATTCTGACATTAGCAGTGTGGGCATCCACAGCTACTGGCAGGCGGAAAGCCAGCGGCTTCTCAATGAGGTGATAGTGGAGCACTTCTTCCTCCAGGGATGCTGGACGTGGCCAAGAAGCTCTGCCAGGAATCTGGTCTTTCTGTAGACCCAAGTCAGAAAGAACCATTTGTGGAGTTAAATCGATTATTGGAAGCACTGAAAGTCAGAGTTCTAAGACCTGCCCTGGAGTGGGCAGTGTCAAACCGAGAAATGCTCATAGCGCAAAACAGCTCCTTGGAATTTAAACTGTACCGACTGTATTTTATCAACTTGTTAACGGGTGGAACTACAAATCAGCGAGAGGCATTTCAGTATGCTAAAAATTTTCAGCCATTTGCCCTAAATCATCAAAAAGACATTCAGGCACTAACGGGAAGCCTCGTGTACCTGAGGCAAGGGATCGAGAACTCGCCGTACATGTACCTCCTGGACGCGAACCAGTGGGCCGACATCTGTGACATCTTCACGCAGGATGCCTGCACCCTCCTGGGGCTGTCCGTGGAGTCCCCACTCAGCGTCAGTTTCTCAGCAGGTTGCATGGCGCTGCTAGCATGGCGCTGCTAGCTTTAATCAACATCAAGGCCGTCCTGGAGCAGAGGCCGTGCACTGGAGTGTGGAACCAGAAAGACAATTACCTACTGAAGTGGACCTTGGTAAGAAGTGCTGGTATACTCTATATTTGTCTGTCCCATCCTTCGTCAGCAAACAACAGATAGCAACCCACCCATGAAATTGATCTGTGGTCATATTATACCAAGAGATGCCCTGAACAAGATGTTTAATGGCAGCAAATTAAAATGTCCATATTGTCCAATGGAACAGAGCCCAGGAGATGCCAAACAGATATTTTTCTGAAGAAAGGAATTTACTTTGCAGTTTGTAAGTGAAACTGACTTCTGGGTGCATTTCAGAAGAGAACATTCCATTGAGTGCCACTGACCAAGGACTCCCGGGTTACACAAGCCAGGCTCCAGAGACTGCAGCTAGCTTGGGTGGGAGGGAGCCTGCGCGGGGCTGCAGCTTCACTCTGATCCAGTAAACACAAGCAATCGCCATCAGTGCAGGCTTTTCCACTTAATTATTTGGAGGTTTTTACTCACCAGCAGAAACAGAAGTCACACTCTCCGCCGTGCTCTTGCATCCCTCCTGCTTCACTTTGATCATTTCTTGATAATTGTCGACCTTGAGAATGTTCGTGAAAAAGCTTTCTTTTTTTTAAATTTATTTTTATTGTAAACAAATGGGATACATATTGTTTCTGTTTGTACATGGAGTAACAGCATACCATTTGCATATTCATAAATTTACATAGAATCATAATTGATTCATTCCATTATTTTTTTCCTTCCCCCTCACCCCTCCCACCCCTCTTTTCCCTCTATACAGTCCCTCCTTCCTCCATTCTTGTCCCACTCCCATCCCCCATTAAGTGTCATCATCCGCTTATCTGTGAGATCATTCCTCTTTTGGATTTTTGAGATTGGCTTATCTCACTTAACATGATATTCTCCAATTTCATCCACTTGCCTGCAAATGCCATAATTTTATTATTCTCTATAGCTGAGTAATATTCCATTGTATATATATACCACAGTTTCTTTATCTATTCATCAATTGAAGGGCATCTAGGTTGGTTCCATAGTCTGGCTATTGTGAATTGAGCCGCTATGAACATTGATGTGGCTGTATCTCTGTAGTGTGCTGATCTTAAGTCCTTTGGGTATAGGCCGAGGAGTGGGATAGCTGGGTCAAATTGTAGGTCCATTCCAAATTTTCTAAGGAATCTCCACACTGCTTTCCAGAGTGGCTGCACTAATTTGCAGTACCACCAGCAGTGTATGAGTGTACCTTTTTCCCCACATCCTCTCCAACACCTATTGTTGCTTGTGTTCTTCATAATCGCCATTCTAATTGGGGTGAGATGGAATCTTAGTGTAGTTTTGATTTGCATTTCTCTTATTACTAGAGATGTTGAACATTTTTTCATATATCTGTTGATTGCTTGTACATCTTCTTCTGTGAAGTGTCTGTTCATTTCCTTAGTCCATTTGTTGATTGAGTTATTTGTATTCTTAGTGTAGAGTTTTTTGAGTTCTTCATAGATTCTGGAAATTAGTGCTCTATCTGAAGTATGAGAGGCAAAGATATTCTCCCACTCTGTAGGCTCTCTCTTTGCATTACTGATAGTTTCCTTTGCTGAGAGAAAGCTATTTAGTTTGAATCTATCCCAGTTATTGATTCTTGCTTTTATTTCTTGGGCTATGGGAGTCCTGTTAAGGAAGTCTGATCCAAAGCCAACAAGGTGAAGATTTGGACCTACTTTTTCTTCTATAAGATGCAGGCAGGATCTCTGGTCTGATTCCAAGGTTCTTGATCCATTGTGAGTTGAGTTTTGTGCAGGGTGAGAGATAGGGGTTTAGTTTCATTCTGTTGCATATGGATTTCCAGTTTTCCCAGCACCATTTGTTGAAGAGGCTATCTTTTCTCCATTGCATATTTTTGGCACCTTTGTCTAGTATTAGAAAATTGTATTTCTTTGGGTTTGTGTCCGTGTCCTCTATTCTGTACCATTGATCTACCTGTCTATTTTGGTGCCAATACCATGCTGTTTTTGTTACTATTGCTTTGTAGTATAGTTGAAGTTCTGGTATTGCGATACCCCCTGTTTCATTCTTCCTGCTAAGGATTGCTTTAGCTATTCTGGGTTTCTTATTCTTCCAGATGAATTTCACGATTTCTTGCTCTATTTCTGTAAGGTACATCATTGTGATTTTAATTGGAATTGCATTGAATCTGTATAGCACTTTTGGTAGTATGGCCATTTTGACAATATTAATTCTGCCTATCCAAGAACATGGGAGATCTTTCCATCTTCTAAGGTCTTCCTTAATTTCTTTCTTCAGTGTTTTGTAGTTTTCATTGTAGAGATCTTTTACCTCTTTGGTTAGATTGATACCCAAGTATTTTATTTTTTTTGAGGCTTTTGCAAATGGAATTGTTTTCCTCATTTCCCTTTCAGCTGTTTCATCACTTGTGTATAAAAATGCTGTAGATTTATGCGTGTTGATTTTATAGCCTGCTATTTTTCTGAATTCATTGATGAGGTCTAGAAGTTTTCTGGAGGAGGTTTTTGGATCCTCTAAATATAGAATCATATCATCCGCAAATAGTGACAGCTTAAGTTCCTCTTTTCCTATTGGTATCCCTTTAATTTCTTTAGTCTGCCTGATTGCTCTGGCTAGAGTTTCGAGGACAATGTTGAATAGAAGTGGTGAAAGAGGACATCCCTGTCTTGTTCCCGTTTTTAAAGGGAATGGTTTCAGTTTTTCTCCATTAAGAATGATGTTGGCCATGGGCTTAGCATAAATAGGCTTTACAATGTTCAGGTATGTTCCTACTATCCCTATTTTTTCTAGTGTTTTCAACATGAAGGGGTGTTGTACATTGTCAAATGCTTTTTCTGCGTCAAATGAAATAACCATATGATTCTTATCCTTAAGTCTATTGACATGATGGATTATGTTTATTGATTTATGGATGTTAAACCATCCTTGCATTCCAGGAATGGACCCCACTAAATCGTGGTGCACAATTTTCTTAATATGTTTTTGGATACGGTTTGCCAATATTTTGTTAAGGATCTTAACATCTATATTCATCAAGGATATTGGTCTAAAATTTTCTTTCCTTGATGTGTCTTTTCCTGGTTTGGGTATGAGGGTGATATTAGCTTCATAGAATGAGTTTGGTAGGGTACCCTCCTTTTCTATTTCCTGGAATACTTTGAGAAGTATTGGAATGAGTTCTTCTTTGAAGGGCTTGTAGAACTCGGCTGAGAATCTGTCTGGTCCTGGGCTTTTCTTGGATGGTAGATTTTTAATGGCTTCTTCTCTTTCATTGCTTGATATTGATCTGTTTAAATCGTGTATGTCTTCCTGGTTCAGTTTGGGCAGAGCATATGTCTCTAGAAATTTGTCAATGTCTTCGGTACTTTCTATTTTGTTGGAATACAGATTTTCAAAGTAAGCTTCTCATTATGTTCTGTATCTCAGTGGTATCTGTCGTGATATTTCCTTTTGCATCATGTATTTTAGTAATTTGAGTCTTCTCTCTCCATCTCTTTGTTAGTGTGGCTAAGGGTTTATCTATTTTGTTTACTTTCTCAAAGAACCAACTTTTTGTTATGTCAATTTTTTGAATAGTTTCTTTCGTTTCAATTTCATTGATTTCAGCTCTGATTTTAATGATTTCCTGTCTTCTCCTACTTTTGCTGTTATTCTGTTCTTCTTTTTCTGGGGCTGTGAGCTGTAATGTTAGGTCATTTAATTGTTGACTTTTCATTCTTTTCTGGAATGCGCTCCATGCAATGAATTTTCCTCTTAGTACCGCTTTCATAGTGTCCCAGAGATTTTGATATGTTGTATCATCATTCTCATTGACCTCTAAGCATTTTTTAATCTCCTCCCTGATGTTTTTTGTTATCCATGTTTCATTCAATAACATATTATTTAGTCTCCAAGTGTTGGAGTAATTTCCTTTTTTTACTTTGTCATTGATTTCTACTCTCAGTCCATTATGATCTGATAGAACACAAGGCAGTATCTCTATCTTTTTGCATTTCCTAAGGGCTGCTTTGTGGCATAACATATGGTCTATTTTCGAGAAGGTTCCATGTGCTGCTGAGAAGAAAGTGTATCCGCTTGTTGATGGATGGAATATTCTATATATGTCTATTAAGTCTAGGTTATTGATTGTGTTATTGAGTTCTATGGTTTCTTTGGTTGGATTTTGTTTGGAAGATCTATCTAGTGGTAACAGCGGTGCGTTAAAGTCGCCCAGAATTATTGTGTGTGGTCTATGTGATTCTTGAAATTGAGAAGGATTTGTTTGATGTACAGGGATGCACCATTGTTTGGGGCATAAATATTTATTATCGTTATGTCTTCCTGATTTATGGTTCCCTTAAGCAGTATGAAATGTCCTTCTTTATCCCTTCTGACTAACTTTGGCTTGAAGTCCACTTTATCTGATATAAGGATGGAAACCCCTGCTTTTTTACTGGATCCGTGTGCATGGTAGGTTTTTTCCCATCCTTTCACCTTTAGTCTGTGGATGTCTTTTTCTATGAGATGAGTCTCTTGCAGGCAGCATATTGTTGGGTCTTTCTTTTTAATCCATTCTGCCAGTCTATGTCTTTTGATTGATGAGTTTAGGCCATTAACGTTCAGGGTTATTATTGAGAAATGATTTGTATTCTCAGTCATTTGGCTTATTTTTGGTTTTTAAGTTGGCTTCGTTTCTTCTTTCAGTGGTTTTTCTCTAAGCTAGTTCCTGCCTTTGATGACCTCCATTGTTGTTTTTCATTTCCTCTTCATGGAATATTTTGTTGAGAACATTCTGTAGTGCAGGCTTTCTATTTGTAAATTCTTTTAACTTTTGTTTACCATGGAAGGATTTTATTTCATCTTCAAATCTGAAGGTTAGTTTTCCTGGGTATAGGATTCTTGGTTGGCAACCATGTTCTTTCAGAGCTTGAAATATGTTGTTCTAGTCCCTTCTAGCTTTTAAAGTCTGGGTTGAGAAGTCTGCTGCTATCCGTATTGGTCTCCCCCTATATGTAATCTGATGCTTTTCTCTCGCGGCCTTCAAAATCCTGTCTTTATTTTGAATGTTAGGCATTTTCATTATAATGTGCCTTGGTGTGGATCTGTTGTGATTCTGTGCCTTTGGTGTTCTGTAAGCCTCTTGTATTTGATTTTCCATTTCATTCTTCAGGTTTGGGAAATTTTCTCATATTATTTCATTGAATAGGTTGTTCATTCCTTTGGTTTGTATCTCTGTGCCTTCCTCAATCCCAATAATTCTTAAGTTTGGTCTTTTCATGATGTCCCATAGTTCTTGGAGATTCTGTTCATGATTTCTTACCATCTTCTCTGTTTGGGCGACTTTATTTTCAAGATTAAATATTTTGTCTTCATTGTCTGAGGTTCTATCTTCCAAGTGGTCTAGTCTGTTGGTGATGCTTTCCATTGAGCTTTTTGTTTGGTTTATTGTCTCCTTCATTTCAAGGATTTCCATTTGTTTTTTTTTTTTTTTTTTTCAAGAATCTCTATCTCTTTGTTGAAATGATCTTTTGCTTCCTGCAGGTGCTCTTTCAGCTTATTGGTATTATCATTCATTGCCTGCATTTACTCTCTTATCTCATCCTTTGCTTCGCAAATTATCTTAATCATGTATAATCTGAAGTACTTTTCTGACATTTCTTCTAATATACTGTCATTGCATTCTATTACTATAGAATCTAGCTTTGTTTGAATCATTTTCTTCCCTTGTTTTTTCATGTTGTTCATGTATCTTCCCCTCTAGCGCTGCAGATCTGGAATATTGCAGATTTCCCCCTATAGGCTTATAGTGGCCCTGTAGGTGTCCAAAACCCTTTCTTTAAGGGGAGATCAATATTAGCAGTACCCAAATCAGACACTATGCAATCCTAGACCAAATAGCCCCTATGGGGACAATAACATCATGTAAATAAGGGAGAAAGTGACTCTGAGGGAACAGGTAAACAGAAGGAAACAAAAGCAAGAAGCGTAAAGAAATAAAAACTTAAATTAAAAAAAAAAGAGGGAGAAAAAAGAAAATCTATTGTATAATAGTCATATACTAATGAAACCTCCCAGTGTTCAGTAGCCTGATGTATGAGAGGTACCTGACAATGAGCTTCAAGCCTCCAGCAGGCATCTCAGGATGGGATTTGCCCCACCCGAAGATCGGAGCTAGGGCTTCCAGGATTATCCAAGATGGCTGCTCTGGCTTCCAAACGTGTTGGCAAATGGGGAGCTGCAGCTCAGGGGTGGACGTGGTCAGCTGGAGGTCCTGGAGACAGGATGCAGTTGGTCCGGCAGTGGTCCTGGAGGTCGGGTGTGTTTGGTGTGGTTATGTGATCCAGGAGGCCGGGTACAATCAGTTGGTCTGGGTTCCCCGTGATAGGGCGTAGTCAGTTGGTCTGGGGGTCCTGGTGGCAGGGAGCAGTCAGTTGATGTGAGGGCCCCAGAGGCAGGGAGTGATCGGTTGGGCTGAGGGATCCTGGAGACGGGACTCGGTCAGTCCGGCCAGGGGTCCTACAGGGCCTGGCTATTGTCTCAAAATGGTGGCAGCCACGTGTAATCAAACCTGCAGGTACCGTAACAGTGAACTTCCAGGCAGCAGCAGGCAGCTGGTTCTCCACTGGCAGTCTGCAGTCAGTCTGTTGGCAGCTGTCGGAGGATCGGGAGGTGAACCTCGAGCGTTGGGTGATGGATAGGGGTACGGCAGGTGATGGACAGGCGAGAGGCAGGCAAGTGGCGGATGATAGACGCCTGACAGTGAGCAATCTGCTCTCAAAAAAGGCGTTGATATGCTGGCAGATTGCAGGTCATCACAGCAGACAAATGGGGTAAAGAGCAGGGGATCGATAAGCAGCAAAAACTGCCTCACCGAGAAACAGATATCCTCTGCTTGAACCCGGCGCTGCGGAGCGACAAGGAACGCAGCCTCCCTCTAGACCGCCATCTTGGATCCCTCCGAAAAAGCTTTCTTACTGTTTATGTGTATATAATTAGATGAAAATTCTTCAGAGAAAGTTCAACAAATTGAACTGTGGTTCCAAACCTATTTTTGCCTTCCTTTCCTTTTTGCTTGGGTGGAGAGGATGCTGCCATAGAGTCCACACTTGCTTTCTGAGGTGTTCTTCTGCTCCGGCTGTCACCCAGAGGTCGCCCACCTGCACTTGAGCTCTTTCTGGCCCCAGCAAGCTGCTTATTTAAAATACCGTCATGAATTTGGCAGGCTGATGTGAGAAGTCTTCCACCAGAACAGAGTGGAAGGAATATTATTATTATTTTTTAAACTTTAATTTGCAAAGAGATGCTTGTTTTAAAAATATGTTCAATGAAATGAAATTCTGAAGTTAAAAAAAAAAAGTCTGCACCAGGAAAGATTGCAAATCTGCCTAAATTTACATATAGATTTCTCAGGGCGGGGAAGCTCCCATTTTTCCCTGATGAGGTGAGATTGCCCTTGATTTTCTGACCACCAGAGTTGGCTTTATGAGGCAGGTGCTGTGGAGCGGTTTCTGAGTTTTGGGGGTGGCATAAGGTGGGAGTTGAGCATCAGGAGTTGCTGATCTTGGGGGGCTGCTCAGATGCACACAGGGGGGTGCTGTGGAGTCCCTGTGTCCCTAACAGTGCAGGGACGAAGGCGACCTCTGGGTTCCCTCCCTGGATGCTCCAGAAACGCCAATTCATAAAACGCCAATTCATAAGCCCACCACTCCGGTGCTTCCATTTCCTCCTCTCCTCTCCCCCTGCAGCCGATCCTGCATCTCGTTCTGGGGCTGACTAGCCCGATCAGCTTAATGAGCCTCCCTGGTCTGCCATCAGATAAATGGCGTACCATTAGCCACCTCTTTAACAACCATCCTCGGGATGAGGACTCAATATCTCCTACATGAAAGATGGTCTGAAGAGCCCCCTGTCCCCGACTTGAAGTTCTGAGCCATTACTCAGCGGAGATTCCAGAGCCCTGACAACTGTGACAGCCGACTCCTCTGTCCCCTCCGGTTGACTGGAGATGGGACGCGGGAGGCTTCCTTTGACTGGAGACTGATGCCTCCTGTGACACTCCTCCCACCGAGCACCCGCTTCCCACCTGACCTATAGTGCCCGCTCTCTCCTGGGGCCCAGACAGTCTGCAGGCCGGGCTCCTTCTGGAGGCAGGTGGCTCCCCTGGCCTACCACAACCACAGCGTGGATTCCCAGGAAATCTTGCTGTACCCTGGAAAGAGCTAAATTAGTTGGACACTGGGTGACTACTCATAGGAGAGTCCTCTCAAATCACTCACCAGCTGCCAATTTAAGTGGGCTTTTCTGTGACCCCAGACCAGCTCTCCCCAAACCCATTCTGCAGAGACTGTCCCCAATGCCACTCAACTATGTTTCCCTCCGTCACTATTCAGCCTGTTTCTCCCCTGCCAGTCTTGCCCTTCCCTGGCCTCTTCTCTAAAGGGTCCTGTGTTAATCAAGGTAGCCCAGGTGAATGGAAGGGGAGAAGGGTTCCAGTAAGGTGGTGGACAGGGGACCTGGGATCTCCTCTCTTCAAGAACAAAGATGAGGTGATTGAAACATGCCACCACCACCAGTTTCTAGAATAAATATTCATACCAGAAAGGAAGGAAGGAAGGGAGGGAGGAAAATCCTCAGAATAGGAAACAGTTAAGGACCAAGTTCCACAGCAGAGGTTGATACCTCAGGACCTCAGTTTTCAAGATGGAGGCTTTAAAGGGGAGAGGTGGGGACATCTGGAGATCACTCAAGGTGATATGACTGGAATAGAGTCCCTGCTTAATCTGGAGCTGTGAACTGCTACCCTGAAGGTGGAGCAAAGCAGACCAGAAAGACTTCACCTGTGGGAACAGGGACTTGGATAGAAGAAAGAAAAGAGAAGAGAAGAGAAGAGAAAATGAAGGAAGGAAAGAAGGAAGGAAAAAGGGAAGGAGGGAGGGAGGGGAAAAGGGAAGGAGAGAAAATGAAGAAAAAGGAACCATTCTTCAGATAAAACCCCAGGACTATGCGAAAAATAGAGGCAGAGTGATTTTTACTGATGAGAGAACGAGAAGCCCAACCATGAGAGGACCCTCAGAACTGATCCAGGCCATTGAGTGTTGGCACAGGCCCTGAGTGTTGGCAGAGACAAATATGAAATCTGCCTATAGGAACAAGAGCCTCCTGGATGCTCACAGGACCAGGGCAAACGCTCAACATAAGCTTCCAACCAAAGACATTCAAAACATCCACCTAAACAAACCACCATGAGAGACACTAGAAGTAACCAAGGAAGAATCAGCGCCCTACTAACCGAAATTAATAGAACATCTGAACATTAAAGTGTACTGAAAACTATGTGGAAGTAAAAGGAGGAATCGGAGCCATAAAGCAAGAAGAGGACATTTTGAAACAAGGGAAAGCAGACCTGAAAAACCATCCAAGAGATCTAGAAGTGAAACAAATCTTTGTTGGAATTGTAAATTAATTTTGAGATAAACAGCAGAGCCCCAAACATCAAAGAATTAGAGACATGGAAGGAATCATCCAAAATGAAGCACAGAGATATAAAGAGATAAAAAACATGAAAATATAGAAGCACAGCAAAGAAATCTGGAAGATAGGGTGAGCAGGCTGAACACATGTTTTCCAAGTTAGAAGAAGAGAGTAAAGATGACGAGGGAGAAGCAAGTTCAACATGTGAAAAGACAAAAGAGTTTTCCATAAGTGAAGAAATGAGTCATCAGAATGAAAACAGGATAGATAAAAAAATAAATACACATCTGACATACTGTGGAGAAATAAGAGAGCATCAAAGACACAGAGATCTTAAAAACAACCAAAGAAAGAAGACTAACTGCCTGAAATGACAATTTGATGGACAGACTTCTTAGCATCACCCACGAATGCCAGAAGACAATGCTAGATATCTTCAAAGTACTGAGCAAATGTGTCTGTTAATGTAGCATTAACTACCTAGCTAAACTATCATCCAGAAGTGAGGGTTGTTAATGCAGACATTTTCAGAAACAGAGATTTTACTATTATTCATGGATGCTACTGGGAGAACTATTAAGAGGTTTCCTTCTGTTGGAGTGGAAATTACTTCTGGAGAGATTTAAATGACAATCAAACTACTTACCACTATCTATAAAACATATTAACATTAATAATGATAATGATGAGGAGTCAGGAAGATTAAAAATAAAGTAAACATAAAATACTAACCAGCAATGACCTGCAAAATGGGAGGAAGAAATTAAAGTCTGAGCAGTAAGATTATAGGTATTAAGTCCAAATACAGCTGTTAAATCCCAATGCATCAATAATTACAATAATAGTAAATGTGTTAAACTTGCATGTTAGTTGACAGAGACTAACTGGATGAAAAAAGTCCAACTATACAAAAATAGTTTAAGATACAGTTAAATCCAACAACACAGAAAGCTTGAAAATAAGGGTTGGAAAAATATGTATGCCAAAGAAAGCTGTGTAGAAATATTAATACTAGACAAAGGAGTCATTGGGACAAAAGCAAGTCTTTATTCAATGATAAAAGAAAGAATTCTTCCAGAAAATATACTAGACCTGAGCCGCTGTGCATTGATTTGTTCTCGCCTGCAGAAAACAAAACCAATGGAGAAACTAAACTCCCACCATCATAGTGAAAACATTTTTAACATCTCTGTCAGAAAGTCATAGCATAAATTAGTAATAACATAGAGGATTAGTAATAACATTACTAATAGTAGTAATAACATAGAGGATTTGAGCCACACAAAACAAACTTGATCTAAACATACCCTGAAGCCAAATATCCTTTTCAAACAGACGTCAGACTCTTAAAACTTAATCAGGTATTAGGCTACAAAGGAAGTGTCAGTGACTACCAGAGAATTGGTATCACTTCCACTCTGATACTAAATAATAAAACATAAAAATCCCAAATTTAGAGGTTAAAAAGCATATTTCTGTTGAGTGTGGTGGTGCGTGCCTGTTATCCCAGAGGCTTGGGAGGCTGAGACAGGAGGATGGAGAGTTCAAAGCCAGCCTCAGCAAAAGTGAGGCGCTTAGCAACTCGGTGAGATCCTGTCTCTAATATACGAAATAGGGCTGGGTGTGGCTCAGTGGTCGAGTGCCCTGAGTTCAATCCCTGGTACCCCACCACCACCAAAAGAAAAGCATACTTCTAAGTAATTCAAAAGATGAATCATAAAATATTATCAAGGGGGCGCGGGCGCGGGGTGCTCGCGCGGCGGCTCAGAGTGCTCGGGGCAGAGCGCAGAGCTGGTCGCGGCGGAGCTTGGGGCGGGCGCAGCTGGCTGGCCAGCAGGGCTGCCTGCGTCGGGGTCTCCGCGAGCGCCACGCACCCGCCCGAGGCCCGTCTGACCGTGCCGGCGCCCGCAGCGCTGGGCCCGTCTGGGAGGCTGTGCAGCCGCCCACCCGCCCGCCCCGCTCGGCCGCTGCCGCGGTGTCTGGCCAGGTCCGCGTTGCTGGGGCGCGCGTGGGTCGGGCTGCCGGGCCGTGTCTGGGGCCCGGGCGGCCGGCGAGCATGGAGTAGAAGTACCTGCCGGAGCTGATGGCGGAGAAGGACTCGCTGGATCCCTCCTTCACGCACACCCTGCACCTGGTGAAACAAGAAATAGAAAAGTTTCAAAAAGGAGAAGGCAAGGATGAAGAAAAGTACGTTGACGTGGTGATTAATAAGAACATGAAGCTGGGACAGAAGGTGTTAATTTCTGTAAAACAGTCTCCTAAGTTCAAGTTTGCGGGGAAGCTTTTGGGTCCATGTGGCAATTCCCTGAAGCGTTAGAAGAAGAAACCTTGACAAAAATGTCCATCCTGGGAAAAGGCTCCATGAGAGACAAGGCAAAGGGAGAAGAGTTGAGGAAGAGTGGAGAAGCTAAGTACTTCCACCTCAATGATGATCTCCATGTCCTCATTGAAGTTTTTGCCCCACCATCAGAAGCCTAGGCCCGGATGGGCCATGCCTTGGAAGAGATCAAAAAGTTCCTCATCCCCGACTACAGTGATGAGATCACACAAGCACAGTTCCCGGAGTTAATATATTTGAATGGTGGTTTAGAAAATGCAGATGTCCCAGTGGTTCGGGGGAAACCCACCCTGCGGACGAGAGGTGTGCCCGCCCCAGCAATAACCAGGGGAAGAGGAGGAGTCGCTGCCCGGCCAGTTGGCGTTGGTGTGCCCCGTGGCACTCCAGCTCCCAGAGGAGTCCTGTCCACCCAGGGATCAGTGAGTCGGGGAAGAAGGCTTCTCACTCCCAGAGCAAGGGGGGTGCACCCCACTGGGTACAGACCTCCACCGCCACCCCAGACACAAGAGACCTACGGAAAGTAAGACTACGATGATGGATATAGCACTGCATATGACGAACAGAATTATGATTCCTACGAGGACAGCTACAGTGCGCCAGCTCAGTGTGGAACTGATTATTATAATTATGGATACCGACTCAGTGAGCAGACCTACGATTCCTATGGGCAAGAGGAGTGGACTAACTCAAGACACAAGGTACCTTCAGCGAGACAGCGAAGGGCACCTACAGAGACCAGCCATGTGGCAGATACTGATTGTACTGTCTGATGTGAAATAGCCAGTCTCCACCCATCCTGTATACTGTTCCAAGTAATTTTTTTTCTATGAACAATCCCTTTTTAAATAAATCAAAATGCTTAAAATATGAATGGATGGAACTTAAAACTACTTTGTTGAAACATCAACCTGGGCAGGAAAAAAAAGACATGTAAAATTTTGTTATTTCCAGTCTGTATATGAAAAAATAGGTCATCAAAAGAAAACAATGACTTTGATTAATAACTAGTGTTAAAACAAATAGGATTGCTAAATACGTTAATACATTCTTCTAACATAAGCCTCACCTTTCATTTTAAAGCTTTCCATAGAATTTAGTTATTTCATCTTTCAGTCATATGCTAGTTTTTTTTCTCTTGCCAACATGCATTAAAAGAGAAGCCAATTATAAGTACAAATAATGTGGTATTCTTTTGTAACTCAAGTCTTGAAATGTTCTGTAGTGTTAAGCAAAGTCTCTTCTTGCTTGATACTGAATGAACTTTTGAAAGAAAAAAAATCAAATATTTAGAACAAGGGATATATCTAATGCAGTAACAGTAATTTAAAACACTTGTTAGTTAGCAAGTAACAGTGGAAATTCATAAAATAAGCATTCAATACAAGAAATGGGAAATTGATTTCAGAGAAATGGAAGGACAGAAATGATAAAGATAAGGACAGAAATTCAAGGACAGAAAATAGACAAAAGAAATAACTAGCAAATGTGTAGTGGATTCTTTAAGAAGACAGAGTAGATAAACTTTTGGAATTAAAGATCATGAAAAAAAAGGCAAAAACACAAGTGAACATTATCAGGAAGGCACAAATTCACAGTAGAATTCATTACAAAAATTTTAAAAACCCATGAACAACTTGATGTAAAAAAATGTTACAGCAGATGAAATAGACAAATGTATAAAAATATAAACTATCAAAACTTTCAAAAAGTAATAGAAAAAAGGAAATCTGTATGTGGTATGATAAAAATAAATATTTGGTCTTCGTACCCAGATCCAAGCTCAGAGCTGCTAAAATCCTTGGGATTTTCCTGAGTGAAAAGAATGCCTCTTGTTCTTCTAGAGTTTGGGTTAATAAGGTGAAGCCTGGTGGCACCCCTGTGGTTTGGAGATGCATGCTGGTCACTGGGAACTGGGGCCTACCAGCTTTATTCCCTGACCTCCAGAGCAAGGAGAGGGGCAGAGACTGCATTTGATCACCAACGTCCAGTGATTTAACCATCATTGCAAATAATGAAACTTCAGGACCACCCTCAAGGAGTTCCTGGGTTGGTCAGCATATTCAGGTGTTGGGATGGTGGCACACTTGGGAAGGGCCTGGAAGCTCCATGCCCTCCTCCTCTCAGGTCCTTTGTAATAACACTGTAATTAGAAGTAGAATACTTTCTTCAGTCCCAAAAGACATTCTAGAGAATCACTGGACCTGAGGAATCTCCAAGTTTGCAATCAGGGGATGGGGGTTCAGACAACCTGGGGCACCTGCCTAGCTCCATTAGCATCTGGTGTTGAGTGGGAGCTGTTGTACGGGATTGTGCCTTAACTTGTGGGATCTGCACCAACCATCGATGTCAGAATTGAATCAAATTGTTAGGCATTGTCTCCTCCAAATTCACATATTGAAATCCGAGTCCCAGGGTGATGGCATTAGGAGGTGGACTTTGGGGAGGTGATTCGGTCATGAGGACATGAAAATAACTCAGATTAAAGGCCTAAATGTGAGAAGTCAAAATGTTAAAAAAAAATGGACTTTTTGGGAGAAAATATAGGAGAATGTTTACAGGACATTTAGAGAAAGATGTGGTAGGATTCCAAAAGCATAATATACAGAATAAGAAATACATTTAACTTTTGCAAAATTTAAAGTTCGTAAACCAAAAAGATATTGTGACAAAGTAGAAGGACAAGCTGTACTCTGGGAGATGTTTAAAAACTACCACACTGCTCAGTTAATATGGGATGGGTGGAAGGAAGGAAGAATGGATGGATGGATGGGTGGATGGGTGGGTGGATGGGTGGATGGGTGGACAAATGGATGGGTGGAGGGAAGAGTGGATGAGGGGACTAAAAGAGAGGTACTTATTTAATTATTCTGCCTGTCCTGGTAATGGGAAGGAAGACTGAGTGAGTTTTGTTTGTTTTTACAGCTTTAATATAGTATTTTAATATAAAAATCTGAAGTATAGTAAGGCAAATCAGGAGACATCTGCCATTGGAAAGACAATTTTTATTCACAGTTCCCAGAGAGGGAGGACACACACCACAGGGAGGGGGTGAGGACATAGGGGGAGCACCAGGGTCTGTCGTGAGGCAGAGGGAGGGAAGGGAAGTGGATGAGTGTCTTTATTGTAGTTCTTCCACAAAGGAATGGAAAAGGCAGGGCAGGCAGGCTTATACTGGCTAGTTTGAGTAATTTCCGGGTGCTGTGGTACATGGGACTCTATCACCTCTCCGGTACCTGGCCCTCAGATGACAAGGGCAGTGTCAATTGTGGCCTCCATGTGAGCCCAGTGAAGGAGATGGTGGGGGTGCTGGTCCTGGGTGGGCTGTTGTGTATTTGGGAATCATGCCTTTTTAGTGGGGGTGGTGTGGGGAGGAGGAGAGGGAGGTGAGAGGAGGAGAGGGAGGCAGGAGGCCATGGCAGGTGGCCCAGGCAGATCATGCAGTAGTCCAGGACAGGTCACATCTGGTGATCAGATGCAGGGCAGGTGTGGAAACCGAGTTTGCATGAACCAGAGTATGGTGCCCAAGCCCCTCCCCTCCCTGTCTCTTTATCTCTGTTTTCCAGTGAATGGCTGCCCCGTCTGTAGCCTCAAGACACAGGATGGAATCAGAGTGCCCAAAGCAAGAGTTCACTTATTGGTGTACCTTATTTTTGGTGCCTGGCATCCAAGGCCCAGCACAGCCTGCCCAAGCCCTGGTTCCTACCTTCACCTGCTGTGGCAGAGAAGGGACAGGCTGAGGGAGGTGATGCCCACGCCCCACTCCAGCCTCTAATGTGAATTAGCCCATCTCTGCCCACTTGCCTCACATGCCAAGACCAGCTTGTTGCCCGAACGCTTTTCCACCAAGCCCCCTACATGCACAAAGTGCCTCTGGCTTGGGTGAGTGAAATCTAGCCTAGACTGATCTTTTGATTATTCATTTGTGGTGCTGGGGATGGAACCCAGGACCTTGCACAATGTCCCAATATTGCTATGTGCCAGTCCTATGGACTGCCTTATAGTAGCAATTTTGTGACATTCAAATGGCAGCCCAGCTGTTAGGTTTTCTGCTGGGAGTGGTGTTCTGACACAGGCACTCCAGTGGCCTGCGACATGCAATGCCCAGACCAGCATGGAGGTGCCTCAGCCCACTCTGCTTCCAGCATCCACTATGCAAGGAGCCAACCTGGATGGAGTGGCTCCTCCCAGGCTTCAAATCAGGGAGGCCACTCCCTCCAGTTTCACCAGGCCAGGCCTGGATCCATCCACCCAAACCTGGAGGCACTAGGAAGCTTCTGCTGCTTGGGAGCATTTGCTCAATCTCCTAGTGAGCCCTGTTACACAGCAGGCACTCCCCAGGAGCCCAAGTGTAACTAACAGAGTCCCCATCCTCAGCAGCCTACAGGCCCCAGGGTGATAGAAAACCAACCACCCAACGTGGAAGGAGCAGGACCAGCTCTGTCATCTGCAGTCCCTGGGTGCAAAATGCAAACCCAGGGCCCGAGTTCAAAAATTACTGAAAACTTTAAGTCCACGAGGGTGGACCAGTGAGCCCAGCATAGGATCCCCGCTTTAATACAGCTGGCTATGGGGAGGAGGCAGGAGGCCAAGGTGTGTGGAGAAGTTGTATCCACCCAGGCAGGGGGAGAAGGGACAGGGGTGAGGGCCTCAGGGAGGAAAGGGGAGGCACTATTTAAATCCTGTTATTGCAGAGATAATATCAGAGCCTTGGAAAATAAAAAGTTGTTGCCAGATGGGAAAAGTCGGGACTGGGGTGGAGCAGGTGAGTAAACCAGGTAGATAGTAGCCACTAGAGGCACAGGAAGTAGGAGGCTCTGGCTTCCCCGGATCTGCAAGCAGCTCAGGCCAGCTGGAGCAGAATGCAGAGGGGCTTGGATGGCAGATCAATTACCTGTGCCACCTAACAACTTTCCCTACCCCAGAGCAGCTGGAAGCTATGCTATTGTCTCAGAGCTTCTGGGGGACAGGAACTGGGTGTGGCTCAGCTAGGTCCTTTGGCTCACTGGCTCTCACAGGTCACAGTCAAGATGTTGGTGGGGTTGGAGTCATCTCCAGGCTGGCCTGAGGGAGGGCCCACTGGCAAGCTTGCTCATATGGCTGTTGGCAGGATTCAGCTTTTTGCTGGCTGGTGGCCAGAGGCCTCCCTTAGTTCCCTGCCCTGTGGGCCTCTCCACAGACCCACCCTGGGCCAGTATGACAGAGGAGAGAGACTAGGGTCAGGCAGAGCCACAGACTTTAATATTGGAAGTAATGGTCCATCACTTTCGCTCTATTTTCTCACTAGAAATGGGGTGTCAGGTCCAGCCCACGCTCCTGAGGTGGGGGATCATCATGCTGCTAATGGGGCCAGCCTGTAGGGGCCAGCCTGTAGCACCCAGTAACTATATGAGATTCAAATCCAGGTGTTTCTCTGGGGAAAAAAAAGGTTACAGGTGTGGTTAACACTTGTCTCAGCAGACTTTAAGTAAAGAAGAAGAGCTTTGATAATGTGGGTGGGTCTCATCTAATCAGTCCCAGTCTCAAGAGCCAAACTCAGCTTTCCTGAAGAGGAGGGAATTCTGTTTCTGCTCCTGCTTGAGTCTCTATCCTGTTGCCTGCCTATGCACTTCCTTATAACAAATCTGTTAATATTTACACACACATATTCTATTGGTCCTGTTTCTCTGTGGATACGGGCTCACGCCTGGGAGGAATCATCATGGAGGCTGTTCTGGAGGCTGCCCTGCTGGTTCAGCTTCCTGGTGCTGCTGTAGCAGAGTGCCACAGACTGGCAGGCTTGCACAGCACAGATTCATTTCCTGTCGGTTCTGGAGGGCTCAAGACTGACATGGTGCCATGGTCAGGATTGGTGTCCTTGACTTGCAGATGGCTGTCTACATGTGTCTTCCCTCACAATGTGTCTAGAATCCCTATTTCTTCTCATGAAGACACCCACCAGTCAGGTTGGACTAGTGCTGGCCTAAGTGACCTCATTTTGACTTGGCTGCCACTGTAAAGACAGTATCTCCAGGAGGCACCCATGGGAGGTCCAGGGGGGAAGATTAATTGGCCCCAAACCAATCTGAGGAAGAAGCCGTTCAAGCATCGGCGGGTGTTGAACAGAGAGAAGCAACTGAGGCATCAGGTGGTCGGGGCTGTGATACACAAAGGGCTGATCACATGGCATCACGTCAAGAAGTGGGCATCCAGTGCATGTGCCAATATTACTCTGTCAGGGAAGAAAGACAGAAAACTCCTGCTACAGATTTAGCTTGCTCAGAAAGAAAAGGGAGCAATGGAAGTGGAAGTCCCTTCAAAACCAGCCAGGACTAGTGAACCACAACCCAAATAACAAAAGAAGATCACACCCCCCCCCCCCCCCCCCGCAGGATGTAGACATGGAGAATCTTGAGGATGAGAGCTAAAGTTCTTAGCTCTTCCACCAGATTTTCAACTGGAGCCAACAGGATTGGGCAGCTGTTTTGAGGGTTTTGAAGAAAGCATTACCTGCTTTCACTCATCCCCGTTCCTTTTAAATGATGGCTTACTGACTTCCCCTGGAGGGATATTTTGGGAGGGAAGAGGGTAGAAAATAAAGATTCAAGAGGTTCCAACTTCCATTTATAATAAATCCCTAGAGCTTTGACTGACGTGTGTGATAAAGTATAGAAATGGCGGATGGGTCATGAAAAGGTCTATGGGTGTGGATGGAGACAGTCTAGAAACACAGACTTGCTTGAACAAAAATAATGAGGAACTAGTCTTTGGTGACCTGGTCCAAAGGTCACCAACTTTTCTCTCCAACTTTCCATTTCTGACAATAATAGAAGTTATTGTAGGAATGACATGGGGTAAGGATCCTAAACCCAGTCTTGCCTTGGCCCCTGTGTGACCAGCATGGGCAAGTCACTTTACTTCACATTCATCTTGCTTCCTTCGCTGAATTATGTTTTTAATAAAATAAATACCAAACGTTAAAAAAAAAAAAAGACTATCTCCAAATACAGACAGCCATAGGTCCTAGGGTTAGAATTTCAATATATAACACTGGGATACCCAGTTCAGAGTACACACAGACACTCTGTGTGTGTCTGCTTACCACAGTCTGTATGAGTCACTGTGAGCTTCCACAACAAAATGCTATAAACGAGTGGCTTAAAACACACACACACTTAGATTCTCACAGTGCTGGAGGCTGAAAGTCGAGTCCAGGGGTGAGCCCGGCGGGTCTGGTGAGGGTTCTATTCCTAGTCTGTTCATATGGAGGAAAGAGAAGGCGATGAAGTTCTCGGGTGTCTCTTCTCTGGGTCACCTCTGGGTGTCACTAATCCCATCACGAGGGCCCCACCCTCATGCCTTCATCTAATCCTAATCACCTCCCATGTTCCCATCTCCACATAGCATCATCTCAGGAGCTAGGGTTTCCACGTGTGAATTTGGGGGCAGGCACCCTGGGGTTGCTGTGGCTCATGCAAAGGTGAGCTGCCATTGTCAGTTGCCCACGAATCCCTTCCAGGGCCAAGAATCTCCAGACTGGGGACTACCTAGGCAATGGCCACTGGCCCTGACAAGCCTGGTCAAGCTTCCCTGGGGCTTGGGTACCATCTACTGCCTAGACTGAGAGAGGTGCTGGTCACAGGAGGACAAGCCACCTGGAAGCTGGGAGCTTGTTGGTGCTTTGGTGTGGGAAGTAGGGGATTCCAGGGAGACCCCACTGACCCTTTTCAAGGGTTCTTGTCATTGATTCCCCAGCCCAGGATCTTCTCCAGTAACTGAGTTATCAGGTTGCACAAAAGAAACCCCCCAGAACTTTCCTGGCCTTTGGCATGTATGCATTTCCCCAGTTCCACTCCCACCTGCTGCCCTGCGCTCCCTCCTGGGGACTCCACCCACCAACGTCAGTGTTTGGGTACCTTCCCTGCCTCCATCCTTGTCCTTGTCCTTGTCCTAGCTGTGATCTGTACCCCCAGATGGGGGGAGATCCAGCCCTGGTGCTGTACTGGCCCCTGTTAACATGTACTTCCCAGGGCTGGCGAGATCTTTAAAACCCCCAAGGCCATTTGATGGACTGGGGCCAGTTAAGCCACAAGCAGAAATGGCAGCCCTGTTTTTGGAAGCCTGTGCTGATGGATTCAGAATGCTACCCCATGCCACTGCCTGACCTGGGATTCCTTTGGTCATGTCTCACAGGAACTGTTTCTGGACATTTGCTGCTTAACACCATCCTGTCCCAGCCAGGCCCTGCCTGGGGCACTGCGTGTCCTGCTGTCCTTTTGCACACCTCTCTGGAACTGATGTTCCAGAAATGCAGAGAGACCTTTGAAAAGAGAATCAAAGCAAACCTCAGGCCCAGACTAAGCAAACCCCAGTATCTTAGCAGGTTGGATCAGGGCATGAAGTCCAAAAACCAAAACATGCAGACCATGTGCACACACTGGGATATTTAGATAAAATCATGTATATTTATTCACATGCCAGGAATATGTGCCTGCTAATATCACGTGTTTTGAAAGCACACAAACTCACATCAAAGTTGCAAAAATCTGAAGTGTAGCAATCAATGCTGATTAGGTTCTTACTTTGATTAACAAAAATAAATGTCAAATTTACAGAGTGGTTCCCAGGAGGGACACTGGCTGAACCAAGTACAAGACTACTCTCATCTTTGCTGGATCTCAGATCAGAATGGTGTTTCCTGGGAAGCAGGCCCTGCAGGTGGACAAGGCTGGCCTGCCATTTACCTGTAGAACCCTACATGTTACCTGCAGGTAGGTGGCTCCCAAATCTATAATGGCAGCCCTGACCCCTCATTTCCCATGCAACTCTTGGCTGGTCACTTGTGCTTATGCCCAGTGATGCCCAGTGGGGCGCAGGCTCCGTGCAGGGCCAGAGGGAGTCAGCCATGTTGCCAGCACCTGAGGATGGCCCCTTCCTGCCTCCTCTCATCCAGACCCATGCTCTGGGCTGCAGGTCTGGTCCACCCTGGATGAGCTTTCTTCAGAGCAGTATCCAAAGGACTAGAAAAACGGGTCCCTCTCTAGCCACACCTTCATGCCAGGAGATGGGCAGGGGCAAGGGACTGTGGGGTTCTCCTGGGGCTGCCACAAAAAAGTGCCACAAACTGGGTGGCCAGAGAATGCATGCTCTCATGGTGCCAGAGGCCAGAGGTTGAAAAGCAGGAGTTGGCAAAGTGGGCTCCCTCCGGGGCCCTGGGAGAGGAGCTATTCCAGGCTGTCCTGGGGGACACTCCACCTCACCAAGCCACAGCTAAGCCGTTTACCTGTCCTTTCTAGAAAGGAGAGGAGAGGAGAGCAGAGCAGCATTCCCAAATTGCCCTGGGTCACTCCAGTCTGCAGACACCCCCTGCTCTTTCCCATGATCCCCTGTCCCAGCAGCACAGACGAGATGGAGGACACTTGGGGAGCCCTGCAGGTGTGCTGACTGCCATCTTTCTGAGGATGGCTTCCTCGGGCTGCCACATACCAGGAACATGCAGAAGTCCCCAGGAAGCCTGCGGGGCTGACAAGATGGTATGACAGGAGGCTCAGACAGGGTTCTGCCACCGGCCAGCTGTGAGGCCTGGGCCAGGTGCTTCCCCTCCACTCAGCCTCGGCCTTCCGCAGTATCAGCGAGTGGGAGGGATGCTTCTTGCCAGGTGGCGCGGACTGAATGTGTGCAAGTGTCCCCTGATAAAGCTCCCCTGGCAAGATCTACAATGACCTTGTCCATCAGTGTGTCCCTGTGACTGCAGTCAGGGTCTGGTCTTCAGTAGGTGCCCAGCCCAGGTGAATGAATGAAGGATGGCAGGAGGAGTCCAAAGTGGAACGGCAGTGGGAGGGAGGGACAGCCCCACGGGAGGATGAGAGGACAAGAAACCAAGAGGGTTTATTGACGTCTGGGTACAGGTCCCCTGGGGCCAGGCGTGGCTCTAAGAAATTTATAATTATTAATTCAACAAACGCTCACGGATGCCTTGTGAAGTTAGTGCCATTGTTATATCCATTTTACAGGTGGGAAAACTGAGGCACAGAGGCTGAGAGACTTGTTCAAGTTCCCAACAGCTGGCAGGGCAGAAGCCAGAGGCCAGGACTAGACCCGGCTGAGGACTCCAGGCTCTGAACCACCGCACTCCTCCGCCTTCCCGCACTCAAATCACCCAAGCTCCCCACCCCAAGGAGCAGAGGAGGAAGGTAGAGTGGAGCCGGGACGAGGGGCAGGAGAGGAGGGCTTTGTCATACTGGGGACCTGATCCTCGTCGCCAGCCCTGGAGGCACGCCCAGACTAAAAACCCCAATGGCCCCAGGCACCTGTGTGTGGCTGGCCACAGACGTTTGTGAAGGAATGAAGACAAACACTGAGGCTTCAGAACAGCTGTCCGGAGAGACCAGAGCTCCCCACAGAATCCCAGTGTCTACACCTGAGAGAGGTTGGCACCATCTCAGTGCCCCCGCCCCCGGGAAACCTGCAAAAAGGGAGGGGGGCCAGCAGGAGGTTCTCACAGGTGGCAGCTGACAACCACCTTCCCAAACTCCCCTTAATTTAGACTAAGTGGGATCGAACTCTGTCTTACTAAGTCTGAAGATTGAATCACAGATGACGGAGTGGTTTCCTAAAACAACTTTGAAACTACACACAGAAAAAAAAGCTAGCAAAACAGAATTTGCCAAGTCAAATTCCTTGTGCTTCTAGAATGAAGGGAAAGAGACAATTTGCAATCAACACTTCCATCGTGTGTGAATGAAGAGGTTCGAGGATGATGGAAAAGTTAGTGCTCATTCCACCCAGGACCCAATGCGCCAGCCAAACCCAATGGTGCACCTACCTGGACACGGCCTGCCTTTCCCACTAGGCGCCTCCCAGCCACGCTTCTGGACCCAGGCCAACCTGGTTCCCCCTTCCCTGTCCCTCCGCCAGTGCCATCTGCCTCTCCTCTGAACTCCTGCAGACCTTCATGAACAGCACCTTTTTGATATCTTGCTGTCTTGGAGGAATCAGAATCTCTGTTCCGCTTTATTAAGCACTTACTGTGTACCAGGCACTTGGCACACATTATTCCTCTTAATCCTCACACTGCCTCCATGCAGATAGTTATTGCTCCCATTTTGCTTCTTTTTTCAAAGTCCAATTTTAATTCAGACTGAACAAACAAGCAGAAGAGTGAGAAAGCTAACTGTATTAACAGACACAGATGTACCAAGTGTAAAACAGTGGGTTATTAGCAGAACTATTACATGCATATTTACAAGCAACCCTTTAATATACAAGTTTTAGTTAGTTGGAAAAAGATTTGACATTAAGTAAAAATACTACTTTAATACGGCTGAGGTGGTACAGTATAGAAGTATTAGAAAAATGATCCTCAAGGTATATTGATTACAAAGAAGATGAAAACTTGAATGACAAATATCTAGTAAAATTTTCTAGTTTTTAAAAAAAGGTCAATGCAACTCATGCTACGAAGTAAAAGTAAGAAAACCATATAAATAAAAGCAGAATAATGTTCTAGACCTTCGGGAAATGAAGTTAGTGAGGTGAAACAAAGGAACAATTCTTGAATGAGAATAAATTCTCAGTGAAGGGTGAGTCTCTGTTGTTTAGTGGGGGAGTTCTAAGACTTTTTTGTTTTGTTTTTCCTTTAATGACATTTTTAAAGCCCTTGGTATCAAATAGTATCTACATATGTAAATCAGTTATTGATATATTCCAAGACTTTGAAGATTTCATGATTGTGATTAGTATGAGACATAAATGTCAAACTGAAATAAAATCTATAATAGTCATACCTAAAAAAAAAATGCCACATTTTTGCAGTAATATGTATTTCTAGGCTAAGACTTTTCCCGTTCAAGAACTTAAGGTACAAGTATCTAATGAGCTAGCAAAATTTACTTTCAACATATTTATTTCAAAATCAATTTTATTGCAGCCAAAACAGTGGAATTCACTGTACGTAATAAACTGTTTTATATACATACACATTTTAAGTTATAGGGAATAAAGTTTATTTTGGCAGATAGTGTTAAACAAAATTAAAGTTGCATACATTAGTAACATAACTCAACATCCTTAATTTGGTATAAGTGTGACACATTATCTTGCTTTCCTGTGTTCTGCTAAATCATCATACCTAAACTGTTTTATAAAACTGATACGCTGAAATTTAACTTTACTGTTTTCGCTTATGCTCTGATTCCAAACAAAACTTTTCATAAACTTCTTCAATCTCTGGGTCCATCTCATCATCAATATCATCCAAATATGGATCACCACCCCCTGATAAATCTGGTCCATTTTCTTCATAATCTGGAAAAAAAGTCCTCCTCTCTTTCAAATAATTCTTGATATTTCTCTTGGTAATCTGGATCAGCTGCAGTGAAAGGAACACCATCAGATGTATAAAATGTTGGTTCATTGATAAAGTAGTTAGGATCATTTTCAGGTGTTGCTTCTCTGTATGTCAAAGTTGCATGAACTCTACCTCGATTACTTGACCAGAGTTCTATAAGCTTCAAGTGCATCTGTTTTACATCTCTGCTGCAGTTTGCATCCAGGACAACATTTTCAATTCTCTGAATAATTTCTTCCATATCAGTCTTTCCTTTTTCCTTCCAGGCATCTTCCAAAACTGACCCTGTGAACTTCAGTAATTTTACTGCACAAATTAAGTTGTCATCCACAGGATTAGAGAAGAGGGCATTCAGCAATTCCCGCAGACCAACCTGAAGGATATCTGCTCTTGTAACCTGTCCATTTGTTCCCTTGATCTCCAAGTTAAGATAAAGTTCTCCCAGAAAGAGTACAAATGCATGAAATCATTTTCGAGTCACTTCATCTCCTTTTGCAGCTTGATCTTTTAACTTCATATTCAGTCCGACACCTTTGAAGTAGTAATTGGCAAAAGTTGCCACTCTGTGGGCTTATCGTCAGATGATGGGACAGGTAATTACACAGGCGAGCTCCCATATAAGAGAAATTTGGGGTAGATGTAACCTGTTGGTAGATGAGTTCCACAAGTTCTTGCAAAGTATCATCTGTTGTAACCCAGCCATTCAGGGTCTCTGCAAACTGTTCAATTTCAGTTTCAAAACTGCCAGGCTGCTCTGTAAGATGATTCAAAAAATCCTGAACATATACTGATAGAGTGGGATAATCCTCACAACGATCCTCTTAGGATTGTGTATAATTAGAAGAATAACCTGATGGGTAAAATTCAGGACGTTCGCAGACAGTTTAGATATTAACACAGAAGCCACAACCACCTGGGGTTTAGCCATTGCTGACTCGGAGTTCTGTAATGGGATTTCATCCTGTGGACTAGGTGGAGCTCCCAGGGGCCTCATTTGTTCTGAGAGCGCCCCCGGCCTGGGAGGCCGCTGGGAGCCTGCGGGGGGCCTCGCTCTGGGCCCCTGGCTGTGGGACCGTCCTGGGCTGGCGCAGTGGCGGCGGCTGCAGGAAGCCCGGGGCTTTGGGCTGTGGCTGCGGCTGATGGCCGCGACCGCTCCGCAGGCCCCGCTCCATTCGGAAACCCGCCGCCCTCAGGCCCAGGCCCCGGCTCTGGCAGACCAGCACCTGGAGCCCAATGGATACCATCTGATCTCTTCCCCCTCCCCCTCCCCCTCCCCCTCCCCTCCCCTCCTCCCCCTCCGGCAGCTGCGCTCCGGAAAGGACCCGGAGGGAGGCGCCCCGGGCCGGCTCTCGCCGCTGCGCTTCACTCAGGCCTCATGGAAGAGCTGGGCGGTGGCCGGGTTCTTCGGCGCTTCGGGCGGAGCGGACCGCGGAACCCGCCGCTTCATTGCTCCTATTTTGTAGATAGACTCTAAGGGCCAGAGAGGTCGGGCCATTTATCACAGACAGTTCCAGAGGAGTCACCCCAGGAACCTTCTCTTGCACTCCGCAGCTTCCAGACAAGTGAGTATGGATGGAAGAGGACCCAGGGCCTGGCCGAGGGCAGGAGCAGACTGCTTGGACCCTGCGGCTGTTTCAACCCGGATGGGTCCTGTGTGGATTTCCCTCGACCACACCACGCACTGGTGACATCTGCTAAGTGTAGACTGTGTAGGAACCATGTGAGTGAACCGAGGCAAATGGGGTGTTTGAGGAAAATCCACCACAATGTGTCCCCAGGAGAGAGAGTAATGGAAGTGACCACTGCTGTCTGGGGACATCGTCCATCCTATGTGAGCTGGGTTCTGGGGAAGAGTAGGAGACTCCTGGAAGGAAGGAGAAAAGATTTCACTGGGAAAGGAAATGACAGCCGGGCCCAGCAAGTTCAGAAAAAGGAGTGGGTGAGGGGAGAGGTGGGCAGGTGAGGGTGAGTGGCTTTCTCTGGCGTCACACCAGAGGCACAGGGATGGAGGTGTGGGTGGACACCTGGGCAGGACAGTGGGCACCAGCTGTCCTCTCCAGCACCCCTCCAGGCCTGGCTTTCCAGTGTCACCCGTTCCTGCCACACCTGTCCTACTAAGGGCCCCCCGGTACTCTCCATGATCTGATGTAACTTGGACAGCTCCAGTCTGTCCCCCAAGCTCCCCTGCTACCCCAGAATTCCTGATCTTCAGTCCCTTCTCAGAAAAACATTTTAAAAGAACAGAATAAATTTGAAGAATCATAAGAAAACCATCTATGTTGAAACACAGTTATCAAAATGTTAAATAACCAAATCTGTGATGCAGAAAGCCACATCTCACTAACAACCTCACACCCCGGTGACTTCACAATGGTGATAAGTGCAAAGGATGTTTCAGGGTCTCTGCCAGAGTCGCCATGGGGACACAGCTATGTTTGCGATAAAGCCGAAAGTACGAGTCATACTACTTAGGCTTTGTGGATTTGTTGACTACATTGGTAACTGAAGGAAATGCTAGATGTCAGGCAGAGATTTGTAAAAATAAAGAAGCAATTTTCTTTTTCTGTCCAAAGTCACAGACTCCCTAAATTCTACCCCAAAATCCCATAGGTTCCTCACGCACTCCAGGTCAAAGCCCCAGCTCTGCACTAAGAACCCTCCCCATCCTTTCCTTTGATTCTCCCCAGACCATCTTCAGAGGAAGGCCCTGGAGGAGGGGGGTGGCCTCCTTCTGTCTGTTATGGATGTCCACCCCCTTCAATAGAAAGCAAAATGAGAGAGTGAGTTGAGATCAAGGAAGCTGAGCCAAGCATCTCCAATCCCAGGTAAGAAAGGCATGGCTGCCTCTCTCACCCATTGTGAGTTTCAAGACCCCAGCCCACCACCACGGAGTATGGTCACCACCTCAGCACATAGCTGAACCCTGAACACTTGGCCAAAGAGCAAAGACCCGGAGCAAGATGAAGGAACACAGCCATACCTGAGAATGTGTGGGTACTTCTACCTTCAAGAGGTGAAGCTTAGCCAGGCACAGTGATGCACGTCTTAATCCCAGTGACTTGGGGGCTGAGGCAGGAGGATCACAAGTTCAAGGCCAGCCTGAGCAACTGAGTGAGATTCTCAGAAACTTGATGAAATGCTGTCTCAAAATAAAAAATGGGAAGGGCTGGGGATGTAGCTCAGTTGAAGAGCACCCCTGGGTTCAAATCCTAATACCAAAAAAGAGTTGAAGCTTAAGTTCTTCCCTTTCAGTCTAGGCTGGACTTGCAGACACTTCTGACAGACCACGCAAAAATGATGAGGTTTCATTTCTAAGATTAAGTCATAAAAAGACTGTGACTCCTTCCCTGCTTCTTCTCTCAAATCACTCATTCCAGGGAAGTCAACTGTCACATTGTGAGAACTCTCAACTAACCCTGTAGAAAGATCTATGTGGCAAGGGACCCAAGCCTCCCACCCAAAGAAGAAACGAAACCCCCATTCGGCAGCCGCATGAGGAGCCATCTTGGAACCTTTGAATGTCACTGCCTTGACTGCCAGCCTGATGACAATCTCAGGAAAGGCTGAGTCAGAACCTACCTCAGCTGGGCCACTCGCAGGTCCCTGATTCTCAGGAACCGAGGTAGCAATGTTTATTGGTTTAAGCTGCTAACTTTGGAGCACTTTGTTAAGTGTAACAGATTACTAATACAAAGCATTAAAAGGAGAAGTCCTCAGAGGCTGGTGGATGAGGTGCCAGGAGAGCGGACCGCAGCAGGAGTCACCCTGGGGCAGTCATCTGGAGAGGGAGACCTCGCAGAGGGCGTGGGGCACATCCTCAGTGCGTGTGCTGAGCTGCCCTGCTGCTGAGGCTCGGGCCTCTGGTGCTTTGCCGTCTAAGGGCCTATTCCCAGGTGGCTCTGGCAGTTCCCTCAGCTGTGGTGGGGAGTAAGAAACCAACCCAGAGCTGCTGCAGGTGGCTCGTGCAGTGCCTAGGGGGTGCCAGGCACCCATAAAGTGCTCAATAAGAGGTGACAGGGGCATCCGGGCCCTCCCTCCACCGCCAGCAGGCTCAGACACCCAGGCAAGCCTGTCCCTAAGGAAGCCCACCCTCCTCTGACACCCCAAAGTCCCGGGAATCCAAACAGAGCACCAAGCTGAGACTGGAACACTTAGACACTGTTCTGGCCCTGAGCTGCATCCTGCTCCCACCTCAGCCAATGCCTGTTTGGGAAGGGGCCCCAGAGAGCACCTGACCTGGTCCACAAGGAGGGATCACGAACAGAAGCCACATGAAGATGGAGACACCGAGGCCCCTTGGCAGACAACTGGATAAGCCCAATGTGGTCATTCACCACGTTGAATGACTCACATGGACAAGGACTCTGCCTGCCACCGTGCAGACAGGTGACACTCAGTGCAAGAAACCAGTGACAAAGGGCCACATGCACATGATTGCATCTCCATGAAATGTCCAGAAAGGGCAGGTCCACAGAGACAGATGGCTGATTGGTGGCAGCCAGGGCCCGGGGGACGGGGAGTGAAGAGTGACCACCCAGTGGCTCTAGGGTTTCCTTGACAGGCACAGCAGCTGCCCAGCACGGTGCATGTCCTCAATGCTGCCGAAGTACTCACCTTAAATGGCTGACCCTGCGTTGTGCAGATTTCACCTCAACTTCACAGACGACTAAGTGGAGATACCACTTTTTACCTGTCAGACTGGCAGGAGTGGGAGTGTGGCCCCCAGGCCATGTCAGGGAGGCTATGGGACAGGCCCTCCAGGAGTGGGACTGGGAAGATGCTCCACAGGAGCAATATGGCCATCAGACAGCTCCCCAAGGCCAGTGGCCTTTGACCCAGCAACTCCCCAGCTGGTGTTGGTCCTACAATCACCAGCACAGGTGAAGAATGACGGTCGCAGCGGTATGTCGCAAGTAACAGAAGCGATGGGACACTGGTAAGAGCTCAGGCATCTAGGGAACCAGCTGCAGAAATGGTGGGTTTTATAAAGGACAAGGCTCTCTCATTTGCCTCACTAAGAAAGAAAATAGGAGCAGATAGTGTGTGTGAACTTCATTTGCTTGTATGTCTGCAGAAAGAGCTGCACAGGTGCAGAGAGCCCCCAGAGACCCGTGGAGGGACTGGGAAGAATTCTCCTGGGGACTAGCGAGAGGCCTCATGGAGTCCCAGGAAGCTCACCCGCCGGTATGCCTGCCCTTTGTGGTCCCCTCCCTCACCGTGACAGGACCCGTCTGTGTGGCCCTAAGGAGGCAGCGCTTCTGGGACTCCATAGGGCTGAATTGTGTCCCCATGAATTCACAGGTTGAGGTCCCAACCCCAGCACCTCAGAGCGTGGCTGTGTTGGAAATAAGGCCTGAGTTATCATGAGGGTGGTGTGAAGCCAGGTGGGTAGGCCCAATTCCGTCTCCCTGATGTCCTTACAAGAAGAGGACATTCAGACAGACAAGTGCAGAGGGCAGACCATGTGAGATCCTGGGAGATAGCATCTATGTGACAGAGAAAGAAGCCTCGCAGAAAGCCAGCCCTGCAGAGGCCTTGGTCCCTTTTGGGCTTTGTCCTGAGTACACAGGTGTCACTGGGTGGTCTGGGGTCTGTGTGTCCTCTGGTCTGTTCCTTGCCCTCCCTTGGCACTGTGCTCATGGTCTGAGCCCTGCAGTCTACTTCCTGGGTTTCCATGTCCCTTGGCTGGTGACTTACTTCTATCCATGGGAAGGACCTGCTGAGGGCCTGGAGGGTGGAGGCCTGAAGAGTCCCTGCTCCTCTTCTCTGCCGCGGGCTGCACCTCCTCTGTGGGACCATGCCAGTGGCCCTTCATGAGACCCAGCCCCAAGTCCTGGCATCTCCACTTTGTTGTGACCCTCCATCTTCACTGACAGGGCAGCTTCCTGTCCTGACCAACCTCTGGGTGGCCTCACTGCCCTGCAAGCTCTCAGCTCTTCCATCTTCCTGGGCAGCAGAGCAGCTGACACCTGTGGCCACCTCCAGGGGAAGAACCACTGCAGGGAGGGTCCTGTCTGCAGGAGCAGCAGACCCAGGCCACCAGCTGAACAGATACTGGATGGAATGGGCTGTGGTCACCTAGAGAGGGACAGCACCACCAGCCTCCACAGCATGGATGGCCCCACAGCCAAAGCAAGAAGACAGTATAAACATGCCCCTTCAGGGCTTCAGGCAAAAGATGATTCCCTTCCCACCAGGTATAGATAGGGCAGGGGGTGGCCAGTGCCACGTGAGGCACACGTATGAGCAGCAATAGTCCCTGTCGAGGGCAAAGCAGGGAATGACATCCCAAGGGACACGCAGCACAGGCTGGCAGAGCTCTTTGTCTTCAAGAGGAAATGCCCAGGCTCAGGTCTGCTCCTGTGTGACAGACCAGGGTTCGAGGACTATGCCCAGGACCGGCTTAAGTCCCTCCGACTTAAATACCTGAGGGGTGTTCTGATTCTCTGCTTGGACTCCCATTGATATCAGAGTATAACAAGCAAAAGAAAAGGGTCAGACAGGCCAACACACCTTTGAAAAGCATCTCTCCAGTGTGAGCTCTGTCCTCCAGTGGCCCCCACAGCATTTTCAGCCAGGGTCACTGTTACGGCTATCACATTTCTGTGCTCGTCACTGACTCCCTGCTTGGCCACCTGAGTCACCTCCCTCCTGCCCTTCTGCCTCTGCCTTGCTCAGAGCTACCTGGACTCAGCTAGGTAGATGTAGGATGTCTACATCACAGAGCCAGGTGGCCTTGGAGGAGGGGTTCCAGTCAGGGTGACTCCATCGCCCAGCCTCCCTGGTCCAGGAACCCCACAGGGATGTGGAGGATGGGAAACAGCAGCACACTGTTGCATGTGTGAGGCAGCTGTGGGCAGCAGGGGCCCTGGCCCTCCCAGCAGGCCCCTGGGCTGCGTCCCCAGCACTGACCAGCTGTGGCTGGAAGGAAGAGTCTGCAGCAGAGCAGATGATCCCTGCTCAGAGCAGGAGGGAGGCCGACAGCCACCTTCTTGTTTTTGGAGACTGACATGAGAACATTGCTAGGTGACCAGATTTTACAAAGCTCAGATGGAGACAGGTGGTGCTCAGAGATGTTTTCCTGATTCAGCCATTTACTTACATAAAGAGCCTGACAGGCAGCCTGCATGCCCGCTCCCTCCCGCTGTCCATTTAGTGAACCCTCTTCAAGGAGCAGAGGTGGGCCTCCTCCCACAGCAGGTGGGTGACGGTGACGAGAGGGGGTGCAGGACCCCAGAGGGAAGCCCAGGTGGAGACCCCCCGAGGTGCAGCTTCCCCGAGCCAGCTCCCTCTGGATCCAGCCCTGGGCCTGGACAAATAAGGCCTCATGTACCAGCCCACCCTCCTACAGGGCTGGTGGGAAGAGTGGGTCTCTCTGGGCAGTGAAAGGGGTGAATGGCCACCAAAGCCTCAGGGAGTCACAGCAGCTGTGCAGCATTTGCCCCCTGGAACTGATCTGGGAGGAGCTGGGGAGCCCATCCATGGGGAGCCCACCCACCCCAGCACACAAAGGACATCCCCACTGGTCAGGTGTGTCGGGAGCAGCCTCAGGGCCTCCTCACCTCCACTGTGTTCGGGTGGGGCCAGCAGAGGCCGGGCAGGACTCTGAGCGTTCCGTGGACCCCTGGGCTCTGCAGTCACTGGGTCACATCATCGTCAAGGCCAGGTCATGGGTTTGGATATTCACCTGGGGCCAGCCCTGCTCTTGGCGCTGCAGAGTTGAGCACATTCTAAACGTGTGGCACTGCCTGAGAAAGGGACATTGCCACCACGGCCATGGGCAGCAGAGGAAGGGCTGCAGCCCAGGCCAGCAAGACTAGCGCCAGTGTGTGCCACCTCACTACCCTGAAAGGAGGCCTTGCAAACATTCACTTCCTCGATTTCTCTGAAGACTCTGCCCTGAGTGGGACCACAGCTGTCCCCACCTAGCCACCTAGCCACCACCATCTTGGATTCCTACCACCCCCACCCACCATGACGTACTCCGCACAGGAAACCAGATGGCAGGGTGTGCAGGCACTCTGCAAGCTCCACAGGGTCAGACCTGTTACCTCTGTGCCCTCTGCTCCTCCCGTGCTCCCCTCACACTGCCTCAGGGCCTTTGCACTGGCTGTTCCTGATGCCCAAATGATCCTTTCCCAGGGGTTCACAAGGCTAACTCCCTCCTCAGCTTTACACCGGAGTCAAATGTCACCTCCTCAGCCTTCTCTGATGCCTGCTGCAGATGAGCTCCTTCCTCCATGCCCCATACCTCCCACACTCCTCCCCACCTAACTTGGCCACAGCACATACACCTTCCAACGTTCTGTTTAATTCACTTGCCACCTTTCCAGTTCATCATGTCCTGTTACTGCAGTGTAACCCGCAAGGACAGAAATCTATGTGTTTAAGTCAGTAACACAGCCTAGAGAAGGCCTAGCACACACACTGCATGCAATCAATACCTGCTAAATGAATGAATTGCCCACACAGGAACCCTCACAGGAGCCTTAATCTCCTTTTGCACATGAGGATACTGAGACTCAGAGCAGTTCAGTATCTAACCCAAGACCACACAGCAAGGAGTACAGAACAGGGATCCAATCGGCTTCCTTCCCCAATACAAGGCTGCTCCGCACTTTAGTGAGGTAGATTGAGGCAAAAATGGCCTCAATCCTCTGCCCTCTGCTTTACTCGCACCCGTTGTGGACAGGACCATGTAGTATCTGCTGTGTGGCATCTGTGCCCACTCCTTGCTCTGATTTGCTTTGGCCAAGAGGATGAAGCAAAAGTGAAGTCATGCAAGCTGAAGCTCAGACTCCACCTTCTCCTGGGATGCTGTCCCCACCGTGGAGTGAGCCAAGCTGTTCCCAGCCACATGATGGCAGATGCATGGAAGAACCCATCTGGGTCTTGCCAAACCACAGCTTTCCTGTGGACAAAAAGAAGTGCTCGGTGCTGATTGCTGCTGAGGGATGGTTGTTATGCAGCACTGCTGGGGTAGTAGATAGCTGATGCACTCGGACCAGAACCCATCTTTCCTGGGGTGTCAGCGGTCTAACTGTGAGTGGGCAGTTCTTGCAATGGCACTTTCTGGTGGGCTTGGAGCTGAGGAGGTGCCCACATCTATGATGAGACAGAGGTGGGAGAGGCTCTGGTTACTCCATGGGCAGCTTGGAGCCTGGACAGAAGTTGCTGGACTCTCATTTGCCCAGCGACCTTTTACCCATGGCTTCTCACCTGTCAACTTGCCACATAGGTGCGTCCTCTTCTCAGGATCTGACCAGGGAGGGCAGGTTGGGTGGGGTAGATGGGAGGTGTGGCCTTCCTTCCTTAGTGGGACTCCCCTGAAGGCAGACACAGCAGGGCACTATTTGGGAGTGACCCCAAGAAGCAGACAAGCCAGCTGAGGGTGTGCTGCAGCCTGGGGCTCAACCCAGTGGGGGCCCTGGGAAGCCCGTGGGATGCACCCCAGCATCACCCCCATGGGATTCCGGGCTTTGGTTTCCAGCATTGTCTCTGGGGTGCTCTGAATGGGGGCCAGTGGAGGAGACGTATCTGGGTGGCAGAGGACCCCTGAGAGCCACACAGCCTCAGCTGACCTGGGGACCATTGAGTACTCGCTCTCTGTTCTTGAACAGCCCCGTCCCCCCTCCAGCCTGGCCCTTGGCCTGCTCTGGACACAGCAGGCCTCCCTGCCTTGGTCCTTTGTCCTTCTCTCCCCACAAGACCCAACTCCTATGTCAGCTCCTCTGTGAAGCTGCGCCTGCCTTCCAGGTAGCTGGTCACTCCTCTCCTGTGCCCAGTGGTCCTTTGCAGAGGCCTCTGTCGTGGTGACAAGGTCTATCCCCTGGGCACCTATGGTGGGCCAAGAACCAGGCCCAACAGTCGCTTACACGACCCACTTAATCGCACAGCACCCTTAAGTGTGGGCAGGAGGATGGGCTCCGTCCAGACAAGGGTCAGGTTCACGAGGCCAGAAAGTGCAGGAGGCAGGACCGAATGAGTCCTTGTCCTTGCTCTAGCTGAGACACAGACCCACCTGCGGCACCACACTCTGGGCCCAGTGTCTTCCTTGCCACTGGCAAAAATAGAGGCCACCCCCCTCGAGGGGCGACATCCTACTCTTCTTGAATAATGAGCTTCTAATTGCTCTCTAACAAAACTGAACCTCCACATGAAAATCAATTAGCAGAAGGCTTAGGCTACCTTTTGGGGGAGAGTAGTGTTGGGGGCTGTGCCATGTTGGCGGCGCTGGGATGGCACCTGATCGCATTGGCAGCGAGGAGGTTGATTGACATAAGCACACTCAGGTGATTTTATCGTCCACGCACACAATGTATGTGCATGTGTTCTCGAGCACTAATTGCCTGCTCGGAGTGTTTAGCCTAATCTTTTCTTAAGAGGCGTGGCCCTGCTCTCCGCCTCCTGGAGGTGATATAAGTGTAGGCGGAGCGAGACAGAGACACAGCAGCCATTAGCAGAAGAAAAGCAGGAGAAGAAGGACACACGCGCGACAGCAGCCATTAGCAGAAAAGTAGTAGAAGAAGACTCAAACACGAAAGCAGCTAGGAAACGCGTGACGGCAGCTAGTAGGGAAAAAACGGCACAGCAGCTAGCAGGCAGCGGCGAAAGGCAGATCGTGGAACGGAGAACTGAGACGCATCACTAGGGCACCTTGGATGGACTACCCTTAGTTCACAGGATGCAGGACTTTAAGGTGTAGCAAGCCTCTTCCTCTAAGCTCTAAGCAAAGCCTGTCTTTCAAAGTTTCTCTCTTAAGCAAAGTCTCTCTCTCTCTCCTCTCAAAGCAAGTAAACCTCATTTCCTCTATCCTCTATAAGTAAACAAGCAAGAAAGCAGTGCACTAAAGAGAAAGATAGAAGTGCCTCAGTTTCCACTCCACCACCCATAAGACCCGTGCAAGTTGTTGCTGCAGGCGGTGACATATATCCATGGATTTTGGAACCGCAAAGAGCCAGTGACAAGTGGTGGCCCGTCCGGGGAATGGGGAGCATGCGGGGAAGGAAAATTAGCAACAACCTTACAGAAAAAAAAGAGAAATCTGCACGGTGGGGATACTGAGGAACCTCACAGGAATAAGGCAAGGGAAAGTTCAAGATCCGCCTCCGGGAATAGATACAGCAGGGAAAGTAGGAACCTCGCAGAAGTCTGTGGCCAGAGCAGTTTAAGGGCGAGGGATAGTAAAAAGAAATAGTGTTGGTCAAAAACTAAAAGTCACAAAGGACATGACAGTGAAGTGCAAAAATGCGTGTGTTTGTGTTTAGAAATAAAACAAGTCAAGTAAAATAGTCAAGAAAAGTTAAAGTATACAGGAAGCTGAGTCAAAGAGGGCTCAGGTACAGGGTGCTGGGTAAAGCAACCCCCAGCAGAGCTGGGTCGAAGAGGGCCCAGGTACAGGGAACTGGGTAAAGCAACCCCCAGTGGAGAGGGCCCAAATACAGGGAGCTGGGTAAAGTAACCTCCAGTGGACTGGCCAGGTATTAAAATAATAAGATTTTGTGTGTTTGTCAAGAGTTCATGTCTTTGATCAGAATGGATGAAGGAGCTCCGGAATGTGTGTATCTTGTATTGTTTGTGTGTTTGTACTACTGTTAGTGTGGCCTTTGTACAGTGAAGGATAAATTCAGAAATATCATGAAATCAGTCTGAAGGGATAATTCAAAAGGAGGCATGAAAAATATATTACAAGAAGGAGAAGAAGTGCTGGGAGAGATTAAAAAGGAAGTTAGCTGGGGTAACCAAAAACAGGAAAGTTCTGGGGAGGAAGGAAACACTGGGGAAGAATTAGAAAATAAGGAAACCACTGTACAATCATATGTTCAAACTCTAACAGAAATAAGCCCAGGGTTTATAGAGGAAAAGTTGCTCAATGTGCCACAAGGGGATCTTCATAAATAGGATCTAATAGCAACAGAAAAGAACTGTTAAAGAAAACAAAGTGAGGAATAATTGTGTGGTAAACACTTGGAAAACAATTACTCAGAAAGTTTAAGAATAAAGGAAAAATGTAGGAGAAAGCTAAATCTAATACAAAGAACCCCAAGAAGGAACAACTAAGTGGTAGTGAAAACTTAAGAACAAGGGAAAAAGGTAGGAGAGAGCTGAATCTAATACAAAGAACTTAAAGAGACAGTTACAACTGATTGGAAAAAGCTATGCAGAGCAGTGTTATCTGGAGGACAATCTCTAGTTGGAGAGCTCAGTGGCAAGAAATAGCTGTTGATACTGCTTGCAGAAATGTAGTAGCAAGGTTTCCTGGTGGAAATGTTGGAATGCTAGTAGGAGAAGGCTAATGTTTCAATAGATACTCAAAATCAATATGATCCTGGAGTGTATGCACAGATACATACAGCAGCAGAGAGACAATGCCCTAACAAAAGAAAAGCCAAGAGATAACTATAGTAAAATCTGTTACACCTTGTGCCCCAGGCCTCTGCCCAAAGTGCAGAAAGGGAAAACATTGGGTTAACTCTGCCCAAAGTGCAAATTAGTTACTGTTGTTGAGGGCAAGATGTTACCAAATCATTTAAGAAACAAGGCACAGAACTCTTCAACTCAAGGCTCACAAAATGGAAGCAGTTGTCATAGCCCGTGTAGAGTTTGGGGAGTAACAGATCTTTTTGCTGATAGTGATTGCATCACTCGGGCAATTCCTAAACTGGGATTCGTTGGACCCATAGCCCCTCATAAGCTGATTTAGCCACACAGATGATTTTCATCTTTTTCTCAGTAAAGCAAGTTGCTTATTTTCATCCTGTGGAACTCACTTTCTAATCACTCATGTTGATACCTCACCTTTAAGGAGGGTTTATAAGTAAAGGGAAGTGCACTGACTAGAGGGTTAATGGAGTTAATATTGAAAAATGTAGAGAGGGTGAAACAATTGTTTTTTCAGCACAGTTTGGCACCAGATTTTGGGAATTTTAGGTTTTACACTAGTAGGTTTGGGTGTGCTTGTGTTAATTCTACCTTACATCTACAAATGCCTCAAAGCCAGTCAACAGGCTTGTGTCATCATGAAATAGGCCATGGCCACCCTTGAAGCAGAACAATCTCCCAGTATATGGCTTGGTGTGCTGGATCGGTAGTCAAAGATGGGTAAGATTCATGGGGCGCTCATACCAACCTAAGACAGGGTTCTGACGCCTGGAGGTCAGAATTCCGATGACGGGTAAGGATGTTGCTCTGCCGTGGACAACCTAAGACAGACACGATCCCTGCCAGCTTTCTTTTCATTGTATATAAAGAAGGGGGAATTGTTGGGGGCTGTGCCATGTTGGCGGCGCCAGGATGGCGCCTGATCACATCGGCAGCGAGGAGGTTAATTGACATAAGCACACTCAGGTGATTTTCTCGTCCACGCACACAATGTATGCACATGTGTTCTCGAGCACTAATTGCCTGCTTGGAGCGTCTTGCCTAATCTTTGCGTAAGAGGCGTGGCCCTGCTCTCCGCCTCCTGGAGCTGATGTAAGCATAGGCGGAGCGAGACAGACACAGCAGCCATTAGCAGCAGAAAAGCAGTAGCAGAAGACACGTGGCACGGCAGTAGCCAGAGAAGACACGCCATAGCAGCCATTAGCAAAAAAGCCAGAAGAAAGAACACAGCAGCGAGTAGGGGCAGTGGCGGAAGGCAGATCGCGGAATGGAGAACTGAGACACATCACTAGGGCACCTTGGGTGGACGTACCCTTAGTTCACAGGATGCAGGACTTTAAGGCGTAGCAAGTTTCTCTCTTAAGCAAAGTCTCTCTCTCTGATAAGCAAAGTCTCTTTCTCTCTGATAAGCAAAATCTCTCTCTCTCTCCTCTCAAAGCAAGTAAACCTCATTTCCTCTATCCTCTATAAACAAGCAAGAAAGCAGTGCACTAAGGAGAAAGATAGAAGTGCCTTAGTTTCCACTCCACCACCCATAAGACCCATGCAAGTTGTTGCTGCAGGCGGTGACAAATATCCACGGATTTTGGAACCGCAAAGAGCCAGCGACGGGTGGGCCTTTAGCTGGGTCTCCAGGGTCTCCAGCTGGTTAGGGACCAGGGGTGGCCCTGGCCACCACAGACTGCGTATGTGACTGTCACACTGCAGCACAGCCTCCTCCCGCAGGTTGACCCAGACCACCTGCCACAGCTTTCTCTTGGCATCAGTCAGGTAGGTCAGGATGCCGCCCAGGGCCTTGGCACTGGGCTGGGCCATGCTGTAGATGGGCATGTGGGGCACTAGCCGGAAGTTGGCCACATCCATCTCCCTGATTGTGCTGAGCGCGTCCAGAGATACGAGGTCGTCTACCTCCAGGGAGCCCTTGGCAAGGAAGTCCCTGGGAGCTGGATGCCCCGTGGAGCTCAGTGTCACAGGCAGGCGGTATAGCTCAGGGTGGGCACACAGCCAGCGGCTGAAACTGAGGGCAAAGGCCAGGGTGTTCTGCTTGTGGAGATAGTAGTTGAAGAGGACCAGGTAGAAGTATCGCTCCAGGCTCCACAGTGCCCTCTGCCAGGCCTCTTGCTGGCGACCGTTTCCCTGTGACCTGCTCTGGATGCCTTCCAGCTACCTCTGGCTTTCCAGGACCACTTCCTTCAGCTCTGCACAGGCGGTGATGACCCTGTCCACCTTCTCTACTGTTGGGGGCTGTGCCATGTTGGCGGCGCCGGGATGGCGCCTGATCACATCGGCAGCGAGGAGGTTAAAAGACATAAGCACACTCAGGTGATTTTCTCGTCCACGCACACAATGTTTGCACATGTGTTCTCGAGCACTAATTGCCTGCTTGGAGCATCTCGCCTAATCTTTGCGTAAGAGGCGTGGCCCTGCTCTCCGCCTCCTGGAGGTGATATAAGCGTAGGCAGAGTGAGACAGAGACACAGCAGCCATTAGAAGCAGCCAGAGGGAAAGACACGCGGCGCAGCAGTAGCCAGAGAAGAAGACACGCCACAGCAGCCATTAGACGCAGCCAGAGGGAAAAACACGGACAGCAGCCATTAGCAGCAGAAAAGCAGTAGCAGAAGACACGCGGCACGGCAGTAGCCAGAGAAGACACACCACAGCAGCCATTAGCAAAAAAGCCAGAAGAAAGAACACAGCAGAGAGTAGGGGCAGTGGCGGAAGGCAGATCGCGGAACGGAGAACTGAGACGCATCACTAGGGCACCTTAGGTGGACGTATGCAGGACCTTAAGGCACAGCAAGTTTCTTAAGCAAAGTCTCTCTCTCTGATAAGCGGGGTCTCTCTCTCTCCTTTAAACCTCATTTCCTCTATCCTCTATAAATGAACAAGCAAGAAACAGTCTGTCTCTCTCTCCTCTCAAAGCAAGTAAACCTCATTTCCTCTATCCTCTATAAACAAGCAAGAAAGCAGTGCACTAAAGAGAAAGATAGAAGTGCCTCAGTTTCCACTCCACCACCCATAAGACCCGTGCAAGTTGTTGCTGCAGGCGGTGACAAATATCCACGGATTTTGGAACCGCAAAGAACCAGCGACATCTACCACCTTCCTTTCCTGGGTCACGGTGCAGAGGAAGGTCTGGATCACCTGGAACTGCTCCATGGGCAGTGGCTTGGTCTGCAGAGGGACGGACTCTGGCTGAGAGATCATCCCATTGTGGTGAAACAGCACGAGGATGCCCAGGACCATGCCCAAGTTGGTCCTGCCCACGCCTGACTGGCAGCTGAAGGGGGGGGGCATGGGCATCTCGGAGCCGCAAGAGGCTGGTGGTCTCCCTGATGACTCTGACGAAGGCGTCCAGCTGGGCTTCCAAGGGGGCACCTTGTTCAGGTAGGGGTAGGCACTGGCACCTGTAGGTGGGCTATAGGAAGAGGGGCCGCCTGTACACCTCCTCAGTCACCTGTGTTGGTCCTCACCCTGGAGGGTCACGGCCTGGGGCTCCCACAGCAGCTCCTCCGTACTGTGGTACACGTGGTAAGCATTCTCACTCAGCTGGGCAAAGTCGTGGATCTCTTTCCGGATGGCCAGCTCCAACCGCTCTGCCAGGCTCAAAGGACCCAGGCCCTGGAGATTCTCATGGAGGTTCTGCTTGTCTCGAGGAGTGTAGGACACAAAGTCCTTGCTGGCACTGAAGAACAGCACGGGCTCCTCCCGCACACAGAAGATGACGCCTTCCTTGTGTCCATCCTTCTGAAGTTTCTGGAGGACCCGCCAGAATCCTGAGAGGCTGGGCTGCCCCATACCAAACACGGCGAGCCCACCGTGCCCCTGCCGGAAGTTGGGGGCCCCACAGCACTCCGAGGTGCCCACCTGGTCCATCTTCTCAGTGACATCCCGCACCAGGAAGTAGCGGCCCTGCACCAGGCAGTGCTCGGGGGTGATGTCGGAGAGCCGCCCCGCGCCTAATGGGCCTTGAGCAGCTCGTAGTGGACCTGGAACTCCTCCTTGCAGTTGTATGTGATCACCACAGGGGCCACCTTGTTGGGGATGATGGTCTTGGCCTTGCTGTTGTGCAAGCTCATGGTCTGGAAGGAGTGGATGCTGAGGAAATGCAGGCCGTCCATCGTGCCGCCACCCAGGAGGCCTTCCAAGGGGGCGCCTGCCGAGACCGCTGGGCTGTGCTGGCCGTGGTACCCATAGTCTGTCGGCAGCCTCGGGACCCGATACCTGACAGCCCGCGGCTCCAGGGGGCATCCGTGCTCCTGCGGCCGGCTCGCTGTGCCCAGATTGTGGGTGCCGAGTCAGGCAGCGGCGGGGCACACCCTGCGCGGGCTCCGGTTCGCTCCTCCCCACTTCCCCAGCCCATCCGTGGGCTGAGGAGGCTCCCGAGAGCAGGCCGGGGCGACCAGGTGAGGCCAGGAGGGTTAAGTCCACCGTCGCCAGCGGAGGAGCAGTGCACCAGGGCCAGTGCGCGAGGCGCGGCTTACAGCGCCTGTGTCTCCCACCAAATAAAAAAATTTAAAGAAAGAAAAGAAACTTTTTCTAGCCTCATGGAAACCAAACGCTCCTTCATTTGCGAGCAGGTGGTAAACAAAGTTTGTCCTGATTCCAGTGGACTGCTATGCTCTCAAGTTGTTCACCCCCAGGTTCCTGAGTTGGACGACCTAAAGATGGAACTTTAAGAGGTGGAGCTCAGTGGGAGGTCCTTAGGTCATTGGGTCGTGCCCTCAGAAGGTTCCTTAGGATCTCACCCTCTTACACACCCTCCTGCCATCCACCATGAGGTCCTCACCAGAGCCAAGCTGTTGCTGGCACCACCCCCTTGAATCTCCAGAACTGAAAGCTATACAAACCTCTTTCTTCATAAAATTAGCCTTTCCTGGGTATTTCATTACAGTAACAAAAAATGGACTAATACGGTGACCCATGAGCAAGTTGTCACCAGTGGACAGAAATGTGTCCTGCCTGGCCACTGAGAACACCAAGGAAACCCAGGCTCTCTCTGGGGCTGGTGCCCCTTGACCCTTCACCTCCACCCTCTACTCTTTCAGGTTGTAGGGTGCTCCACCCCATGTTGCACAGCCACCCCCCATCATTCTAGGCACCTGTGGTGAAAGCCAGAATATGGTTCTAGCGACTTGAGGGTGGTTGACATGTGAGTCTGCGGGAGGCCTTGCAGCAGCCCTGCTGAAAGGGACCCCGGTAACCTCCTCATAAGACACCTCCCTCTCTGAGTACGCCTGCAGAGGGAGCCGTGCTCCAGGTGGGATGGAGTTTGATGAACCGAGTCTGGAACCTATTGTTCTTTATCCCAATGTCACTGCAATCTGTCTGCAAAGCCTTTCCAGCAGGTGGGAAAGGTGGCCTGTCCAGGACGCGCAGGTTGAACACTGCTCCCTGCAACCATGACCCATGGGTGTTGAGTGGCAGGGACCTGATCACCATGCACCAGCTGTGGCCGGGCTCAGGCACCGCAGGATTGTGGACACCGACTTTGTGCACAAGTGCTGACATCCGCTGATGCCCTTGTGGCAGCCTGAAATGAGACTCTCTAGACGTCAAAACTTAGACAGCAAATTATTTCATTACTAGAGAGCCTTTCCTCCAGGGTCCTCTCCTTTCTCTCTTCCTCCCCCATCTCCCACCTTACCCCTGTCTCTGGGTGCTCACCTTACCCCATCACAGGGCCAGTTGTCCACGTTCCCTGTCTGACGCCAAATGTGGGGCCACACTGGGAACGGCTCTCCCACGTGATGCGGGGGCTGCAAGACTGCCGCTCCCCCACACCCAAATTACTAGATCATAGATATCAAAACAGAAGGCATCCCAGCACTAAGGGAATACCTGATCAATATTTTTAGATTCTAGAAGTAGAGAAAGCTTTCTAAGTGTGATGGACATAAATTCCTTAGAAATATAAGAATATGTCTTTATTTTTTGCCACTTCACCTGCATGTTGGGCAGGCTGGTGGGGCCTGGACTCCATCAGTCAGGGCTTGTATCTCAACTCCTGAGCCTTAAGTGGGGCGAGTGGAGGGGGTCTGGTCTGGATCGCTGGGTCCATGAGGTCACTCTGTCAGTATCACCCTCGTCCTCCAGCTCTGGGGGGTCCCTGTCTGTCCACCAGCCCCTCACTCCACCTGGTCTTCATGAGCAGGGCTGCGGGATTTGGTGAAAGTAAATGAAGGGCATGTGGTTGATTTAAGTCTTAGATAAACCATGCAAAGTAGGTGGTAGGCTACCAGATTCCAGGTCCTGGGATCCAGCGTCAGTGGAAACAAAAACGAGGCCAGAAAGAATTCAGACACAGACAAAGGCTTTCCTTGGGGGAAGGGGTTCTGCTAGAGAAAGAATGTCCATCTGGCTCTGGCTTCTTGGTATCTCTGCTGTCCACAGAGTCCCAGAAGGCTGAGCTGACTTCCCACCCTCCTGTCTCCAAGAGTCTTATCTGCATTATGCCCCTGGAGACTGGTCCACTTTTTAACTCCTACTTTTCTGGTATGTCTGTTAATCCTATAAAACTGAGAACTAGCTTGAGGTCTCATTCCCCCAAGAGATTCTACTCCCCTAATGTTAAGGGAACCCTGTTTTTTAAGTATGTCAACTATATACCAAATATGATCCCCCCCAGCACACACACACACACACACACACACACACACACACACACACTCAGATTTAACTGGGCTCCTTGAATTTCCTCTGACAGCCCTATTCCATTAGGATGGCTCTAAAAACCAAGTCACATACCCCTTCACTCAGCAGAGTCAAGAGAAGGTCAGGAGAGGACCCTACAAAGGAGTTCAGGCAAGGACTGATGGGAGGGCCCTTTCCTTTCCTTAGGGAGCCATCCTGCCTAGGCGCCATCTTGGGTCATAAACTCACATCTGAGCCACAGTCTCCAGGACATGTCCTGCCCCTTGGCTCAGACCTGGGCCCCTGCACAAATTGCTGGCCAGGGCTTGCTGGGCCCTGATTGGCTGAGACCCTGACCACCCTTGAGTCAGCTCTTTAAGTGAAACCAAGGGTGGACAGGGCTGCTTTCTCTAAAGACAGTATGACTCTGATCAGTCCCCTCAGGGCCTTGTCCTTGTAGCACATAGGCCACCAGCCCTCCAGGCCACTCCTACCTCTCAGCTTCACCTCTAGCCATCCACCCTCACACTGCCGGCTCTCTGTGCTCCTGGCTGGCTCACTCCAGTGGTGTTTTCTGACCCAGCTACCTGGGCTGCCTTTCCCACCCCCTGTCTTCTGTAGGACCAGCTCATCACTTCCCCCTATGCTCCCTTCTCTTACCTCACCACCCGAGCCTACCTTGATGTCACCCTGCGGGGGTTCTTGGCACGTTGTATGACCACACCCTCCAAGGATTCACCACGAAACCAATTTACAGAACTTAGACTGAGCCCTGGTGGTGGCAGAAGTGCTCTGATGAGGTCACCTCCCTCTGTCCCCTCCTCCCTCTCCTGCTCCTGGGCCCGGCAGATACAGAAGCTTGAGAAGAGCAGGCTGTGCTGGGCACCCAAGCCAGTCAGTTACCAGTTCCATTCATTCTGCGTCCAGAGAAATGTCTCTTTTTCCTTTCGTTTTTTTTCTTTTTTGCACTTCCATATTGTAATTTACAATAAACATTCTTAATATTCAAAATTCCTTGTTTCCGACTCATATTTTCATGTCTTGAAATTAATATGAACATCACAGTAGATGTAAAAATACACTTATCCAGGGACAGACTGTGTGCCATGGTCCTTGCTGCCTCTGCCTGTACAGATTTCACTTCCTGGGAAAGTCCCTCTTGTCTTACCACCTTGTTGGTGTACATCGTTAATAATAAAAAGTTCATTCTATGAATATGAGCTAAGGGGAAAAACTGGACATACACCTAAAAAATGAACTTGTAAGGATAGTAACACAGAAGTAGCAGGCTGCAAACCAAGTGTCTCTGAAATCCACTCCCTGCTCCTCATTGTAACCCCTGGCTGAAAGTGCTGCCTATCCCTGGTCTTCCAGTGTGGAGAACAGGTTGGAGCAGATAGGCACAGAAAAGACCTTAAATGGCCATTGCAGAACTGCAGCCAGAGACACAAAGAGAGTTTGTAATGCAAAGCCAGCGGGGCCATGGAATCAATCAGTGCATTCTTCTACACTGAGTACAAGTAGTGCTACAGGTAAATCTTTTTGCTTGCTTTGTTTTGCTTTTGGTACTGGGGATTGAACCCAGAGATACTTAACCACAGTACCATTAATCTGCTCAGGAGTCAGGTGACCTCATAGCTTAGTGACCTCTAAAAGGTCCCCCCTGATGTCCTGTTACAATGCCAATTAAATTTCAACATGGGTTCTGAAGGAACATGTAACCCCTCACATGTCTCTCACCTGGGGCAGCCCGGCAGCCTGACTCCCGCCCCCGCTCCGTGTGGTGGTCTTTCACAGGAGTCTGCAAGGGTCTACACTGCCTTCTATGTGTGCAGGAGATACAGGCAGGAGTACCCCTCCCTCTCCTCCTGGGCAGCTGCACCATGATCTGGACTTGCCTTGCCATCTCCAGCTGCCCCCACTATCCAGCCCTCCAAAGGCTGTCCTGACAGCAGGATGGGGGAGCAGCACGCTGCAGCCCCACACCTTGGCCCCTCCTTGCAGGCACCCCAGCCTCTAAGCACTACCAACGGGGAGCCCGACTTGTGCATGTGGCCTGGTGTGTGGGGGGTGGGGAGATGCTGCCTCTGCAGAAGAGCTCCTCCCCTTCCCCTCCTTCTGCTACAGTACCATAGGATAAAATCACAACATATCAAACAAGACATTTCCTATATTTTACTTAGTTTATCCTGTGAGAAGAATTCTATTTGTCTCCTCCTTCTGATGATGAGAAAGTTGAAATTTAGAAGCAATAAAGCATTCTATCCAAGACTGCACAATCAGAAGGGTTCATTCATCAGTAACAAAGAAACTTTGTGAACCTCAATGACTTATGGCAGTCCTGGGCAAAACGAGAGCTAAGAATTCTTCATGTTTCCCTTTATTATTTTTTTGGGAGTGCTGGGACTCTCACCCAGGCCCTTGCACATGCCAGCAAGCACTCTACCACAGAGCTTTGTGAAAAAAAAAAAAAAAAAAAATCAAAAGAGGAATATTTCAGGGGTAGGGTGCAGCTCAGTAGTAGAGAGCATGCTTGGCCTCAGCAAGACCCTGGCTTCAATCACACACAAACACATAAAAAGAAGAATGTTTTGCAGCACGGGCGAATTGCATATGTGATGTTCAAGTTTCAGTGTGGGAATAAAGCTTGACTGGACACACACCATCTGCTCATGTGTTGTCTGCGGCATCTGAGTTAGGGGCTGTGACAGAGACTTATGGCCCTTTACAGAAGTCTGCCAACCTCTGCCACGGTGTGTTCCTCTCATGGCAGCTTCTGAGGTGGCTGGTACCATCTTCAGGCTGCAGATGGGGTCAGGCTAGCTCCATATTCGTCCTTCTGGGACAGCGGCTGCCAGCAGCATCTTTTGGTGGAAGTGCAAGAGAGACAAGCAGAGGCATAGGACACCACTAGAGGCCAGCTCCACGTCACTTCCTCCCACCTGGCACATTCTCTGCCCACTCTGTAAAGTCACATGTCCAAGGCCAAGAATCTAACACTCTATTACCAGGAGGGAGTAAAGAGTTGGAAGCAAGGATCTCATTGGCTGCAGCTCGGGATCCAGGATATGAACAGGGCTGTTGGCCTCGGGAGTCTGTCATCTCTCCTGTGTCTGTCCTGAGCAAGCTGTCAAGTGCAAGAAGAAAATTACAGAAGAAGGCAGAAGATCCTCCCATCAGCTTCCCCACAAGGGCTCCTCCTGGTCCTGGGAGCATCCCAGCAGGTCATCACCTCCAGGCACCCATAAGCCCCAACCACAAGCAAAGCCCTGATGGCTTCTGAAGACCCTGGGCCACCTCAGCAAGTGCTTGCCAGTGCAGCGTCTCCTTCTGCAATGTCACTGTTAATAGTGGAAGGCAGAGGGGGACAGGAAGTTGAAGACTTCCCCAGCTTCTCCTTCCCATCACCAGCAGCTGTGGTGGGGCCAGCTTCTGCCAGGCTCTGAGGAAGTGGTGGGTCCGAAGCCCTTGCACATGAGCAGGAGAGCTGGAGAAACAGACCTTGACCATCACCCCTCTGCTAGCTTTCCACTCACGCTGGAAGACCCAGACCCACCACAGAGCCCGGCAGGGAAGCAGGAAGTTTCGCGGCAGTTGGAGCCGGGAAGTGCCTGTTGTGCTGACAGGGCAGGAAGCAGCAGCAGAGGGTGATGGATGCCACCCAGGCTCACAGCAGCACCTGGGCCTCCCTCCATGCCCAGCACTGCCGCTCCGTGGCATCAGGAAATGTGTCGCTTGCCAAGAAATCGACGGGAGGCAGAAAGGAGTGATAAGACACCACACACCCCTTGTTCTGAGGCTGCTGTACTTCAAGAAGACACAGAGGAGAGAAGAAATGTAGCAGATGAAGTAATAAGAGAAATGCAAATCAAAACTGCACTAAGATTCCATCTCATCCCAATTGGAATGGTGATTATCAAGAACACAAGCAACAATAGGTGTTGGCAAGGATGTGGGGAAAGAGGTACACTCATGCATTGCTGGTGGGACTGCAAATTAGTGCAGCCACTCTGGAAAGCAGTGTGGAGATTCCTCAGAAAGCTTGGAATGGAACCACCATTTGACCCAGCTATCCCACTCCTTGGCCTATACCCAAAGTACTTAAAATCAGCATACTACAGAGATACAGCCACATCAATGTTCATTGCTGCTCAATTCACCATAGCCAGATTGTAGAACCAACCTAGATGTCCTTCAATTGATGAATGGATAAAGAAACTGTGGTATATATATATATATATATATACAATGGAATATTACTCCACCATAAAGAATGATAAAATTATGGCATTTGCAGGCAAATGGATGAAATTAGAGAATATCATGCTAAGTGAGATAAGCCAATCTCAAAATCCAAAGGACGAATGATCTCGCTGATAAGCGGATGATGACATATAATGGGGGGCGGGAGGGGTTAGCATTAGGGTTAGGGTTAGGTTTAGGGTTAGGGTTAGGGGGCAAGAATGGAGGAAGGAAGGACTGTATAGAGGGAAAAGAGGGGTGGGTCGGGAGGGGGTAGGGGGAAAAAGGGCAGAATGAATCAAACAACATTGCCCTGTGTAAATTTATGATTACACGAATGGTATGCCTTTACTCCATGTACAGAGAATCAAAATGTATACCATTTGTTTACAATAAAAAATTAATTAATAGATTGAAAACTGAAAAAAAAAAAAAAAGAAATGTAGCAGATGATAGAGGACATGGTGTAGGGCTGGAGAGAATGTTCTCCTCAAGGTCCACTGAAAATCCAAGAAGCTATGGGACAGTCTGGGAATAACCACATCAGAAATACCATGTTTGATGACAGGTCTTGTGGCTTCAAGCCCCTACACATAGTGTCCTTCTGAATGATGCTCCAGAGAAAAGTCAAATTTTCCCCAGCAAATGCCTTTGCTTACTTAGATGGAGGAATAAAAACTACCGTTCATAGAGAATGTATTTGTGCTGGGCACAAAGTGTCTGTAGACACGATTTCACTTCACCCTCCTGTGGGGCAGGCATCTCTGGGTCCGTGCTGCCGAAACAGAGGTCAAGGCAGAAAGGTTTGGTGACTGATCCTAGCTCCAACTTCTAGACACAACAGGGGTGTGATATGTGCACATGGCTGTGAGATCCATTGTCTAGAAACATCTGAGCTCAGAGAACAGTCCAGGGTCCCCTAAAGGCTCCAAGGCATCTGATAAGGGGCAGTGTCTTGCACTCAGGGTTGCATCCACTAGTATACTGTGGATACCCTGAACTGATGATCCGTATGCAGGGCTGTGAGTGCAGACTTAGAGCCACTGCCCAGGAAGCAGGAACAGCTGTCTCACCAACTCTGCAAACTTGGGCTCTGCTAGATTCCAAGTCTTAGTAGCTGGGGGCAGGGGAGGCGGCAACTGTTCTCACCAGGACATCATGAGAGTTCTACTGAACTTGAAACTGCTTCAACTGCTGGTCATTTTGGACTCCTTATGCCAATGGAACTGTAGGCAAAGAAATGACAGGGGTCAGGGTCCCACATCCCTTCAAGGTCACGCCCACAGTGACCTGACTCCCTCCACCAGGCTCCGCCTCCAGACGTTTCCACTACCTCCCAACAGTGCTGTGGGCAGGTGCCAAGCCTTTCGCACAGCGGCCTTTGGGGGACCTTTGAGATCCAAACCAAAGCCAAAACCAATTAAAAAAAAGAAAAGGTGTAACAAACTAAAACAAGAAAAAAGATTTAAAAGATCGGGAATAGAAGAGGAAACTTGATTGCAGATGTAGTGGAGATTTTGAAATTACATATAAATATTATGAACAACTTTAAGTTGATGTATTTGAAAATTTAGATGAAATAATTTGCTAAACCAAGATAAATCATCATACTTAAAGATTTTTAAATATCTGAATAAAAGAATTAGTGCCAAAGAAATTGATCCAATTCATAAGTTTCCCTACCTCCCCATATATCCAGGAATAGACAATCCATATCTTTAAAAAACATAGTTGTAGAAAAAAAAGGAGGTGAGGGGAGAGGACAAGACTCCCCAATCTAATCTAAAACCAAACTCAGATAAAAGCAGTAGCAAGAAAAGCAAAGACCAGCTCACTTCTGAAGGGAGGTACATGATAACTCAATGACATAACAGCAAGTTTAACTCAGCAGAGAGAAAACTAAATTTATCACACTTCATCCCAGGAATGCAAAAAGAATACATCACGTCTTGATGTTATTTAGATCACAGAGCAGCTCTATGACTCTTACAGTGCCAGTCTGAAATGTTCCCCAAAGCCTGTGGGCCGAAGGCTTGGTCTCCAATGCAGCAGTGTCCAGAGGTGTGGTTCAGGGGAAGTGATCAGTCCTGAGGGCTCTGACATCATCGATCACTGGGTGGATCCATCGATGGGTCCAGAATGTGATGGTATTATTGCGGGGGTGGAAGCTGTCGGAGGGAGTAGTCCTGGGGGTGTGCCCTTGAGGACTGTGTCTTGTCCCCCTTCCTTCTCCCTCTTTCTCTACTTCCCAGCCTCCATGAGCAGACAGCCTTCCTTCTCCATCCCTTCCACCCTGATGCTCTGCCTGGACACCAGCCCAGCAGCCATGGAGCCAGCCCACCTTGGACTGGAACCTCTGAAGCCAGGAGCAAAGATAAAGCTTCCCTCTTTCAACTTGTTCTTTGTGGATATTTTGTCATGGTGACAAAAAACTGATTATCAAAATGACCATCTCAATAGTCACAGAAAACAACATTTAAGGAAACTTACAGTCTTCCTTGACTTAAAATACTCTTGGGCTGGGGACATACTTCAGTGACAGAGCACAAGGGTCGAGGTTCAATCCCAGCACCATGAAAAATAAATAAAGATACAAACAACAAATTGGAGTTAGAAAGGAACTTTCTTACACAATAAACAGGACACATTAAAAATCTACAATAAATATACTCAGTGGTAAAATTTTAGAAATGGTGGCATTAAAATCCTAAAGGACAGGGGCTGTGGTTCCGTGGCAGAGCATTGCCTAGCACATGTGAGGCACTGGGTTTGATCCCTAGCATCACATAAAAATAAATAATTAAAATAGTCATGCTGTCCATCTACAACTACAAAAAAAAAAAAAAAAAAAAAAAAGAATTTAAAAAATTCCTAAGTAAGACAAGGATACCCCGTTTCTTTTCAACACGTTACTGAACACATCGACCAATACAGTAAGACCAGAAAAAGACATGAGATGCATAGGAAATTCAGGAGACTCTACAAACTGTTAGAATTACTAGGAGTCCAGACACAGTAGTGCACACCTGTAATCAAACCACTCTGGAGGCTGAGACAAGAGCATCCCAAGTGCAACGCTAATCTGGGCAACTTAGTGAGATCCTGTCTCAAAATAAAAATAAAAAGGCCTGTGGCCAGGTGGGGTGGCACAGGCCTGACAGCCCAGCTATTTGGGAGGCAAAGACAGAATTAGAAGTTTGAGACCAGCCTCCACAATTTAGAGATCCTGTCTCAAAATAAAAATTTTAAAAGGCTAGGGATATAATTAGAGAGAGAAACAGAGCAAGTGAGCACCCCTGGGTTCAATCCACAGTACTGCAAAGAAGAATGATACCTCCATAGCAACAGTAATTAATGGAGCAAACACAAACATAGACGTCCCCAACTCATGATGGTTTGATAATGATTTTTTTTTTTTTTTTTTGGTACCAGGGATTGAACGGTGGGGTGCTTAACCACTGAGCCACATACCCAGCCCTTTTTTGTATTTTATTTAGAGGCAGGGTCTCACTGCACTAAATTTCTGAGGCTGGTTTTGAACTCATGATCCTCCTGCCTCAGCCTCCTGAGCTGCTGGAATTACAAGCCTGTGCCACCATGCCCAGCTGACTTGATGATTTTTGACTTCACAATGATCCAAAAGCAATGTGTGTTGATTAAAAGCCCTACTTCAAATTTTGAATTTTGCTCTTTTCTGGTCAGCAAGACACCGATTCTGGGCAGAGTCAGGGAGCTTAGCTTCCAGTCCACTGCCACTCACAAAGGTCAGTGCTGGTGCTCCACAGTGCCCTGAGTTGCTGAGCCTTGATGGGCACAAGGCCAGCTGCATGAAGCACATTTTAGACTATTTTCAACTTAGGATGGGTTATTAGGTTGTCATCCCACTGTAAGTCAATCTACAACAATAACTTAGAGCAAACGGAAACTTTACTTTAAAAAATAGGATTCCATTAAAAATGACGAAATATTTACTGTCGCACCCAGAGACCATACACCACACCCACAGGGAGAAGATGAACCTGCTTTCTGAGGGTAAAGAGATTCCTCATATTCACATACGAGCGGGGAGACTCCACATTAAATAGATGTCACTTTTCCACAAGTGAATGCAAGAAATCAATGCAATTTCAATCAAAACTCCAATGGAGCTTTTCATGAAGCCTGACAAGATGGTGACAAAATTCATAAGGACAAGCAAAAGACCAAAAATAACGGAACTGCTTTGAAGATGCTGAACGGTGAAGGTGTGGGGAGCAGCTGGGTTTTGGCGACTCACCTCCATGGGCTCCTGACCCCAGGCCTTGGTGGCACTGTTTAGGAGGGTTCTGCCAATGGACAGGCCTTGGTCCCTCTTTCACCCTAACAGGACACAGACCCCCTGAGCTGGTCACCGTTCTCACCGCCAAGTCATCCCTACCGACAGAAAAGACAGCGCTCCTTGAAATTGGAAAGGCAGTGGAGCTACTTCCCTGTGGAAAGAGAGTTCCAGAAGTCGCAGTTAACGTTCTCGGGAGGAAAGAGAAGACTAGCGGGAAGGGAAGAGAGAACAGCCAGCCACGTGGGAGGAGATGGGCCTCTGCACACAGGTGTGCAGGGTCGCCACCCCTGTGGTCAAACCCTGGGGATGAAAGAGGGAAGTCAAAAACTTAGGCCTGGGGTCTTTAATGCAGAGGTGGCTCCAGGGCCTTGTGTCGCTAAGAAAGCCACTGCGGGGCAATGACCAGAGGAAACTTCAGAAACCACCAACTAGCCTCTAACGGGACTTCACCCACCAGAAGCCACCAGCGAGCCAACTGGGCACTCCAAGGCCCACTCTAACCAATCAAATGGCTTCCTTTACTCACTTCCACAGATGTCCCCCATGCACTCCTGGGAGCCCTGGGCCATGTGCAGCATGGTCCTGCATGAATCCCTATTTGCTCCAATAAACTCTCAAATGTTGACTGCCTCAGTGTGTCTTTTAGCAGCGAGTCTGGGGCGGATGGCACTGAGCTGGTGTCTCTGCAGGCCCTCTGGGAATATTTACCGAGCGTCTCCTCTTTACAGGGCCCTGCCCTGGGTACAGAGGATGCGAACATTGTAAGACCTAAACAGCAGGGTCAAATGCAGTCCCCACAGCCCTGGGGAGGGACAGCAGGGGAGGCAGCGCAGTGGGAGGGCCCACGGCAGGGTGGAGGGTGCTGAGGGAGCCAGGAGGAAGGGGCACTCTAATCTCCCTTGGCAGCAGCCAAATGACCATTCTCAAAAATTGAAAGCATGACTCTCAGATACAAGACGAATACATGTAAATAGCTTTATTCATCTTGTGAATTAATGAGGAAGCCAATGAGATGTTAAGACCAGTGGGAAGGAGATGTCGAAAATCAGCCAACTGCACAGGCAATCAGGAAGGCTGGAACCTTTCATCCCTCCCATGTTCTTTGTGTGTGTATGTTGGGGACCAAACCCAGCGTCAGATTTTATTGAGAAAACAAGAAAAGGGGCTGGGTTGGGGCTCAGTGGTGGAGCGCTTGCCTCGCATGTATGAGGCACTGGGTTCTATCCTCAGCACCACATTAAAAAAATAAGTTAAATAAAGGTATTGTGTCCATCTACAACCAAAAATATTTTTAAAAAAGAGAACAAGAGGGCTAGGGATATAGCTCAGTTGGTAGAGTGCTTGCCTTGCAAGCACAAGGCCCTGAGTTCAATCCCCAGCACTGCAAAAAAAAAAAAAAAAAAAAAAAAAAAAAAACACCAAGAAAAGGTATATAAATATATATTTTAAAATCTCCTAAATTCTAACCTCGGGCATGCCACTTATGTTATTTTGGTATATTTCTTTGCAGTTTTTTAAAAAATATAAACTTTGCTTTTTTATTTTTGATCATACTATGTATTCAGACATATGGTTTTATATTGTTCTTTTCCTTGAGCAATATATTTATATATGCATGAATAACAAAAAAAGGAATAATTGAACAAATTTGTTAATAAAGCTAATCTGGTCAATGTCCTGCAGGGCAATCAAGTGTCACATTCAAAGTCACCTTTTCTGGAGGACAGAAACCATTGTAAGCTGAAGGCAGAGGTCCACATCTGTAATCTTAGCTCCTCAGGAGGCTTAGGCAAGTTTGAGGCCAGTCCAGCAACTTCCAATTGAAAAACGACCCAACTAAAAAAAAGAAAAAGGTAGCCTATTGTGTCTCTGTGGGAAGAGACCCTTTTGCATAGTCATAGACCAGAACTCTCCCATTACAGCTTAGCTCCTCCCCTAGCTGAGCTGCAAAGAGCCTCATAATAGACTATCAAAGGTACAGAACCCCAATAACAGGCAACCCCTGAAACACAGGCCCCCCATTGCGAGTCCGCCCAGAGTCTCTTTTGCCCATTCACAAATTTTGGTCAACTTCTCTTGATAGGGACTATCTCTGCTTGTTCATAGCTACACATCTTCTAGGGTGCCTCTAATCCTGCATGCTGGATCACCCAGGGTGCTTCCAAACATCCTGATTCCCAAGTTATACCCCAGACTCATAAAAATCACAATTTCCATGGGTAGTGTCTGGGAATTTAAAAATTCCCAGGTGATTCTGATGTCAAAGATGAGAACTGCTGCTCTGAGGGCATCTGTATGAATCTACTTTCTGTTGCCGTAACAGAATACCTGAGACCGGATACTTTATAAAGTTTCATTAGGCTCACAGTTCTAGGTGTTCAAGAGCATGGCACCAGCATGTGCTTGTCTCTGGTGAGGGCCTCATGGCCAATGGTGTCACAACGGCAGGAGCAGGTGTGAGAGTGGCAAGCAGGCATGCGTGGAAGAGAGAGTCATGGGAGATGCCAGGCTCCCTTCAGCGGGCGTTGCCCCTAGGGATCAATCACCTTCCACTAGGCTCCGCCTCTAAAAGTGCACTGCCTCTCAGCACTGCTGCAGGAGGACCAGGCTGTGGGAGTCAAACCCTGAGCTGCAGGCTGCCTGCCCCCATCTCCCTGCTCTTCCCTCTCTCATGTCTTGGTTGACTGGTACTCCAGCTTCCTGGGGCTCCTCAAATTTGCCTCCTAATTTGTAGAAGTGGCTAATTGGGGGTGGCTGGGACAACTCCCCTCCCAAAGCCCCCTCCTCCCTGGAGATGGCATCTTTTGAAAGGGTTTTGCTCCAGGACAGGGAAGGAGCCCACAGCTTGAGAGCAGTAAATGAGAGGAAATCTACATTTTCAGCAAATTGGATCCGGGTTGTCCTGCAGAGTGACAGGAATCACAGAGGCCTCTTAAAAACTCCTGGCAAAATAAATAGTAAGGAACAGCTGCCTCCTGAAGCTCCTCGGAATCAGGATGCGGGAAGGCTGCCCATAAATCCAGGCACCGGGGGTTCAGCCCCAAGCTGCATTTTTCTTCAGGAAGTGCAATGGACAGCGTCTGCTTTCCGCGGGGCCAGGTCAGGTCAGTCCCTGGAGAGCAGCGGTCACAATATCCTCCCAGCCCCCCGGCCCTATCCCAGAAGAGGAGCCTCAGGGAACCCAGCTGGATACCTGGAATGGGTCATTAAGGGAACTGGCCAGCGTTTCAGGCAACCAAAACCCTGAGCAAGCTAATGGACCCCAAGGTGAGGGGAACTGAGGGGAAGGAGGCCAGTGGGGTGGGGTCAGGATAGGAAGCTATGGCTGATTTGGAGTGTTGCCTCTGAAGGGACATGAAGGACATCACTGAGTCCAGCATATGGTGGGGCAGCCAGGGAGCTGGAAGCCTAAAACCTTCACTATTCCTTGTTTTCAGGGTGACCTCGAGCAGGTCGCTTAGCCTTTTGGCCTGCAATGAATGACAAGCAAGCTCAAGATCAGCTAACTCCCAGGGTGCTCTGAGGGTGAACGAGCGACTGCACAAGCTGTGACCTCCAGGCAGGCCCTCCCTCCCTTGCTTTGCATCAGAATTCAGGGCTTGCTGCCCCACTGAACCCTCAGCCTCTGAGGGAGGGAGGACACTCAGCCACTCGGGGCCACAGGGTTTGCCAGAGCCCTCTGTCCCCCCCAAACACTCCACTAACAGGGATAAAGAGCTCTCATGAAGACGAGCAGAGACCCCTCGCTGACCTCGCCTGAGTACTCCTGCTGCTCTGGGGGCTCCTCCTCCTCCTCACCATCATGACCAGTGCAAGAGGCGCCTCTGTCCCTGCATGTAATCGGAGCCAGGCTTACTCAGTATCAGAGGCAACCCTTTGGAAAGAAAGGCACTCTGGACACGCCTCCCGAGTCCAGCGGCCACCTGGCCTTGCTCTCCAGCCCCACAAACAGCAGAGCCCGGGAGGCGGCGGGCTCTGCGGAAGGGAGACGGGTGGGGTGTCTGGGGGCAGGGCTGAGCAGAACAGCCAGACAGGGGTGTCAGGGTGGGGAGGAGGCGAGGACACAGCGGGCAGTCAGAAGGACGGGCAGATGGGGCGGGGCTCCGGACGGCCTCAGGCACCACGTGCTGAAATAGAGGCTAGGGACAGCCTGCAGAGGGTGGGGGCGGGCTGCTGGGCTGGGAAAGGGCCCATGGATCCTTTCTCCGCACGCTTCTCCACGAGTTACTAACTCTTTGGGGCGAAATAGGACTTGCTGGTTTTTTTTTTTTTTTTTTTTTCCTAATGGAGTAGAAATGGGAAAGGAGGAGGAAAAGCCATCCTTTGGACTCTGTTCAGCAGGTGGCAGGGATCCATGCAGATGTGGGTCTGGTGGGCTTCTGATGGCATGTTTAGCACCTCCAAGAGCCACCACCAGGGGGCACAGACACAGAACAGACACCCGTCTTCACCTGCCCAGGACTGCCTTCCTGCTCCTGGAAGCGTCACCCTAGCTAAATAGGGACTGTCCCTCTCCAGCTTCAAGGGCAAGAAGTAGTTCCAGGTACTCAGGAGGCTGAGGACAGGAGTTCAAGGCCAGCCTGGGCCATATACTGAGACCTCATCTCAAAAACGCAAAAACCCAATAGTCTAGCAAAGGTCTCTCTCTGCTTGATGACGGCCCCGTTCCTTCTGGGAAGCTCACTGGTTGGAGTCTGGGGTTTAAGGAATGCACAGGTGGGAGACTCTTCTCTGGGAGGACCCCACCACTTTGTTCCTCTCCACCCCTGTCCCAGGAATCCCCAGCAAGACCAGAACCATGACCATCACCTCCCTTCCTGTCCCCAGTCACACATTCGAGGAGCGTCGTAGGGATGGGAGACGCTTGGCATCGGAATGCTTGGTCATCTGTTACGTGAACGACTTGCCTCTGCCAGCCCATGTTCTGGCTGCGTGTTCCTGGTTTTGCATGTAGTGCAGACATCTGGCCACATGCTGTCCCCACATGGGGACCATCATAGCAGTGGAGGTTTGTCCTGGACCTCTGTCTTATGGTATCTGCTTGCGTTCCTTTTTATGAACCTGCTCTTTGAACTGCGACTTCATGGTCCCCTGCCTGCCCCTGTCTTGTCCAACTCAACTCCTAGAGACTCTGTCCACCCACGGCCAGGAATAGAATTTCAGTCTCATGAGGTAAACCTTCAGTGGGTTTGTGGCAGTTGACCGGTAACCTGAAGGCAGAGCGAGGCAGCCCCCTGTGGACAGTTTGGGTGTTTAGTTTGGGTGACCCACTAAGGACCTCGGCACTGAGGTAGAATGTGGTGTGGAGCAGATCCCAGCTCCACACCAGCTGCTGTGTGACCTCGGCAGATCACTTGCATGTGCCTTGATTACTTAAGTAAGATGGGGTCGGTGATGGTGATGATAACTCTCCCAGGGGCTGAGGTGAGCAGGTTGTGTGACTCATTCTGGTGGGACACGGGCCTGCTCGCTGGGTTGTGTTTCCTGCTCTCAGAGCATGTCAGTTCTCTAGCTTTGAGTTTCTTGGCTGCAGTTAGGAAAGTCCTGGGGCCTTGACAGGTGCTGTCTTGAGCAGGAAGGTGCCCGCGTGCCGTCAAGGCAGGGAGCCGAGGTCTGGGCGCCTAAGCTGTGCTTTGAGACTTGACACCTACTGAAACAGCAGTCCCATTTTTAAAAATTTATTTTTATTGTAAACAAATGGGATACATGTTGTTTCTGTTTGTACATGGAGTAACAGCATACCATTTGCGTAATCATACATTTACACAGGGTAATGATGTTTGACTCATTCTGTTATTTTTTCCTTCCCCCCCTCCCACCCCTCCCACCCCTTCCACCCCTCTTTTCCCTCTATACAGTCCCTCCTTCCTCCATTCTTGCCCCCCTCCCACCCCTTCCACCCCTCTTTTCCCTCTATACAGTCCCTCCTTCCTCCATTCTTGCCCCCCTCCCACCCCTCATTATGTGTCATCATCCGCTTATCAGTGAGATCATTTGCCTTTTGGATTTTTGAGATTGGCTTATCTCACTTAGCATGATATTCTCCAATTTCATCCATTTGCCTGCAAATGCCATAATTTCATTATTCTTTATAGCTGAGTAATATTCCATTATATATATATATATATATATATATATATATATATATATATATATATATCACAGTTTCTTTATCCATTCATCAACTGAAGGACATCTAGGTTGGTTCCACAATCTGGCTATTGTGAATTGAGCAGCTATGAACATTGATGTGGCTGTATCTCTGTAGTATGCTGATTTTAAGTCCTTTGGGTATAGGCCAAGGAGTGGGATAGCTGGGTCAAATGGTGGGTCCATTCCAAGTTTTCTAAGGAATCTCCACGCTGCTTTCCAGAGTGGCTGCACTAATTTGCAGCCCCACCAGCAATGTATGAGTGTACCTTTTTCCCCCACATCCTCTCCAACACCTATTGTTGCTTGTGTTCTTAATAATAGCCATTCTAATTGGGGTGAGATGGAATCTTAGTGTAGTTTTGATTTGCATTTCTCTTATTACTAAAGATGGTGAACATTTTTTCATATGTTTGTTGATTGCTTGTAGATCTTCTTCTGTGAAGCATCTGTTCATATCCTTAGCCCATTTGTTGATTGGGTTATTTGTATTCTTCATGTAGAGTTTTTTTGAGTTCTTTATATATTCTGGAAATTAGTGCTCTATCTGAAGTATGAGGGGCAAAGATATTCTCTCACTCTGTAGGCTCTCTCTTCGCATGCTGATAGTTTCCTTTGCTGAGAGAAAGCTTTTTGGTTTGAAATCTGTCCCAGTTATTGATTCTTGCTTTTATTTCTTGTGCTATGGGAGTCCTGTTAAGGAAGTCTGATCTTAAGCTGACCTGTTGAAGATTTGGACCTACTTTTTCTTCTATAAGATGCAAGATCTCTGGTCTGATTTTGAGGTCCTCGATCCATTGTGAGTTGATTTTTGTGCAGGGTGAGAGATAGGGGTTTAGTTTCATTCTGTTGCATATGGATTTCCAGTTTTCCTAGCACCATTTGTTGAAGAGGCTATCTTTTCTCCATTGCATATTTTTGGCCCCTTTGTCTAGTATGAGAAAATTGTATTTATTTGGGTTTGTGTCCGTGTCCTCTATTCGGTACCATTGATCTACCTGTCTATTTTGGTGCCAATACCATGCCGTTTTTGTTACTACTGCTTTGTAGTATAGTTGAAGTTCTGGTATTGTGATACCCCCTGCTTCATTCTTCCTGCTAAGGATTGTTTTAGCTATTCTGGGTTTCTTATTCTTCCAGATGAATTTCAAGATTGCTTGCTCTATTTCTTTAAGGTACATCATTGGGATTTTAATTGGAATTGCATTGAATCTGTATAGCACTTTTGGTAGTATGGCCATTTTGACAATATTAATTCCAGCAGTCCTATGTTGATGCGTGTGAATAGACCATCTTGGCAGCCTGTTAGTGACTCATTCTGGTGTGGGGGGGGTCTTTTTCCTGCATGCAGAATATCGATTGTGGTGGCTCCAGGCGTGCCTTGTCAGTCTCGTAGTGTGAAGACGCGGCAGTGGCCACACACAGGCGCGTTCCTGGAGCTGGTGCAGTCTTGTTGGGCAGTTTGCCTGGAGGTGCTGGTCCTCTGGGCGTGTGGGCTCACTCAGTGGCTGCAGGAAGCCAGCTGCTGGTGCTGGGGAGCCATCCAAGACCGCCAGCGCTTCTTCCAGGTAGCAGCAGCGTCCCCTGAGTCCTCTGTTAGGGCTGGGACTTCTTAGGGTGCAAGAGTGCCAAGAGCAGGGAAGAAGGGCAAGGGGAGAATGACTGACACAATGTGGACAGCTGAGCTGAGCCATGGGTCTCCCCACAAGCCTCCACGCCTGCTGGCCTTTGCCTCCTGTCCTATTCTCCTCAGCCAAGGTGCTGCCCCAAGGTGAGTTAGTGTTGAACTTCCTCTGCGAACTTTCTCTGTGACTGTCCTGTGGCCCTGATGGTAGTCTTCATTAGTTCTCTTGAATAGTCATGGGCTCCTATGACCTGGTGGGTGGTGGGAGGGAAGTCCAGACTCCACTGGGGGAGGCCCAAGACACCCAGAGTGGTGGCCTGGAAGGTTCCCACCCATCTCCTGCTCCTTGGTCAGTTTCTGTTCTTTCTTGGATTCTGCCCCTGCGGGCCTAGCCATGACTGAGGATCGGTTTCAGTTTACGTGTTTAAAGTGGGTGGCAGTGTGTCCTGGATGCTCATGCCTGTAATCCCAGCGACTCGGGGGCCTGAGGAGGAGGATGGAAAGTTCGAGGCCAACCGCAGCAACTTAGTGAGACCCTGTCTCAAAATTTAAAAAGGATTGGGGGTGTAGCTTAGTGAACCTGGTTTTATTACCCAGTGTTACAAAGAAATAAAAAGAAAACTGTTTTCAAATATTAGAGATCACTGTGGGGCATAACTGGTTTATAATCCGAAAAAGTGTAAAACCTAAACTAAAGCGGTTCTAGTCAGGACTGTGAGCTTCTCTCTGTCCACTAGGGGGTGTGAATCCTATACCAGACTGCTCTCTGGAAACAAAGTACACAAGTTGAGTTTTTTTTTTAAAGCCAACACATTTTTTTTTTTTTTTTTCATCAGAAAGTTATGCAGAAGATTGATCTGCAGGGTGGGGCTCTTGCTTAGGAATCCATCTGTTGGCCCCAGTTATGCACAGTTCTCGAGAAGTGTTGATCATGCCCTGGAATAACTGCATTCTGCTCAGGCACATGGGGACAGGAGCATGCTGTAATGTTTCTGTCCCTGCAGAACATTCCCAGTGCCAGCTGGTGGGTTACTCACAGGGAAAGTGTCTCTGGTGAGGAATCCAGCACTGCGACACCAGCATTTTAAGGACTTGCCAGTATCTCAGGCCAACATTGCTCATACTCGAAAGGTACATATCAAGACAGCAGAGTTTGCACGGAGCCGCTGTGGTTTAGATTGCTGGTTGTCATGCACCAAGAGAGGGCTGTTGCACGTGGGAGAGACCGGCAGTTCTGTAAGTATCACTTAAGTAGAGTGCTGTATGCCCTCTGGGCCTGGTTAACAGCTTTCTGATGGATTAAACAAATGTGTAATTGAGCACTTACTGCCAGTTGCATTAGGCTACAGTGGAGCAAAACCAACTCTCCACCCTCGGAACATCTGTCCCAGCATAGGAAAATAGGAAATAAATCATAATTTGTGAAGAAAAGAAAGCTACTAGGCTGTGAAGGAGTCGGGTTTGCAATTTTAGGTGAGGTGGCCAGGAAATAGCTGGGGAGATGACATTTAGCAAGATGCTAAGAGAGTAATTTATGAGGTGGCAGGAAGAGGCCCCCACGCAGAGGGGGCTGCAGGTACAGCCGGGCTGGAACAGGAGAACCAGAGGGTTCTGTGGGGCGTCTTGGTGGGGTCTTCAGGGCCTTGTGTGCAGGAAGGGGAAGCCTGGGCTCTTCCTCAGGGAGCATCAGGAGCTCAGACTCCTCTGTGCCCATCTTGGCAGGGCCTTTCTTCCCCTAATACAGTAGTTAGTGGGAAATATTTCCTGTGCTAACAGACATGCCCATTGAGAGAGCCCCCAGATCCCAGCATGGGGAGCACCATCTCTCTTGGGGCAACTGTAGGAGTTCACTGGGCCCAGGAGATAAGTGACATGGGAACGGTCCTGTGAATATGACAGGCAACAGCTTACCGCACACCCCACCTCCTCATGAAGACCTGTCGCTTCACCATGTCCACAAAGATAAGAGACCTCCCATCCCCAGGGCAGGGGCCTTGCCTGGCGCCCCACTTGGTCCCATTGCCTTGTCCTGGGCTGCTTCCTCCTCTGCACCATCTCCTTGAGGGTGACAATCCTGTGTGCACTTAAGAGTAGATTTGTTTCTTCCATTTAAATTGTTATTTAAGTTGCTAACAGGACTACAAAAAGCACCTTCTATAATCCTCACAAGTGGAAGCCTGTTTGGGCTTTTCATGGTTCACATAAAACAATTATTTGTTCTGGACAGCGAAACATTTAGGTTGGTGTGTTGAATTAAAGCATGACTCTGAATTCCTTTCCGACAACAGTCCTCCTTTAGCTGAACCAAGGCCCAGGTTCCAGGGCTGACTCCCCTGAGGGCTCGCCACCCTTCCTGCCTTCTGCACAGGGGCGTCCCCACCTGGGAGATTTCTCTAATTGTAGTTCCGACATGAGGCTGTTGGCAAGCTTGCTTGCCATCTCTTATCAAGACAGTCATGGGGCCTGGGGTTGTGGCTCAGTGGTAGAGCGCTTGCTTAGCATGTGTGAGGCACTATGTTTAATTCTCAGCACCGCATAAATAAAGGCATTGTGTCCATCTACAACCAAAAATATTAAAAAAAAAAAAAAAAGACAGTCACAGGTGAAGCCCCACAAATCCAGAGGTCCCTCCCAGGTACCTTTGCTGATGTACACACCATCTTTGTTCCAAAAACCTTCGCCCTTTTGAAAGTTGATGGGGAAGATAAAAAGAAGAGTTTAAAAGGAGATAAGGCTTCACGTTCCCCAGCTTGGCACTGCTTTTACTTTATTTTTCCACGCAGCTTAGCCTCTGGCACAGGGGCACGTAGGGCTCTTCTTGACTCATCTTTGTTCGTGCCTGCCAGCTTCCTTTCTGATGGGTTTGGACAGAGCTGTCCCCAAGCACCCTTCTCCCCTTCCCAGGCCCCAGTGCCATCATCCTGTGACTTGACTTCCTGTTATAATCTGTCGCAGTCTGCATTTGGAGCTTGCGTCGTTATACATTGCAGACCTCCCCCGCCCGTGCGACGGGGCCTCCGTGCTTCCTCTTGTTTTCCCTCCATGTTTTCCCCTTCCATTTTGTTTTTTTCTTCAGCTGGGCTGCCTTTGAACCTCTTGCTAATTTTTCCCAGACCTTAGCATGGCTTTGTATCAAGTCAATCACATTAAGTAATCTGTCCATTTCAGTTTTTTCTTAGAGGCATAAAAAGAGACTTCCCAGGCAATTTAATTATGAGTTTGTGTTAAAAGTCTTATTACAGCCAGGCACAGTAAGCACCCTGTAATCCCAGCTACTTGGGAGGCCAAGGCAGGAGGATTGGAGATTCAAGGCCAGCCTGGGCAACTGAGCAAGACCTTGTCTCAGAATAAAAAATAGAAAGACCTGGGGGGTGGAGCTCAGCTGTAGAGGCTGGCCTGGCACGTGCGAGGCCCTGGGTTTTGTCACAGTCTTGAATGGACCAATTGAGAAGCTTATGTTTCAGTGGGGATTTTTTATAGGAAAATTAAAAGTTTGACTTACCAAGCTAAATACAAAAAGGATGACCAGCTAAAAGCTCTAACAACCAGCTGACTGGGTGGGTAACGGGTTTCCCTGAAAACTTAGGGATCTTGCCAGTCTCTTCTCAGAAGGAAGTTTTATAAATTAGACCAGGTAGGAAGGGCCCTGTTACAGCCTGGCTTAGACTGATCTTTATTGTCCCTCATTTTGACCAGACAACATAACTGCCTTGGTTACCTCTCTGTTCAGAAGGCCCGCCTTGTTTCATTCTTTGTCTGATGTGGGAGAGTCTCCTGGGCATCTTACCAAGGAGCAGTTCTTTAGATCTCAGGCCTGAGAGTCCCAGTTGTCTCCACTCCAGGCCAACTCAGTGAGGGCAGCCCTGTCATTTCCCAGGTGTAGGCCACGCACCATCCTGGCCACTGGCCTTGTTGATGGACTCACTGGTGCTTCCTGAATAAGGGAAATTTCCCAGCAGGGGCCTCAGAGGTCATGATCCCCTGTAGTCTGGTCACCTGGGCTCTGTACTGTGTGTGCTTGAGTCTCTGAGGCCTCTAGTTGATGTAGGTGCAGCCAGACATGACGAGGAGCCTCCAGAGACCTTGCTGATTACTGAACAAAACCAGTCCCCTGTTGGTGAAGTGTACTTAAAACTCCCAGTCCAGAAAGCCTCTCTAGGAAGGTCAGAGGGAAGGAAAACAATCTCAAGGAATACACATTAAACCAGCACACAGCAGCATCACGGCAGCCTGCTAATGGGCTGGCGGAGGTGGAAAGAAATCACCTGCTGGGTGGACTCAGAGGAAGTGGTCAGGAGTGGCCGAAGTCAGGCCCATATCCCAGGAAAGGTCTGGCTTCCTGGGCAATAAGGGTTCTAAGAGGTGGCTCTGGGATCCTGGAGGAAAGATGGTGAGCCATGAGCTATGGGCCTGGGAGAGACTTGTTCAGTCACTAAAAAAAGTGTGCACTTTTTTTTTCCAGAAAGGGAAGCTCTGGAAGAAAAGAGGTGGAGGCCAGGTGGGGAAATCTCTTCCCTTTTGTTTAAGGGGAAGAGGCTGACCTTTATGTTTTAGTCTGTGTTTGCCCTCACGCGACATGATTACCAAGGCTGGAGTTGACTCCTGTCTGCTCAGTATTGAGAGACTCAGAAAAATAGAAAGCCAGACTGTTTCTAACCACCTTTCATCACTGGTGATCTTGGAGACCGCGAACTGAGGACCATCTAAATCACCCAGACCACTGCCCCGCTGGCCCTCCAGAAAGGGCATGGCTACCTGGAAGGCCGGACATGGCCTCTCATGGGAAGTACAACACTGTGCCTGGCGTGACACGTCTGGCACAAACAAGATTATAGATTAGATGTGTCTAATTATATTCTGGTAGGAAGGAGGACAGTTGTCATGGAGCTCATGCAAGTGGCTACTTTGCCAGGAAAGGTGGAAGGACTTGTCAAAGGCCCTTGTCACTGACCACCCTTGGGAATGCTTGTGAGCTGCATTTTTACCAGATTGCGATAGACTTGGATATTCTATTCAAAGTTCAAATCTTAGTTTTGCTGCAAGCCTGGGTGAGGAACTCTAGGTCACCAGACCTGAGTCTCCATTTCCTCATTGGTGAGATGGGCTTCACATTCACCCTCTGCAGTTACTGTGAGAACTGCATATGAGAAAATATGAGCAATGCTTCCCAAGGAGGCACAGGGCATTTATGAAAGCAAGAGCCGGGGTGTGGCTCAGTGGTAGAGTGCTCATCTAGCAAGTGCAAGGCCCAGTTTCTGTCTCCACAGCACAGAAAGCAACACTCCAGTGATGTTCCTTAGGATCTTTGCTCTAAGGCTTTGGCCACATAGCTCAGCCCTATGTTTGATCCCAGCGCACACAGGCCTCTCCACGGAAGGAAGCTCTGCTCTGCCTGGTGTACCTGGGATGGGGCTGGAAAGGAGGGTCCTGAAGACAGAAGGAAGGAGCTGAGCCTGGTACTTTTGAAGAGAAGTGGGGTGTGGAGCAGCTCCAGTGAAGAGAGGGTGTTCAGGAGAGAGAAAGCTAAAGAAGGGTTTTTAGAGTAGCTTTGAGATCCAGTCAAGACAGGGTTGTCAGATTTAGCAGATACAAGTACAAGACACGTGGTTCAATTTGAATTTCAAATGAACAATAATTTTTGTAGTTTGAATCTTAAATATTGCACGAGGCATGTCTATACTAAAAAATAGCTGAAACTCAAAATATAATTGGTTGGTTCTGTACTTCACCTAGCAGCCTGGGTCAGTGAGGCCTGAATGACTTTCACAGTTGCTGAGAGGAGTGTGAGCCCGCTCTTGGACTCTCTGGGCTGAAACCCAGTGTTGCCCTGCTTTTCCCTCTCAGGATACTTGGGTTTCCTTTAAGTTGCTCAACTCCCTCTTGAACAAAAAGGGACCCTGGCCCTGTTGGATTTTACCAGCACCCCACCCCCTGAAAGGGGAGATGGTCAAGAAATACCACTGCACCCTCTGTGGGCTTTGGGTACAGTTTTGGTGGCTTGACTTAGAGGAGACCATGGATGCCCCACCTACCTGTTAGCTTGTGACCCTCCAGATTCCCATGGGTCTTATACGTGATTAGTGGAACTGTGGTCCCCACTGATAAATGGACACAAGGTACTTGTCAATGGAACTTCCCATCACATACATCTCCTTCTTGCAGGCCTGAGCTCAGCCTGGCCTCCCATGAGCCAGATACAGCCTCTTCCAGAGCCCCTCACAGGTGAGCCCCCTGGCTGGAGCTGTCTGATCTGTCCCCACCAGCCACCCTCATGCATTCCCCACGCCTGGTTGCTCCCAGGCCTTCAGCCCTCCTGTAAGAGCTAGCCTTCTATCTAACCAGAGGCACTTGCAGACCTCAAATTCAGAGGATTTTTCCATTGCAGTAGCACTTCCCCCACCTCCCTTGCAATAATCAATAATCCTTTCCAATAAAGCCTCCTATGCTGGATTCCCCATCCCAGTGGTGCATGCTATTCAAGCACTCTACCTGGGCCGTGTCCCCAGCCCTGGATTCATTTTCCAACATTGGGCATCTGAAAGGCCCTGCTCTATTGGGGTCACAGGAGCTGAGGCCTCAGCATCAGCAGGCAGCTCGGGGCTGGGTCATGGAGCCACCCCTCATTCTGGCCTGCCACACAGCCTCTCCTGCTGTCCCACATCTTCTTGAGATTCAACTCAGCTCAAACACTGCCAGCAAGGGCTCCCCTCTTCCCCCAACCTAAAGCAGAGAGAAAATCTTGGGACAAAATCAGTTTTAAAGGTGTATCTGAGCAAGAGGGAATTCGTGAATCAGGCAACCCTTGGAACCGGAAGAGGTTCGGAGAACCCCGGCCTGGGCACAGGATTTACAGATAGGCAGGGGCTGGGGGAAGTGGGAACAGAACAGGAGCAGGCCAGTCTGGTCACGCCGAAGCTGCCTTCCTTGCAAAGGCACAGCAAGGGACTTCTTTATCCTGCAGGCTACAACTGACTTGTCCAGGCATTGGATATTCTCTCCCTTGATTTCTCTGAAGGTCAGATAAATAATTTAGTTTTGGCACGTGTCCCGAAACTTTACCAGTTTGGTCTGGTCCTCTGGGTCCTAGTACAGGAGCTCAGGCAAATTGGTGGCCTCATGAATTTTATTTAACAGCAGGAAACCTATCTGCACTTGGTCCTGAGATAGGAATTTGGGAATAAAGGGAAAGGTACTGAGTTCCAGAGGAAGTGCCCATTCAGCACTGAAATGCAGGAAGCAACCAGCAACAGTCCCAGCTCCTGAGTGACAGGCCCTGACACCAGCCTTGACCCCGACCCTCGTAACAAGAGGTAATGCTTAAGCGCAGGGAAGAGTGGAGTGGAAACCGAAGCCCGGGCACTTGCCCCCTGTGAACATCGGCACCCACTCAGTGGGCTGCTGTCTCCCTCTGGAGATGGCCCCGTTCTCCCTGGAACCTGTATCCACTTTCCTAAATGAACCTGTCTATGCCTTTGACTGGCATATGCTGAAATTCTTTTCCATCTCTTAAGTCTGGGACCCCTCTTTGGAGACCCCTCTTCTCCCCTGACAGCCCTGTGACCATAGGGAAGGGGCCTTGTCCCAAGGGGGTATCTTCTTTGTGTGCTTCTTTAACTTTTTTTTTTTTTTTTTTTTTGGCCCTCAACTGGAAAGCCCACTGCAGGCCATGATGACCATTCTGCTCACTCTTATGTCCCTGATGCCCAGCACAGGTGCCCAAGAGTACAGACAGTATGTTTGTGAATGATAAAGAAAACACTGGCTGTGACCTCAGGTAGTCACTGCTCCTGGCCAAGCCCAGGCCCCAGGGGAAACAAGAGTCCAGGGTGTAATGTTTGCCATTAGGCCTAGAGTAAATCACCTTGACTGGCTGGGGTGTAGCTCAGCAGGAGAGTGTTTGCTCAGTGTGAACTGCGCCTGAGTTCAGTCTGCAGCACAAAAATCAGGCTGACTATCCCCTTTCCATTACAGAATGTTTTCCATTCTTCCATGTTTGTTAGAACATTTTCATCAACCTCCAAAGGATTAAATGAGGGCAGGTTATAGTGAAAGGAAGCTTCTTCCTTTGGGAGGAATGAAAAACATTTCCTCTTACAGATTTAAGTTTAATAATTGGGGGTCTGTGAATTAAACTAATGAAAGATAAGCAACAGAAAAGACCAACTTTTAAAAATTCAAATACACAGGAGTTCACAGAAAAACCTGACTCGAGAAAGTGGTTAGAATTTGGGATGGGAGAGTGTTCTGGGAGAATACGAGAGAAGTGTTGGCCCTATGGTTTTGTGATGGTGTCTGTTTGGCTGATCTCTTTTTGGTACTAGAGATTGAATCCAGGGCTGCTTAACCACCGAGCTACACCCTCGCTATTTTTTTATTTTTTTTTATTTTGAGACAGGGTCTTGCTAAGTTGCTGAGGCTGGCCTTCAATTTGCAATCCTCCTGCCTCAGCCTCTGGAGCTGCTGGTATTTCAGGTGTGTGCCACAGTGTCTGGTTGTTTAGGTGATTTCTTATGCTTCTGAGTTCAGTGGTAGGTGACAGGAGTCATTCTTTCCAGGTTGTAAAGCAAACTTCCTGGGAAGGGACTTATGACTTTGAACTCTTGGGAAGTCCTGCCTTTCAGGATTTAAGGGGAATTTGAAAAAGAAAGAAAGAAAAAAGAAAAAAAAAAAGAACAAACCCTTGGTCTGGCGATCCTGTCATCTTCTTTTGCGGTTGCTGGGGAGGAACCCAGGGCCTCGCACACACTGAGCACTCAAACCTTCATTGAACTCTGCCCCCAGCCTTAAAAAGCATCTCATTTTGCTCTGGACCAAGGCAGTCATCCTCTACTGCCCTGCCCCCCGGGAAAGGGAAGTTGACCCTACTTGATCCTCTTCAGAGTTAGGAGAGGCAGGCCGTGGCCTCCAGCCCTGAGCACCTCCTCCCTCAGCCCCCACCGGCCTCTGTCCTCTCCCTTCTGGAGAGCACCTCTTTGTGGCCACCAGCGTTGGTGGTCTGTGCCTAAGAGCAGTAATGTCTGTGTCACCAGAATGAGTGCATGCTCCCTGAGGTGTGTGATTTACTACCGAGGAATTGCTCATGTGCTGGAGAAAAGCATCAGGTCAATGAAGTCTTAACGACGTGGGATCCTGGGGCAGGAATGCAGAATCTTATTAATTCAGCCAACCACCGCAGTCCACGAGGGAGAAGACAGAGCCGCACACCAAGAAGGACCACTGCCAGGCCAGCAACCTCTCCTCCTCCCTCCCTCCCTCCCTCTCCTGGGCCTCAGGGCAGCTGACCAAGCCCAGGGTCCTGCTTATCTCCACTTTTTTATTTGTACGGAGGATGGAACCCAGGGGTGCTTAACCATGGAGCCACATCCCAGCCCTTCTTATTTTTTATTTTGAGACAGGGTCTCACTAAGTTGCTTAGGGCCTCACTAAATAGCTGAGGCTGGCCTGGAACCTGCAGTCCTCCTGCCTCCGCCCCCCGAGTGACCGGATCACAGGTGTGTGCCACTGTGCCCACTGCTCATTTCCACTTCATAGCCCAGACCAGGGTGCAGGGATGGCCACATACCACAGCCACACAACTGGGGAGCCCTGGTGTCCAGCCTGAGCGGCACCTGATCTTCACCCAAAACCAACAGCCTCATGTGGTTCCAACCAAACTAAAAATGTACAAATATTATAGGTAGTTTAAGTAGAAAATGTGCATCTTTCCATTCTGTGTTTTGCCAAGTTAATGAAGATGTAGGAGAGTGGGAGACACAGAGCCCAAGAGAGCAGGAAAGAGGAATCTAGACCAGGTCAGAAGACACTGTGGGATAAGAACACGCCTGACTTCCACCCCCGGGTCCTGGGTGATGCCCAGCCTTGACTGGGGCGCTGACCCCACTTTTTACTGACAGCAGCCCTGGCTTGTCTCACAGTGAGGCTGAAGGGCTTCATGCCTGCTGATGGTCCCGCTGGCTTTCAGGCTTCCCCTGGAGCGTGCCAACACTATTGACAACACCCAAGAGTGCCTTTGAGAAGGAGCTTTGTCTACTGGTTGTATCGTGCGGCCTCCAAACATGACAGTGTGGGTTGACGTGTGTCATGGTGTACAGCTGCCCGGACATACCCCTGCCAAGTGTGTGCACACACAAGCAGCCTTCCCTCGCCTCTGTGAGTGTGAAGTGACCACCCAGGATGTTCGGCAGGATCTCCTGGTGACACAGCCCAGCACCCTGCAGCTCCTGCGCGGTGTTTTCCAGGACAGCATAGCCCAGTCCGGGCGGTGGGAGCCCTCATTAACAGGGTTGGATGAGTTGGGAGGCTGGCTCGCAGCCTGGCTGCTCTCAGGCCCTTCCCCAGCACGAGTATGAGGAATAGGACCAGGCATGGGACCTGGTTTTGTAAGGTGACTGTCACTTCCTATTCTAAATAAGTGTTCATCTCAATCCTGTTAAAACTGGTCGTCCCAAGAAAAAGGTTCCCATGTCCTGGTACTCAGGGTGAGTCCTCACTGCCTGCCTCTGAAGGAGGAGGAACTCACACCCCTGTCTCCAGGCCTGCTTTCTCTCCCTTGCATTTTAGTGTCAGACCTTGGAAGCAGACCCAGTCCCGCCCGTTGTGACAGGGTCCACAGGTACCCAGAGTCAACTGACTTCCAGCGTCGGAGATGCCCACCCATCACACCTGGCCACTGGCATTGGCAGCGTTAACCAAACGCGTGGAGTGCCACCGTCTTGGTGTGCCTAGTTTTGAAAAGCAGTGCCCAGCCCCTCGGATGGTGGAAGCTCACAAACATTTTTCTTGAAATCTGCTGGGTCCCCCAGGCTTCTTGATCCTGTTCTTTTTGTGCAAACAACACAATGGTGGGAATTAACTGCAGGCTAGCTGCTCTGCTATTCCCTCTGTTGCGTCGCTGGGAACAGAGGTGAGCCCCTGTTGACTTGGTTTTCATTCAGGAACGTTCTTTGTCTTCCAAGGAAAATGTAAGAGTTCTTGTCTCAGAACTCAAACCCTGAGTAGTGACTTTTCCACCAGAGTAATTAGACCGGTTGACCAGACTCTGGGAAGAAGTAGGTTCTTGGCCACCAGGTTGCAGGGGGAGGAAGTGGTCTGTGCTAGGGGATGTGGCTGCCCAGGGTGCGAGCCCTCAGGGCCTCTGTAGAGCCTCCATCCACGGCACAGTGAGCACTTAAGGAAGTCACTCAGGAGTAGGCACTGCTGTGACAGTGATGTCCAGGAGCAGCCAGTAGGCTCTGCTGTGGGTTTTCACCACTGGCCGGCCTACCACGGTGAATGCAAGAAGCCTGACACATCTTGGATGTCTAGTTCTCAAAATAGCCCCAAACTGGAAGAAACAGAAGATGACCCATTAAAGAAATTATGTTGCAGCTGAATAGTGGAGATGATGCTGAAGATACTTTGATGAAAGGATAAGTACAGCCTTCACACTCTGATTCCATTTATACAAAGTCCAAAATCAGGCAAAGTGATCCCTGGTAATGGAAGTCAGAAATGTTATTTGGGGAGGGGACCATGGTTAGGGAAGGGAACAGGGGAGCTTTGTGGACATGCCCCCTGTGTTGATCCACAGGTTAATCAGGTGTGTGCCTATGTAGAAACACACTCAAAATTTGCACACTTCACTGTGTAAGTTAAAAACATATAAGCATTTGTTTCGCATGATTTCATTTAAAGTTCAAGTACAAGAAAGCTAGGCTATGGCGTTAGAAATCATGATGAAGGAACTGAGGATGCAGCTCAGTGGTAGAGCATGTTTAGCCTGCACCAGGGGATTCCTGGGGGCCCACCAGGTGAGGTTCAATTTTTTTTTTTTTTTTTGGTACCAGAGACTTAACCCAGGGGAGCTCAACCACTGAACCTTATATTTTATTTTGAGGCCGTGTCTTGCTAAGTTACTTAGCATCTCACTAAGTTGCTGAGGCTGACTTTGAATTCCCAGTCCTCCTGCCTCAGCCTCCTGAGCCACTGGGATCATAGGAGTGAACCACCGTGCCCAGCCCAGCTCAAGTTCTTGACTGGGGTTGTGCTCACACAGGTCTGTTCTCTGGGATACTCTAGCTGCACAAAGGAGATTTGTGATTTTTTTTTTCTTTTTCCAGTGCTAGGGATGGAATTCAGGGCCTTTTGCATGCTGGGTAAGGACTCTACCTGTGAGCTACACCCCTATCCCCAGATTTGTACATTTGTATTTGTGTGTTATCCTCCCATGAAAATTTATTCAAAAATATTATGTTCAGTATATTTCTGGGTTTTTATGTTGAAAGTATATATGCAAAGAAAAAGACCTGGATGGGCACCATCTTCATTTCCTATGGCTGCCATAGCAGATTACCACAGACTTAGCCACTAAAACCACACACATGTATTATCTTCCAGTTCTGGAGGTTAAAAATCTGACTTGAGTCCCAATAAGCCAAAACCAAGGTACAGTGGAGACCCTGTGTGGACAGTGGGCCCACCTGGGGGAAGTTGGCACATCACCCCTGCCACCACCACCGAAACCAAGGGTGAACAACCTGAATGCCTTCCATCTTTGGCTTGTGACCTCACACAGTCACAGGTTCCAAGGTTAGGATGTAGACATCTTTGGGAGGTATTAAATAAAAGTTATAGGAGGGCACTGTAGGACTAAGCTTTGCACTGGGCTCAACAGACCAGCCCTAAAGTTCCACCTCACCAAACTAAAACTAAGTTCTTTTTGTTGTTTGTTTTTGTTTGTTGTTTTTATTTTTGGTCCTGGAGATTGAACCCAGGGGCACTTTACCACTGAGCTACAACCCCAGTCCTTTTTAATTTTTATTTTGAGGAAGGGTCTCACTATGTTGCTGAGGCTGGCCTCGAACTTGGGATCCTCCTGCCTCCGCCTCCCCAGGGGCCAGGATTGCAGGTGTGCACCACCACACCAGGCCAAAACTAAGTTGTCATCTGACCTGAGAATCAGGGGGATGAGAGAGAACCAAATTTCCCTAACAGGCCCATCTGCATGGCATTAAAAATCCTGTTTCAGCCTTCACATCCTGATTTAATCCTGACAAAAAGTAACCTGAAGTGTCCTGACATTAATTAATCTCTTATTTTTCTGTTGTTCTGTCTCTTTGTTTCTGTTTTACAAGAAAAGTAACCTTGGAATGAATGCCCTCCCCCCGCCCCTGGACTGGACATTTTTTGGGGTGCTGGGGATGAACCCAGAGCTCTGGGTGTGCTAGATGAGTGTCCCCTTCCTGTCACCCCCAGAGGCATCCCCAGCCCCGGTCAGCTCTTCGTTCTTTGTTCTGTGCTCCGCCCTTCTCTGCTCGGGAACCCAGCTCCTCTGCTCGGCTGTCAGAGTGCTTACTCAGTTTTATGGAAGAAAGTGCTGCCGATTCTAGCACGAGGAGGACTGAGATCTTCAAACCTAGTCATTGCCATTTTTGCCCTTGGAAGGGGTGGATATTTCTCAGACCACAGACAGGTGCACAATAAAAAGTTGAGTGACCATTTCCAAGTTGGTAGTGCTTTCCCTGTCCCTCTTTGTTTATCTGTGTTTTCAGAAGTTTTCCTGGACACATATACTGCTTTTGAGATAAGTTAAATCTCACTTATCTGTCTTGATGGTATCTCCATAGTGTGCTAATCTACCTCCCAGGACAACCCTGCTCAGCTAATAGGGAACCTTAAAATGTTCAAGGTTTACAAAACCCTTTAGGGGGCTCATATGCGCCTTGGTGGTGGAGCACTTGCCTGGCACTCACAAGGCCCTAATTCCATCCCCAGCATGGCAAAAAATAAATATTAAAAATCCTTGCCTGTTGTCTCCGCCCTGCTCTTTCCAGGAAGGCAGAACCATCTTCTAATTAAAACAGGTTTTTCTGCTTCAAAGTTTATAGTTTAAATTGTGAAATCAAAGACGGTCTTACTATAGACGGTTTCAAGTACGTGAGACAAATGAACTCTACCTTGGGGATGGAGTAGGGGCAGTTTGCCACAAAGAGTCCCTTTGCACCAGCAAAGGCCACCTTCCCAGCACTCTGAGAGGCCACCCCACCTCACTCCCAGTGTGGCCTCCCTTCCTGGGTACTTTGTGGGTCACAGGCTAAGCACATGGAAGAACACACCTGCAGCAGCAAACTGTGAAGACAGGAGGAAGTGCCCGCCAAGGTAACTTACCTCCCAAGAACCCAGCTGGGGTCAGCAGTGCAGGCCCTGGCTTCCACCTCCATGGAGGGCTTTGGGCGGGAAACATGACACAGTAGTTGTTACTTTCCCCTCGTGCCTGCAGGTTTCCTTCTGCTGTTGCTGAGAGCACAGGCTCCTCTCCCACTCACAGGCCTAAAATACTCCTCAGGCACCCGCCTCCCGGCCAGGAGACAGTCTCTGGCGGCTAACTGCAGGTGCAAATAAAATCAGCAAAAGGACATGCCCTTTGTCAGCCTGCAGTTTTTTTCCTGAAGCGTTTGTGCAACCTTATGGTGTGGACACCTGGACATCATGAGGCCAGGTGGCTCCCTGTCCCCTCTCTCCAAGCACGACCTTCTGACACACCGTCCAGCCTCCATGGCCTTTCCCCAGGTGCACAGCCCACAGCCACAGTCTCAGTTCCTGACTACGGAACTGCTTTCTTGTTTTGCCTTCAGTCATTTGAGTTCTTCCAGAAAGCTGCCCTGCTTCCAGCTCCAGCTACCTGCTACAGGTTACAAACCAGCTGGCCAGTGCAAGCATGGGTTTTCTACTTTGCAAACTTCAGGCAGTGTGGCTGAGCTGTAGGGTGGTTTTAAATCTCCAGTCCTGGTTTGTCTTTGGCAGTGAGTCTGGGCTACGGTATCGATGACTCTGCCTGTTTCAGTTTCTTTTGGGGACCTGACCCTCATCCTTGCTCTGTGTGGTGGGGACTCTTAGGCTTTCACTCTGGGTGTCGGCCACCCTTCCCTGATGCTGCCCATTTCTAAGAAAAGGGACATCTTCAACTCCCAGCACCACGAAAGAAAGAAGAGAAAAGAAAAGGGACCTTTCAGCTCTGGTGACCCCAGGAGTTGTTGAAAGCAAAGCAGCGTGTCCTCTTGCTTTCAAAACACGGGAAATAAATCATTGTTTCCTAAATGGAAAGGAACAAACTCAGCACTGAGAGGTCGTGGGAGATGTTTTCCAAGTACCTCAGAGTACTTGGCAGGATGAAGTGAGAACACATATTTAACATACTCCTTGTCAAGGCTCGTTTTGAAGTCAGTTCATTGTGTGGTAGAGGAAAGAGAAAGGAATGAAGGAGTTGACTTTCATATTAAAACCCAGGGCTGGGGACATAGCTGTGGAGTGCTTGCCTAGCATGCAAAGCCCTGGATTCCATCCCCTGCACTGCATACAAAAAGAAAACTTCAATTTCAGCATTTAGGGGAGGGTGGGTGGTCCTTGCTGCTGGGAGAGTCCATGTGCGGGAGGAATTCCTAGGTGAGGCGGAACTTTATGAAGGCTGCTGCAGGGTTGGGAGCCAAACCTGCCAAACACTTGGGTCTGGGTGACGCAGGAGGAGCTGACCCATGAAGGACGGCATGGGGCTCTGGAGGGCAGAGATGGGAGGAAAGACCTCCAGGGGAAGAGGCTGAAGCCCAGTTCTGGGGGAGGGGGTGGGGCTCTGAACAGGAGGCAGCCTGGGGCTTGGAGGAAGAGGAGGAAGGAGCTGATACCCCCAGAGAGAGCAGACTGGCCGTGGTGGAGGACGCAAGCTCTCTAGCAGGATGGGAAGCACCATTTCTTTTATCTACCCACAGGATGAAAGAGTGTGTATTTGATGATAATTTATGCTGAGTGAATGCAAGATATTACCTACAGCATAATTGCATGCCGGGGTCCAGCCCTAGCAGGAGTCCATGGGTTCCACACTGGCAAACGGGGCGCGGGGAGACAGCATCGGCGATGGATGGAGAATGAAAGACACAGACTCTAGTTCTGGCGCAATCAATCCCACTTTATTCTGGGGAAGGCTGGGTTTATATACACTTTTCTTCAGGCTATGATGACAGGCTTATGATTAATAAAATCAAAGACGTTTCCAAAGCATAGGCAGAAATTGTTTTTACTGAAATCAGTAACCGTACAGATTACAAATATTTAATTAAGTCAATGAGCTAATACAATGTTTATTTCCTTAATATCTAAACTCTATGTGACCTAAGACTATTATTATTCTCGCGGTTAAAGCAATAGACAAATAATCTCACATGACCATTTCTACTAGGTCCATCTGATTAATATCTAAATTGCTAAGTTACAGGAGGGCAACAGTCCCAATGGTTCCCATGGCTAAGTTTTTTTTTTTTTACTAAATAAATTACATTGTCTTATGTAGCTCTTTTTCTCAGAACAGGACATTGTGTACCAATGTTTATTATAGGGGTGACCTATTCTTTGTAGGAAGGAAGGAATGTTGAGAAACCTTATTCTTTTACCTTACCACCACACATAAACAAAACCATCATCTGGATTAAACCACCCTGTAGGAGACAGGGGGAGATCTATATCTACCTTCTCTAAGGACTTGCCTTTAGGGGGGTAGCAGGGCTTGCCATTAATAAAATAAGCTAGTCCGTATCTAGTAGCTACTGTGGGAGGTGCTTTTTGCATACTCATGGTTGGATAGACAGACGGTTCCGTGGCCAAATTTATGTACTGCATTACATGTTCATAACAAGCACCCCAGGAAGAAGACACATCACACAGTGGTCAAAGATTTTTTACTACTTGTGGCTGAGAAGGAGTTATAGTCCCTAATGTTTTATTAATATTCTTGGGAAATTCTGTAGTATTCCCTTCACCCTCAGTGATTACTACTATAGTATAAGTAATTATACTATAGTATAAGTAATATAATACTATATATTATACTATAATTATACTATAGTATAAGTAATATAATATTAGAAACATAATGCAGAAAAAGGACCAGAGCCCGGGGGCAAGCATCTGACATCTCCCGGGATGATGAGTCCTTGCAAACATCATTCCCCTAGTGGATCCTTGTCAAGCACTGGTTGGGTTGCCAGGTGCCCCTGCAATTGCAGGTTAATTGATAATGTCTTCATTCATCAGAAAGGCAAGTCCGGCTTGTCTTCAAAGGCCCTCGTGCCCTGGAAGTGCATTCTTATTACATTCGTCATCCCCAGATTACATAAACCAACCTGTGCTTGCATATGCAGGCTCCGCCCACCCTTGCAAAGGTTCTGACTACTAGAAAGAGTGGAGCCTTTGCTGGCACATCCTGATCCCGAGCCCGCAAAAAGCCGCTTAGAGCATCAGGAGCACCCTCAGGATCCGACCTGGGGCTGACTCAGTACATGGGTGTGCCCTCACTAAAAACTCCTGCACTGAAAACAATTTCAGCTCATTTACGACACTGCCTGGGAGGTCATCCATTGGAGATAAGATTTGGCAAACTTGATCAAACACGAAAGGTGAAGGACTCACAAGACGGCGTCCCTGACGCTCCCATCTCAGCTCTACCTGAGGCCTGCTGGCTGCTTCTTAGCTTAGGAAGGCATCCAGGGTCTTAGGCTATACCAGAGTTCTTTTCTAGTTTCTGGGTTTTTGTTTTTGTTTTTTTTCTCCCATGTGATGCTGGGATTGGGTGAGTGCTCTACCACTGAGCTACCTCCCCAGTCCCTGCCCCAGAGTTCTTGAATCTTCCATCCACGTTCTGATTGTAAGTATCCCCTTACCTGCAGACACATGAAGCCTGCTGGGGTTCAGATGTTTAACTTAGATTCAGCTGATCACCTGTTCCTGCCGCAGAACTGACAGTGTGGAGGAGACAGGGAACAGGGCATCCTTCTGTGGATCTGGATTCCACACAGGCAGCTTGGTCCGAGTCAGGACCTGAGGCAGCAGCATCCTGACATGGCAGCTCCTTGTGTGAGCCTGTTCTTCAGTGTGCAGAGACCAGTTGCTTGTCCCTGGACGGTGCCTACACTCTGTACCTGAGTGTACTGAGTGGGTCCTGCTGTCTGCAAGTGGGAACCCCCTGGCTAAAACAGGCAGGGCAAAGACAGCAGAGGGCCGGAAATGGAGGTGCAGGAAGTGGTAGAAGAGTCCAGAAAGAAAGGAGGGAAGTTGGCAAATATTCCTGAATAATGGCCACCACTTACCGTGGCCTTTCCTGTGCATTCTCTCTAACCCCTAACACAACTCTCTGAGGCATTATTCCCAATTTATGGATGAGGAAACAAGCTCAGAATGATTAAGAGGCCTGCCCAAGGCCACACAGCTTTTCAGGGTGAACCAGGGCCTCAAGCCTAGGTTCTGGGTGCTCAGAGCCTCGCCTCCCCCACCTGTGACTCCACTCAGGCCAGAAAGGTGCAGAACAGTGTAGATGCTGCATTCATGTCCCTTTTTCTCCTCTCATCAGAGCCCAGACGTTCAGCTGGTCAGCCCAGTCTCCTCGTGTGGGTTAATAGGTTGAGGCGTTCTTCAAACAGGATCAGCTGACATGTTGGGAAATATTGATATGCTGGAGAGAAGTTCCTAGAAGAGACAGCAAACTGCAGAGCACCGCTAAGAAGAGGAATTACAGGAGCTGTTTGCCAGGCGCATTGGTCACTGTGCTGTTTAGATTTTTCACAAGAGAAGTTGTCTTGCCTCTGAACTTAGGCATCACAATTGTGCCCCAACTTGCCTTGGGGAAGAGGAATGGGAACCCAGGAAAACAGAAATTGTGGTTAGGATTGCGAGGTGGGATTGCAGGTGATTTTTATTTTCTCCTTCACACATTTCTGTATTAAACATGTTTCTAAAATGAGCAGGTGTGCATGTCATTAGTTATAAGTTCGGAGAACCCTCACTCGGACTGAGACTGGCCATAAACTTGCGATTCTCCTGCCTCAGCCTCCAGAGTTGCTGGGATCACAGGTCTCTCTCTGGGACCTCTCTGGACCTCCTCACTGGGCAGAACACAGCTGTGTCAGAACCCCCTGAACGGGGTTACATACCCACTCACTCCTAAATCAGTCCCTGGCAGGAGGGGTGCCTTTGACTCTGGCCTCCAGGCTGGAGTCCCCCCGTATGGAAGAGGGCGGACGCCTGACCAAAGTCGTGGCCTTGGGAAAGAGGCATGGGAAAATGAATGTCATGTGGACAATCTATGTGTTTGCTGTGGCCTATGTTAGTTTATAATTTGAAAAATGTCATCGATTTAAAGCATTTAAAATCCACCTTCTTGTGCTGCTGAGGACTTGGGCACGAGCCGTGCTCTTCTGCTTAGGAAAACTGCTCCTGGGGCAAACGGTCATGGCGAGACCTGGACAAGACCCCGACCCACTTCTGCTCCAGATCACGGTCCCTCTGGAGACACAGGAGCCCAGCAGGGCCCTGGCAGTGGGTGGGCCTGCGGTTCCCTGTGTGCTCCCCGGGTCTCGGGAGGTGGGCCACCTCACCGCGTTCTCTGTGTCTGCCAATAGCAAGCCTTTCTTAAGCTGTGGTGGCTGGAAATGAAGCTTTGTCCCGGGCCTGGAGCGGTGCTAGGCTTTATCAGTCGTGATTTGATGCTGCCCTCTTAAACATTTGAGGGCTGGGCCAAGGTTGGTGGAATGGCCTTGGAAGCCAGAGGGTTGAGGACCTGAGGCTGCTGGAGGTGGTGTGGGCTTCCCAGCGTGGGTTTGGATGAGCCCATGTCCTCCTAGCAGGTTGGAGCAGCTGCGGAGAATCATCTTTCCTTTCAGCATTTTGTACAGTTGTTCAACCGCTTAAAAGCAAGCGCTGAGAGAAATCAAGACGGTGCTTCAATGTCTCTCATCAGAATAAGCTTTACTTTTTTTTTTTTTTGGTTATTTTGCTATGAGGGATTGCACCCAGGGTTGCTTAACCACTGAGCCACATCCCCAGCCTTTTCTATTTTTTATCTTGAGGCAGGGTCTCACCAAGTTGCTGAGGCTGACCTCAATCTTTCAATCCTCCTGCCTCAGCCTCCCGAGTCACTGGGATTACATGTGTGGACCACTGCATCTGGCTAAGCTTTACTTTTTATTGAGATCCAGATTGACCTGGCAGCCTTTGCTGGTGGGACTTAAAAATAAGTGGATATAAAGAAGAGAAAAGAGAAGAAAGAAAGAGGAGGGGAGGGGAAGAAGGGAGAGAAAAAACTTACTGTTTTCACCAAGTTAAGGGCAACTTTAATTTCATTCATCGTGCTACAACTTGAACTTAATCCCTGGACTCCCCCTTTCCCCTGTGTCATGTTGTCACATGCTGGATACCAGGAGCTTTGCTGTAATTTCAGAACAGGGAACGAGTAGACAGACGGGAGACAAGTAGAGTCATGTAGGTTGTTGCCACTTGCTATTTAAAGACTCCATGAGTCAGGCCACTCCTACTGCTGCACACGGATCAGATGGGAATCTTATAAGGCAAATGAGTTCTCAATTTCCCTGCTCACCAGAGCATGCGAGGATACACAGGTACACAGGTACTGACATTCCCTCCAGGCCCGGCGGAGCTGGCTGCCACCTGGTCATGCCACATGCCTGATGTCCCCACTGGGACACCAGGACGAACAGACCTTGAAACTGTCGAGCTGGGAGAAGGAATAAAAAGCAGGAAAACTGAGTTAAAAAGAAAGGCAGGGATGCTCTCGAAGGACCTCTAGGGATGCTGGAGTTGCCAGGGTGGGCGCTGGTCCTCTGTCCTGGGTGTTGCTACCTCTCTGTGTCTCCATGTCCCATCTGTGAAATGGGCTGTTGGGAGGACAGAGTGCTGGGCCTGATGTGTAGACGCATAGCAGAGGGAGCTTTTCATTCTTGGAGGGAGCATAGATGGGGTGCTTTATTTAAATGTCCTGTGGGGAAAGAGGACCTGTCAGCTGACCCCAAGTTCTGACTTACCTGTAGGAATGAACAACCAGACCTCCCCGCGTCTCCTGTCCCCACTGTGGAACAGGCTCAGGTTGTCAGTAGCATGGGGATTCCTCAGACGCTCTCCTGAACGGCTAAGAGGCTGGTCCCCATGGAGCCCTTTGTGGCCCAAGTGTGTCCCATGACTCGAGGCCCATGCACCCCTCCAGGTGCACAGAAACCTTTGAACAGAGGCTGCTCTTTGCTGTTGCGGACAACAGTGTCTTTGTTCTTGGCTTCTCTCAAGTGAGGGGCAGGCCAGCCCTGCCCTTCCTTCAGCCTCACTTGCCCCTGGGGCCGGTGGCAGGAGTGCCTGCTGACCCAGGAAGGGCCCTTCCTCACTGCGTGGTGCTGGAAAAGGCTCATCCAGCACAGGGACAGAGTGTGTCCCTTCTCTCTGGAGTTCGTTTTCTTTAGAGGGTTGAATGTGGTCCCCCAAAAGATGTGTCCAACCTAAAGCCTGTAGCTTTGAAGGTGCCCTAAATTGGATATATTGTTCTTATAGATATAAGCTAAGGATCTTGAAATGAGATCATCCTGGATTTAGGGTGGGTTCTAAATCCAGTGGCTGGTGGCCTTAGAGGAGGGAGTTTTCACACAGGAGAAGGCACAAGGCTGGAGTGATGTGACCAGAGGCCAAGGAACGCCTGGGGCTCCAAGGTGCTGGGCTAGGCTTCTCCTCCCACAGAGCTGCAGGAGGGCACTGGATCCATGTCACCTGGTGAAAGTGCATTTCTGTTGCTTTAAGCCCTTCAATTTGCAGAAAACTGCACCAATGTGGACACTTCTGGAGCCTTCTGGGGCCAAGCCTCCTATTCCTGCTGTGTGAGGTCCAGGGCAGTCCCTTGCATCCCCAGGATCTGCAGGGAGCTCACATGGGTTTGTGGTTTTGTGTCAATGTGGTTATATATTTCTGAGGTGTGGCGGAGCCTCCAGCTAATGTCCTACAGGAACCTGAGGTCACAAGCTGGCATTAGCATAGCACCTGACCATGAGGCCCCTGGGGAGGCAGAAGGGGCAGGCACAGGTGTTTTAGGATGAGTTATGCATCCACAGTTTAGCATTTTAAAGTTGAGTGAGCTTTGCTCAGCAGGGCATGATGGTCTCTTTGTGCACCCCCAAACCCTTAGCTGTCCATGCAGCTCACAAGTAATAGAAGATGGTTTATCAAAAAAGACCCCGTATATTTTTCAGCCTATCTGTATCAAAAAGCCATACAAGGGCTGGGGTGGTGACTTAGTGGTAGAGCACTTGCTAGCATGTGTGAGGCCCTGGGTTCAATTCTCAGCACCACATATAAATAAATGAATAAAACAAAGGTCTATCAACATATAAAAAATTTTTTTAAAAAGCCATACAAATGGGGATTAGTCTTTTAATCATGTTTTCCTTTGGGTCTTCTAAACAATTTTCATAGTGTTTTTCTGTCTGGGGGAAAATTTAAGATGGGAAAAGATTTATCTGGAAATAGAGAATGAGGCTAGCAATCAGCTAGAGGGTAGACAGGGTGGTAATTATAATCTATGTGTCTAGAACATTCCGGAGGCTGTAGGATGCTTGGCTGTGGGAAGTATTTACAAAATGTTTTCATGAACATTTTCTTATCTGAGCTTAACATCCCAGAGAGATATGTTTTCTGACACCAAATTCCATAAACATCCAATTAAAATTTTTTTCCCTTTGGGGGAGAAAAACCTTAAAGCTGCTCTGGGCCACTGAGAAGGCTAAGTCAGGCACACAGGCCCTTCTAGGCTGGCAGAGAGGTGAGATGAAACTTTCAATGAGGTGTGAAATGAGCAGACACGAGATTCTGAGCCAGGAATCACACTGTGTGTGTACAGAAATTTCCTGGGGCAGATCTGTGGGACTACTGGTCCTGAGATGCACTCAAATAAAAAATGCAACTGAAACTGGGAGAATTTGGGGTCTGAGCGATCCTCCCTCTACCCATGTCAAGGGGGGGCAAGCTCTGGCCTCTGATGACCCTTTCCTGTGTGTCCTGTGCCATCCAGTCTCCAACCACAGCACTGAAGCTGACCTTGGGGAAATTCTTTAACTAACTGGATTTTGGATAGCCTGTTTTTTATTCTTAGCCAGTTCCCCCTCTGATCTGTCCCTGTGAGAACTCCATTCCTTCCTCCCAGCCAGTTAAAACCAGCAAGTCCAGCCCATCTCCAGCTGTGTGACCAGCAGCCACGCAGCCCTGGGCCTTGAGCTGGGTTTGCAACCCCCTAGTCCAGATCTGGCACTTGGAAGAAAGAAAGTGCTACACAGTTGCCTTGGAGGAGTGAGGTGAGGGCTAAGGTTGGAAAATGAACAAGCTGGGAAGAAACATGGCGGCTGACTGCATTCCTCTGATCCGGAAGCTCAAAGTCCTGGGGTTGTCCTCTCTGTCAGCTCAAATCTCATCAAAGGCAAGTTGCATTTCCCACTGCGGAAACCCCTGGCCTAGGCCCAGCCACGTCCCTAGGCTTGATGTCCTTGCTTGGTGATGTAAGGAGAAGAGCTATGGAGCATCATGGCTTGGGCCACTCCTGCTCTGTCCCTGCAGCAGGGAAGTGTGTTCAATGCATTCAGAACACAGGCCTAATTGAAGGCTCCTTCAGTTCAATCCTACTGCTGTTTAATAGGGTCCAGGAAAACACTAGGTGCTACGGACAGTAGAAGGAAATGAGTGGCCATGGTCTCAGAACCCAAGCCACTTACAAGTCCCTGCAGGAGACGGACCCACTCTGCAGCACAGACCCACAGGCAGAGGCCTCGGAAAAGGCTGCAGCGAGGGAAGCAAGAGCAGCTGCTGGATGTCTCAACTGTCTATCCTAAGTAGCATGCCTTTCTAGACTCCAGTGCCCCCCATGGTGTCTGAATCAACTAGGGTGCTGAAACTGAGCTCGCTGCATTGGCAAGAGAGGAATAAATGAACAGAGTGGAGAAGACAGCCAGATCATCCTGCACAAATGACAGCCGGGACCAGATTTACAGAGACCTTGAATGGCAGGCAGGCTTTGAAGCTTACATTTCAGTCTGTAGTTAATGTCATTTTGAGCAAGGGAGGGAGAGTTCATCTGTGTTTTTGAAAGAAAATTCCGCCAGCAGCGTGGAGAATGCCCCGAAAGAGGGGAGACTTGGGCAGAGAAAACAGTCACATTCCAGGCAACTTGGCCCTTCCAGACTGAAAGGAGGGATTTTAGAAACAGATGAGGCTGGGCGATAACTTTTAAAGACCTGACTTCTTGGCCAGAAGTTTTCCCAACTTGGGAACAATGCAATGTATTAGCTCAAGCCACTGGCAGGACTCAATTAGGAAATGGTGCCTGTAGGGTAACCTACATTCTCAAGGGCTGGAAACCTTGCCAGATGGCCCATGTCAGGAGACTCTGCAAGTCTGTCTCAACTCTTACCACCAAGTGGGAAAGTGGCCACTTCCAGAAGTGGGTTTGGACATGCCCTTGAGTGACATGTGGAAACACAATGCCAGGGTGTGCAGGGACACCGGGGAATAAGAAGGGATCCTGGGCCTCTTGTCAGCCCCCTAAGTAGCTGAACTTGCTCTCAGTATCATCATTTCAGCTACAGTGGTGAAGAGGGTGTGAGCTCTGGAGCCCAAAACCCTAGTTAAGATCTCACTTGCTGCCTGTCTTCCTGCAGTGGCCCTCACCTGGTCTCTACCCCAGGCCTCTGGCACTGCCAGCTTTGGGCTTTCCTTGAGATGTCTCCCAACACTGAGTGAAGAGGGGTGGAGAAGATGTGACCCAGAAGCCAATGATTGGTCCCCACCTTAGGCTAATCCTGTTGGGGAAGGTGCCACAGTGCTTCCTGTCTGCTGATGATAGTGCCCACTCAGGTGTGTGCAAGCTGTTGATCCTGCATCTGATGTCAGCCAGCAGGACTAAAGGAAATGACAGCTTCAGACTCAGGTTCGGATGGGGACTCAGCTGAGCAGCTGGAAAGAGCCAGAGTGCCTGGCTGTGGAGTCCTGGCTCCGACCCATGGCACCTGACAAGTGGGACCTTTATGTCACATCCATCAAGGCTTCCATCTGCCAGGGAGGAGGTGACCACGCACAGAAAAGGAGTCAGCTAATGAAAATGCTCATGGAGCGAGGGGCACGCTTGAAGTATTTAGGAATAGAACTTCAGAGAAAGGAGGAGAAGAGCGTCCCCACAGACAGGAGCGCAGTGCTGGGTCCCTGGGAAGACATAGCCCGTCCTCTGGGCAGTACTTGATGTGATTCACAGGTTAGGTGGGGGACTCCCACAGCTTTTCAGCCCGTGGATGACACTAGGAGCCAGGTATTAGAGAGAGGCACAGGGCGACACCTGCAAAGGATTCTTAGAGTTCTTCTCCTCCCTCCTCCTTGCCTCCTCCCCTCCTGGTTCTCTTTTTGTAGAGAATGCTGTGTTTCCTAACATTGCTTGAGTCTGCACACTCACTTCCTGGCGTCCATTCTATTCTCTGCAGTCTGCCTCTGTCCCTGAAACCTGATGAGTTTGTGTCCAGTAGGACACCATTGACTCTCTGACTGCCAAATCCTGGCCTTTGGCTCTGTTGACTCCACGCAGCTTTGAACTTTCTCTTGGTGACCAGGATGTTGCCACTCTCTCCTGCTCTCCTTCCACCTCTCCAGGTGTGTATCCTTATCCTTCCTGGCTCTCGCCCAGGTCCCAGCTCTTTGTTATTATCAATGGTAATTTGTTGATACTGGGGATGGGCCCAGGGGTACTTTACCACTGATTCACATCCCCAGTTTTTTTCATTTTTTATTTTGAGACAGGGTCTTGCTAAGTTGCTGAGGCTAGCCTTGAACTTGAGATCCTCCTGCCTCAGCCTCCCAAGTTCCTGGAATTAACACCTATAACACTGCTCCCAGCCCCAACCTTTATTGGAGTTCTTGAGAATTTTGCCCTTGCCTTTCTCTGCATCAGTGTGCACACTTGCACACACAATCCTGGGGATACAGCACACCCACCAGTGACTTTGTTTTGTCCTTGGATGTATCCCCGTCCTGCTGTTTCTCCTCCCTGAGGTCTTCCTCAGCTCCCCAGGCACTTGCTCCATGGCAGTGTCTCCATTTCCCATTTATAGCACTTAATCTGATGGTGTATCTATCCCTCCTTTTATATTGAAAAATTTCAAACACACATTCACACTGCATCGTGGGTGCATGTTTTTCTGGGGTTGGAGCCGGGGTCTCACGTATGCTAACCCATTGCCTATGCCAGGCAAGCATGGTGCCATGAGTTGCGTCCCCAGCCTCCACACTGCACTTTGATTACACCCTTCATAAGAGAGCATGCAACCGCCACCCTCTGATTTTTTCTTGGTTACAAAGCCCATCACTTTTAGCTGGGAATGTGGCCACTTTTAGCTGGGTATATAAACAGGTTCCATTTCTTAGCCTTTCTTGCAGTTACGTGTGCCCATGTGACCAAGTTCTGGCCAGTGGGATGTAAGGGGGATGTGCAGCGTGCGCCAGAGGTTTGATGCCAGTCCTTGCTCCTACTGGCTCTCTCAAGGTGGACCATACTCTGTAGTAAAAGCAAAGCAGGGGGACAGAAGGAACTTGAGTACCCAGGGTGAGGGATGAGACACCTACATCCACATAGGTCAACTATCAGGACTGAGATCCAAGACCTCCTGAGTCAACACAATTTACTCTGTGATCCATAAAAATTCTTGTTCAGCAAGATTTGACTGTAAACCAATAACTAGTTTCAATGTTTGCTTCAGGAAATTTATGAGAAAGAATTTATTCTAACAAAAGTTTGCTCATCTTGGCCAATAACCCCACCTCAGCGGGACATATTGTTCTCCTAGGCAAACAGCTCACTTATCAAACAACTGAAGTTTATCCATCAAGACTCAAATTTTCAAGACTTGGTGTGTCCACCAGGCCTAAACATCACATCAAAACTGGGCCTAATCCTGTTAGATCCCAGCACTGAGAGATCTGATTTGGACACTCGAGCCAAGACCTCTACACCTGTCAACACTGCCTGGGTCCCTCACCCCACACAGTGTCCTCAGGGGACTGCTTAGGTGGCCCCCTCTTCTACTGCAGTTGGTTCCAGGACCTAGCTTTGGTTGTCAGCAGGTTACCCTGGTGGTTTTCAGGGGAACTGGCAGTCGACAATGATCCTGGGGGCCACTTATCAGCCCTGGACTTCATTCACATGAGAGGGACCTAAACTTCTATCTCATCAGGACACTTTTACTTTGGGTTTTTGATCACTGGCAGGTTTGTGATCCCAGAGCACGTCCCCTCTCCCTCCACACTGTGGCCATCTTTTTTTTTTTTTTTTTTTTTGTGCTAGGGATTGAACCCAGGGCCTGGAGCACGCGAGGCAGGCACTCTACCAACTGAGCTTACATGCCCAGTCTCACCACGGCCATCTCCATGCCTCACATGGAGCTACCATGTAGGAGCTGTGCACCTGAGAAAGGCATAGGACCAGAGCATGTGGTCTCACTCTGGGGCATGTTGAGCTGTAGCATTTCTTGTACGTTTTTGATGTAAGCCCAACAAAACTGGCTCTCAAACGATCAAATGGGCCAGGAGTGCAGCTTACTTAGCATGTAGGTTCCAGTCCCTGGGCTCTGTCCCCAGCCATCCCCCCCTCCCCAACACAAACACAAACACACGCAGTACCGTAAAGTGTACGTCTAGGCAGGCATTGTTCCCTTCAACTTATTTAGCTTAGCAATTTACTCATCTATCTTAATAATACCAGTACTGCTTGAGACATTTTTAAATAGCTTTTATAATTACAGCTTGATTTGCATCCTGGTGGTTGATAGACTGTCTTTTTGTTCAAAACCTCTTTGTATGGATAATTTCAAACATATTTAAAAGTGGACAGGATAGCCTAGTCAACGATGATCACTTCAGGACCATCTTATTCCATCTGTGCTTGGCTTTCCCTTTCTCCATATGGATTATTTTGAAGCTAATTCCATATATTGTATTATTTCACCCGCAAATATTTCAGTGTGTGTTCCTGAAAGAGGATGGTGGTGGTGGTGGTGGTGGCGGTGCTGCTGCTGCTGCTGGGGACTGGACCCAGGGTGCTCTACCCCGAGCCACCTCACTGGCCATTTTTATTTTGAGACAGGGTCTTGCTAAGGTGCTGAGGCTAGCCTTGAACTTGTGATTCTCCTGCCTCACCCTCAGGAGTTGCTGGGATTACAGGTGTGTGCCACCATGCCTGGGGAAAAGGATTATTTCCTTATTTATTTGGGGCACTGGGGATCAAACCCAGGGTCCTGCACATGCTGGGGAAGTACTGTACCACTGAGTTCCACCTCCAGCTTCTTTAAAAACACCAGGCATAATTCCATTATCCCACCTCAAAATTCATCATGATTTCCTAATATATGTATTTCGAATGGCATTTAATTTTTTAATTGAAGGGATAAGATACATAGAAAAAAGAGAATATGAACCTAAGTGTATGGCTCAATGGTCTCCCCAAGTTCTTTTAATACATAGGTTGGACTTTCTCATTTTCCCTTTAGAATTCATTGATGATGAATGTCTGCTTTGAATCCCCAGGTCTTTACTTCTTGGATCTGCAATGGTTTGGATCTGGAATGTGCCCCCCTACCCTCCACCCTCTCAAGGCTCACGTGCTGAAGGCGTGGTCACCAGCTCATGGCAATGTAAGAAGGTGGCAAAACCTTTAGGAGGAGGCACCCAGTGGAAGAAGTCAGGTCACTGGGGGTGTGCCCATGAAGTATTGGGACCCTGACCCTTTCTTCTTTCTTCCTGGTCACCTTGAGATGAGCAGCTTTGCTCCATCACATGCTCCTATTATGCTATTCTGCCTTGTCATAGACCCCCAAATAACAGAACCAACTGACCATGAACTGAAACGTCTGAAACCATGAACCAAAATAAACTTTTCTTCCTTTTAAGTTGATTTTCTCAGGTATTTTGTCACAGCGACAGAAAACTAACGGGATCATTTCCCATGGTGTTTCCCATTTCACGTGTTTTTCTGTTCTCAATTTCTCATAAATTGATGATTACATCTAGAGGTTCATCAGATCAGATTGGCATTTTGGTAAGATCATTTCAATAGCTGTTTGCTACAACCAGGAGACTCACTGTAACTGAACAGTCTTTTCCAGCAATATTTTTCTTCCTTCCTTCCTTTTCTGTAGTGCTGGGATCTAACCCAGGGCCTCACCACATGCCAGGCAAGCACTCTACCATTGACCTACATTGCTAGAGAGCTGCCTCTTTCAAAGCATCTTTTGCTCATGGATGTGATTTCTACACACAAGCAAAATCCGTTCAGACTGAGTGTAGTGAGTCAAGTGGGTGATTGAGTTGAAAAATGACGGTATGAGTTGAAAAATAAAGTGTGATCACGTAAAAAATTATTTACTTGTGAAGCTGGTAAACAGGCCCTGAAGGAAATTCCAAAACTGTTCCGTGCAAAGGCAGCCCCAAATGCAGCCACCCAGGTGACTAATGTTATCTAAACAACAGTGACATTGATGGAGAAAATGCATGGTGCTCATACAGTCACTTTTCTGTGTGGGTGGACGTGCCAGACATCCTTTCGTAGTCATTAGCCCCTTTTCCGGACCCTTGCATCTCTCAATGTGTTGCACTTAAGTTTTAGAACCAGAGCTGGGGCGGCTGTGCTCTTGCTGCCAAGAGAGACCTGTCTAGCAATCCACTGATGACGCTCCTTGCTTGTCTTAGCTCCATCCCACGGCCTGACACTAGAGATGTAGGGCTGTTGACAGGGCTGCTTCTGGGTTCCACCCAGCCCCTCCCCAGAACTGGTGTTGGCATCCTGTCCATAACCAGCGAGAATGTGGTCAGGGCACCGTCGGGTGCCTGCTGCTCTGGGCAGCCAAAAAAAAAATGAGGAAGACCAGGAAGAACTTCAGAGGCAGGCGCTAGCCCGGGCAGCAGCAACGAAGGAGACCCAACCTATTCTCACCGTTCACAGATCTGCCAGTGCAGCTCCGCGGAGCTCCAGGGATCCCGAGCTTCCAGCGTTGCTCAAAGCCTCTTCACGACTCAAGCCACGCCGCTATAGGCGGAGCCCCGCCCCTCTCCCAGCCCCGCCTCGGGACGCAAACTGGGCGGGCCACAGGGCCTCCGGCGAGACCCGCCTTGCGTCAGGATGGACGTCTTCTCGAACTCCTCCCACGCTCTCGGACCCGAATGCGCGCTTGCGCAGTCCGGTCCCGGCCCGGTTGTCACCCCACTCTAGCAACCTCCGCCCGCCCCGCCCAGGACGAGTCTGCGCACGCGCGCCCCTTTCCGCACCCGGCCCCGCCCTCGCCGTCGCCGTAGCAACCGCCCAAGCCCTCACCGCCACCCTAGCTGCGCCCAGCCCCGTTACCGGAACCGGCGGTTGAGCGGTGGCCGCCGAGCACTGCAACTGTGACGGCACAGCGGAGCCGCCGGCATGAGCTCCTCCCGCAGTTCCGCGCTCCGGGCCGGATTTTCTGACAAGAGGTAGGTGCGCGGCCCCGCGGCAGGCTCTGAGCGCGCCCCCGGGCGGTCCCGGGACGCTCCGGCCACTTACCGCCCGCCCGTCGGCTCCCAGCGGAGCCGGAGGGCCGCCCGGCCCCGTCCCGAGCCGCTCCTGTGGGAGCAGAGCTGCGGCCGCGGTCCTGCGGTCCGGGACCCGCGGGGCTCCTCTGGCCCCGGCCACGCCAGTTGTCATGCAACTGAGGCCGCCGGTCCTGGACGCCCGCGCCGGGCACCCCAGCTGGCACATGGCGTGGTTCAGGGAATCGGCGAGTTGCGGGTCCTTCCGGGTAGTCACTTCGGGCTCTGCAGGCTGGGGGATCCCCGTGGGTGGATGGATGTACGGTTTCTTAAACGAGCATCACGCTTGTCTTGCATCCCCTACCCATCCGTTTTCTCCCGGTAGGCGTCCTCTTGTCTGGGAGATACCGAAAAGTTAATTTTCCCAATTAAAAATTTAAAAGCTTATTAGATTCCTACTGTGCACCAGCATTGTAAGGTTTGCAAAAGTAAATAGAATGAGATTCCCGCGCACCTGGACGCGTCAGCTCCAGGATCAAGATGAATGTAGACTTGGAGTCGAGTTTGGAGAACTCAGAGTTTGACTCCGATTATTATAATTTTAGAGCTGGGTGTGTTTCGAGATAATCTTTCCCAAACCTCGTTTTACAGAGATGGAATTAGGGAGGGCAAATGACTTGCTGGAGGTCACCCAGAGTTATTCCCTAGCAGTTTTCCTTCAATCAGATGGCTTTTCCAGCATAACCTGCTCCTTCTGAGAGATATGCCAAATAAACGTACCAGAGGAAGTTCCAGACCTGTTTAAGGTAACGTAAACATTGTAGAAATGCAATAATAGGGGGGTTTCAAGATGGCGGCCTAGAGGGTGGCTGCATTTCATGTTGCTCCAGGACTCAGGATTCAAAAGAGGAGATATTGAGACGCTTGGGACCAACTCAAAGCAGCCGGGTGACTCTCACCCCTTGGGGAGGCATCCCGGATGGGACGGTGGTCCCGGAGCAGGAAACTTTGTGAAGTAGAGCTGCCGGCGAGACACCCCTCCCCCCGCTGGAGCAGTGAACTCGGACAGCTGGGAGCGCCGTAAAGGAGGCCGCTTGGCACAGCGCTGGGACTCGGAGCAACCGGGCTCCATCGGCTGCCCAGGGGAAGAGTGGCAAGGAGAGCTGTGTGGACTCAGGACACTGGGGCCTGCCCTGAGGAGGAGGAGGAGGAACGTGGCCACTTGGATTTGGAGTGACTGCACCAGAGCTACAGGCGGTTGCCAGAGGAGAAGCTGCGCGGCAGATGTTTGGACTCAGAACGACGCTTCTGAACACCGGGGCCTGCCCTGAGGATGAGGAGGAGGAAGAGGAGCGCAGCCCCGCTTGGATTCGGGGTGACTACACCAGAGCTACAGGCGGTTGCCAGAGAAGGGGCTGCGTGGCGAGCTGTTTGGACTCAGACCACTTCTGAACCCCGGGGCCTGCCCAGAGGAGTAGGAGGAGGAGGAGGAGGAGCGCAGCGGGTCGTTTGGACTCGCAGTGACTGCATTAGCGCTCCAGGCGGCTGCTCAGAGGAGAAGGCGAGTGGTGAGTTGTTTGGACTTAAAGTGACAGCTCCTGAACACAGGGGGGCTGCCTGGAGGAGAAGCGTGGTGGGACGCTTGGTCTTGAGTGGCCGCACCAGAGCTCCGGGCGGTTGCCCAGAGGACCCGTGCTGCGGGTCACGTGGACTCAGAGCCACTCAGAGCGACCGCTCCTGAACACCCCGGGGGTTATCTGGAGAAGGAGGAGGAACGGGGAGGGTCACTTCGACTCGGAGTGATTGATTGCCCAGGGCTACAGGTGGTTGGTGGAGGTGGAGGCACGCAGTGAGTTTCCTGGACTCCTAGTGACCGCACCGGAAAACTGGGCGGCTGTCTGGAGGAAGAGGCGTGTGGCGGGTCTCTAGGATTCAGAGCGATTGTACAGGGCCCCAGGTGGCTGCTCAGAGGAGGGGCGGCATAGCCAGGCAATTAGGTGCAGAGCAGGGTCCCAGGATCTAGGAGGCTTCTTGGTGGAAGAGCCGCACAGAGACAGGCTTAGGGCGGAGCGAAGGTTCCAGGCCTGCGGGCAGATTCTCTGAGGAAGGGCAGCCTAAGGAGAGTCATCTGCAAAGGGTGAGGCTCCCAGGCCCAGGAGGTAGGGCCGGGCCCCTGGGAACTTTGCAGAGGAAGGCAGCCCAGCCCAGGTGGTAGCTGTAAATTGAGGGGAACCTCTAGGAGGGAACTGACCAGCGAGACCTCCCCACCGGGTGAGTCTTCCCTGCTGGGTGAGGTTTCACCACAAGGACGGTAAAACCAGAGACTCAGGCCCAAACAGGCCTTGCCTCAGCCCACAGCCTAGGTCCCCTTTGGATGACCATTGGTCAACAAGTGGAGTCACCTCTGCCCACTAGCAGGGATTATACCCCACCTGAAGGCCACCACTTGTAGAGAGGCAGCTTCCTTGTGGAGCACTGCATTATCAACTTCCTCCAAGACTTCAGCCTACTGAAGGCTAAGGGGGGATATATATAGAAATCTTCAGGGACATTGTAAGTCAATAGAGGAAATCTGCAATATCTCAGCGGTCCTCTGATACCTGAACAATATGAGAAAACAAGGAAAGAAAATGCTACAAACAAATCTAGATGTTACATCAATAAAACCCAGTGACAGCATGGCAGAAGAAATGACAGAAAAGGAGTTCAGAATGTACATAATTAAAATGATCAGAGAAGCAAACGATGAGATGAAACAGCAAATGCACGCACTGAATGATGAGATGAAAGAGCAAATGCAAGCATTGATTGATCGCACCAATCGACAGTTAAAAGAGCAAATACAGGAAGCAAAAGATCATTTCAATAAAGAGTTAGAGATATTGAAAAAAAACCAAACAGAAATCCTTGACATGAAGGAAACAATAAACCAAATTAAGAACTCCATAGAAAGCATATCCAATAGGATAGAACACCTGGAAGACAGAACCTCAGACATTGAAGACAAAATATTTAACCTTGAAAACAAAGTTGAACAAACAGAGAAGATGGTAAGAAATCATGAACAGAATCTACAAGAACTATGGGATATCATGAAAAGGCCAAATTTAAGAATTATTGGGATTGAGGAAGGCCTAGAGTAACAAGCCAAAGGAATGAACAACCTATTCAATGAAATAATATCAGAAAATTTCCCAAATCTGAAGAATGAAATGGAAAATCAAGTTCAAGAGGCTTATAGGACTCCAAATACACAAAATTACAACAGACCCACATCAAGGCACATTATAATGAAAATACCGAACATACAAAATAAAGACAGAATTTTAAAGGCTGTGAGAGAAAAGAACCAAATTACATTCAGGGGGAAACCAATACGGATATCAGCAGATTTTTCAATCCAGACCCTAAAAGCCAGAAGGGCCTGGAACAACATTTTTCAAGCCTGGAAAGAAAATGGATGCCAACCAAGAATCTTATACCCAGCAAAACTTACCTTCAAATTTGACGATGAAATAAAATCCTTCCATGATAAACAAAAGCTAAAAGAATTTACAAAAAGAAAGCCAGCATTACAGAACATTCTCAGCAAAATATTCCATGAGGAAGAGATGAAAAACAAAGAAGCAAATCAGCAAAGGGAGGAATTATCCTAAAGGAATTGTCAAATAAAGGAGGAAACAAGTTGTGTCAAACAAATAAATAAATAAAATTTTAAAAATGAACCAAATGACCGGGAAACCAAATCATATCTCTATAATAACCCTGAATGTTAATGGCCTGAATTCATCAATCAAAAGACATAGACTGGCAGATTGGATTAAAAAGAAAGATCCAACAATATGTTGCCTGCAAGAGACTCACCTCATAGAAAAAGATACCCATAGACTAAAGGTGAAAGGATGGGGAAAAACATACCATGCACATGGACTAAGCAAAAAAGCTGGAGTATCCATCCTCATTTCAGATAATGTGGACTTCAAGCCAAAGTTAGTCAGAAGGGATAAAGAAGGTCATTTCATACTGCTTAAGGGAAGCATAAATCAGCAAGATATAACAATCATAAACATCTATGCCCCAAACAGTGGCTCATCCATGTATGTCAAACAAATCCTTCTCAATTTCAGAAACCAAATAGACCATAACACAATAATACTAGGTGATTTTAACACGCCTCTCTCACCACTGGACAGATCTTCCAGACAAAAATTGAACAAAGAAACCATAGATCTCAATAACACAATCAATAATTTAGACTTAACGGACATTTATAGAATATACCACCCAACCAAGAGCGAATACACTTTCTTCTCAGCAGCACATGGATCCTTCTCTAAAATACACCATATATTATGCCACAAAGCTAATGTTAGCAAATACAAGAAGATAGAGACACTAGCATGTATTCTATCAGATCATAATGGATTGAAGTTAGAAATAAATGAAAGAGTAAAACACAGAAACTATTCCAACATCTGGAGATTAAACAATATGCTATTATATGATGAATGGATAACAGAAGATATTAGGAAGGAAATTAAAAAATTCTTAGAGGTAAATGAGAACAAAGAAACATCATATCAAAATCTCTGGGACACTATGAAAGCAGTACTTAGAGGGAAATTTATTTCATGGAGCACATTTAATAAAAGAAGTAAAACTCAACAAATAAACGACCTAACACTACAGCTCAAAGCCCTAGAAAAAGAAGAGAACAGCACCAAAAGTAGTAGAAGACAGGAAAGAGTTAAACTCAGAGCTGAAATCAATGAAATTGAAACAAAAGAAACAATACAAAAAATTGACAAAATAAATAGTTGGTTCTTCGAAAAAATAAACAAAATTGATAAACCTTTAGCCACACTAACAAAGAGAAGATGAGAGAAAACCCAAATCACTAAAATTCGGAAAGAACAAGGAAATATCACAACAGACAGGAGTGAAATAGAAAACATAATTAGCAGCTATTTTGAAAATCTATACTCCAACAAAATAGAAAATTTCGAAGACATCAACAGGTTTCTAGAGACATATGAATTGCCTAAACTGAACAAGGAGGACATACACAATTTAAATAGACCAATTTCAAGTACTGAAATAGAAGAAGTCATCAAAAGCCTACCAACAAAGAGAAGTCCGGGACCAGATGGGTTCTCAGCCGAGTTCTACAAAACCTTTAAAGAAGAGCTCATTCCAATACTTCTCAAAGTATTCCATAAAATAGAAGAGGAGGGAACCCTCCCAAACTCATTCTATGAAGCCAATATCACCCTGATACCTAAACCAGACAGAGACTCATCAAGGAAAGAAAATTTCAGACCAATATCCTTAATGATCATCGATGCAAAAATTCTCAACAAAATTTTAGCAAATCGCATACAAAAACATATTAAAAAGATAGTGCACCATGATCAAGTTGGTTTCATCCCAGGGATGCAAGGTTGGTTCAACATCAGGAAATCAATAAACATAATTCATCACATTAATAGACTTAAAGTCAAGAATCATATGATTATTTCAATAGATGCAGAAAAAGCATTTGATAAAATACAGCACCCCTTCATGCTCAAAACACTAGAAAAAATAGGGATAGTGGGAACATTCCTTAACATTGTAGAGGCCATTTATGCTAAGCCCATGGCTAATATCATTCTAAATGGTGAAAAACTGAAAGCATTCCCCCTAAAAACTGGAACAAGGCAGGGATGCCCTCTTTCACCACTTCTATTCAACATCGTTCTTGAGACTCTGGCCAGAGCAATTAGACAAACCAAAGAAATTAATGGGATACGAATTGGGAAAGAAGAACTCAAACTATCCCTGTTCGCTGATGACATGATTATATATTTAGAGGAACCTGGAAATTCCACCAGAAACCTCTTAGAACTCATAAGTGAATTCAGTAAAGTAGCAGGTTACAAGATCAATGCCCATAAATCCAACGCATTTTTATACATAAGTGATGAATCTTCAGAAAGAGAAATTAGGAAAACTACCCCATTCACAATAGCCTCGAAAAAAATAAAATACTTGGGAATCAATCTCACAAAAGAGGTGAAAGACCTCTACAATGAGAACTATACAACACTAAAGAAAGAAATTAAAGAACACCTTAGAAGATGGAAAGATCTTCCATGTTCTTGGATAGGAAGAATTAATATTGTCAAAATGGCCATACTACCTAAAGTGCTATACAAATTCAATGCAATTCCAATTAAAATCCCAATGATGTACCTTACAGAAATAGAGCAAGCAATTATGAAATTCATCTGGAAGAATAAGAAACCCAGAATAGCTAAAGCAATCCTTAGCAGGAAGAGTGAAACAGGGGATATTGCAATACCAGATCTTCAACTCTACTACAAAGCAATAGTAACAAAAACGGCATGGTATTGGTACCAAAATAGACAGGTAGATCAATGGTACAGAATAGAGGACAAGGACACAAACCCAAATAAATACAATTTTCTCATACTAGACAAAGGTGCCAAAAATATGCAATGGAGAAAAGATAGCCTCTTCAACAAATGGTGCTGGGAGGATTGGAAATCCATATGCAACAGAATGAAACTAAACCCATATCTCTCACCATGCACGAAACTAAACTCAAAATGGATTAAGGACCTCGGAATCAGACCAGAGACCCTGCAGATTATAGAAGAAAAAGTAGGTCCAAATCTTCACCTTGTTGGTCTAGGATCAGACTTCCTTAACAGGACTCCCATAGCACAAGAAATAAAAGCTAGAATCAACCACTGGGATAGATTCAAACTAAAAAGCTTTCTCTCAGCAAAGGAAACTATCAGCAATGCGAAGAAAGAGCCTACAGAGTGGGAGAATATCTTTGCCAAGCATACTTCAGATAGAGCACTAATCTCCAGAATCTATAAAGAACTCAAAAAACTTTACTCCAAGAATTCAAATAATCCAGTCGACAAATGGGCTAAGGAAATGAATAGACACTTCACAGAAGAAGATCTACAAGCAATCAACAAACATATGGAAAAATGTTCAACATCTCTAGTAATAAGAGAAATGCAAATCAAAACCACCCTAAGATTCCATCTCACCCCAATTAGAATGGCGATTATCAAGAATACGAGCAACAACAGGTGTTGGCGAGGATGTGGGGAGAAAGGTACACTCATACATTGCTGGTGGGGCTGCAAATTAGTGCAGCCACTCTGGAAAGCAGTGTGGAGATTCCTTAGAAAACTTGGAATGGACCCTCCATTTGACCCAGCTATCCCACTCCTTGGCCTATACCCAAAGGACTTAAAATCAGCATGCTACAGAGACACAGCCACATCAATGTTCATATCTGCTCAATTCACAATAGACAGACTGTGGAACCAACCTAGATGCCCTTCAATTGATGAGTGGATAAAGAAACTGTGGTATATATATACAATGGAATATTACTCAGCCATAAAGAATGATAAAATTATGGCATTTGCAGGCAAATGGATGAAATTGGAGAATATCATGTTAAGTGAGAGAAGCCAATCTCAAAAAGCCAAAGGACGAATGATATCGCTAATAAGTGGAGGATGACACATAATGGGGGGGAGGGAAGGGTTAGTGTTAGGGTTAGAGTTAGGGTTAGGGAGGGGGGCAAGTATGGAGGAAGGAAGTACTGTATAGAGGGTAAAGAGGGGTGGGAGGGGTGGGGGGAAGGGAAAAAATAACAGAATGAATCAAACAACATTACTCTATGTAAATTTATGATTACACAAATGGTATGCCTTTACGCCATGTACAAACAGAGAAACAACATGTATCCCATTTGTTTACAATAAAAAAAAAAGAAAAAAGAAATGCAATAATATAGAGAGCAGTTTTCTGAAATAAAATCCTATTAATTTCTTTTTTTACAGCTAGACTTTGGGATCCTTGAGGATACTCAGCTATGCACTTTTGAATATCCTCTTACCATATTCAACCGAAGATAAGATTCTTAATGATTATCCTCAGCAGGACAGGTAGACTTATTGGATTTATTTTTCATCCTTACTTTTTCCTTCCTTACTTTAAGTTAGGTGAGTAGAGTCCCAGGTGTGTCTTCAGGAAACTCCAGATGGGCTGGTACTAGAGTGACCTTATGCTGGAAGGGGTTCCTTGATGTGTGCATGAAGCCTGAGCAGGGTGGAAACCTTAGAGCATCACTGCTCTTTGAGGCTGGAGAGGTCAGGGAGCCCCTTGAGCCAGAGTGCTTAGCCTCCCAGCCATTGAAGACAGGCCTCTAAAATTGTAGTATACACAGAAGGCAGGACATGATAAAAATACTCTTTGGAAACAGCTTTTTGAGGAGTACTCCATAATTTGAGATACATAGTGTTTTCCCCCCTGCTTTTTTGTGTTTTTCCCAGAGCTGAGTAAGATGTTAACCATTTTTTATTTGTCTCCAGTTGAAGTTGTTCAAGGGAAAATTATTGGAATAATTGAATCCTAGCATTTTCTTTCTAGGAAGGAGGAGTTTATGGAACCCAGTTTAGGGGCCCAGCCATGCAGGTGAGGGCAACGGAGGCTTCCACCCTCAGACCAGCGTGGTTCGCCTTGTTCCACTTGGGCATTCTTTGCCTTTTTTATTGTCTTAACTACCTCCCCCTGCCCTTGTGTATTTCAGTATCTTTTGATCTATGCGTGCATAGAATCATGACTTATTGTGGTTCCTTTTTAGCTTTAGAATGTGGGATGATGTGTTGATGCAGACTGATTTTTTTCTGTATAGTGGTGGTTTATCACATATGGGTATGCATATGTTTTGCAGGTGTGAGAGGATTGCTATTGTACTACAATCATGGTGCAAAAATACCAGTCACCAGTGAGGGTGTATAAACACCCCTTTGAATTAATTATGGCTCTAAGTACTGTACATTTCCATTTACTCTTTGGCTTCTTATTTTTTAAGTCTTAGAATTTGTTGCTCTATAAACTTAACGTTCATTGTTTCCATTGCTTCACTTACTCTGTTTATATGCTCATGAACTATATCATCTGTAAGATGTTTTTAAAATAAGCCTCTGAAAATCTGCACCTTTGTTTTTTAAAAACACATCTCAGGACCATGTGTGAATTCACATTAATTCTCCCTTTAAAGACACAGAAGTGGGATTCTGACTAAACACTTCCTATGAATTTTGTTTTGTTTTTCTTTTTTTCAGTTAAAGTGGCACAGGGATGTGGCGCATGGGTTCCAGTATGTGGAGGCCTGCTGTGGTCGTGGGTGACTACTGGTAGTCTCAGGAGGGGCGCTGGAGGGTGGAGTCCCACGGATGTTGTTAAGCATCTGCTGCGCGAATTTCTCACCTAACACAAATCTGAGTCGAATCTCACACATGAGATAACTGAAGTCTCATTTTCTTCTTTTTTGTTACTTGCCTAAAAATTTGGCTAAAAATAAACATTTTACTGGACAGAAAAATGGTTCTAGTCACTTGTAGGTTACTATATGATATTCCTTGCCTTCTATTCTGTTATTATTAGGGTATGATATGTATTCAGGAACATACAATAACTACAGGAAAAGGCTCTCACTATCACATACCCTGAGGAAATGTCACACTGAACACACCAGGTTCCTGACCCCAGGGTCAGGAAGCAGAACATAGCAGCCCCGTTAGAAGTTGCACTTATTTCCCTTACTTTACTGTTTTCAGAATTGTGAAGTTTGCTTTGCAAATTGCATGCATGAATTTACAGAATTCAAAATTCAAATTTGAATTGCCCCCAGTCTTTAAAAATTAAGCCATTTGTAAATTGCTTGTATTTTAGGCAGTTGTTAAATTTCCTCTTGCATCAAAAAATATACTGCTTTTCTCCTTCCAAAACCAGACTCTTTGCCAAGGCGTTAGGATTTTTGTCTGGTGCAGCTGCCCCTCTTCTGACTGTGATTGGGCGGCCTACCATCCTCAGCATTCACTCAGTTCCCTCTTTTCTCATGGAGGAAGACTGAGGAGAAGCAGTCGTGTGATAAGAGTGTTCACGGGGTGAGGAAGGAGGGCTGCAATCCAGGCGGAGACAGAGTCGTAGCTGTCACTGAAACACTTGTGAGAACCTCAGAAAGAATACTTCAGAAATCACTGCACGGCAGGGTCTGAGGAGGGACAAGTGGGGGTGGCATTCAGTAATAGGTGATTTTATTAGGGTCCTAATAAATTAGGAGTCCCAGTTTCTATGTGTCCCTGTGGAGAAAGATTGGGAGAAATGGATCTGACCAACATAAGCACTCTTGGCTTGCTTTAACCAAGAGTTTAGTTGTAGTTTAGGATTCAAGGATAGAAAACTGCTGGTGGAAAGTTCTACTGCAGTAGGTAACCAGGGCTCAGACATGTCCATTGCATTTCAGTTGATTTTATGGAGACTTATCATTTGTTTTGGGGTCAGTAGCATTAAAAGGTCATGTTGAAGGTCTCGTTAACTTTTTGGCTTGCGATGCTGGGGATTGGACCTGTGTGTGCCAGGCAGTCACTGTGCCATGTCCGCCCCAGCCCTCCATTAACTCATTTGAGTTAAAGTATGAAGTGGAGGTTTCTAGTAGGCATTTGCAGCATTTTGAGGTACTTTTGTTAGCCCAGAAATGGAACATGAGCAGTGGCCAGTTGGACATAGCACCTGCCCCCTCTGCTCTTGGGAAGGAACACGGGACCCTGAAGAACAGCTTGCAGTTGTGGCAGAGATCGATTCTTGAGGTAGTGTTCTTTTTATCACACTGCTTTTCCCAGCGTCAATCTCGAAACATTTCATGAAAGGTCTCATCCTTGAAGATGACTTCAAATCTAGTGCCATCCAAACATATTTCCCAGGGCTACTTGCCTGGCATGGGGAGGAGAAATGAGTCAGGCAGACACCCCAGCTGACTGTGCCCGTAGGATGGGTAGACTCTGTGGGCACAGGACATGCCTCACAGATTAGGAGTTTGGAGGCTGGGGATATAGCTCAGTTGGTTGAGCGCTTGCCTTGCAAGTACAAGGCCCTGGGTTCAATCCCCAACACCGCAAAAAAAAAAAAAAAAAAAAAAGACTAGGAGTTTGGAAGGGGAAGCAGCATTCTGAGATGCTTGGGTTGAGCCATCGTCGTGTGCAGCCCCTACCCCAGACCAGTGACTCCCTGGCTGGGTTGTGTGGGAGGAGGGCAGGCCTGAGGGTCCACAGGGGAGGCCAGGGCTTGGCCTCCAGGATCTGTTTTCCACCAAGGACATTGGGGCACGGGATAGGAGAGGCTCCACTGACTCCTGTCCGTGTCTTTGCCCGGGACCCTTTCTGGTTTCCGGTGGGCAGACTTAGCCACCTTGCTCCTCCGCTCTTCCCGTTTTCTCTCTCCCTCACCCATCTCAGTTTCCTCTTTTGGTAGTGCTGCTGTTCTCCCCAAACCCTTTTCTCATCTCTGTCCCTTCACAGGCACACTGTGTTAGTTGTGCCTTCAGGTCTCACAGGGCTGTCCCTTTTTCTCCCAGCCACCAGCATCTGAGTTCAGCCTGGGCTGGTATCTGGGCGGGGGACAGACATTACTTGTTGGTTTTCCTCCTCCCATCTTTAGCCTTTCCAGTCCTCCTGCGCTGCTGCGCACACCTTCTGTCCTGGCAGTCCTCTGCTGCTGGATCCCGCTGCCTGTCACCTGCTTCTAAACCCCTTGGCTTTGTCATCAAGTCCTTTCCAGCCCTACCTGTTTTGCCTTATTTCACAAATTGTGCACACTTCCCAATTTGAACCTTGACTTTTATTCTTTACTGTCCTGTCTGCCCAACAGCAGCAGCTTTCCTGCCCCCACCCCTTTTCTTTGCCTCAGATGCTTGCCTTTCCCATGGTCTCTTTAGATCTCCTTCATCTTGTCTTGCCCTGTCCCTGATGCTTCTCAAGGGTGCCTCATGTTTCTCCTCCTCCCTCTGTGACATTCCCCCTTTGCTGGGGGGGTGGAACCCAGGGCCTCTCCTGCAGGGCAAGCATTCTACCACTGGGCTCCACCCCCAGCCTTGCTGCATTGTTAGTGTTACTGTCAGTATGTACTGTTCTTCTCAAAGGGCCTGAGTGTTACCCTTCAGCTATTTTGCATGTTCCTCCAGAGCAGAATCCTTTTGTTATCTCCCTTGGTCTTTAGAGTGATGTGTGTGTTCAGTGGGTTTCTCTTTTTTTCTGATGAACTTCGAATGTGAGGAAGGTATAATGGCTTTGGTAGAAACATCTAAAATGTAACTTCAGTCCTGTTTTCAAGCAAGGGATTTGTGTCTCTCCATGGAAGAGAAATAACTTGCTATGATCCTTCAATTACCCAGTGCCTCTGCAAAGAGCAAAGACCTTCTGTGGTGAAGTTGGCTAATTTTTTTAAGGTCTCCATAAATTATGCAAAATTTTGTTGGCAAACAGTGTAATAACAATTTAAGTGGTTTACTTTTTCAGGTTGATTAACCAAACACTTATTTACTTGTGTGCAACTGTTGATTATATCATCCACTTACCAAAATTTGCTTTTGCTTTCCTTATCCTATTTCATTTTGTGTGTGTCTCTGGCTCTTTAGGCTCTTTCAAGGGTGTCACTTCCCTTCCCAGTAAGACTAGAGGATGAAAGAAGAAAGGGATTTGCTGGAGATCAGGTGCAATTCTAGGCTCAGCACCAGCTAGTTCTGTGCCCTGGTAACTGGGCTGGGGACTAGCCATGCTGTGAGGAGCTGTGAGAAGCTGACGGCTGGTGATGGCTCTGTCCTCCCTGTCCCCTTCCTGGTACTCTTCCCCTTCCACCTCCAAACCCCAGGGAATTTACTTACTTAGAGGTAAGTAAATAACTGTTTGGATGTGTGTCTCTTTTAGATCAAATGGGCATTTCAGCTCAATTTCATCTATAAAATAGCCCTGCAGACAGGAGACAGGTGGCGGCCTCCGTGGCCTTGTTCACCTTACTGTGGTCTTAGGAGCACCCACTTCAGTCCATCTGCTGGGGGAAGTGGGTTGCTGAGGCCTGAGAGCTGCCAGGCCTCTGGCTCTGCTGTGAGGTGGTGCAGGCCTTTGGCCTGGCCTACTGTCCTGCTTCACCCGTCCCCTGCGTGGCGGCTGCTCTCCTTGGAAGCCCCATCCATGCTCCTGGCCCTTCTGGCCTGCAGCTATTTCGAACTGCCTGTTCCTTTTGCCTGACTTTCCCTTTTTCCAACTCTAGTCCTGTGAATGTTATATTTTCAGCATGATTTTGTCATTATGAAATATGTCCACTCCACCTTTAGTCTTCTCAGAACTGGCTACCCTCGTCCTAGATTTCATCCCTGGACCTTTGTATATTTCTGATTCTGGTTTCCAAGTTCCTGGAGGTTCAGTAAAGTATGGAATTGAAATACACCTTTTTCATTCATGCCTTGAAGTGCGGTTAGGTGTTCCAGCAGCCTAGTGTGGCCTCACTGCATTGCCTGGAACTTTTGACCCTTCTTGAGTAGTTGGAATGACAAGATGGGGCCCCAGGATTTGGTACAGGGGGTTGAACCCACGGATGTGCTCCCCCTGAATTACATCCCCAGCCCTTTTTATTTTAGTTTTGAAACTGGATCTTGTTAAGTTGCCCAGGCTGGCCTTGAATTTGTGATCCTCCTTCCTCAGCCTCCCTAGTAGCTGGGGTTTCAGGCTTGCACCAGGACACCCAGCTAGAGTTCATTTTGCCTCACATGAATAAACACGCTACTCTTAGGAGAGGCTGACTTAATAAAACCCAGCTTGGCTTGAGTCTGGGCGCAGGACTCAGTTTCTCTGAGGTGAACTCGGGATCCCAGTCAGTTTTCAGTGGGGGATTGTGCACGTCTCATCTGTGAAGGTTTTGAATGTGAGTCCTGTTGTATTTGACAAAAGCTGGGTGTCATTAGTCAGATTTATTTGGTGTTAGAAGTGGACAGCGAGTGTCTGCTCCCTCCAGGCTGTGTCGTGGCTTGCTAGGCCTCACCTTTCTCCACACCGCTCTCCTAGCTCAGCTGTGCTCCATTCAGCTGCAACCTTCATTGAAGGTATGAAGGTAGTTGTGCAGGAGGAACTATTTCAAGAAGAAATAAGGCAGGATCAGTTAAAACCAAACCAAACCAAACCAAACCAAACCAAACCAAACAAAACAAAAAAAAAATAGGCACAAAACAAAAATTCCACAAAAACTTAGAAACTTATCTTATGGAAACTTCCAAGCATTCACAAGGGAAATCATCCAACAAATGCCATGTACTGCCACTCATTTCTGATATTATTCTTAACTTGCCATAATTTTCCATCTGTTCTCACCTTATTTTCTGGTGTATTTCAAGCAGATTTCAGGTCTCTTAATTCATTGAGAAATATTTCAGCATGCATCTTTAACTTTGAAGACTTTCCTTTTTTTTTTTTTTTTTTTGGTGCTGGGGATCAAACCCAGGGCCCTTTGCTTATAAGGCAAGCACTTTACCAACTGAGCTACCTCCCCAGCCCAAGACTTTCCTTTTTTAAACATAACTACTACGTCATCATTATACCTGATGAAAATATGAATAATTCCCTGATATCATCTAATACTGTGTCCTTATCCAGATTTTCTTGATTGTCTAAAAATGTCTTTATAAATGTTTGAATCCTGATTTGAATAAAACCGCTCACATTTGGCCAGGGTGTGTCTTAAGTATCTGTGCTCTCCATCATTTTCCCTCCCTTCTGTTCCCTTTCATGCCACTGTTTGGCGGAGAAATTGGGTCATTTGTCCTGTGCCTTTACCTTAGCCTTTGGCTGATTTAACCGTTGGTGGTGCTGACAGGCAGAGGCCGGTCCTCTGTGCAGCCAGCCCCGCCACTGTCCAGCGCTGTTCTAACATGAGCTGAGGGACCAGCACTAGTGGTTAAGACCGGCTGCTCACAACCCTTTGTTCCCATGATGATTCTAGGTAATTCGGGATTGCAAATAAGGTGCAAAATGTCTTTTCCCAAATTAGACAAGGGCCATTCTACTTGTAGTTTCTTTTTAACCCACTGACTTGGGCCATATTTCTCCAGAGGAATGAGGAGGCTTCGGTGTCCTGCAGGGCAGGAGTGTGGCTGCGTCTGAGTGGCTGGAGCACTGGTCCAAGGGCTCCCCTTGTGCTGACTGTTATCATTCACCCATCTTTCTTTATTTTCAAACTCTATTAACAATCTGGTATTTCTGTGGAATTGTTTTAAAAGTCCTAATAGAAAGTATGGTGATTCTCTTGAAAGATGCGATTTGATGTTAAGAGTACTAGCTTTTTTTCTTTTTTAAATTTAAGAAAACTCTTAAGCCAGGTGTGGTGGCACATGCCTGTTTGCCTACTTGGCAGACTGAGGCAGGAGGATTGCTTGAACCCAGGAGTTCAAGGACAAGCCCGAGCAGCATAGTGAGATCATGTCTCAGAAAGAAGGAAAGGAAATCAGTCTGTGCATTTCATAGCTCTGTACTGCCCTGCTTTTGTGCTGGAGGGTTTGAGTTATTGCTGAGTTCGTTTGAAAATGCCTTGCATATTTGAATGGATGGCTATGCGCTTATCTCTCTTCCTCTTAGGTTCTTGGCCCTCCCGTTTGGATCTTTCTGGCTTTTCTTTCTCTGCCCCACTTTCTTGCCTTCTTGGGTACAGGTGGACTCTTCCTTTTCATCTAGTGTGTTATTTGTAACACCTACTAGTATATTTTGTGCTTCCCGGCCATAATGGACACTTTAATTAGTAGTTGATGCTGCTTTATAAATAGTTGTCCAGCTCTCTCGCCTGATTTCTTCTGGGCAGCCTTATCTAACTAAATCTGTGGCTTCAACTATCTCTTGATAAACCAAAGATCTCAAAGCTTTCTCTCTAGCCTAGGTGCCTCTCAGATGCTCCCAGAGTCCTAGCTGGCTAGATATCTGTTGGACTATAGCAGGGCAGATTTAGTACACCTGAAGCAGAATTCGCCTGCTTTTACTGCCTGCACAAGAACACAACACCCTACACACACATAGACCAAACCATCTTGCTTTTTATCCTGAGCATGTACTAAACTCTCAAATAGATTTGTCTAAAGAATAAGTGAGTCTTGGAACTTATGCTTGTGCTTCCTGTATTACTTCTACTTTTGGTTAGGACAGTTTTGACAAAGGGTCATGTTGAAACCTATTCTTTTGGTTGGATGTATATAGTACTTAGATCTTGTTTCAAAAGATTCTGATTTGAATGGTAATTTTGTGAGTAAAATAGTTTATATCCCATGAACTGAAACTTAAAATTTCTACAGTTCCCTGTGTGTATATCACTTATATTTGGTCAGGTGACTTTCTCTCATAGTGGTAAACACAGAGCATGTAAAAAACACCATTTCTCTGATTCTCCTGCAGAACCTAAAATTCATCTTTACTCTGATAGAATGGTAATTTAATTTTTTCATGATTTTTCCAAGTTTAAACCTGAGAAGTTGGTTAAGTGATACTTTTTTTCTTAGTAGATAGTTATAATCATAAAATGCATGTGTTTTTCTTTTTCCTAGTTTAACTAATGCCTGTGTATTTGTTAAAAACCAAGGCCAGAACTAAAAGCTAACAAGTATATATGTTAACAAGTAATTTGGTTTAAGCAGTTGTTGGTGTGTTGCAGGATTTATGCTACAAACATTTAGAAAGTGCTTCCCCAAACACCTGTTATCCTCATTTAAACTTCTGCTTGCTTGTGCCCCCCACCAGTTTCCCTCCTCCTTCCCTCCCTTGCTGGGGATGCAACCCAGGGTCTCAAGCTAGGCAGCCTCACTGTAGAGCTGTATTTTCATCCCCATTTAAATTTTCTTAACAGAGTTGGCTTAGAATGCAAGTTCTGACCATTCTAAATTCTGATTCTTTACCAGATGAGAATTTCTGGGCCCAGCAGTCTGAGCTTTCACAAGCCTCCTGGGAGTTCTTTTTTAAAAAGTATTTTTAGTTGTAGATGGACACAGTACATCTATTTATTTATTCATTCATTTATTTTTATGCAGTGGTGAGGATTGAACCTAGTGCCCCACTTGTGCTAGGTAAGTGCTCTACCACTGAGCCGCAGCCCCAACGCGAACTCCAACCCCCACTGGGAGTTCTCACATTCTGATGTCTGCTCAGGTTTAGATCCTTAATTTGATTTTGCAGTAAATAGGATAATAGGAAGAAAGGAGGTTGGTTTTCATTATAACTTTTAATCAAAAAACTTCTGAAAGGAGTAGGTTCTTTAAGAGGCTGTGTTGCAGACCTTCAGTGCATTGTGTTTTCATGCGGAGGATTTCACATATCCTAGGAGACCCGGTGGTTTTCTCCATGGGTCTTTCCAGATCACTTTTCCTGAGTTTATTTAGTGATACCCAAGTTATATTGACAAACGTGTGTCCTTGAACTTGTCTTAATCATTTGTGTGACTTTATTTGCTAACTTACTGGTAGAGTAGATTTGTACTGTGCATTAAACATTGTGGGGCTAGGGGGTGTATCTCAGCATTTGCCTGGTGTGCGTGGGACCCTGGCTTTCATCCCCAGCACTGGAAAAAATGTATAAAAAAGTTTTTATTGGGATAAGATGCACATAACATTTCTTTTTAACCTTGTATGTGTGGTGCTGGGACCACGCCAAGGGCCTGAGGCATGCTGGACAAACACTCTGCCACTGAACTTCAGCTGCCCAGCCCTTCTAACTCATTTTCAAGCATACGGAACACATTAATGATGGTGTGCAGACACCAGCACTGTTTGTTTCTAGAACCTTTCCTCTTCCTAGATTGAAGCTCTGTACTCATTACATTGAACATCGCCCCCCGCAGGCTTTTCGGAAGCCCCATTCTACTCTTGTTTATGAATTTGACTACTCTGGGGACCTCATGTAAGTGAAGTCAGACAGTATTTGACCTTTTGTGGTGTTTTTCATTTCACCTGGAGTAGTGCCCTTGAGGTTCATCCCTGCTGTGTCAGAATGACCTTCCTTTTCAAGTCTGAGCAGCATTCCATGCTTGTTTAAATCACATTTTATTAATCCATTCTTTCATTGTACATACTTAGGTTGCTTCCACCTTTTGGCTATTTTCTCTACTGTACTTTCTTTTCTATTTTTTGGAGGCGAGGGGTGCTAGGAATTGAAACCAGGATCTCATGCATGCTAGGTAAGTGCTCCCTCAGCACAGGACGGCAGTGAAAGAAAAACTGAGTTTCTACCCTGAGTCCTCCTGATTTCCTTTTCCTTTCTTTCTTTCTCCTTGTTTGTTTGTTTCTTTTTTTTTTTTTTTTTTTTTTTGTGGTGCTTGGGAAGGGAAGGAACCCAAGCCCATATTAGGCCAGTGCTGTACCCCTGAGCCACACCCCAGCCTCTTCTTTGTTCTCCTGAGTGTGATCTAAATTGTTAATGTTTCAAGATGCCTGATGTGCAGCTTGTAAAAATAGCCATGCAATAAATACTACAGGATCGATATTTTCCCGATGTATTTCTCTAACTCCTACCATGAGCCTGCTGACTCCATGAGCGTTTATTCTGGTTCATGAACCAGATAATATTTCCACATCTCATTGTATTCTTTTATGTGGGCAAACACATGGCATCTTTAAAAGCTGACAGCTGCAGTTCCCTGGAACACTAAATGCTTTTCTCAAGTCCACAAATTTATCTTTTACACTCTGAAAAGTAAAACAGAACTCTGCCAAGACCATCTTGACTTGAAGAAATATGCAAAACTACTGTTTTGTTGTTGGAGATATATTTATGCTCAGTTTGTTCTTTATTAGACCCAAAATTTTATGGATTAGGAATGGTTTGTGAAAGTCATGGCATATTTTAAATTTCATTGGATCTGTTTAGCATCATGTGATTGCTTTAAATACAAATTAAACATCAAAAAAAGAGAAGTAAAACCTTTCATAGCACTGTGGACAGTCTTGTTTGCCTTGGGTTTAAGTCATTGTGGCCTGTGACACATTTGACATTTGAGATTTATTGACAGAGGCAAGGTATCTTAAATTTAAAGATCTCTTTAAAGATGTGTACAACTCTTTTTCTAACTAGCGTCCTTTAATTCTCCAACAGGGATTGGTTAGTGTACCTTCGATAGTGAAAACACTGCATTAACATGTTGAGATCCTCTGGAAGTACGCAGTGTTTCCAACTAAGCACGAACAGACAGTAGTAGTGGTTTGCTTTTATATTCTGTGGGCACCAGAGAATGCTATTATGATGATTGAAAGCAAGTACAAAAAGATAGAAATGGAATTAAAATGCATATGATGTGTTTGAATTAAGTATAGTTAAAACCACAGGCTGTATGAACAGGATTTAAATGGAGAGACTGGGGCCAGTGGGCAGCCCCTCAGGAGTGGGCCTGCTGGTTTGAAAGCAGCTCCACGCAGCTGCTCAGCCCTGCGCTGCTGTCCAGGGGAAGTTAGGTTGTCTTCCCCATTAAATGTGTGTTGTTAGTTTGGATTTTGTTGTCATGCCAGGGGTCTCTTCAGTTCCTTTGTATTCTTCTGAGACGGGATCTGCCTCTGTTGCCTGACTGGCCCTACACTCTTGGGCTCAAGATACCTTCCTGCCTGAGCCTCCCGGGCTGGGGCCACAGATGATAGTAAGAACAACCAGTGAACACTGATTGTTTTCAGAGGTCCAAGGAAATGCTTCTCTTTTAAACGGGGTTTCTGTATTGCTCCTTTAATTGATCTCTCTGAGTCGCAGGGGTTTTGCTTTAGTATCCTGAATCCAAGTCAGCCCTTCCTTCAGTTGGGGTCTATTTGAAACCCAGCCATTGAAACCATAGGGGCTGGGGTGGGGTGGACATTCTTGAAATGACCTACCTGTGCTTGACATGAGTAGTATGTTAGCTCAAATATTTTAACATGCCCAGGCATCCTTCTGTGCAGTGAATCTGAGTGTTAGTCCTTTGACACTAGTTTTAATTTAGGTCACACTGGCTGGTGAAGCAGAGGACAGTAGGGCTGACTGTTTTCAGCCTCTGCTGGGTATAACTTAGATCTATGGAAATCACCACATATGTATGTTTGATGTTGTCACCATACAGTGGGAAAGATGATTTTAAAAGTCTGTGCATTGGTGGATTCTTATGGTCATGTACCTTTTCCATGAAGGATATTTTAGAAGGCTTTTTGTAAATGATATTAAAATCCCTAAATACAACTATATCATGTTTTTAACATTAAAACTTGAAACTTGTGAAGCAAAGTAGTTTGAGAACATTCGTCAGGTACCAAGGAGACAAAGGAGGGCGATGTGGTATGTGGTTGGGAACCAGCTCTAAAACACAGGCTACCTTCTGGGTCTTGTTATTTTCTGCAGGATTGACACGTGTGTGCCATCATGCTGTCCCTGGAGGAGAAGTACATGGTGGGCATCAGAGCCATCTCCAAGGGCTGCATGAGAAGACCACATTGCCTGGCCCAAAGAGCCTGAGACCCCCCCTCACCCCACACTGATCCACCTTTTACAGAGGCTTACAGAAGTCCAAGAACAACACAGGGGTGCTCATGTGCCAATAGCTCATTTTCCAACTCATGCTTGCTTTGTGGGCAGGCCCTTTTATCTCACTTTACAAAGGAGGAAACTGAGGCTTAAGCTGCTTGCCATGTGCCTTTCCTGAACTGGCATGGGCAGATTGGGAGCAGGCCTCATGCAGCGCAGACACCTGGCTTTCCTAATTGCCCAAAGAGCCGAGTCTCAGTCTTTGCTTTGAAAGATCTTCCCTTTCCTCTTCCTGACCTTGCTTCCTTGGGACTGCCTGGCCTGATCTGGCTCTCTGCTGGGCAAAGAGCTCTCTTCTCTTGAGCAGGCGGCTCTTGCCTGCAGGTCGCACAGCTGGGCTTTCTGTCAAGGGCTGGGCTCAGCTTTGTACTGCACATGCCTCACCAATTTGTCCTCTTCTTGAAATACAGTGCTGGGGGAGGTTCGCTGGGTGGCGGACCTGATAATTGGGTTGGTGTGGGCGGGGGAGTGAATGAAAAGTCTCTCAGCACATAAGTAGCAGGAGGCCATGGTGCTGATGTGGTATCTGTGGTCTAGACTGTGCAAGATTGCCCCAGTAAGCTTTTGTCCCCAGAACAGTGGGTGACCCTCTGGGGTTGTGGAAACAGCAGGCTCATGTGGACATTTATTGGTGCCTGGCCATTGGTTCCTGACCTGAGTTCCTTCTCCTCCCCTAGATTGTGTTCCTCCCTCTGTGGAAGGTGTTGATGTCATCCTACTACAGGGCCATCCCATGAAGCCTGATTCAGGGCCACCTGGAAAGTCGCCTTTGCCTAGAGCAGCTGGGTTTTCAGTATTCCCCCTCACTTATTCTATGAAGATTTTCTTCTCAGCTTGAGTCATGTCTTCAGGGCCATATTTTCTGCCTCCAGCAATTGAATGTAGTATACTTAATTAATCAGGTGAGTAACTCACTCCATGTATTTCCTGTGTTCAGTTATAATGGGAATATTTTGGTCTTAGTGCCTAAATTGGAATAAGATCCTTTTTTTTTTTTTTTTTTAGGTGCTGGGGATTGAACCCAGGGCCTTGTGCTTGAGAGGCAAGCACTCTGCCAACTGAGCTATATCCCCATAACATCATTTTTCTATCTTTATGGCCTTTTCTCTTCTTCAACAGGAGAGATGTATACTATTGTTTATACCTAGATTTGCTTTTATATGTGGCTAAATATAAACTTAACTGATATTCAACAAAGCCTCTTGAGATTTACATCTTATACTTTTAGGGTCATGGGGGAGATAATTATTTTAGTTGGTGAATACATGTGTCTTATTTGATATATTTTCAAAGCATAGTCAAAGCATAGTAAAAAGATAACGTGCCAGAGGGAAAACTTATTTAGTGTTAATCTGTTTGCTCATTTTATGTGCAGCTCAACTGGTTCCTAGACTGTTGGACCAGCTTTACGTGGTCTTTATTTCCTGCTCAATTTTTTCTTGAGGAACTGGTGTACAGTACGGGACAGTGGCCACATTTATTGAGTCTTGTCTTTGTTCTGTGTCAGTGCCTGTTGAACACGTAACAACCCTGTGAGTTGAGAAGGTGAAGGAACTGAAGCGCAGTGAAAGGAACCTTCCCCAGGACAACTGTGGGTGGGCCTGGGGTGCGAAGCCAGGTCTGCCTCTCCCAGGCTCATAGGAAATTGATCAGATAGCGTAGTTTCCTTATTCTTAACAGTTTCTAGTTATTAACATCTTGCTGTGTATTTGTTACAGTTGATAGCCAGTATTGGTCACATTGTTTTTAACTGAAGTCCTAGTGTATGTCTGGGCTTGCTCTTCCTGTGTGTCACACATACCCCTGAGCAGTAGCAGTGGACAGGTGCTCCATGTCATTTGTCCATCTCTCACATTCTTATAAATAGTAGGATGAATTGAGTTCAAGAATTGAAGGGAACCATTTTTTCCCCTCCAACTTAAGTGTATAATTTTTTTTTAAAAGTTTGCTCAGTTATTAAGACCCAAATACTTGATGGATTGTTTGGACTAGGTATCTTAATAAATGTATTCATTCTGGTTTGAGGCATGTGGGAGAGTTGCTGCACCACCAAAGGTGCTGTGTGCCCCCTGAGACAGGCATGCCTGATGTTGCTTAAAGACAGATGTGCCCACCCAGTAAGCAGCTAGAAAGGCCTCAAGCGAGTGTCTTCAGGATGAGAGGAAGATTAAGGCGGCAGAGCCCAGGCTGCGGTCCAGGATGTCTGTCCTGAGATTGTTCAGAAATAAGACACTGGCCAAGTATGTGCCTTATTTTTCTAACTTAAAATGCAGAAGATGGAGTTAGTCAAGCATACTAGATTATGCTTTGAATCTTATTTGAAAGCTCAATAATTGTCAGTCTGTTAATGTTAACAAAAGTTTCCTGAGGGTCTTGCCTGGAAACTTTTTATTTTAAGTGATTTTTTTAATAGTAACTTTATTTTATTTAGTTTTGTATGTGGTGCTGAGGATTGAACCAGTACCTTATACATGCTAGGCAAGCACTCCACCACTAAGCTGCGATCGCAGCCCTTTTTTTTTCTTTAGTGGATTTTTTAAAATAATAACTTTATCCTGGGACACTTGAAGAATTCTTTGCAAGTACTTCAAGATTAAAAAAAAAAAAAGACTCTTAAAAAAATAAAATATTCAAGAATTTAAAAAAAGATCAAATATTCTGGAAGATCTTGTTAATCCAAGGTTTGAGATGCATGGTTATTAATAAATGTTAGGTTCAGCAAGGAGAGAGAGAGAATTCTGTGTGTGTGTGTGTGTGTGTGTGTGTGTGTGTGTGTGTGTGTTTTATAACTTTATTTTATTTAGTTTTGTATGTAGTGCTGAGGATCCAATCCAGTAGGGCCTCATGCATGCTAGGCAAGCGCTCCACTACTGAGCTGCAATCTCAGCCCTCCTGTGTGTGTTTTTAATCAGGAATCACCTGGAACCATCCTCCTCTTATGCCTTATACCTGAGGCTAGATCAGAGTGGTAGACTGGCTTTAGCCACATGGAAACATGCTAATCTTTTAGATTGATGTGATTGTTTTTCCTTTGAGCATAATTCAGTTTTCATGCTCCTTTTGTGCTTATGGTAAAGGGGGTCAACCTCTCAGAAACTATGATACTTGTTAGGGTTGGAGCTGAGGTGTTCCCCAAGGCCCCATTCATGTAGAAGTCCTTGGAGGGGAAGTGACTGGACTGTGAGAGCTGTAGCCTGATCAGTCCACCCAGGTTTGAATGGACTAGCTGGGTAGTAACTGGGCAACTGGGGCATGGCATGGGGAGGGGGTCACTAGGTTGTGCCCTGCAAGGGTGCATCTGCCCTGGGCCCCGTCCCTCTCTCTGCTTCCTGACCCGCCAGGAAGCAGAGCTGAGCAGTTTTCCTGTGCTGGGCCCTCCCCTGTGACATGCTGCCTCACTGGGCCCAGAGCAGGGAGTCAGCTGGCTGTGGACTGAGGCCTCTGAAACCCGAGCCCCAAATAAACCTTCCGTCCTCCAAAGTGTTCTTGTCAGGTATTTTGGGCACAGCAGTGCAAAACCTGATTAAAACAATACTCTTTTCTGAACACTCGACATACTGATTCTTAACTCTCTCCTGAGAACCAGAAAGAACAGGACACATGACAGTCATGTGCAGTGTGAAAGCACCCAGGTCCCTGTCCTTTGGAGTATTGGGGAGCAGGGCGCTGTCAGATTGTGCCTGTGGGTGGTGTCCCAGTTCTCAGGTGATCGCCTGCTGCTCCTGTGTGCCTGTTCCTCTCTCCCTGTGCTGCTGGTTGCTTGCAGCAGGAGGGAGGCATGGACTAGTGCTTGTTTCTCAGACCCCCAAGGTTAGGAAATGTCTGGCAGAAAATCCCCAAATGTCCAGAGCTGTCAATGTGGTCCTTTAGGAGGAGACCATTGTTAGTCATTTTTGGATTAGGGTTTCCATCTGACTGTTGTCCCAGCTGGGAGGAGCCCAGTTTGGGTGCCAGTAAAGCAGGCCTCCTGAAAGTTTCAGGAGGCCAGGAAAACTGTCTTACTGTGTGGAGGGTGGTTTGGGTTTTTTTGGGGTTTGTTGTTCTTGTTGTTTTGTCTTGACACAATTTTAAAATATAACAGACAGATTAGTGACTTCTCTGTGGAATTAAAACTTTCTGCATGTGAAGTCTTTTCATTTTGTGGGTGTTTTCCCATTTTTCCAGGTCCCTTTGGACTGTCTGCTATTGCCTGCTGGGAAACACACACATGAAGCTCCGTCAGGAAGGGTGGTGAGGGTGTGTTCAGCTCAGTCCCCACACCCCAATGGGACAGGTACCTGAGTCAGCGTGATGTTTCCTGAGAGGAGATCGCAGATTTTGGAAGAAATTCAGAAGTTTCTTTCTCCTGTCCTCTGACAAAAATTGATGGTGTTTAGAATTGGAGCGGGGTGGCTCAATGCCCCAGGTGCTGTCCCCAGCCCTGCAAGACAGCAGGACCCACCCTCAGCACGCTGGGCTGCATGGAGAGACGCGCATTTCTCGGCAGGTTTCCCGGCTGCTGTTGCCAGCCTCTCCCTGCTGCTTTCCGTTGCATGCTGGGGTTCTTGTTGAAGTGATAACTAAAACAAGTAAGCACAGCTGGGCACAGTGACTCAGGCTGTAGTCAGGGAGCTCTTCAGTTTGAGGCCAGTCTGGGCAACTTACCAAGACCCTGTCTAACAAAAAAAACCAGATTCTGAAAAAGTAAACCTAGCGATTTGTGCCCCTGTGTGGTGGACTGAGAGTGGGCATCGGAGAGCCTGCGGAGCCAGGCCGCGCACTCTGTGCAGGCTCTGTCCTTCAGCTGCACCCCGCCGACCCTTCTGCCATGTTCCTCTGGGTCCTGCTCTGCTAAGCAGCTCAGCAGAGGCCTGCGTGGCTCACAGGTGTTCTAGTAGCCCCTGAGGCCGCAGCGTCCTCTCCTCAGCCTTTACCACCATGTAGGTTGAGCTCTGGACTTTTCCAGGTCGTATTACCTCTGGAAAAGGTGTGGTGACAGGATTGTGGAATTTGAGGTCTTCCCAGATGCAGTTTGTAATTTAAACCTCAGACGTGTTTGATCTTAGAGGCTGTGTCTTGCAGTCTGTCACAGATGCACATACTCCTTAGTGTCAGAGCAGCGTTTGTGTTTCCTCGTTCCATCTTACCTGCGGGTACTCCAGAATGCTGTTAGGACTCTCCTGTTGTCGCCCTGAAGCCTGGTGATGGAGGGAGGTGCAACTGGTCTAGATGCAGCCCTGCTGCTGGAACCCTGGTGCCCTTGGTGGTGGTGGAGTGCCAGGAGCAGCTTCTATGCTCCAAGTGTTTGGTGTTTGGTGGGAAAGTGGAGGGTGCCATCACTAACTGGATCGAGGTTCTCTTTAATAGGAATCAAGTTGTTGTGAAGTTTAGTTCCTGTTAGTGCTTTGGGAATACGTGCTTCACTAATAAATAGCATTGCAATGTGATACCTCAGTTTACCAGCTGACTGAACAGAAGTTTCTCCTAGCGATCTGCTGAGGAAGCAGAAGGTGGGCACAGAAGCCCACAGAGGGCTGCATAGTGACCAGGCGAGTCTCCCTGGAGAGCAGTCCCTTGCTGTGGAGTCTTCAGCAGGCTGTGCCTGTGCTTTTGGGTGGTTGCAACAGACCATGGTGCTTGAAGCCGGTCCTGCTCCCACTCTGCTCAGCCTGCGTCTGAGGAAAGTGACGTCCTACAGTGGGTCTGAGGTGTCTCTGAAGTCAACTGGGCCTGGCTTCCTTCATTGGCTGGTGCTCCTCCTTCCTTCGGTCATTTCTACCCAGCTGCCTGTCTTCAGGAGCGCCTGCTGTCACCAGCGCAGCCCAAGGTGATTCCATGGCCTAAGCCACTTCATTACCAGCTTTGGTCACCTCCTCTTCAGTCTTCTTTTCTTTGTCCTGTGCAGTTACAGCCCTGATGAAGCAGGGGCCTGTCTGCCCTTGTTAGAGTCTCCGGAGCCTTAGGACCTCCGCCTTGGCCTGTGTGGCTGGGTGCTCCCAGTAGCTGTGATTTTGATAGTGAATGGCAGAACAGGGACTTGGCCACACTTTCTTAGTATGTCGAACATTTGACTATTTGTGCCCTGGTAGTTTCTAAGAGAGATGGAAGGCAGTTTCTTCACCTGCTGGTTCTCTCCAGGGTAGAGCCAGGTCTGTGGTGAGTTTGCTGGTCCATGCAGTCCCATTGGATATTCCACTTGTTGCATAGAGAACACAGCTGGCTTGGTTTGTTGGCTAAAAGTTGGGTATGAGAATAGTTCGGTTTGAAGGTAATTTCTTTAAATGGAATTTCTTGGCAGAGAGCACCATTTAGCTCATTAATTCTCAAGTTGAAGTCCTTCATTAAAATATAGTTTTCTTTCGCACAGTTCTAGCTTTTAATATGTCAAAGTTGCATTGAATGGTTGGTTAAAAGCTGAAAGTACTATTGCCAAGCTTCCAAATTGCAGGCTCAGAAATCCTTTGAAAGGGAAAGAGTGGGTGTGGGAAAGTGGGAGGAAGCGATTCCCCAGAAGGCAGCTTTCCTCTGGGCCAAGTTGATAAAGTCTTAGTTTTGTTTTTATTATTGAAACAATTGCTCTGTTAAACAAAGAGAGTGAGAAAATGATTACAGTCATCTTCTCTTACAAAAGTATTCCTTTAAAGGGGAGATATCAAGAGACATTTCTTCCCCTCTGAACAAATTGCTTCTGGAAGGGTGTGTTTTGTTCAGCCTCTTGATTCTGATTTGATAAATACTGGGTGTGATTAGTGGATGGCTGGGTAGCATGGCAGAGAGTTTGTGAAGACTAAGTTGAGCTTTGGGGATTGCTTCTGCTCTTCTGACACTTGACGTGACCCTGGTGACAGTTGATAAGGGTTCTCCCAGGCAGAGATTAGGGCAGAGGTCAGAATCCAAGGCCTGCGGTGTGGCTCTGGGGCCCTAATATGGTGTTAAAGTAGAGGTACTTCCTGTGAAAACCCAGAGGGCTCACCCTGCTTCTGGGTGCACCCTGGGCCTGGAGGCCGGAAGTAGACAGGGTCCCAGGGAGAGCACCATCTGTTGCCTGCACACCTGGGCAGAGCTTTGGGCAGAGCAGCCTTTGCATACATTTTCATGTGTAAAGTGTTGTGTTTAATCAGTCATATGCAGAAGACAGCGCTGTATGCGAGCTTCTTGATTTGTACCAGTCTGTATATAGTCTGACTTGATGTCATAAAACCCTTACTGATATTTCTCTTTGTCGGGGAATACTAGGGACTGAACCCAGGGGCACTTTACCTCCAAGCTGCATCCCTGACCCTGTTCTGTTTTTTATTTTGAAACAGGATCTCACTAAGTTACTTAGGACCTCGCTAAATTGCTGAGGCTGACCTGGAACTTTCAATCCTACCTCAGCCTCCCATGAGGCTGGGATTACGGGAATGTGCCACCATGCCAGGAACCACTTATTTTACATGTGAACTTTCCCCCTTGGAGCTAACATGTCCCCCCCACAACACACACACATGCACGCACGCACGTACACATGTACACACGTACACACACCCCCTACACTTTTTGGTAGAAATATTTGAAAGTAAGTTGTGTATATCCTGACACTTTACTCCTAAGTACTAAAGTGTGTATTGCTTAAGAAGAGCTATTCTGGAGCTGGGGTCGTAGCTCAGTGGTAGAAGAGCTCTTGTCTAGCATGTGTGAGGCACTGGGTTCGATCCTCAGCACCACATATAAATAAATAAAATAAAGGTCCAACAACAACAACAAAATTAAAAAAAAAATAGCTATTTTCCCACATAAGAATGATCAGTATTCCACCCAAGGAATTTAATATTGATAGAGTAAAAGTTTTTTGTTTTGTGGTACTAGAGATCAATCTCAGGGACACTCTACCACTGAACTACATCTCCAGCCCATTGTATGTTTTATTTTGAGACAGGGTCTCACCAAGTTGCTTCGGGCCTCATTAAGTTGCAGAGGCCAGCCTTGAACTTGTGGCCCTCTTGCCTCAGCCTCCTGAATCACTGGAATTACAGGCATTGATGATTTCCTCATCACGACATTCCTCTATGTTTGTTAGATGTCCTTTTTTTTTTTTTTTTTCTGTAAAATCTCTTCCTTTGACCATTTTTCTTAGTTGCACTCCATGGTTTGTAATGACCTGCCATCTTTTTTCTTTCTGGTGCTCACATTATCCCAGGATCGGAGGGTAGACCCCCTCCATGCCTCGTCCAGTGAGTACAATGAAGACTCGGCTCTCAAATGAAGTTTTAAGGTCTTTATTTTTATGGGAGAGCTTCTGAGCCGAGTGCCTGGTTCTTCCTCCTCCTCCACCGCCGCCGACTTCTTTTTCTTCTCTTGTCGCGCAGCTCTTTCTCTCCTTCTTCTCTTGTCGCGCAGTTTTCTCTCTCCTTCTTTTCTCTCGTGCAGCTGTCACTTCTCTCTTCTTCCTCTCTCGTCGCGCCGGGGCCGCCTCTCCTCTTTTCTCGTCCCACAGCTGCTGCCTGCCCTCCTTGCCTTGCTTGCTCCGCCTTGCTTGCTCCCGCCGCTGCGCAAAATACGCAGCTTTATGGAATGTAACAGCCAATCACCTTAATGGGTCAGGCATTTGGCTTGTGGAGACTTAATGGTGGGTAATGAGGACATGTACTGATCACGAGCTAAGCATGGACGCCAATAGAAAGCACTTGCAGCTGGGCTTCTCGGCGCCATAGGGCGAGGCCAGCCACCACTGCGGGCCCTACAGGGCAGCGGCCTCCAACACTCCAGGCTGGTTCCCGTGTCCTTGGGACATACAGTCTTTCCTCACTCTCAGGTGGGAAGGACTTCACATCACCTTGTTGTCCCTGCTCACAGTCCTGCATGTCTCCAAAAGACCAGGTTCCTTCTCAGTAGGGAAGGTGTTTACAAATCAAGATCTGAATGCCAGGTTAGCTCAGTGCTACTGAAGTGTTGCTTCCAGGCCCTCCCAGTGGACAGAGCTAGGATGTGGTTTTTGGCACTGGGTTTTGGCACTGGGGATTGAACCCAGGGGCACTTAACCACTGAGCCATGTCTCCAGCCCCCCCCTTTTTTGACACAGGGTCTTACTAAGTTGCCTAGGGCTTCATTAAGTCACTGAGGCTGGCCTTGAGCTTTTGATCCTCCTGCCTTAGCCTCCTGAGTTGCTGGAATTATAGGCGTGTGCCACCATGCCCATCTTGAGAGGATAGAAGGTTTGCACCCTGAGAAGTGTTTTTTCTTGTTTTTTTTTTTTACCCAAACCCTTGGTGCTAGGTTTTGAACCCTGGCCTTTCCTCTTGCAAAACCAGTGCCCTATGGGATGGGCTATATCGTCAGCACCACCATGCCCATCTTAGGACATAGTTTTTAAATAAAACTAGAATGGTTCTGTTTTTTCCAGCGGTTGCTTACATCTTTGTGGAAGTAGGTGAAAAGTAGGGGGTTGATGTTCCTGAACAGTTCCAGAGACTGATGTAATATCAGGTTTTTCCTGTAAGCCTCTAGGAAGCTAGGTTTTCTTTGCTGACTGCAAAATTCCTTGGCTGTAACATCTCTAAACACAGGCCAGGGTAAGTGAGACAGAAATAAGACTGGATTCCTTAGTTTACTCAGTACGTTTTTAGTCTATAATTTGTAAATATTGAACAAAGACCTGTTTTAGGCTTTGAGGTTCTTTTTCTCTTGGGGGCAAAAAGAGAAGTGGGACTCAGTCTTTGCCCTGTGGCCAACTGGTATTTGGTGGCAGAGTGACAGGACCTGGAGAAGGGAAGGTGCTTGCCAGGGGCTGTGGACCGGAGGCACTCTGGAGAGAGAGGGGCTTGTGTGACTGGAGTTCCAGCTTAGTCCTGTGAGTGGCGCCTCCTGTGACTCCCTTTCAAGAACCTGAATATACTGAGGGTCTTTAGAAAATCTTCTAATTAGCTGAGAGAGAACGAGTACCTCAGAACTGTTGTGTTGAAGTCCTCGTACACTTAATTTCTGGGTGTTATCGTGCTGGGATGTGCAAAGACAGGGTTTGTTTGTTTGTTTGTTTGTTTGTTTTTGGTACTTTTAAATGTTCAATTTAAAAGTCAGTTTAGGTGGTTTTCAGTGTCAACATGGAGCAAATGAAGTCAGCAATTTGGGGTTTTCTTTCTAGATTTGCTCGTTTGTTCAGTACTTAATGCTACCAATCCCTAGGGCCTCCTGAGGCTCATCAAGATGTCCAGCCCTGGGGACACCTTGCAGGTACTGTTTATGATGAGAGGTTTACCAGGGTTCTGTCACTGGTGGGGCTGAGGAGAGCCCCTTGGGTGAGAGGTCAGTGCATAAGTATGAGAATGCATCTCCAGCTCCCGAGAATGTCTAACAGGCAGGCGTGATCGGGCACCACCATGCTGCTGTGACTCTTGTCCTCCCTCCCCGAAGAGGAGGCAGAGAGGCCCTGGAGGGCCTTGTGGGTCAGCGTCCTGGTGGTGACCCCAGTCTCCCCTCCTGCCCTTGGGTTGTGGTCCCTGCCCACAGTGGGGTCCTTGTGCTGCTGGGTTCTTTCTTGGACGTGCTATCCATCACTGCTTATTTGACAGTGATAGGTGCTGCTTTCCTCACTGACCTGTCCTTGCCCCAGCTGTGTCCTCTGCCTCCTTACCTCAGTAGCACCTGTGCATGCTCAGGACACTCTCGTCCTTCCATCCTCCCCTGAGCCGTTGGGGGCAGCTGCCTCCTGTCTGCCGCCCAGCGTGCACCTTATAAACCAGTCGCCTGGTCCTGTCAGGGCAGAAAGTGGGGCTCATCTGAGAAGTGAGGGCACCTGCCTGGAACTGCAGCAGAGGTGCCCTGGGAGTTGCTGTGCCCTGTGCCCCCTGCCCCTGGAGCCCTGTGGCAGCCTCATAGCCTGCAGTTTGCTGGCTACTCAGGTGAGCAGGCTGCTACAGGCAGCTGGAGTGTGTGCAGGGAGGGCCTGGCTCTGGCTGACGAGCTGCGTGCACCTGTTGGAGGTGAACTCGAGTGGCTGAGCCGTTCTCACCAACTCCATGGATGTCTTCCTAAAGTCTGGTTTTGGTTGTGATGAATTAAGATGGGAAGTCATAGAACCTCCCCTTCCATTTTAAGTCTGGTCCCACAGAGGAACGGCATCTGTTACCTGGGCACCAGCATCCCGCAGTGCCTCCTTTATGGGTGGGTACGGCAGAGGCCAGTCTGGGTTTCTCTAGACCTGCTCCCTGCATTCTCTGGCTTCCTGCCTAGGTACCTGGGCTGGGATGCCTTGGGGTTAGGTGTGCTTCCAGCTGCAACCTTAGCTCAGTGAGCTCTGTAGACTGCTGTGGAATAAACTAAATCTGCTGCTTAAGTGCATTTTCTAAAAGTCTTCACAAATTATGTAGCAAGTCTTTTACATTTTATTTCGAGGTAATTGTGGATTCACAATATATTAATAGTACATTGTCACAAAGAGTAACATGGATGGATCCTGCCCCCTCTTTACCGTGTCCCCCACGGTGACATCTTGGGAGGACAGGAGCACAGCATGGCAGCCCAGGTGCTGGCGTCCTCTTGCAGCCACCCCTGCGTCCCTCCTGACCCGGACAACCACAGGTCTATTTGTGCTCTCTGTGGTTCTCTTTCCCAGGTGTTAGTGAATGAGACCACACAGCATGGAACTGAGCTGTCCTCCCTCATTCAGCGTACTTTCTGGGGATTGTTGGTTGTGTGGACAGTGGCTCAGCCCTTTCTGTTGCCAAGCAGTGTTCTGTGGTGGCAGGTCGTCCAGTATTCACTCATTGAAGGACACCTGAGTTGTTCCAGGTTGGGCCGTTAGGAGTCCAGCTGCCTGGAGCATCTGCGTGCCGTGGCTGTGTGCACATGGTCTTCATTCCCCTGGGACAGATGCCCAGGACGGTGGCAGCTGCATGTTTGGGTGCTAAGAAAGTACCCAACTATTTTCTGGTGACACTCTTTTTCATTCCTGTGGGTGGGATCTGGGTTGACAGTCTCTTCACATCCTCGCCAGCACTTGATGTTGCTGTGTTTTATCATTCTGATGGATCGGTGGTGAGGCCTCCCTGTGGTTTTGAGTTTGTGATAGCTAACTGCTGGATGACCATCTGTTCACCTCTAGGTGCTCTTTGGTGAGATGTCTGTGCCTGTCTTGGCTCATTTTCTAATAGGATTATTTTTTTAGCTGTTGAGTTTTTTAAAAATTATGGTCTTAACCCGCCTGGCTCGCTCCCTGCATGAGGGCCTGCAGGTTCTCGCAACCCTTTTCAGAGCTCAGTGGTGCTGCCCATGGCTGCTTTGCCATGCAGCCAGCCTTGCTCGCTGCAGTCCGTGTGTTGTGAGTCCTCTGCCAGATTGCCTGGTTCGTGAGTGCTTTCTGTGACCTGTTTTATCATCCTCTTGACAGGGACTTTAAGGGAGCAAAAGGCTTTGATTTTGATGAAGTATATATTTTGCCTTTTACAGACTGTAGTTTCTGGTGTACAGTTTTATGTTTCACATTAAAGTCTGTGGTCCATTTTGGTTTCTGTTCATTTGTTTTCTGTTTTTGCAATGCCGGGATCATAACCCAGGACTTCCAGCATGCTAGATAAGCACTCTCCACTGAGCCACACCTCCAGCCCTACTTTGGGTTAATTTGTATATGAGAGGTGAGGTTTATGTCAAAGTTTTGTGCATGATTAGCGTGTGCAGGCTATGGGTTCCATCCCAACACGAAAAAGAAAAAAAAGGGGAAACATCATTTGGGTGTATTTGTTTGAGTCTAGTTCTGGGTTCTGTCCCATTGTTCTGTGTGTCTGTCCTCTACCAATACCATGTACCTACTGTGTGACTCTAGCTCCATGTAAGCCTTGGGACCAGGGGTGGGAGTCCTTCCAGTTTATTCATTTTCAATAATCACTTTAGTTTATTAAACATTTACTCTAGTTTCTTTGCTTTTCCTTATAAATTGCAAAATAATCTTGCCTGAGGCTCCAAAGAAAACTTGCTGGAATGTTGGTAGGATGTGTTGGGCCTTCTCTCTGTGGACAGACTCAACCTCTTCTCTGGACTGCATGCATGTGCTTTCTTTTCTTCTTAGTGAAAGCTGCAGATGGCCAGCACACTGCGATGCCTCCTGTGGGTGTGTATCGAGAGACATCACTTTTCGCTAGGGGGTCAGTAGCAACCAGAGACTGTCAGGTTGGGACCTCATTCACTCCCTTTGTTTTTTTGTTTTGTTTTGTCTTGGTTTGTTTTTATCCCTAGGCCTATGAAAGGAGGTTCCCTACATGTCCTCTGATTCCCATGTTTGGAGACAGCGACACTGTGAATGAATTCAAGAGCGAAGACGGGGCCATTCACGTCATTGAAAGGCGCTGCAAGCTGGATATAGATGCGGTCGGGCTGCTGAAGAAGGTAGCTGTAGAGGACTGTGGGAAGGTGATGCTCCAACGGACAGTAAATTTATGTTTCCAGTTTCTGTCACAAGTGGTGTTAACAATAAACCCTTTTTCTCTTTATTTCTGTTTTAAAGATTGCAGGAGTTGATTATTTTGTGCAGAAAAACTCAATTCTTGGGAATGTACTTTGCACCTTGAGACCCATAATGAAACGTTTTCTACTTGGGTCATCATTAACGAGCACTGCTGCTACACCGTGAGTACTCCAGCCCTGGGGGAGCAGTGGCCAGGCCTCCAAAGGGGGCTCAGCCGTCACTGGAACAGCACACCTCTGTCCTGGGCAGTTCCTCGCCATATATTACCTATGACCAAATCTGACGAGTGGATCAGCAGGAGTGGTGTGGCATCCTGCAGGGCGGACTGCATTGTGGTGACAGTCAAAGCAGCCAAGTAACGCCTTGACTTGTGTTTCCACTGTGACTCCTTCACTGCCCCCCTCTGCCTCTTGAGAAATGAGTTCTCAAGGAGCACGATGACATGTCTTTGAGATTAGAGGTGGGCACACATGGCCGCCTGTCATCTTCCCTGCTGTAAGAGCTGCTCCTGCCAGATCGTCAGCGTGGCCTCCCAAGTGGTCTCGCTGCTGCCCTCAGCCGCCTCCAGTAGATCCTCAATGCTGAATCCAAAGCCATCTCTTTAAAGAGTGCTGAATTGTGTTACTGAGCTCACAGCCCACTGCTTCTACGTGTCCATCAGAAAGAGCAGAGTCCTTGCCGTGGCTTACGCGGCCCTGTCCTCCCCCCGTCACATCTGGGGGCCCTCTGCCCTTGCACAGGGCCTGCCGCCCTCTGGCTGTACCCCACCTTCCTCTGGACTCCCCACGCCTCCTTCAGGTTGCCCAGCTCGCCCCTTCTCAGTGGCCAGTGGGTAGTGTGGCCTGCAGCCCCACCCGGTGCTCCTAACCAGGCTCTGAACTTTCCCCATAGCTCTCACCTTCCAGCAGCTGGAAGTTTCTCGCCTTTTATGTTCAAGGCTAGTGGTCTGTGTCCTCATTAGCTGTCAGCCACATATCAAGGGTCTTTCCTTTGTTCCTAATGGGAAAACAGCCCCATGAGTAAGTAGAGTGAGGGGCTGGACGAGGGAGATGAGTCCCTCCACTCGGGCCACTTTCTGAATGCCTTGGAGTTAGGCTTTGGCCTCCTGACAATTCCAAACCCTCTGTAATTCGTCCTTGTGCTGTTTTCGTGGGAGTAGCTCTGTAGTAAGAGAACTCCTCCTCGTCTGACAATGGGGAGCAGACCGGTGGCTCCCGGTGCCAGCACACAGTGGGGGGCATTCTCTTCCCGTGCAGGTTCACCCTGAGAATGAAGACTGGACCTGTTTTGAACAGTCTGCAAGTTTAGATATTAAATCATTCTTTGGTTTCGAAAGTACAGTGGGGAAAATTGCAATGAAACAGTATACCAGCAACATTTAAAACGTGAGTCTCTTGGGACTTTATAGAACAGGGAGGGTGGGGTCTCCTGAGCTGGTCTGCACTAGTCTTCTGGAGGCTGGGAGTGGCTCAGTTGGGGTTCCAGCATTTCTCATAGAGGAAGTGCTTCCATCCCCTGCCCCGTGCCCCCTGTTCAGCTGTAGGGGACTGGGTAGTGCTGGCTGCTGGTGAGTGAAGGGGGTACAGTAGGGTCCCTCCTGTCCACCACATTCTCTGCTTGGAATTGTGGGGACAGTGGAAATTAAGGGTCATGGGTCTGCGATGGAAGTGCCATTGTGCTGAGGGGATTCTCGCCCCCTTGGACTGTTGGCCTCGTCTTCCCTGGACCTTCTCATGCCGCTGGTAGGAGCGTGGCTCATGGTTTTAAACCTGGCGGAGGACTCTGGAGGGCTCATTTTGTTTTCAGGGTGTGGTGCTAGATTGGGCCTGAGACGGCGCGCGTGTTAAATGCTAGCGTGAGTCTTACAGATGGGTAGGGATGAAGAGTGTTGACTACACTCAACTGAAAGTCGGTTTCCTCCTAAGGGGAAAGAAATCATCGAGTACTACCTTCGTCACCTCGAAGAGGAGGGCATCACCTTCCATTGGGCCCACCTCGGAGATGTCTTCGTCCAGCAAGAATCAGGTGGCCTCCACTGCTGCCCTCAAGGAGGGGCGGGGCAGAGAGGCCCTCTGGAACCCTGGCAGGGCCCCCGAGCCTGCGGTGGGAACCCCCGACGGTGGGAATCCCCGAAGGTGGGTCTGAGGGCAGCTTCCTTCTTCCAGCTAGACTGGGGAGTCGCGGGGGGCCTTTCCTCTCTACTGCCCTGCTTGTTCTTGTTTCCTCGGGACATAAAGTATCACGTGGGGAAAAGGTCCACCTGTCATTTCTGATCTTGTCTCCTTGAGCTGGCTTATGTAATACATTCATGAGATTTTTTTTCTTAGTTTTTAATAAGCAGGAAATGTTATTCCTGATAATTTTCTTATTGGACCAGCTGTTTCAGGTTAGCTGAAGGTGCCCAAGGTGAATGCAGGCCAGCAGGCCTTCACCTAGAGCAACTCCTGCTTGGAGTGCCAGGCACCCCCTAGGTCCTGGGTGTATCTCACACATTGATAGAGGCTCCTTGTGGGTGGGAAATGCTGAAGATCCTCAGTGTGTTTGCATTAACGGAGGCACAGAGAAGTCAACTTGCCTGGGACACAGGTAGTCAGTGACAGGATGAGATTGTGCCCAGGTGGGCTGGCTCCATGGACGACTTTGCTTACATGCTGGCAGCTGACTGTTGATCCTTGGTAGTTTACTGGGGGTAGGGGATGGTTTGGCGATATGTTTCATTTTTCTCCTGATGAATATTTTTTTGTTATACTTATTTTGCTGTCTCATCCGTCCAGTTTTATTACCTTATTATGGAGAGCTTGTGTTCCTGAACATGGTAGCTGTATCCTCAAGATAGACTTAGTTCTACTAGTTGGTATTATTTCATAGTTTTATGTCTGTCACTGAATTAGACCAGCGTCGAGTGTCTTCTCTTGCCCAGCTTCTCCCCTGGGTAGAATTGAGGCTGGCAGGATTGAGGTGATTCCATGGCAATCAGGAAAAGGTAGCTGAGTGAGAAGGTTCACCTGTGGCCCTCAGGGGTGTCTTCAAGCCCGTCACAAAGTTCTCTGGGCAGCTGCTTTGAAACTGTCCTCTTGAGTCTCCTTCACCCAGGCCCCACACCCATGTCACTGGGCAGGACTGAAAGCCTCGGGAGCCAGAGTCCCTCTTTGTAAACAGTGCCCGGTGACTCACGATGCAGACAAACTCGACACAGACTACATCAAGAAGTACCTGGGGGACCTGACCCCACTCCAGGAGAGCTGCCTTATCCGACTTCACCAGTGGCTCCAGGAAACCACAAGGGCAAAGTGAGTATCGACTCCCACTGGGCAGCCCCGCCACCTCTGGTGCTGTGGGAGGTTCCTGAGAGGGAGCACTCCTGACTACTGTAGCTGAGACAGTCCTCCTGTGTGCGTGTCCCCACTGCCCTCGCTGCAGGTTCACTGCCTTCCCTGTGTGCACTGCTGCTGCGTTTCTGTGCGCCATCACTGAGGTTGGTCTACCTCAGAAACAGCAGGTCATCAAGTGGCAGAGTAGCACAGTGTTCCAGATATTTGTGCATTTTAATTTTGAAAAGGTTTGGAAGGAGGTCAGAGCTTTATCCAAGATTAGAAATGTTTGAGCTTTAATTCTGAGGTTTTATATGAAATCATAGCCTCATAAGAAATTTGGTTTTAATAACAAGCTTTGTGCAGCAAACACAAACCTGGCTAGTCATCAGTGAAAGGAAGCTGGGGCCTGCAAGAAGCTGTCCTGGTCTCTGATTCTGTCAGTCCTGGTTGCTGTGAACAGATACCCAAGAGCTTCTCAACATCAGTCATTAGGAGAACAGCCTCAGGAAAAGAGCTGCTCTTGATGTCTGCTGAGGTGGGTGAGACATGCTTTCAGCTCCTCAGGTAGTCTTCCCAAAAGGCCTGGAGGTGAGTGCCCTTCCATCACCTCCTTCTTTCAAGTGTGCAGAAACTGAAGCACAGAGAAGTTGAGCTCAAGGTCTTAAGCTAGGAAGTGACAGGGCCAAGATTTGGACCAAGACCATGTGGTTCCAGTACCATATTCCTGTTTATTTGGTACAGGTGGTTGAACTCAGGGGTGCTCTTCCACTGAGTCAAATCCCCAGCCCTTCTATTTTTTGTTTTGAGACAGGGTCTTCCTAAGTTGCTAAGGGCCTTGCTAAGTTCCTGAGGCGGCCATGATCCTCCTGACTTAGCCTCCTGAGTCAGTGGGTTTACAGGCATGTTCCCACATTCTTAACCACTTCCATGTGCCTGTGGTCCTTTCTTAGTGACCCTGTGCTTTAATTATGTTCCAAGGAGTGGGGTACCATGCGGGCTTTTGCTCCCACTCACTTCTTGGTCTCTGGATGGTCTAGCCACCCACATTAGTGAGCAGGTGATCACGGAGGGGAGAGACCTGGTCTGGATGAGACTTGGATCATGGTCTCAGGCTTCTTTATTCAGGTGGCCAGCCTGATCAACAGGATCCTGAGGTCCCTGCATGTCAGCAGCACCCCCACACTGCCAATTCCAGCATGGTTTCCTTGCAGCTCTTAGTGGAGTCTACTTGTAGAAGTGCACAGAGCATAGTAGTACATCAGCACATAGATTTGAAGTGTTGCCTCTGTTTAATAAATCATGTCTTCACACTGCCCAAACTGAAATGGAGCACTAGGAAGGTTACTCATGGTAATACTGTTTGTTTGTTTTTTTTTTTTTTAAAGCATCAGGCCAAGATTTCTCTGGGAACAGCTAATTTTATTTTTTTCCAGTGCTAGAGATCAAACCAAGGGCCTCATGCATGCGGGCAAGTGTTCTACCACTGAGCTGCAGCCCCTGCCCAGCACCAACTGATTTTAAACAGTGTAATAGTGCAGTTCACTGTTGGTAAGAGGTGGGAGTTTGAGTCTTGATCTCTTAGCAACCCGGTGTTTTCCCTTAGCAACAACAACTTCTTTTCTTCCCCCAGTACTGGGGATTGAACCCAGGAGTGCTGTACCACTATGTCACCTCCCAGCCATTTTAAAAACTTAAATTTTGAGACAGGGTCTTGCTAAATTGCCCATCCTGGGCAACTCTTAACATTACTTAGAAGGATCTTTTCTTCGCCTAGATCCCAAAGGATGAGCAAATGTGCTCGGGACTTTAATACTGACAAGGCCAGAGAGATCATTTGTCAGTCTTTGATGTGGCGGAAGCAGCACCAGCTGGACTACATCCTGGACACCTGGACCCCACCCCAGGTGCTGCAGGATTACTATGCGGAAGGATGGTACCACCATGACAAAGGTGGGCATGCATGCGTCTGTATCTTCACTGCCTGGTCTCTGGGGCATCCCGAGGGCTCTGCCAGACCAGAGGGCCTTGCCGGGGGTGTTGCCCTCCTCTCTCACACTGGGAGCTTTCCCCAGTGTGAGTCAGCTGGTGAGACTCCCTGGCACACTCCTGTCCCACCTGGGCAGCCAAGGGAGGGCCACGACGCTTCCTTCCCTGCGGTGCCCTGGGACAGTGGCTTCACTTCCTTTCTCAAGAGTCTGTTTTGATCTGTTAAAAACTCAAATGTTGGTGGCAGAGTGTTTTCAGCAGCACTGTGCTAATAAAGGAATTTAATGACTTAAGCCCATACAATATCTGGAAAATGTCCAGCCAGGTCTCTACATCAAAGTAGTAAAGGACTGCAGTTTTTCTCCGGGGAGTAAGTGGAGCATGGACCTGGGACAAGCAGCTCTTGAAGTGGAGGTGGCCTCCCTTCACATGCTGGCTCTGTGGATTTCCTGCCTTGCACGAGGTGCTCCTTTCCCCCCGGGGCTGGAGGTTGGTGGCTGGCAGTCAATCACAGACATTGAGGGAGGCTGCCGGGGTTGCTGTGGAACTGGCTTTCCCTCCTGCCTCTGAACAAGTCCTTTCAAAACTGTAATGTTCCGTCTGTCTTGTTTTCCTAATCGACTGTCTTTACTTATTTATTGGTACTGGGGATTGAACCCAGAGGTGCTTTACACTGAGCTACATCTCCAGCCCTTTTTATTTTATTTTGAGACGATCCCTCACTAACTTGCTGAGGCCGGCCTCAAACTTATGATCCTCCTGCCTCACCCTCCCAAATCACTGGTGTGCCACCTCACCCAAATTGTTTTTCTCCAAAGTGACTGTAGTTTTATTGATTTTAACTAGAAACACTTATATTTTTTTCACCATGTGACCTGAACTTTAAAAGGTTAAAAAGTTTGGTAGTAAGACATTGACAGATGTGTCCTATTAAAATTTGGAAGAGGAACCAAGTGTGGTAGTGCACACCTGTGATTCCAGCATTTTGGTAGACTAAGGCAGGAGGATTGCAAGTTCAAGGCCAGACTCATCAGCTTAACAAGACTGACTCAAAAAGAAGAAAGGCCTGTGGCTGTAACTCAGTGACAGAGTGCCCTAGGTTCAGTCCACCAATACCACCCAAAAGTAAAATGTTGGTAGCAACTTTTTGTAGATTTGGTTTTCTACAAGATTTGGGGGCACAGAAAACATTTTGCTCTATGTAAACAGACCTAGCGCCAGCTTCTCCCTGGAGGCAAAGTTTGCTTCTGAAGGATACATGGCAGATGCCAGCCTCCATGCAGGATGATTCTACTCCTCTCCCTTCACACCACGTGACAGCCATGTGACGAGTTAGGTTCCTCTCAGGCTCTGTCTATTAGTTCTCTAGGTTGTGGAGGTCTAGAGCCAACGTGCTGATTGGTGTACACTTAAAGGATATCCAGAATGTTCTCATTTATTTTGGATTTAAAGAGTGGAAATTGAATAGAAAAAAATTTTTAAAAAATTTATTACTGTCACAAAAAAAGAAAAAAATTTCAGTACTACTTATTACTTTACTAAAATTACTCTGAAATGTTCACATTTTTCCTGTTCCCAAATGAAATTGATGTGTACTTAGAATTTTAAAAAAAGTGGAAATTGAGGAAGACTAACTTTTAAAAAAATATTATTGATTTATTAGCAACCCATTGATTCTTGAACTCTGCCTCCCACAAGATATGCTGAAGTCCTGATACTGCAAATATGACTATTTGCTCTTTGGGTCTGTGCAGATGTCATAAAATGAAGATGGGGTCCTCCTGGGTAAGGGTGGGTCCTAGTTCAATTCCTGGATCATGAGAAGAGGAAAGTTGGACAGAGATGGGGTGATGTAATCAGAACCAAGGGCTGTCAAGGGTTGCTGGGAGCCACAAGGAGCTGAAAGAGACAGGGTGACTGCATAGACTGTGTGCCCTTGAAGTTGACACTGATTGAGAGTATTTTTTGAAATTGTTTTCTTTCAGCGGACTCAGTTTTACCAAATAGTATTTTTTAAAAAGACACTAATAATAACTCACAAATGGTTCAAATTAATAAAATATTACATAAAGTGCCTAATGTAGTGTTTTGTACATTGATGTTGAAGTATAATTTTTTTAGATGAATTTAGTTATATACTTAATAGTATTGGTTGTGATTGTAGCTCCAATAAGGCTTTTTAAATGGAACTTATGTATATATTCAATATTTTTTGTAATAACAGTAATATTATAGTTAGTCAAACATCAACAAATAAGTTGCTACTGAGCTACAAATATTTTGTACAAATACTTAGTTTTAGGTATATATGCTCAAAAATCAACATCTGGTAAGATATTTTGTGTTAAGAAAAATTAAAAAGCAATAAATAATGTGGAACTGTAAATCCCATCCATTTGTTTGATTAGCAAGGGAAATAAAATTCTATGTAGCATAAAATATTAAGAAAATTTTTTTTGCATTTGTAGATGGACAGAGTGTCTTTAGTTTATTTGTTTATTTTTATGTGGTGCTAAGGATTGCTCCCAGTGCCTCACATATGGTAGGAAAGCACTTTGACACTGAGCCACGGCCACTGCCCAATATTGGTATTTTTAAATGAGTTCTTTATATACTAATAAAAATTTTAACCCTTTATAATTGTCATTTTAAATATATGACTCTTGTTACAAAGGAGATGTCCTGAACTCACTAACTGTTAAAAAAATAGATTATGTATTTACAGTGTTTTTAATTCACTGGATCAGAACCTCATGGCCTGAGCAAATTTTACCTATAATTTACATTAGACTTAGTATTCTGAACAGCACTTATTACCCTATCAGACATAATAGCTAAACAAACTTGTTGCATATGATCAGTACTTTTTGAGGATTGTAGACTTAGCCTCTCCACTTCTAAAACTCTGTGGTTTGCACTTCTATATGTTTACTCTTAAAATACAAATTACATGAACTTTCTCCATCATGTTTCTACCTTTCCAGATTGTTCTCTGCATTTCCCCTCAGAAATAACTTTTTAAACTCTGTACCTAATTACTAAAATGTTTACTTAAATTTATTCAAAAATTGCCTTTAAGGATCAGAATTCAATTTTTTTAAGTTTTGGAGATTAAATTTTATATATTGAAAATATTTATTTTTATTCATTGATTTATTTATATATCTGTGAAACAGTCACAACAATCAAGGTAATAAATAGGTGTATCACCTCCCATACTACTTTGTTGTTGTTTTTACTGTTTTGGGATATTTTGTTTTTGATTTTGGTGATAGAAACACTATCTAGTGGCTTACTTTCTTAAAAAATTGTTAAGGGCACTATATAGTTTTGTTCACTACTGGAATACCATAGTTCAGGAGATCTCCAGAACATATTCATCTTTCATAAGTGTCTGTTACACTGAACAGGTCTCCATCAATGTGACACAACATTCACAGAGAGAAGAATAAAATCTCATGATCATCCTAACATTTAAATAACATTTGACAAAATTCCATACTGTTGATGGATTAAAACATTCAGTGAATGAAGTTTAAAAGGGATAAACACAATAAGGGTCACATGTGAAAACTCATAGCTAACCTCACACTCAAAGGTGAAAAGATGAATACTTATCCTAGATGATCAGGAAAAAGTAAGAATGCCCACTCTTACATCTTTCACTTAACATAGAACAGGATATTCTAACCAGAAAAGTGGACAAGGAAAAGAAAAGGCATCCAAAGTGCAAGAAAAAAACAAAATTATCCCTGCTTGCTGATGAAATGATCTTCTCAATGTCCTTCAAGAACTTGCATATATATATGTGTATGTGTGTATGTGTGTGTGTGTGTGTGTGTGTGTGTATGATCAAACTGGTACAGGCATGCCTTAGCATTGGATGTTACAGGAAAATGTGAATTTAAGAAAATGTTGTCACATCGATCACCACATGCAGGAAGTTGTCTTTTAGAGTAATAAGAGGATAAACTAATTCAATTAAATTGCCCATCTAATTTGAAAATTCATAATTAAATTAGATCATTATAGTAACAAGAATGTTGATGATGACAAAGCTGAGTGCCATACTTGGAATTCAACTCTCTCAGGGCTGTCTGGTCTATACACAGAACACAGTGCTTCCATCTATTCTATTTTACTAATTTCCCATGTGGGTGTGTTATGCTGGTATATGCAAATAAATTTTTGGTTAATATAAATCTGTTATCTTCATCTTAGCTCCAAATTTTATTTTTCACAACTGCTTCAAATAAATAAAATGTAGGTGACATTTAGGAAGGGAAGAAAATATTTCCTTCTTTTACAGGAAGGCTTCACTCAGAAACTAAATTAAAAACTGAAATTTATTTGATTTACTTTATTTCTGGGAATCTGTAATCACCCTCTGCCTTTTTGGAAATATGGTTTTTGACAGCTTTGTTTTCTAGTTGATATTCTTTACTGTTGAAAGGCTTATGTACATTTTTCTCTAATGTGTTTTCCAATAGAGAATATAATAAATTCCCTGGCAAATACTTGCATGTCTATTTCTCTCTCAGGGATAGCTGTTTACATTAAAGCTCCTGTAGTAGTTAGATGAGTTCACCTCAGTAGCTATAGCTTTATTTTTAACATAGCATGCATCCCACTGTTCAAAGTCCATCAAATAGAAATTTCATATAATTGTTGTTACTATAAAGTCACATGAGTGAGTGAACACTGTCAATGTGTTTTAGAAATAAATAGAAGAGTTCCATTAGAGTGACTGCCTTAATAGAATTGCTCTGGTCTTATTTACAAAAACTGAGTCATTCTCCTCTGGATAGGAAGGATTCAGTTTGACAACTGATTGCGCTCTTCATATCCTCGATTATAAAAAACAAGTGGCTAGCCTTGCCTTCTGAACAAAACCTATTCTGTCTGTGCTCTCTGGGATGCTCACCTTGAAAGCTAGTCTTATCTCTCTGTGAAGAACAATATAAACTAGAAGTACATAACATTTGAAGATGCCCAGGAGATGGAAATTTCAGTGTTTTTGCACATTTTCTGCAATGGATGCTGTACTGTTGATACGCTCTGGTCCTCACAGCCTGCTGACTGGCTCTGGCTGAGAAGCAGCAGTGGAACAATGGAGCAGTGGAGTCGGGCCTGAGTGGGTCTGAGCACTGGAGGCCCTGCTGCAGCATGAACGCTGCCACACAAGCACAGCGAGCCAGCACCAAGAGGAAGGAAGGCTCGCTGACCTGTCACCCTGCAGCCTTCAGACCCAGAAGTAGGGAGGCCGGTCGTGGAGGCCTGTCGCAGTAGCCAGGCCCACGAAGCACTGCGGGCCTATCCCAACCTCAACCTCCACTTCTCGACCTGCATTGAGAAAATGGAAGTGGGGCAGAGCTGAATGAATGCCGGACTCAAGAATTAACCAATAGAATTTGCACACTTTGGTCCAATAGCGTTTGTACAGTTGCAAGCCCTAATTAGCTTAACTGTGGACCAATCACAGTAGCCCAAGTGCTATATAGATGCCCCTTTGCCCCCATTTGCCGAACACATTTGGAGGAAGAATACCTACTGGGAGCTCTGTCGTCTACCTGCTCGGGTTCTATGCTCGATCTTCCGGGAATGCTTTTTCTTGTGGGTGGATGATGTTCTCCAAATTCAAGAGGGAAGAACTTTGGAAGAAAAAGAGGGTGAGTTGCTGGAGTGCCCTGCACTGTAGCATGTCCAGGGAGTGGGGTGTGTCCAGTTTCACAGCATTTCTTTTTGAGCTTCCAGAGGTCAGTATGCACTTAAGGTTCCTATACTGACTTTTTACTTTCGTTTTCCCCTTGTTACTGGAAAATGCAAAAGGTGTTTTGTCTTTCTTGTGAAAATTCTTTTTTTCTCAAAACCCTGTTTGTTTATGGGTGAGATATCTGAAATCTCAGATTCTGATGTAAGAAAATTTGAAGTAGTTAGATAATAATTTCAGGAAAACCAAGAAATAAATGTGCAGGGGAGACAAAAAGAACCCCTAAATGAAATAATGTATTAAGTCTTGATTTACATGTACTTGTGTGCTTATACGCATAAACGTACACACATTTTTTTAATCATATAATTAAAATTTATTCCAAATGTTTTAACTCCAGTTTTATCAGGATTTTTGTGGCTTTCCCCTCACAAATTACTTATTTGTGACTTTAAGCATCTTAAGCTGTGGAATTTCTTTCCTTGAACAAAATGGGTTAGTGTGATAGGGTGAATTTACCAATGTCTGATGAGACTAAAGCACTACAATATTGGCTTGTAACTCAGGCTGACAGAGAGTTGATCTGTGAAATATTGAAAATGTTGAATTATCTCAATATTTTAGGAGCTCTCTACTACTATTTTCATAGTGATACTAGGTTTAACCTTGGTGTGTAAGAAAAAAGTTTAACTATCCACTTTCAATGGTCTATCTCACTTGTTCCCTGAAGGTCACAGAGCAATGAGAGGTGAATGTTTGCTGAGGTTCCTTACTAGCCCCCACACAGGCTAAACTTGGGCTTTCCAGACCCAGTCTGGGCTTAGGTCTGCATATTGAGGGTCATTCCCTTGAAGTTGTTTGCTAATAGCCCCTGGCATTTCTTCTTTGACCAATCAGTTACTTAGAAGATGTTCATTTTTTCTGATATTTTGTGGTGCTATTTTATATTATTTTATTATTGCTATTGATTACAACAGTTCTGTTGTGGTCAGAGTATATAACTGATATGATTTCAGTGTTTTTAAGTTCATTAAGACTTACTTCATAGCCTGGTATGTGGTCATTTCAGTAAGTGTGCCAAACATATTTGAAAAATTTAAAAAATGGCAGAAAATCTCTGCTATTGTTAGGTATAGTGTTTTGTAAAAATAACAAGTTGTTTTGCAGTGTTCTTCATATCTTCTAGTTTATTGGCAGATTCTTTTGAATGTTAATTCTTCCAACTATAATTTTGGAATATTCTATTTTTTGCTTTAATTCTGTAAACATTTTTCACTGTATTTGGAAACTATATTTAAATATGTAAAGTAGGTATGACTACTATTGTGTCCTCATGAATTACCACATTATTATAATGATCTATTCCTCCATAACTTTGCTAATACCCACTGTCTTGAGATCTATTTTTATCAGACATTTGGGTATGCTTACATTTACTGAATTCATGACACATTTTTCCATTAACTTACTTAGAATTTATTTTTTCTTTTTATATTTAAAACCTATCACCTGTAGCAGCATATACTTAATAATGTTTTAAGCCCATCTTCTTAGCTTCTGCCATTAAATTTGCTCTTAATTCATTATTAAACTTTAATAAAATTGCTGACATTTTTATTTTGTCTACCATTTTAAGTATATCCTACTAAGTACTCTTGCATTTTGTTTCTTTTTTCTTATCAAAACTTTTAAAAATTTGCATTAGAATTACCTTTAATTTTCCTCTCATTTTTGTAAATATGCTTCTTTGCATTTTTCCAAAAATATTAGGAATTTAAATTCTAGGGATTTAATATTTACTTAAATTTTCTAAGCTCATTCACATTTACTATTGTATCATCTCATGTAAAACATATGCTCATGCATAAACATTTTCTTTTTTCACATCATTGTGATATTGTTGTCTGTATTAGGGAAGAAACAGTCATAGCTAGCTGTTTAATCAGCAGTTATTCTACCTGTTCTTTACTTTGAAGCATTTTCTTAGCAGCTTCAATAACAGTTAAGATAAAGTCATGTTTATTATAGTTGTTTTAAGTATATTGCAACCAATGTATGAATCAGGTATTTATTGGTCAGAATTGTGATTGTGGGTAGACTCTGAAGATCCCATCTCTAGTTTTCTGAATTTTCCACAATGTGTTTCATTGCCTGCTTACCAGGTGCAGTTTCTTGTTTCCCTGACCACAAAGATTGTTTCTTACTAGGGGCATAACCATCTCATCACTTATGTCCCACAAGCTGGACTAAGGGAAGGTAGGCTACGAAATGAGTACTTCAGAAAGCTGTCTGCCCAGCTCCTTTGCATGTGCACTCCTTAACACCTTGTCAGTTGTTAAAACTCCTGTACCTTGAGCTGATTACTTTTTACATTTTGGCCACATCTAATGGTTGTTTGAAGAGGTTAAGCACCCAAAAGGATCTGACTCTGTTATTACAAGAAACCAAAAGTCAATGAGGTATCAATCATTATGTTCTTGTCTCCCATTCTCAAGCCTACCATTTTATATTCTGATGTGACATGCTTGTACTGGTAAGCTACAAAATTACACTTTTTTTTTCCGTTTAACTCCCTGTTTAGTAACTAGGGAGCAATAGAGGGAGATTGGATCATGTACACGAGAGAAGAGAGTTGATTCTTTGGTGATAACTGCAAAATCATTTTGAATATTGCATATGAAAATTGGTTCTACTATTTCTAATTTATACATTTTATGGATAATCATAGAATTGACTAAAGCATTTAGTAATGTCTATTTATATGGCATATTCAGTATTATATTATTTATGTGGTGTGTAATTGCATAGTATATGTGATGTACCATAATTTTCTGTCAGTTATTAAAATTATATATTTTATATTAATGTATTTATTGAAATTTAGTTTTTTTAATTTCTCCAAAACAGTTCCTTGAAAGTGTGCAAAAAGAAAAAAAAAATAAACATTTATGAAGATTAAGCTATGTGTCTTATGTAGACATGAAAGGCTTGAAAAAGGAAATACCTCTGAAATTATAATATACAAGTAGAGCAAACATGGAGAACTGAACTGCTGTACTCTCCCTATATTATCCGGAGTTGTGTAGAGGTTGGTACACATAAAATTAATATGGAAATCAGTATATCATTCCTAAAGACTTATTAATGGGTGAGCTCCAGCTGCTAGCTATGTGAAAAATTAGTAATAAATAATTTGTAAAACTTAAAATTATTTTGACTCAAAAATATACACACACATTCTCATCAATCGCTTGATTTTACTTCAAAAATACACTTTAGGGGGAAGGTAAAACTTTCCTTTTTTGTTATTTTAAAAAGAACATTCAAAATCAACCCCCAAATCAGTGTTAGTGTAAAATAGTGATTTTTCTTGAAGTTTCCATCTCTATGCCTGAGAATTTTGAAAAGATGATAAATGTTATTATAGTAACATAGATGCAGATATGTAAATATTGATTATTTTTAAAGCCCGAATACATTATGAAATTGTTAGTTTCTTTGTATTTAAGTGCAGTATTTTCTAACCAAACAGAAAAAACATAGCTTGTATTGGTTAGATGACTGAGGCAAGTATAAATGTCATTTAGGAATGCTTATATTATATCCATCTTTATTAGAAAATAAAACCTCTGGCAGTTTGCATTCATCTTTTTTGAAATTACACTAAAAGTAGTTGATAGTGGAGATTCATTGTGGCTGTCTACTATTTCTAGGATGAAGGTCTGCCACAGAAAATATTATGGTTGCAATAATAAAGAACATGTTATTTTCATAACATGTAGGATTTATATAATCAAATTGAAAAAAGGACTTTTTTTATAACTAATAAATATAAACATGTATTTCTCCTTTGGTTCCATTTAGGCTTAGGCATATGCTGTATTTTTAATTAATTTTGTTTAATTATAATCCTATAGCAGCTATGAAATGTGTTGAAGGTTGCTAGATAATGGCAAAAAGAAAGAGTACAGATGAAGGTTTCTGTAATTGATAAAGGCTAAACAATGGACATTTTCAGATTTTGCGCACTGGGCTGGTAGCTAACTATCTTGGTTAGAGCTGTGCCCTAATTTGTATCTGTACCCTTTATTTTGTGGAAGAGCAACTAATATGCAAGATTTACTTGAATATGACCTGACAGATACATGCAGATTCATTTAGGGGATAAGCATCTGTGTGTGTGCATTATTACTTAAAATTTTCAGCACTCTAAATTGATAAAATCCTTAGACTTATGCTTTTAAATCTGGCAGGTAACAAGTTCAAGAGTCACAGCTCCATCTTAACAATAGTAAAATCTTGAGCGGACTGAAAAATGGAGATCAATGATTTGAGGTTGAGATTATAGTTCAGTGTTAGTGTTTGCCTGGCATGTGCAATATCCTGGTTTCCATCCCAAGAACTGAAAATATATAGGTAATATTAAAGTATCTAATAATTCTACTCACACTTCTAAAAAATCAAGTATATGTCTTAGAAGAAAAGGGAAGTCACAGGGCCAACTACAGCCCCCAAAATTGGAGAAATAGGTGAACAGGAAGAATGACAACCTACCAGGGCATAAAACCACAATGAGAAATCTTCATGGAAAGTAATGCCTGGGTAGGAAATATCTAAGCTGTAATTGATGTGTATCTGGAGGCTCTATGTGTACACATATGAGAAATAAAATCTCACTAAGAGTCATAGTCATGGGAGATGGAAATATTTTTGTAAGTTTTACCTCCAGGAACTCAATTGGGTTTCTGTAGAGAACATTGAAAAATCCTCATGTTCTGGCAGACTGTGGCAAAAATGACCTTCATGAAATATACTAAAGCATTCTTTTCTTCTTAATAAGGTCTTTCTGTGGGAGAAACTAACCAGAACTTAACTTTCGGGGGTCTTACCAGGGCCTAACTGACTTGGGGAGTGTAAACACCCAGCGCCATTCCTCTGTAACTATACCAGTGTACCTAAAGGTGAGGAGGAGAGTGACAATCACTTGTGAGCTCACAGTCCAGAGGCGTCCTATTAAAGTAAGTGGATCATCATAGGAAGAATGCTTCCTTTCCTCAGCACCATCCACACTTTACTGATGGCCTATTTATAGCAGTTCCTTTTATGTAAAAGATTTTGACTATCAAAAACAATTACAAGCATCAGAAGCAAACAAAAGCGTAAGCAAAGTAAGATATTAACAAGTTAATTACAAACTATTATGACATTCTGCTGTAAGAAACAATTTACACTTGTGAATAGTTTATTTGTGGAAATCTCCATTTCATATTTTTGGAAAGTGATTATCCATAAGTAACTGAAATCATGGGAAGCAAAACTGCAGATAAAGGGAACTACTATATGGAATATGCAGACAGTGTGGTGTTACTCAATCCTAAATAGAGAAAACTTCCATGCATTATGCATATAACCAGATAAATTGAAAGAAGCTAATCTGAATAGGCTATGTACTGTATGATTGGAACTAAGTGACATCATGGAAAAGGAAAGCTATGGAGACAGTACAAAGAACAGTTGTTGCCAGTGGGTAGAGAGAAGAAAAAGATGAACAAGTGAAGCACAAAGTTTTTGGTCAATAATATTGCATTCTACTCTCAGTACAACTAATTAGAACAAATTTAAAACCTAATTAAAAAACTATTCTGTAATATCACAATGGTGGATACAGTCATTTTAAATTTGCTCAAACTCATACAGTGTACAACAGTGAGAGTGAATACTAGGGTATGTAGTGGATTTGAAGTGATAATGCATCAATGTATGTTTATCGGGTATAGCAAATGTGCCTCTCTGGGGTAGAATGTTAATAATACAGGGATAACTGTGTGTTTGGGGCAGGAGATCAAGTGTATCTTTTGCTCTATTTTGTGTGAATCCAAAACTGATCTAAAATGAAGTTCTTAAAACACTAATCTGAAGTCTTACTTTTATAGGTGAAGATTTAAGTGGCCAATTTTTCATAACTGCTTCAAGGACTAGCTTCCATATTCTCTACTTATGTCATTATACTGAGTTATTTTGCCTTTATTGCCAGGATTTTCAAAACAAATGATAATGTATTTTATTTCATATTTTATTTGATAGCATTTTAATCATACTTTTCTTTTATACACACTTTGTTACTATAGGTAGCTTCAGTTTCCAGTCTAAAAGGATAATAAGGGGAAGAAATAGAAGAAAATTCATTTATTAGATTAAAATCAAAAAGGGCTCAGTGGTTCCTTCCTAATATGCATCAGGCCCTTGGGGCAATTAAAAGTGCTTTTCTATTATTTAAGAAATACGCTATTTTTTTATAGCATTTGGGACTACAGATCCTTTGTAGTTCTCAATTTGTTTTTCTGTCTTTTTGAGATAGTGTCATTGTCCCCTTCATTTTTTTTTTTTTTTTTTTTTTTTTTTTTTTTTTTTTTTAGGTGCTGGGTATATACACAAAGCTCTGCGCATGCTGGGCAAGCCATTTATCATTAAGTTACACCCTTAGTCTTACTTTTTGCTTTTGAATTGGCCCCATGTATGCTATACTTACTTATTTTCTTATATGGTTTAAATTTGCATCTGCAAGTTATTTATTAGCTTTATGACTTGGGCAAGTTATCTCTGCAAATTAGTTGTCTGTTGTAGAATGAAGAAAATAATATCTACCTTGTAATAGTGTTGAAGATTAAATGAATAATAAATGAATAATAAATGATGAAGCATTTAATATTCTGTGTGTGTTGGTTTAACAATTATTGTAAGCAAAGACCTTGACTCCTTCCATACAGTATTTGCAACTTTTAATTTAGTAATTTATTTTTGTAAACAGTGTAACAGAACTTTGTATTAAGGAATAATAAATACCATCATATATTTTTTTCTTTCTTTTCTTTTTCAGTACTCAGGATTGAATCCAGGGCTTGCACATTTTAGGCAAGGCCTTACCACTGAGTAATGTCCTAGGCCTAAAATATTAAAACTGAGACTGCCCTTTTTCTTGCGAAAATACCATATATAGGCTTACTAAATTGACTTTTATATGCCTCTTTTTTCCCCTGTGATAGGGCTTTTCCATAATTATAGTTAAGTGGTGTAATGAGCTGATAGCTTAATTTTTATATTTGGTAGGATTATTACTAATTCCTAGATTATATTATTCATTTTTGGTACCAGGAATTGAACCCAGGAGTAGTTCACCACTGAGCCATTTCTCCAGTACTTTTTTATTTTAAGACAGCATCTCTTTAAGTTACTTAGGGCCTTGCTAACTTCTGAGGCTGGCTTTGACGTTTTCATCCTCCTGCCTAGGCCTCCTCAGCTGCTGGGATTCCAGGTGTTTGCCACCCTACCTGGCTTTCTAGATTACATTATTAAACCAGATTTTTATCTATTAAAAATCATAAATTTACGTAGGGCAAAGTTGTTTGATTCATTCTGTTATTTTTTTCCCTCCCCCCCCACCCCTCCCACCCCTCTTTTCCGTCTATACAGTACTTCCTTCCTCCATTCTTACCACCCTCCTTATCCCTAACCCTACCCCTAATGCTAACCCCTCTTACCCCCCATTATATGTCCTCATTCGCTTATCAGCGAGATCATTAGTCCTTTAGTTTTTTGAGATTGGCTTATCTCACTTAGCATGATATCCTCCAATTTCATTCATTTGCCTGCAAATACCATAATTTTATCATTCTTCATGGCAGAGTAATATTCCATTGTGTATATATGCCACAGTTTCTTTATCCATTCATCAACTGAAGGGCATCTAGGTTGGTTCCACAATCTGGCTATGGTGAATTGAGCAGCAATGAACATTGATGTGGCAGTATCTCTGTAGTATGCTGATTTTAAGTCCTTTGGGTATAGGCCAAGGAGTGGGATAGCTGGGTCAAATGGTGGTTCCATTCCAAGCTTTCTAAGGAATCTCCATACTGCTTTCCAGAGTGACTGCACTAATTTGCAACCCCAACAGCAATGTATGAGTGTACCTTTTTCCCCACATCCTCGCCAACACCTATTGTTGCTTGTGTTCTTGATAATCACCATTCTAACTGGGGTGAGATGAAATCTTAGTATAGTTTTGATTTGCATTTCTCTTATTACTAGAGATGTTGAACATTTTTTTATATATCTGTTGATTGCTTGTACATCTTCTTCTGTTAAGTGTCTGTTCATTTCCTTAGCCCATTTGTTGATTGGATTATTTGTATTCTTGGTGTAGAGTTTTTTGAGTTCTTTATAGATTCTGGAAATTAGTGCTCTATCTGAAGTATGAGTGGCAAAGATATTCTCCCACTCTGTAGGCTGTCTTCACATTACTGATAGTTTCCTTTGCTGAGAGAAAGCTTTTTAGTTTGAATCTATCCCAGTTATTGATTCTTGTTGTATTTCTTGGGCTGTGGGAGTCCTTTAAGGAAGTCTGATCCTAAGCCAACAAGTTCAAGGTTTGGACCTACCATTTCTTCTATAAGATGCAGGGTCTCTGGTCTGATTCTAAGGTCCTTGATCCATTTTGAGTTGAGTTTTGTGCAGGGTGAGAGATAGGGGTTTAGTTTCATTCTGTTGCATATGGTTTTCCAGTTTTCCCAGCACCATTTGTTGAAGAGGCTATCTTTTCTCCATTGCATATTTTTGGCCCCTTTGTCTAGTATGAGAAAATTGTATTTATTTGGGTTTGTGTCCATGTCCTCTATTCTGTACCATTGATCTACCTGTCTGTTTTGGTACCAATACCACGCCGTTTTTGTTACTATTGCTTTGTAGTAGAGTTGAAGATCTGGTATTGTGATACCCCCTGCTTCGCTCTTTCTACTGAGGATTGCTTTAGCTATTCTGGGTTTCTTATTCTTCCAGATGAATTTCAAAATTGCCTGCTCTATTTCTGTAAGGTACATCATTGGAATTTTAATTGGAATTGCATTGAATCTGTATAGTACTTTTGGTAGTATGGCCATTTTGACAATATTAATTCTGCCTATCCATGAACGTGGGAGATCTTTCCATCTTCTACGGTTTTCTTTAATTTCTTTCTTTAGTGTTCTGTAGTTCTCATTGTAGAGATCTTTCACCTCTTTTGTGAGATTGATTCCCAAGTATTTTATTTTTTTCGAAGCTATTGTGAATGGGGTCGTTTTCCTAATTTCTCTTTCTGAGGATTCATCACTTATGTATAAAAATGCATTGGATTTATGAGCATTGATCTTGTAACCTGCAACTTTACTAAATTCACTTATGAGATCTAAGAGTTTTCTGGTGGAATTTCCAGGTTCCTCTAAATATATAATCATGTCATCAGCGAACAGGGATAGTTTGAGTTCCTCTTTCCCAATTCGTATCCCTTTAATTTCTTTGGCTTGTCTAATTGCTCTGGCTAGAGTCTCAAGGACGAAGTTGAATAGAAGTGGTGAAAGAGGGCATCACTGCCTTGTTCCAGTTTTTAGGGGGGATGCTTTCAGTTTTTCACCATTTAGAATGATATTGACCATGGGCTTAGCGTAGATGGCCTTTACAATGTTAAGGAATGTTCCCACTACCCTGATTTTTTCTAGTATTTTGAGCATGAAGGGATGCTGTATTTTATCAAATGCTTTTTCTGCATCTATTGGAATAATCATGTGATTTTAAGTTTTAGTCTGTTGATATGGTGAATGTCATTTATTGATATCCGGATGTTGAACCAACCTTGCATCCCTGGGATAAAACCCACTTGTTCGTGGTGCACTATCTTTTTAATATATTTTTGTATGTGATTTGCTAAAATTTTGTTGAGAATTTTTGCGTCAGTGTTCATTAAGGATATTGGTCTGAAATTTTCTTTCCTTGATGTCTCTGTCTGGTTTAGGTGTCAGGGTGATATTGGCTTCATAGAATGAGTTTGGGAGGGTTCTCCCCTCTTCTATTAAGGATATTGGTCTGAAATTTTCTTTCCTTGATGTCTCTGTCTGGTTTAGGTGTCAGGGTGATATTGGCTTCATAGAATGAGTTTGGGAGGGTTCCCTCCTCTTCTATTTTATGGAATACTTTGAGAAGTATTGTAATGAGCTCTTCTTTAAAGGTTTTGTAGAACTCGGCTGAGAACCCATCTGGTCCCGGACTTTTCTTTGTTGGTAGGCTTTTGATGACCTCTTCTATTCCATTGCTTGAAATTGATTTAAGTTGTGTATGTCCTCCTCGTTCAGTTTAGGTAATTCATATGTCTCTAGAAACTTGTTGATGTCTTCGAGGTTTTCTGTTTTGTTGGAGTATAGATTTTCAAAATAGCTTCTAATTATGTTTTGTATTTCACTCGTGTCTGTTGTGATATTTCCTTGTTCATTCCGAATTTTATTAATTTGAGTTTTCTCCCTCTTTCTCTTTGTTAGTGTGGCTAAGGGTTTATCAATTTTGTTTATTTTTTCAAAGAACCAACTATTTATTTTGTTAATTTTTCTGATTGTTTCTTTTGTTTCAATTTCGATGATTTTGGCTCTTGATTTTAACTATTTCCTGTCTTCTACTCCTTTTGGTGTTGGTCTGCTCTTCTTTTTCTAGGGCTTTGAGCTGTAGTGTTAAGTCGTTTATTTGTTGATTTCTACTTCTTTTGTTGAATGCGCCCCATGAAATAAATCTTCCTCTAAGTACTGCTTTCATAGTGTCCCAGAGGTTTTGATATGATGTGTCTTTGTTCTCATTTACTTCTAAGAATTTTTTAATTTCCCTCCTGATGTCTTCAGTTATCCATTCATCATATAATAGTGTATTATTTCATCTTCAAGTATTGGAAGTTTCTGTTTTTTATTCTGTCATTTATTTCTAATTTCAATCCATTATGATCTGATAGAGTACAAGATAGTATCTCTATCTTCTTGTATTTGCTAATAGTAGCTTTGTGGCATAAAACATGGTCTGTTATAGAGAAGGATCCATGTGCTGCTGAGAAGAAAGTGTATTCGTTCTTTGTTGGATGGTATACTCTATATAAGTTGGTTAAGTCTAAATTGTTGATTGTGTTATTGAGATCTATGGTTTCTTTATTCAATTTTTGTTTGGACGATCTATCCAGCGGTGAGAGAGGTGTGTTAAAATCGCCTAGTATTATTGTTTTGTTGTCTTTTTGATTTCTGGATTTGAGAAGGATTTGTTTGACGCACATGGATGAGCCAATGTTCGGGGCATAGATATTTATGATTGTTATGTCTTGCTGATTTATGCTTCCCTTGAGCACTATGTAATGTCCTTCTTTATCCCTTCTGACTAGTTTTGGCTTGAAGTCCACATTATCTGAAATGAGGGTGGATACTCCAGCTTTTCTGCTGTGTCCGTGTGCATGGTTTGCTTTTTCCCATCCTTTCACCTTTAGTCTATGGGTATCTCTTTCTATGAGATGAGTCTCTTGCAGGCAGAATATTGTTGGATTTTTCTTTTTAATCCAATCTGCCAGTCTATGTCTTTTGATTGATGAGTTCAGGCCATTGCCATTCAGGGTTATTATTGTGATATGATTTGTATTTCCAGTCATTTGTCTCATTTTTGTTTTTTGACATGATTTGGTTTCCCCTTTATTTGGCTATTCCTTTAGGCTAGTTCCTCCCGTTGCTGATTTGCATCATTGTTTTTCATGTCTTCCTCATGGAATATTTTGCTGAGAATGTTCTGCATTGCTGGCTTTCTTTTTGTAAATTCCTTTAGCTTTTGTTTATCATGGAAGAATCTTATTTCATCATCAAATCTGAAAGTAAGTTTTGCTGGGTATAAGATTCTTGGTTGGCATCCATTTTCTTTCAGGGCTTGGTAAATGTTGTTCCAGGCCCTTCTAGCTTTTAGGGTCTGGATTGAAAAATCTGCTGATAATCTTATAGGTTTCCCCCTGAATGTCATTTGATTCTTTTGTCTCGCGGCCTTTAAAATTCTGTCTTTATTTTGTATGTTAGGTATTTTCATTATAATGTGCCTTGGTGTGGGTCTGTTGTAATTTTGTGTATTTGGAGTCCTATAAGCCTCTTGTACTTGGTTTTCCATTTCATTCTTCAGATATGGGAAATTTTCTGATATTATTTCATTTAATAGATTGTTCTTTCCTTTGGTTTGTTTCTCTAAGCCTTCCTCAATCCCAATAATTCTTAAATTTGGCCTCTTCATGATATCCCATAATTCTTGTAGATTCTGTTCATGATTTCTCACCATCTTTTCTGTTTGGTCAACCTTGTTTTCAAGATTAAATATTTTGTCCTCACTATCTGAGGTTCTGTCTTCCAGGTGTTCTATCCTATTGGTTATGATTTCTATGGAGTTTTTAACTTGGTTTATTGCTTCTTTCATTTCAAGGATTTCTGTTTGGTTTTTTTCAATATCTCTAACTCTTTATTGAAATGATCTCTTGCTTCCTGTATTTGCTCCTTTAACTGTTGATTGGTGTGATCATTTAATGCCTGCATCTACTCTTTCATCTCCTCCTTCAATGCCTGCATTTGCTCTTTCATCTCATCGTTTGCTTCCCTGATTGATTTAATTATGTACATTCTGAACTCCCTTTCTGACATTTCTTTTGCTCTGCTGTCATTGGTTTTATTGATATAATATCTAGGTTCATTTGGGACATTTTCTTCCCTTTTTTTCTCATATTGGTTAGATGTCAGTGGAACTTTGTGCTATTGCAGAATTCTTCTATTGGCTTATAGTGTCCCTGTAGATTTCCAGTGTATCACCTTCCTGCCTTCAGTAGCCTGAAGTCTTGGAGTAACTTGATAATGCAGTGCTTCCAAAGAAAGCTGCCCCTAGCCCACTACTGGTTCCAGGACTTGGAGCTGGCTCTGTGTGGAAAGGCTCTCACTGGGGGGCCTGCTCCAAGAAGCTAGCCTGGAAAGGCCCTTCCCGCCAGAGTGGGCCTGGCTGCTTGGGAAAGTCCCTGGCTGCCCTGCCTGGTCTCTGAAGCAACCTGCGGGCAGGAACTCGCTGCCGTGGTTCAGGGACTTGAAGCTTGGTTCTGTGCAGAAAGGCTGTCACTGAGGGGCCTGCTCGGAGATGCTGGAGAATCTGGCCCTGTGGGAGGAGCCCACCGCCGGAGTGCGCATGGCTGCCAGGGGAGGACTAGCTGCTCTGCCCTAGTCTAATAAGCCACCCAAATCCGGGCCTGCCGCCTGGGCAGTGCTTCACCCATTGGGCAGTGCTTCACCCATTGGGGGAGACTCACCCCGTGGCTCTATTTTAGTCAGAGTCTCTCAATGCCTCCCCTTCTTGAATCCTGGGTTCTGGAGCGACTGGAGATGCAGTCACCCTCTAGTCCGCCATCTTGGATCGCCCTGTGGAAAAAGCCTGCGGCAGGGGGCGCTGGGGGCAGGTCCGTCTGGAGATGTCTCTGGCTGCCTTGCCCTGTTCCCAGAGGCTGCTTGCAGGCTGGAGGTCTCCGCTGGCTTGGGGGATTTGTGGCTGGCTGTGTGTGGGAAGTCTTTCACTGGGGGGCCTGGTCTGAGAAGCTAGCCTGGAAAGGTGCTTCCCACCGGAGGGGGCCGGGCTGCGGGCTGCTTGGGGAAGTCCCTGGCTGCCCTGTCTTGATCCCTGAAGCAACCTGCGGGCAGGAACTCACTGCCCTCCCTAGACAACTTTCTAACACACCTTTTCCAATTTATACTCCTATGAGCAATGCCTGAGAATGCCTTTTTCCTTATGTCTTATTCAAATTGTAATATTATTCATGTCTTCTTAAAGGCCTGGGTGAAAACTTTCTTAATGTAATTGCTACCCTTTAGAGGTTTATAGCTTGCTGAAAATCTCTGTGGGTTGAGGTTTCTCACCTTTTTGGTTTTAGAGTTAGGATGTTGAGTGGTCTGAATATTTTAGAAGACTCATGGAGAATTACCTAAGTGCTCATTAAATTGTACTACTAACCAACTGTTGTTTATTTGATGTTTTGTTTGTACCAGGTACTGTGCTTTAGTTACATATGCTATTTAGTTCTCATAATCTATATTAGTGAACTGTTGCTGGAATACATGGTATCACAAAACTTAGTGGCTTAAAACAGCAAACACTCATTATGTCAGAATTTCTGCAGTCAGGAATTAGAAAGTAGTTTAGCAGGGTGGTTTTCACAAGCATCTCAGGTTGCAGTGAAGATGTCAGCCAGGGCTTCAACATATAAGGCCTAACTAGGATAAGAGTGAGTGTTTATGTGAGTGTCAGAGGCCCTTTGAACTTGAGTGGTAGCAGAGGAAGTGGCAGAAGTTGTTACTGACGTGATTTGCTGGGAACAGGTGAGAAAGAGAGAGGTGACTATCAGCAAGAGACCTCAGTTCCTCCCAACATGGACTTCAAGCTGGGAATGTTTGTGTGTCCTCCCAACATGGCAGCTAGCATTCCCAGAATGAGTGATCCAAGCAAGCAGAGAGGAAGTCATAAAAATGCCTTTTATGTGTGACGTTTCCAAAGCTGCTGATTCTCATTTCCTTTTTATTCTGATCACCGAAAGCAAGTCATTTTAGTCCAGCAAACACTCAAGGGGAAACAAAGAGAAGACTATCAAAAGAATTTGTAAACATATATTAGAACCATCACACATCCCTCTGTACAGTTGTTAAACAGTAGTCTGTTGTTATTCATACTATGAAAAAAAAAATAAATTTACTAATTACCTAGCCTTATCTCCTGCCTCTGGCTCTCCTCCTACTCTGCTTGAACTAACCATCTCCGTGTTTTCCAGACACAGAGTGTTTCTTCTCAGCTGTTCATTTTTTCAGTAAATGCTTATCAAGTCTCTGTCTTTGTGATGAGCCTACCTGGAAGTTAAGCAAATGTGGTCCTCAATCATATGAAGCTTACAGTCTTGTGGAGGAGAGAAACCTTAATCAAATAATGACACAAAGAAGCATCACCTCGAGAAGTGCTATGAAGAAAAAGTACCCCCGAGCCTATTCATGCTGTTGATCCCTGCCTATTCCCCAGTGACACTGTCATCCTTCTAACCTAGAAAGAATGCCTGTTTTATTTTATTTTTTTTCATATATAATACTTAACTTTTCCATCAGACACTGACTTAGGACAGGTTTCAGTACGTTATACGTTCCCACCTAATATTATTTCAGAACTTTGCCCAGTATCACTTTTGGTTCTGAATCAGTTCTTTAAAATGACTTCTCTCTCAGCTTCTTGAGGTAGTGTTCCTTACTTCCTCTCTTTCTCACCTGTTCCCAGCAAATCACGTCAGTCACGACTTGTGCCACTTCCTCTGCTGCCACTAAATTCAAACCACCATTATCTCTTACCTAGACCACTCCAGTTGCTTTCTTCCTGGTTTCCATGTCTACAGAAGAGCAAGGGTTTTTCATCTTACAAGTTATATCCAGTCACATAATGATTCTCCTTATACCTCTTCCTGTCACAGCTCAATTACAGTTCATATCTTTGTTCTGATTTACAAAATCCTGCTTGTTCTGACCCTTTTCTGCATCTTTGGCTTCACCTCACACACCAGCCCACCCCAACACACATTATTTGGTCCTGCCACCCGACCTTTTTCCTATTCTTTAAATATGTCAAGCTCTTTCCTGTAATGGGATTTTTCCCTAGCAATTCCTTCTACCCTAAAGTGTACTTCATCCAATCTTTGTATGATTAATTTCTCTTTCTTATTTAAATTTTAGTTTAAAATCCTTCTGCAGAGACCTTCTCTGACTTTGATCCAAAGTAGCTATCCAGTCACTCTTACCAGGTCACCTTATTTTAATTTTCTTCTAATGCTGTCTACCATCTGATATTTTACTTACATTAAATCATTTATCTCCTGCACTGAAACATAAGCACCATAAGATCCCTGACATCTGTGTTTTTCACTACAGGTATGTAACAGGACTTAATAAATATGTGTTGTATTAAAGTGAATGAAAAAATAGTCGTGTCTCTGGACTTTCCTGTGCTAAGGGGAAAGAAGGAAATGAGAACTTGAATTCCTAAGTTCCCAAGTTCTTCATTGGACTCCCTTATCCAGACCAAGCTGCTGCTCACTCCAGGAGCTCTGTTTAACTTCTTTACATAGTACTTAGTACTTTCTGATTCCCTTGTTTTTCTTTCACCTTCTTTTGGGATGAAAACTCCATTAGAGCAGAACTCCGTGATCTTATTTGCCACTGTCTCCTCAGTGTCTGCAGCAGTGCTTGGCACAGAGAAAGATGCCCAAGCATCTATTGAAGGAATGAAAGGAAATGTAGTTCTGCCTTCTCTAATGTCCGTCTGCTACCTGCCACAATTCTTGACCTAGAGCAGTGCCCAGAAATAACAATGATTATTCTATAAGCCCATTCTTGATATCATTGCTGTCAGTAGATCCACATTCTTATCCTAGAATTTGGAATAGGAAAGCAGTTTGGATCTAAGAATCTTTGAAGAGTTTTTTTTTTTTTTTTGGAGCTACACTGCAAACCTCATTAGAATGTTATCTCTGCAGCCTGAAATTGAATGTTGTAAAGGTTCCCCCAGTCTCCATGCAAGAGAAGTTCTGCTATTTAGAATTCTGCCCCTAAGTAGCAGAAGGAAAGCTGCTTTTCATTTTGATTCAGTTCCTATTTTAACACATTAAGTGAATCAATCAATGAGTCAGTGGTATTTATTGTACCCCTTCAGGGTACGAAGTAGTGCTTTAACAGAGTTACTGAGTTTCAAATATGAATCATATTTTTAAACCAAAACCAAATCCCTGTTGAAAATCTGTTTCAATTGTCAAGGTATAGTTCCCGTAGGCTATATTTTCTAATGATGGGCTTTTACTTTATAAAATAGGTTCCCACATGGACTTGAACAAAATTAAGTTAAACACTGAAGGTGTTATATTTTGCCAAAGTGAACCCTTGAAGTGATCCCTGATCCTTAGCTTTCTTCTTGTCTAACTATTGAAGGATTGTGTGCAATCACTGCATTTTTTGCATAATTTAAAATCTTAGACCTTATAAGTATGGGACTACTATAAAGAATAATAAATTCTCTTTCCCCCTTTGGCACTAGTTTAGATTGGGCAGGGAAATGAGGGGTATTATTACTGCCTCCTGAATCTGATCTGTATCCAAGGTACTTTAAGTTCTTTACTCCTGTGAACTGAAAGTGTACCTTGATTTCCGCAGTCATGGAGTTTGTGAAGGAAATATGTCTACAAGTTCTGCTTTCATTATTTGTTTTTCCTTTTCCTTCCAGATTTCTCTGTTGACTTCTGCAGTAAACCACTTTAAAGCCAATGTTAAGTTAGCTGGGAACTTAATTCCTGCCAATGCAGAGGGACTTTAGAAAGTGATTTTTATGGATACTGTGATTAACCTACTGCTGGAATTCTAGCTTCTTAAAACTTTTCCTTGAATACCTGGCATTTAAAATCAGCTTGTCAGAGAGGATAGTAATAAAACAGCATCATCTTGTTTACAGAGTTGGATTTTTCCTTAAAAAACTACAGGAAAAAAGTAATTATTTAAGGAATAAGTATTGCTAAGGATGTGATGCAAATGCTCCTGTTGCGAGTTTAAATTGGAAATAAATCGCATTGGGAAACAATTTGACATTTTATAAAGGTCAACATACACATTTCCTAAGCAGTACACTTGTAAGTATATACATAGATTTTAGGGGCTCACCAAACAAATAGTTCAGAATTCTCTTTGCTTGATCTCTAGGAGTCAAGCCTAGAGTAGGAGACAAGAACCAACCAGATGGGTGATACTCAGGAATCCTTAGACCTGGGTTGTGGTTGGAAGGGGAAAGAAGGTACCTGACTGAACCTAAGATTCATATATACCCTGCAGCAGGAAATCAAAGAGAGCATTCAGGAGTAAGAGATCCCTAAATAATGGGTATTAAGTCTAGGATCATTGAATTTTTATTTTTTAATTTTTTTTTAGTTGTAGGTGGACACAATACCTTCATTCTATTTATTTATTTTTATGTGGTGCTGAAGACTGAATCCAGTGCTTCACACATGCTAGGCAAGTGCTCTACCATTGAGCTACAACAACAACCCCTAGGATCATGGACTTTTTTTTCTTTTTCTATTAATTTTTTGTTTGTTCCATGTAGTTGTACATAACAGTATAATGCATTTATACATTTTGATAGATCATACATAAATGGAGTGTAATTTCTCATTTTTCTCATCGCGTCAGTCATGCAGTCCTATATGTACATGAGGTAATGAAGTCTGTTTCACTGCTCTGGCCTTCCTACTCCCTTAGCCTTCCCCTCCTTTTACCCCCTGTACCTAATATAAAGTAATTCTATTCTTCCATAGCCCCACCACCCATGATGAATTAGCGTCCACATATCAGAGTAAACATTGGCCTTTAGTTTTTGGGGTTTGACTTAGTTTGCTTAGCATGATACTCTGCACCTCCATCCATGTACCAGCAAATGACATAATTTCATTCTTCTTTAAAGCTGAGTAGTATTCCACTGTGTGTATGTGTGTGTGTGTGTGTGTGTGTATATATATATAATATATATATATATAATTTTTAATCCATTTATCCGTTGAAGGGGAATCATTGACTTTAAAAAGATCATATGTGATAAGTTTGATTCAGTTATAGCCAATGTTTATCTTTAAATCTTTAAGTTATTTTAATAGCAGAGTAAGAAATTCTTGAGACGGAAACAAAATAAAATTTGCTGTTTATAGCCACAGCATCAATATGTGCTCAGTCTTAATTTGCTACTTGTTCGTTATAGTGATCTACTTCAAACAAACAAACAAAAAAATAGAAACAAGACTTCGATGAAGCCAGGTTCTTGCCATAATTCCCAAGGGCCAAGTAGGAAAAAGGCCTCTGTAGGTATTAGTACAGAAGCAACTCTGGCAGTCTTTAATTAGAAAAGGAAACTGACTTTTTGTACATTAATTAATTCACCAAATATTTGTGCAGCTTCCTCCAGTGTGTACCGCTTTCTTTGCAATTGGTGGCAATACTAGTTTCCAAGTTTTATCCCAGAGTTGACATGGTTCTCTCACCTGCTTTCTTTAACACAAAATCTGTAAACAAGAGCTTACTAACTTCAGGCATCCTGCTGGGCTCATACATCCAGTCAGTGAGGATTCATTAATAGTAGGTGTCTCTCTGAATGCCTATAGCTTTTGTAACAATGGAGCCTACATAGTATTAGCTTTTGTAACAACAGAGCCTACATAGTATTGCAACTTAACAGATTCTACACTTGTCTCCCTGAGATCTGTGTATTGATAATTGTAGACATTGCTTTTATTACAAGTAGCTCCTTTTTGAAGTGGTAAGTCATCTCAAATACCTAACTTCAATGAATGTCATGTGATTGTTATTTTAGTTATAAAAATATTGCTCTCATTCTCTTGGGTTATTGCATACCATATGATAGACGGTTACCTTGGTTAAAAATGCTAATATGACACTATAAATTGTCAGTATATTTTTATAAAAGGTCAGAACCCACCAATAATAACATTCCTTGACTGTTTCCTTAAGACAGTGCTTTTTAAAAATAGGGCTTTTGAATCATGTCCCCAGTATACTTAGGCTCCTTAGGCTAATGAAAGCAAAGTATGTCACTTCATGTACTCAGCTCTGCCTAATAGTTGCTGACAGGATTCTACAGAAATGGAATTTTTCCTTTATCTCTGCAATGCTGGGTTTCTCAGAGCTAAAAATTGTTCCTGCCCATTTTTGCTCAAAAGTCATCATTTGCTCCTGACACAGTGTTGTACCTGCCTGGCTATTTGCCTGCCCAGAGACATGCTTGACAGAAGCAGTTTGTGGATGAACCTTAACTCTGTGTCCCACATTCATAAACCAATCTTTTCTTTAGAAAATAGTTTATTGTCCTGTAGAAGAAGTTCTTTAAAATGAGAAAATATTTTGGTTTTATTTAGAAAATCACACATATTAGACAGAATTCATAATTTGAAGATATTAGAAATAATTAAAAATACATACTTTTGGTTAGAGTTTAATGTAAATTAAAATCACAATATGCCACTGTACTTCCATTAGAATGGCTAAAATTGACAGGATATGGAGTAATGGGAACTCTCATACACTGGTGGTGGAACTATAAAATGGCATGATGATTTTAGAAGATGGTTTGGCAGCTTTTTATAGAAATCAAAGCATAGATCTGCCATATGACCAGCCATTGACTTCCTAGGTATTATGATAATGAGAAAGCATATGATGAAAAGAATGAAGATATAATTCACATAAAGACTTACCCATGAATGTTTATGGTGGCTTTAATTGTAATAGTCAAATACCAAAAACAACCTAAATGTCCATCAACAGGTAAGTAGAGAAACTGTGATATGGCCATACAGTAGACTGCAGCATCCTGAGTAGCCACCACATGAATGAATCTCAACTATGCTGAGTGAAAGGAGCCATACTTTAAAATGTATACTCACTCACTTGTTCTACTTTTGTAGAATTCTAGAAAGTGCAACTGATATTTAGTTACAGTGTATCAGTGGTTCCCTGGAGGGGGAATTATATCTTTAAAAGATAGGCCTTTTCTGTTTGTAAATAGTTAAAGTGAAAGAATAATTATACATGTTTGGAAAGGAGAAAGAAAGAATGATTTTGAGCAGGATGTGAACAAATGATGTATTAAAAAATCATTTATCTGATCTGGGTAGCAGCTGAAACTATGTTCAAATACACAATCATCCCTCAAAGACCAAGGTGTTGCCATGGGGTTTATCCTGGAGACAGGGACAGTTGATTGACTTGATACCAGCTCCAGGGTTAAGAAAGTTGGATTCTAAGTGTATATTCCTATTCCCTCCATAGCACAACCTGTAAGCCAGAGAAGCCTTCTTGAAGGCTTTTCTCATTTTTAATTTTCTTCAGGGTTTATGAGTATAATAAGTTACCCAGTGGGGAGCTACATTTTCCCTGAAGTGAATTAGGTTGTCTTCCTTCCTCTACCCCACATAAGTCTATCTTAAGGCTCTAGCTGACTCCTCCCTTCAGTAACATCTCCATTCTGAATGGTAAAAGGCAAGTCCCTAGCCATCTAGGGACTAGATGTCTGACTAGCCATCCAGAGCATTAGCAGAAAGGGCTACATCTACTTTTAACTAAAACTGCACCACTTGAGACTTTACCTGGGAGCTAGCCAAGAATCTGAGAGATTTCTTGGTGAGATGACTAAGACCAAAAAATTTGTAAAGTGAAATGTGTGAAATCATATCCTTTCCTTGCTGATATCAGCTCAAAAGTAGAGGCTTTCTGTTCAGAGGATGACTAACTGTACCTGGCACTGTGGTAGGAGCCTTCATGTGATAATGGCAAGTGCAGTAGTTCTCCCTTTTGTAGGCCTGGCAATGCAGGTCCCTAGATGGGAAGGAATGGTACCTCCATGCCACCTGTCTGTTGAGATACACTTGCTGGTGTTTCTAGAAGCAGTCTTGGGGCAACACAAAAGGAAAACTTACAAAACATTGTTGTAGCCAAGTCAGGGAGAAACTAGAGGAACTCTACTGGCACTGATTTCTCAATATAGTTAAAATTAGCCTGGCACTTTAGGAAACTTGAAGATAATTTCTTATTCTTCTGACATTCCATGCCTCTTCCCTTTCATATATGTACCTTTACACATGTTGTAACAACCAAGTAAAGTGCTAGCAATAAATTGATTTATACTGCTATCTATGTTTTATACACTTATAAATAGTATTTCTGCACATGGAAGGCATTTTCTGGGAAGGAGGGATACTGGGGATTGAAGTCAGGGGTACATGACCACTGAGACTTATCCCCAGCCCTGTTTTGTATTTTCTTTGGACACGGTCTCACTGACTTGCATAGTGGCTCATGATTGCTGAGGCTGCCATAGAACTTGCAATCCTCCTGCCTCAGCCTCCTGAGCCACTGGGATTAAACGTGTGTGCCACTGCACCCAGCTGGAAGGTATTATTTTTGAAAAACTGATTTATATGAAATATACTTGAAGGAATGGTGGCTTGTCTTTTTAGTTTCAAGTTTTTATTTATAGCCATATACGTAAGGACATCTTAACTCTTGTAGTATGTACTTTGCTTGTTCATCCAGTCACTATATTCATGGAAAACTAAATTTTTTTCAGAATCTTTTCTGTTCTTCCCAACTCAAGCTTGTCTGCCAGCATCACCCATGAGCTGTGTATAATGCCATTCCCTCCCCTGCACCCATCCTGCATCCAGGCCTGTGATACCCTTGTCATCCTGTATGACAAACTACCATGTCTCCCAGGCAGCGATAGGCATCTCAACTTCCTTTTTTCGAATCCAGCAAACTCCCCAGCTTACAAGCCCTGTGACTAAATGTTAACACAATGTACCTTGTGTTGAGGTACAGTCAAGGTTCATGTGCCACATTCTCAGCTCTGTGAGAAAGATTGGCTTTCATTTTAAATTCTTTTTCCTCTTTACTGTGGCAACTCTTCCTGCTTCACTTCTTCATTTCCCAAAGCACTCTACTTGATGTTTCTATTCTAATGCTCTATCTATCTATCTATCTACCTATCTATCTATCATATATATGTATGTCATATATATATATATATATCTGGCCATAATGTTTCTTAAAGAGCCTTCCCGCAAGTCAGAGAGGCAAACAGGTACGGTAGAAAGCAAAGACCCAAAGGAATAAGGTGCCTGGCTTCAAGAAGATTCCAGAGTACCTGGCACTCAGGATAGGGTCTAAGGCAACAATGCTGAGCAGTGGACACCCTTCCCCTGATGCTGGCTGTTTTTCATTCTGCTATAGTTTCTTTTCTTCACAGTTGCTGGACATAACCACTCCCACCCCCCTTGCTGGTCCTGTAGTTACAGTTGTGGATTTTGACTATGATTGACTCATACTTGTAATGACCTGTTGGTTGATTTGTAGTGACAGCTTTTGTTTGCTGCACACCTCATTGGCTTGCTTACCAATACCAACAAGATGTGGTTTCTTTCATAAGCAAACCAGAGAACATATGGCTTTCCTCAGACTTTATACAGCATGTATTGTTATATAACCCTAACCTATTTTGATTTCTCATATTAAGAAATATAAATCTACTTTGTTCTACTGGAGCTGTATTAGTCACACATAAGCAATTTTAGTTCAGTTTAGTGAGTGAATTCAAGGTTTCATGACTCCATTTGAGATTTATTTATTTCATATCAGTGATAGTAGCTAATATAATATGTCTAAATAAAACATTTCCTTTTTCTCTCACTAAGTGTTACTAAAGCCTCCCCCCACTCCCCTGGTTCATAAGAGAAAAAAAAATCTGCTTTGATTTGTAAACTTACGAATTTCTTCCTTTTTTGAAAGCAAGGGCTAACAGATGGTGGGCATAAAGCAGTGTTCTAGTGAAGTCTCAGACTTTAGGCATCTGCATGGTTGAAAGCACCAAGGTTATGAAGGGACAAAGTGAGGAAGGCATGAACCTCTGCCCTCTTCTACCGGAGAACATCCACATAGTCCTGTTTTATATTTTGAGTTACATTTTAAGATCATGATTACAAAAAGGGGGAAAAAAAGGTTCCACATACCTTTCAAAAATAAAAGAAAAAGATTTAAAAGCCATTGCAAGATAGAGGTCTTATAGATAGAGGGCTTTCTTTTCAGTTGCTGAACATAATCCCTTCAGCCCACTCAGGAAAAAAAGGAGAAATTACCTTTGTTTAGTAAGAGCCAAGAATCGCAATCTCTCACAATCTCCCCCCCCCACACACACACACATGCATGCACGCACACACCACACCACAAAATAGGCAAAAATTGGCCATTTCTCTAAGGGAAATCTACATTTAAAGTTTAGAGCAACTGTGGTGAGTTTGTTGCTCATTTCCAAAGTCAATGGATAAAAGTTTTGTGCATCATCCAGGCTTTCTCATCTTTAAACTGGAGCCAAATAGTCCATAATTATAGTTGTCTCTTTTTTACGACCATTTCCAGAAAGTACTCAAGGTGTTCCCATGTAACTGAGTGACAGGGGACTCTTCAATTTTGGGCAGCCATGGATCTCTACACGCTATGGATATATTCCTGTGTATAATTTTAGGAGGTACACACCAGCCCTTCCTCTAAGCAAATCTATAGACCAAGCAGATAACCCTCTGCACAAACTAAAGCATCCACCACATATGTTTGAACAAGACATGATTAGGAACGGATACCATGGGGTGTGGTGGAAAGACCAGGAACTCTAATGTCAGGCAGATGCAAATTGGAGAAGTGGCTCAGGAACAACACAACAACAACAAAAAAATCAGATAATGGCATATGCCCTTGGAAACTGTCTCTTCATTAGTAGGAGAAGACTCATGATAGCCATTTTGCAGGGTTCTTGTATTAGAAACAATTCAGAGACAACCACCTAAGATTCAATACGTCATAGATATCAACCATTCAGCTGATAGTGTGGTGTGGTTCATGGGCCTCATGATGACTTGTTTGACCAGTGGCATAGCCATTGTGGACTGCCATACATGTGTGCCCACAGCAACTGTCATTCTTGTGGCAATTGAACTTTCCATCCTGCAGAACAGCACTGCCTTTGGGGACCTGACCAGGGTCTTGCACACATTTGAGCCTAAATCCTGGATGGAGGGAACTGAGCTCATCCACAAGTATTAATTCAATGTGTCCCTTCAAAGCCAACTCCAGTTCTCATTGTATTGGTTATACTTGTGCCACCATCAAACAGGAGGACATTGTCCTCCTACTGGCAAATGAGACATGACAGACTGACTTCCAAAAATCTTTAATAATGTAACATTCAAGTGGGCCCTCTGTGTCAACACGAGTGCTGTGAGGTTAGCTCCATTTTCTACTGATACCCCTGGTATGTAAAGCTCCCACCTTCAGTGAGTGGAGGCTAGGGATATGAAGCAAAAGCTTGGCATTGAAACGGCTCACTCCAGGGCCAGTGTGGGAAGGGAATGGTAGTGGGCATTCCTTTCAGGATCAATGTCCAATGGGTAGGAGACAGTGTGTTCCAGCATGGGAGGCATTTTGTGGAGGGGTGGGACGAAGGATATCTCCTGAAAGATGGGAATTAGGAATGGGGATCTGGTCTGGCGCTGTGCCATCCGATTACATAGGGGCTGCTGTGAGACCACCAGAGCATCTTGCATAGCAACAGGAGTCACCTGCCCTGGGGCTACTGCCTCTGAGGACATAAGCCCTGCCTTCAGGGGTGTCTGACTCCCACAGACAATCTGGAATGTGTCCTTCCATCTCAGTGTTGGTACCAGCCGTGAAGGGCCTATTTTCATAGCTGCATCGATACCATGGCATCTCTGCATATTTATCTGGTACAAGAGTGAACTGTAAATGAAGGTGGAAGCATTCAACACTTCCTCCCACTGCTGGGCACACCTCTCCCGCTGTGGCTTCTTCCTCCAGTGAATAAATATAATTCAGCTGCCGGTGACTACACAACAGTCCTGTGAGTCCAAAGAATAGCAAGACCCAGGTTGAGGCAGTAAAAGAAAGAAAAGAGGCAGCTGACTGACAGCTCTGGCTTGGGACCTGAACTGTTTCTCATTCCTCTTCTTGATTTGGCTCATTCATCCATTCCCTCCCTCCCTCCTTAAAGACCTACCTACATCATCATTTCATTATTCAGTTAAAATGTGGTCTGCAGGGAGCCTAAGAGTCCATGTTAGCCTTTTAGAGATAAGGGACAGTAGGTCTAGAGGGGACATGACTGGCCCAGACTCAGTCAGGCCTTCTGGCTCCCAGTCCAGGACCCATCCAATCCCTCAGACTGATAAATTGAAGTTAAGGGCAAAACCCTCAAGGAACCACATGACAAGGGCATCAATGTATCTTTTCTGGCTGGGAAAACATGTTCTCTGCCTTCTAAAACTCCTTAGTTTCCTAGAGGAGTCTGTCTCTTAAATATATAGCACTCCATGCAGGCAACCACCACCCCATCTATACAAAGCATCTTCCCTGAAAGTTTGTCCCCACACTCAAAGGACTGAAGGGATACTTACTGCCAGGAAGTATCCCAGGTTCTCCATTTGAGGATCCATACCGTTGAGACTTGTTACCAGGCTCATGGCTTGGCAACGAATCAACTGCCCCAAGAATCTGTCCACCAATGGGAGTCTTCGGAATGCCCAAGCCCCATTGTTGCCTAAAGATGATGTCACCGGGTTCTGAGCACTGGGAATTCCAGGGCTGTTGCTTGTGGAGTGGCTCTGAGTTGATGGAAGGAAGGGATTCCATCTTGTGACATCTCATGATCCTCGATCTCCTCCATCAAATACTGTTTTACCCCAGAATTGTCTGTTGCCAGCTTTTTACGGTGAAGTCACAACACAGCCCCCAGAATCAGGGCCTCACACACTCAGGGGCTTATATTTATGTTGTTGCTTGTTATTAAGCCATTTCTGGATATATATTCCAGTGGGGAGTTGGGCAGTGAGCACAGTGAATATTGGGCAGATGTGCCCTCAAGAAGTTTGTGCCCAAGCTGTCAGGAGAAAAAAAACTGTTCAGGGGAACAAAGTGATCAAAACCTGCTTCTTTGGCTCCTACAGTCTCTCTTTTGCTTCTTCAACAAGGGCTGGCCAAGTGCTTTCTCAGCATCATCAGGCCCTGTAGGAGCTCTCCTCTAAGATGTCCTGCATCTCTTCCTAGCTTCATTTCCCTCCCTATCCTTCATCTACCTTTCCCTTCTTGGTATGCTAGATTCCCCAAAGACACTGTCTGTTCACATCTGGAGTTTGGCTCAAACTATTCCTTCACTCAGTAGTGCCTCTCCCACATTTCCACCACTGAACACCTCCTTATCTTCCCAGGTGGTCAGCTATACCAACTCTGAGAAAAATAGTCCCTTCAGCAGATTTCCCTGAACCACATTATCTCCATTGGAAGAGACTTGGAGAGTTGTATAATCTGTCTCCTTTCATATGCTTGAGTACTGATAGCACAACTTCTGTAGGCAGTAAAACCCCCACCACCACCATTGTTCCATTTACTCAGGGAGCTGCTTACCACCACCTGAGGCAGGTTCCTTCATTTATGACCAGCTCAGATTGAAAGCCATATCCTAATCAAGGCTAGCTCAGCCTCCCAGTAGGTTGTACCAGTGGGCCAGATTTGGCCCCTTGTCACTATTGTTACTTCATCTTTATCAGTAGCCAGAGTGATCCTTTTAAGAATAGATGGTGTTACTCTGCTCAAATGTGGAGTGACTGCCCTCTCTCACTCAGATTGCTTCCAGCAGGATGCAGACGGTCCCTGGAAATGTCTTAGCTTCTCATCCCTTGCCCCAGGTGTGCTCTCCTTTACAGTGACTGATGAATGTCTATTTTTCTGTTTAGGACCTGTGAAGAAGGCAAGGGAAGAAATAAGTGGCTGCTGTTGCAGTGGTTGCCATTGATCCGGAGGTTTACCAGTGGACCTGAGGTTCCTGCAGGCTGCCTGGGCACAAGCCAGGGTGTGACCACACAGAATATCAGGAAGGGGAGCTGTGCCTGTTCCCCGTTGCTCACTTCTGGTCAGCACACCCACATTCAGCTCATCAAAGGTTAGGAGCTGTGGTTTTGTATTCACAGTCATCAGAAAAAGAATGACATGAATTACAACACCCACCTTTTCAGATCTGAGAATGTTTGCTATGCAAGGTGTCAAGAGGAATTAAACTTATGCTCAGAAGTAGCCCAGCAAAGTAAAAACAAAGTCCTTCTGCAGAAGGGTGTGCTACCAAATAAAGTCTGCAGAGCAATCACAGCTGGGTGGGCAGTCCACCTGCTTTTATCCTTAATGCAGCTCTGACCCTTGATGTGATAAAACAACTTTAGGGGCAAAATTTATGCATTTGGCTAATTGAGATATTTAAAGAAATATACCATGAGTCGTTCCTCCCTCACTGTGTTCTCTTGTGGCGGGAAAGCATTCTTGTATTGCACGCATTCTGACATGTCTGTTTCTAAACTGACAAAAGAATTGAACAAGTTGATCCTTAATACGAACAGAATGTCGCAAAAGCCTGCTGTAAGAGAATCATGGGAAAACCTGTGGCCAAGACAGAGCTGAGCCTGGTGGTCTGGGATGAGTTCCGGCTGGTGTCAAGGGATGTAGGTGCACACAGACACAGTCATAACTGAACTTAGGACGCTGGTTCCACTGGACAGATGAGGAAACTGAGGCACAGGAAAGAACATATGTGTCCAAAGCTGCCCTCGAGTTGACAGAGCCAGGACTGATGTTGGATCTGGTATTCTTCCCACTGTACTTGAAATTCTTGTGTCCACAGCATCATATCAAAGGAAATGGAAGCACAATGCTGGTGTTGCTGAGGAAGTAGTTGAATCTCTTAATAATGTAAAAGCAGACAAGTGACTACAAATGACTGATGAGTGTGCACTCAGGTGGGAGGCAAAGCCACAAAGAGGGAGAAGAGGGCCCACTGGATGCTTCTGTTGGTGTCCAGGAGGCAAACTGATCTGGATTCTCTGCCTTGATGTCAGTTGTTATTCTACCCTCTACCTACTCTCTTTCATTGTGCACCTTCAATACACCTCTTTATTGAGCTCTGTTTATTTAAAAAACATGGTTATGTTTCCATGGGTAAAATCGTAAAGATTTTAATCCATTTTAAGTCAATGAAAATGAGATTTCATAATCTTCATTTCTATTCATTACTTAAGCAAATTTCACAAGAAATAAAGGTGACAAAATTTAATCATGTTTAGTCATGAGTCCGTGTCCTCTACTCTGTACCATTGATCTACCTGTCTATTTTGGTACCAATACCATGCCGTTTTTGTTACTATGGCTTTGTAGTAGAGTCAAAGATCTGGTATTGCGATACTCCCTGCTTCACGCTTTCTATTGAGGATTGCTTTAGCTATTCTGGGTTCTTATTCTTCCCGATGGATTTCATAATTCCTTGCTCTATTTCTGTAAGGTACATCATTGGGATTTTAATTGGAATTGCATTAAATCTGTATAGCACTTCTGGTAGTGTGGCCATTTTGACAATATTAATTCTGCCTATCCAAGAACATGGGAGATCTTTCCATCTTCTAAGGTTTTCTTTAATTTCTTTCTTTAGTATTCTGTAGTTCTCATTGTAGAGGTCTTTCACCTTTTTTGTGAGATTGATTCCCAAGTATTTTATTTTTTTCGAGGCTATTGTGAATGAGGTAGTTTTCCTAATTTCTCGTTCTGAAGATTTATCACTTATATATAAAAATGCATTGGATTTGTGAGCATTGATTTGTAACCTGCTACTTTACTGAATTCACGTATGAGTTCTAAGGGTTTTCTGGTAGAATTTCCAGGTTCCTCTAAATATATAATCATGTCATCTGCGAACAGGGATAGTTTGAGTTCTTCTTTTCCAATTCGTATCCCTTTAATTTCTTTGGTTTGTCTAATTGCTCTGGTTAGAGTCTTAAGGACGATGTTGAATAGAAGTGGTGAAAGAGAGCATCCCTGCCTTGTTCCAGTTTTTAAGGGGAATGCTTTCAGTTTTTCACCATTTAGAATGATATTGGCCATGGGCTTAGCATAGATGGCCTTTACAATGTTAAGGAATGTTCCCACTACCTCAATTTTTTCTAATGTTTTGAGCATGAAGAGATGCTGTATTTTATTGAATGCTTTTTCTGCATCTATTGAAATAATCATGTAATACTTAACTTTTAGTCTGTTGATATGGTGAATGACATTTATTGATTTCTGGATGTTGAACCAACCTTGCATCCCTGGGATAAAACCCACTTAATCGTGGTGCACTATCTTTTTAATATATTTTTGTATGCGATTGGCTAAAATTTTGTTGAGAACTTTTGCATCAATGTTCATTAAGGATATTGGTCTGAAATTTTCTTTCCTTGATGTGTCTCTGTCTGGTTTAGGTATCAGGGTGATATTGGCTTCATAGAATGAGTTTGGGAGGGTTTCCTCCTCTTCTATTTTATGGAATACTTTGAGAAGTATTGTAATAAGCTCTTCTTTAAAGGCTTGTAGAACTTGACTGAGAACCCATCTGGTCCCGGACTTTTCTTTGTTGGTAGGCTTTTTTTTTTATTATTGTAAACAAGTGGGATACATGTTGTTTCTCTGTTTGTACATGGAGTAAAGGCATACCATTTGTGTAATCATAAATTTACATAGTGTAATGTTGTTTGATTCATTCTGTTATTTTTTCCCTTCCCCCCAACCTTCCCACCCCTCTTTTCCCTCTATACAGACATTCCTTCCTCCATTCTTGCCCCCCTCCCTAACCCTAACTCTAACCCTAACACTAACCCTTCCCTCCCCTCATTATGTGTCCTCATCCACTTATTAGCGATATCATTCAACCTTTGGTTTTTTGAGATTGGCTTATCTCACTTAGCATGATATTCTCCAATTTCATCTGTTTGCCTGCAAATGCCATAATTTTATTCTTTATGGCTCAGTAAAATTCCATTTTATATATATACCACAGTTTCTTTATCCATTCATCAATTGAAGGACATCTATATTGGTTCCACAATCTGGCTATTGTGATTGAGCAGCTATGAATATTGATGTGGCTTTATCTCTGTAGTGTGCTGATTTTAAGCCCTTTGGGTATAGACCAAGGAGTGGGAGAGCTGGATCAAATGGTAGGTTCATTCCAAGTTTTCTAAAGAATCTCCACACTGCTTTCCAGAGTGGCTGCACTAATTTGCAGCCCCACCAGCAATGTATGAGTGTACCTTACTCCCCACATCCTCGCCAACACCTGTTGTTGCTTGTATTCTTGATAATCGCCATTCTAATTGGGGTGAGATGGAATCTTAGGGTGGTTTTGATTTGCATTTCTCTTATTACTAGAGATGTTGAACATTTGTCCATATGTTTGTTGATTGCTTGTAGATCTCCTCTGTGAAGTGTCTATTCATTTCCTTAGCCCATTTGTCAATTGGATTATTTCCATTTTTGGTGTAGAGTTTTTTGAGTTCTTTATAGATTCTGGAGATTAGTGCTCTATCTGAAGTGTGATTGGCAAAGACTTTCTCCCACTCTGTAGGCTCTTTCTTCACATTGCTGATATTTTCCTTTGCTGAGAGAAAGCATTTTAGTTTGATTCTATCCCAGGTATTGATTCTTGCATAGATGGCCTTTACAATGTTAAGGAATGTTCCCACTACCCCAATTTTTTCTAGTGTTTTGAGCATGAAGGGATGCTGTATTTTATGGAATGCTTTTTCTGCATCTATTGAAATAATCATGTGATTCTTAAGTTTTAGTCTGTTGATATGGTGAATGTCATTTATTGATTTCCTGATGTTGAACCAACCTTGCATCCTTGGGATAAAACCCACTTGATCGTGGTGCACTATCTTTTTAATAAGTTTTTGTATGCGATTTGCTAAAATTTTGTTGAGAATTTTTGTATGGATGTTCATTAAGGATATTGGCCTGAAATTTTCTCTTTTCGATGTGTCTCTGTCTGGTTTAGGTATCAGGGTGATATTGGCTTCATAGAATGAGTTTGGGAGGGTTCCCTCCTCTTCTATTTTATGGAATACTTTGAGAAGTATTGGAATGAGCTCTTCTTTAAAGGTTTTGTAGAACTCGGCTGAGAACCCATGTGGTCCCGGACTTTTCTTTGTTGGTAGGCTTTTGATGACCTCTTCTATTTCATTACTTGAAATTGGTCTATTTAAATTGTGTATGTCCTCCTCGTTCAGTTTAGGCAATTCATATGTCTCTATAAAGCTGTTGATGTCTTCAAAATTTTCGGTTTTGTTGGAGTATAGATTTTCAAAATAGCTTCTAATTATGTTTTGTATATCAATCGTGTCTGTAGTGATATTTCCTTGTTCATTCCGAATTTTAGTGATTTGGGTTTTCTCTCGTCTTCTCTTTGTTAGTGTGGCTAAAGGTTTATCAATTTTGTTTATTTTTTCAAAGAACCAACTATTTATTTTGTCAATTTTTTGTATTGTTTCTTTTGTTTCAATTTTGTTGATTTCAGCTCTGAGTTGAACTATTTTATGTCTTCTACTACTTTTGGTGCTGGTCTGTTCTTCTTTTTCTAGGACTTTGAGCTGTATTGTTTGGTCGTTTATTTGTTGAGTTTTACTTCTTTTATTCAATGCGCTCCATGAAATAAATTTCCCTCTAAGTACTGCTTTCACAGTGTCCCAGAGATTTTGATATGATGTGTCTTTGTTCTCATTTATCTCTAAGAATTTTTTAATTTCCTTCCTAATATCTTCTGTTATCCATTAATCATATAATAGCATATTGTTTAATCTCCATGTGTTGGAATAGTTTCTGTTTTTTACTCTTTCATTTATTTCTAACTTCAATCCATTATGATCTGATAGAATACAAGGTAGTGTCTGTATCTTCTTGTATTTGCTAACATTAGCTTTGTGGCATAATGTATGGTCTATTTTAGAGAAGGATCCATGTGATGCTGAGAAGAAACTGTATTCGCTCCTGGTTGGATGGTATATTCTATAAATGTCCGTTAAGTCTAAATTATTGATTGTGTTATTGAGATCTATGGTTTCTTTGTTCAATTTTTGTTTGGAAGATCTATCCAGTGGTGAGACAGGCGTGTTAAAATCACCTAGTATTATTGTGTTATGATCTATTTGGTTTCTGAAATTGAGAAGGATTTGTTGGACATACATGGATGAGCCACTGTTTGGGGCATAGATGTTTATGATTGTTATATCTTGCTGATTTATGCTTCCCTTAAGCAGTACGTAATGTCCTTCTTTATCCCTTCTGACTAACTTTGGCTTGAGTCCACATTATCTGAAATGAGGATGGATACTCCAGCTTTTTTGCTGAGTCCATGTGCATGGTATGTTTTTCCCCATCCTTTCACCTTTAGTCCATGAGTATCTTTTTCTATGAGGTGAGTCTTTTGCAGGCAAGATATTGTTGGATCTTTTTTGTTAATCCAATCTGCCAGTCTATGTCTTTTGATTGATGAATTCAGGCCATTAACATTCAGGGTTATTATTGAGATATGATTTGGTGTCCCGGTCATTTGGCTCATTTTTAAAATTTTATTTATTTATTTATTTATTTATTTATTTGTCACGACTTGGTTCCTCCTTTATTTGACAATTCCTTTAGGATAATTCCTCCCTTTGCTGATTTGCTTCTTTGTTTTTCATCTCTTCCTCATGGAATATTTTGCTGAGGATGTTCTGTAATGCCAGCTTTCTTTTTGTAAATTCTTTTAGCTTTTGTTTATCATGGAAGGATTTATTTCATCGTCAAATTTGAAGGTAAGTTTTGCTGGGTTTAAGATTCTTGGTTGGCATCCATTTTCTTTTAGAGCTTGAAAAATGTTGTTCCAGGCCCTTCTAGCTTTTAGGGTCTGGATTGAAAAATCTGCTGATATCCATATTGGTTTCCCCCTGAATGTAATTTGGTTCTTTTCTCTCACAGCCTTTAAAATTCTGTCTTTATTTTGTATGTTCGGTATTTTCATTATAATGTGCCTTGGTGTGGGTTTGTTGTAATTTTGTGTATTTGGAGTCCTATGAGCCTCTTGAACTTGATTTTCCATTTCATTCTTCAGATTTGGGAAATTTTCTGATATTATTTCGTTGAATAGATTGTTCATTCCTTTGGTTTGTTTCTCTAAGCCTTCCTCAATCCCAATAATTCTTAAATTTGGCCTTTTCATGATATCCCATAGTTCTTGTAGATTCTGTTCACGATTTCTTACCATCTTCTCTGTTTGGTCAACTTTGGTTTCAAGGTTAAATATTTTGTCTTCAATGTCTGAGGTTCTGTCTTCCAGGTAGTCTATCCTATTTGATATGCTTTCTATGGGGTTCTTAATTTGGTTTACTGATTCCTTCATTTCAAGGATTTCTGTTTGTTTTTTTTTCAATATCTCTAACTGTTTATTGAAATGATCTTTTTCTTCCTATATTTGCTCTTTTAACTGTCAATTGGTGCGATCATTCAATGCCTGCATTTGCTCTTTCATCTCATCGTTTTCTTCTCTGATCATTTTAATTATGTACATTCTGAACTCCTTTTCTGTTGTTTCTTCTGCCATGCTGTCACTGGATTTTATTGATGTAACATCTAGATTTGTTTGGGGCATTTTCTTTCCTTGTTTTCTCATGTTGTTTAGGTATCAGTGGACTGCTGAGATATTGCAGATTTCCTCTATTGACGTATAATGTCCCTGCAGATTTCTAGGATATCCCCTCTTAGCCTTCAGTAGGCTGAAGTCTTTGAGGAAGTTGATAGTGCCGTGCTCCACAAGGAAGCTGCCTCTCTAGGGGTGGTAGCCTTCAGGTGGGGTATATTCCCTGCTAGTGGGTAGAGATGCCTCCAGCTGTTGACCAATTGTCATCCAAAGGGGAACTAGGCTGCGGGCTTATCAAGGCCTGTTTGGGCCTGTGTCTCTGGTTGTACCGTCCTTGTGGGAAAACCTCACCCGGCAGGGAAGACTCACCTGGTGGGGAGGTCTCGCTGGTCAGTTCCCCTCCTAGAGGTTCCCTTCAATCTACAGCTACCGCCTGGGATGGGCTGCCTTCCTCTGCAATGTTCCCAGGGGCCTGGACCTACCTCCTGGACCTGGGAGCCTCACCCTTCGCAGACGAGTTCCTTACGCTGCCTCTCCTCAGAGAATCTGCCCGCAGTCCTGGAACCTTCGCTCCACCCCTAAGCATGTCTCTGTGCGGCTCTTCCACCAAGAAGCCTCGTAGGTCCTGGGACCCTGCTCTGCACCTAATCATCTGGCTATGCGGCCCCTCCTCAGAGCAGCCACCTGGAGCCCCGTACAATCGCTCTGAATCCCAGTGACCCGCCGCACGCCTCTTCCTCCAGACAGCCACCCGGTGTTCCAGTGCGGTCCTTAGGAGTCCAAGCAACTCACTGCGTTCCTCCTCCTCCCGCCAACCGCCCGTAGCCCTGGGCAGTCACTCTGAGTCCAAGTGACCCACCCCGTTCCTCCTCCTCCTCCAGGTAGCCCCCCAGGTGTTCAGGAGTGATCACTCTGAGTTGCTCTGAGTCCACATGACCCGCTGCACACCTCCTCCGGGCAGCCTCCTGGAGCTCGGGTGCGGCCACTCGAGACCAAGTGACTCACCTCGCTCCTCCTCCAGGCAGCCCCCTGGTGTTCAGGAGCGGTCGCTTTGAGTCCAAAGTGACTCACCACTCGCCTCCTCCTCTGAGCAGCCGCCTGATGCTCCAAGGCAGTCACTGCGAGTCCACCCGACCCGCTGCACTCCTCCTCCTCCTCCTCCTCCTCCTCCTCCTCCTCTTCCTCCTCCTCTGGGCAGGCCCCAGCATTCAGCAGTGGTTGCTCTGAGTCCAAACAGCTCACCGAGCAGCTCCTCCTCTGGCAACCGCCTGTAGCTCTGGTGCAGTTGCTCCCAGTCTAAGCGCCATGCCACACTCCTCTTCCTCCTCCTCCTCCTCCTCCTCCTCCTCCTCCTCCTCCGGGCAGGCCCCGGTGTTCAGGGGTGGTCGCTCTGAGTCCAAACAGCTCTCCACGCGGCCCCTCCTCTGGGCTGCCACCCGGAGCCCCAGTGGTTGCTCCGAGTCCCAGCGCTGTGCTGAGCGGCCTCCTCTACAATGCTCCCAGTTGTTCGAGTTCACTGCTCCAGCCGGGGGAGGGGTGTCTCACTGGGCAGCTCTACTTCACAAAGTTCCCTGCGTTCCGGGACTACCGCCCCATCTGGGATGCCTCCCCAACAGGAGAGACTCACCCGGCTGCTTTGAGGTGGTGCCAAATCTCTCAATATCTCCTTTTTTGAATCCTGAGTCCTGGAGCAACATGAAATGCAGCCACTCTCTAGTCCACCATCTTAAAAACCCCCCTGTTGGTAGGCTTTTGATGACCTCTTCTATTTTATTGCTTGAAATTGATTTATTTAAGTTGTGTATGTCCTTCTTGTTCAGTTTAGGTAATTCATATGTCTCTAGAAACTTGTTGATGTCTTCGAGGTTTTCTGTTTTGTTGGAGAATAGATTTTCAAAGTAGCTTCTAATTGTGTTTTGTATTTCACTCGTGTCTGTTGTGATATTTCCTTGTTCATTCCAAATTTTAGTAATTTGAGTTTTCTCCCTCTTTCTCTTTGTTAGTGTGGCTGAGGGTTTATCAATTTTGTTTATTTTTTCAAAGAACCAACTATTTATTTCGTTAATTTTTCCGATTGTTTCTTTTGTTTCAATTTCATTGATTTTGGCTCTGATTTTAACTATTTCCTGTATTCCTCTACTTTTGCTGTTGGTCTGCTCTTCTTTTTCTAGGGCTTTGAGCTGCAGTGTTAAGTCATTTATTTGTTGATTTCTACTTTTGTTGAATGCGCCCCATGAAATAAATCTTCCTCTAAGTACTGCTTTCATACCGTCCCAGAGGTTTTGATATGATGTGTCTTTGTTCTCATTTCCATGTAAGAATTTTTTAATTGCCCTCCTGATGTCTTCTGTTCTCCATTCATCATATAATAGCATATTATTTAATCTCCAAGTATTGGAGAAGTTTCTGTTTTTATTGTGTCATTTATTTCTAATTTCAATCCATTATGATCTGATAGAATACAAGGTAGTATCTCTATCTTCTTGTATTTGCTAACAGTAGCTTTGTGGCATAAGACATGGTCTATTTTAGAGAAGGATCCATGTGCTGCTGAGAAGAAAGTATATTCGTTCTTTGTTGGATGCTATATTCTATAAATGTCTGTTAAGTCTAAATTGTTGATTGTGTTATTGAGATCTATGATTTCTTTATTCAATTTTTGTTTGGAGGATCTATTCTGTGGTGAGAGAGGTGTGTTAAAATTACCTAGTATTATTGTGTTGTGGTCTATTTGATTTCTGGAATTAAGAAGGATTTGTTTGACGTACATGGATGAGCCAATGTTCGGGACATAGATATTTATGATTGTTATGTATTGCTGATTTATGCTTCCCTTAAGCAGTATGTAATGTCCTTCTTTATCCCTTCTGACTAGTTTTGGCTTGAAGTCCACATTATCTGAAATGAGGATGGATACTCCAGCTTTTTTGCTGTGTCCCTGTGCATGGTATGTTTTTTCCCATCCTTTCACCTTTAGTCTATCGGTATCTCTTTCTATGTGATGAGTCTCTTGCAGGCAGAATATTGTTGGATCTTTCTTTTTAATCCAATCTGCCAGTCTATGTCTTTTGATTGATGAGTTAAGGCCATTACCATTCAGGGTTATTATTGTGATATTATTTGTATTCCCAGTCATTTGACTCATTTTTGTTTTTCGACATGATTTGGTTTCTCCTTTATTTGGCTATTCTTTTAGGCTAGTTCCTCCCTTTGCTGATTTGCTTCTTTGTTTTTCATCTCTTCCTCATGGAATGTTTTACTGAGAATGTTCTGTAATGCCAGCTTTCTTTTTTGTAAATTCCTTTAGCTTTTGTTTATCATGGAAGGATCTTATTTCGTTGTTAAATCTAAAAGTAAGTTTTGCTGGGTATAAGATTCTTGGTTGGCATCCATTTTCTTTCAGAGCTTGAAAAATGTTGTTCCAGGCCCTTCTAGCTTTTAGGGTCTGGATTGAAAAATCTGCTGATATTCGTATTGGTTCCCCCTGAATGTAATTTGATTCTTTTCTCTCGTGGCCTTTAAAATTCTGTCTTTATTTTGTATGATAGGTATTTTCATAATAATGTGTCTTGGTGTGGGTCTGTTGTAATTTTGTATATTTGGAGTCCTATAAGCCTCTTGTACTTGGTTTTCCATTTCATTCTTCAGATATGGGAAATTTTCTGATAATATTTTATTGAATAGATTTTTCATTCCTTTGGTTTGTTTCTCTAAGCCTTCCTCAATCCCAATAATTCTTAAATTTGGCCTTTTCATGATATGCCATAGTTCTTGTAGATTCTGTTCATGATTTCTTACCATCTTCTCTGTTTGGTCAACTTTGTTTTCATGATTAAATATTTTGTCTTCAGTGTCTGAGGTTCTGTCTTCCAGGTGTTCTATCCTATTGGTTATGCTTTCTATGGAGTTTTAACTTGGTTTATTGTTTCCTTCATTTCAAGGATTTGTTTGGTTTTTTTCAATATCTCTAACTCTTTATTGAAATGATCTCTTGCTTCCTGTATTTGCTCTTTTATCTGTTGATTGGTGCGATCATTTAATGCCTGCATTTGCTCTTTCATCTCCTCCTTCAATGCCTGCATTTGCTCTTTCATCTCCTCATTTGCTTCTCTGATTGTTTTAATTATGTACATTCTGAACTCCTTTTCTACATTTCTTCTGCTGTGCTGTCATTGAGTTTTATTGATGTAACATCTAGATTTGTTTGGGACATTTTCTTCCTTTGTTTTCTCATATTAGTCACATGTCAGTGGGACTCTGTGATATTGCAGATTTTCTCTATTTGTGTTATAGTGTTTCTGTAGATTTCCAGTGTATCACCACCCAGCCTTCAGTAGCCTGAAGTCTTGGTGTAACTTGATAATGCACTGCTTTTGAAGAAATCTGTCCCTAGCCCGCTACTGGTTCCAGGGCTTGGACCTGGCTTTGTGTGGAAAGGCTCTCACTCGTGGGCCTGCTCTGAGAATCTGGCCGTGTGGGAGGAGCCCACTGCTGGAGTGCCCAGGGCTGCCTGGAGAAGACTCTTGCTGCCCTGCCCTACTCTAATAAGCCACCCAAATCCAGGCCTGCTGCCGGGGCCAAGCTTCACTGGGTGGGGGAGACTCACCTCGTGGTTCTGTTTTAGTCTGAGTCTCTCAATGCCTCCCCTTCTTGAATCCTGGGTTCTGGAGTGACTGGAGATGCAGCCACCCTCTAGTCCGCCATCTTGGATCGCCCCATGGAAAAAGCCTGCAGCCGGAGGAGGGCAGGGCTGCCTGGAGAGGTCTCTGGCTGCCCTGTCCTGGTCCCAGAGGCTGCTTGCAGGTCGGAGGTCTCCGCTGGCTTGGGGACTTGTGGCTGGCTCTGTGTACAAAGGCTCTCACTGGGCGGTCTGCTCTGAGAATCGAGCCTAGAAAGGCACTTTCCCCCGGAGGGAGCCGGGCTGCTTGCGGATGTACCTGGCTGCCCTGTCCTGGTCTCTGAAGCAACTTGTGGGTGGGCTGGACCTCACCGCACACTGGCTCAGGGACTTGGAGGTGGTTGTGTGCAGAAAGGCTCTCACTGGGGGCTTGCTCCGAGAAGCTCTTTAATTTGTTCTTAAAACCAAGTTTTTCTAGGCACTTCTCACTGTCCACTTCCAAACTTACTCCAATATTTTAATATTTATGTGATCACATCCTAATTCTGGTACCCAAAACAGGAATTGTTGTCTAACACTGCTTGAGGAATTCCCCAGAAACTTGGTGGTCTAAAACAATTATTTTGTATTGGGAATTGAACCCAGGAGAGGTCTATTACTCATCTAGCATCATTCCCAGCCCCCACCTCCCACTTTTTTTTTTTTTTAATTTTGAAGCAGTGTGGCTCCCAGGTGCTGAGACTTGGCATGAACTCACTGATCCTCCTTTTCAGCATCCTGAGGCCCTGGGTTTGCAGGTGTCCACCACCACTCCTGACAACAGATATTTATTATCTCAAGTATGGCAAGATCTGTAGTCCCCAGTTAACAGACGTGTAAGTGAACTTTTGTGGAAGCAGATCCTCTGATCCCAGCTAAATGCTTGATGTCTTCAGCCCAACTGACACTGAATGCATACAGGGAAGAGATTATGAATGAGAACCACGCACCTAACCACAGATGGACTTGTGATCCTTAGAAGCAGTGTGAGGTAATAAATGTTTGTGGTTTTGCAATTTGGGTTTGTTTGTTATACAGTAATAGTAACTAATAAAACATGCAAAGACTGGTTTATTCTGATTGTTGAGGAGGGCAAGTTTTATTCAAGGGATTTGAGAATGGAAAGATCTCAGTCTCATGTCTTCACCTCTCCTTTCAGGGATCCAACTTTTCCCTATCGTTGCCTTCCATCAAGAAGAATAGACATGGTGAGATTTGGCATTTAATTAATTCCACAATATTTACAAGGTAAGGTCCATGTCCCATTTGACCTTGGTCTTTGGTGATATTTGCCAAGTGACAATTGAAGAGGCTGAGGCTACAGCTTAGAGGCCGAGCACTTGCCTAGAGGTCTTGGAGTAACTTGATAATGCAGTGCTTCTGAAGAAAGCTGTCCCTAGCCTGCTACTGGTTCCAGGGCTTGGAAGTGGCTCTGTGCAGAAAAGCTCTCACTGGGCGGTCTGCTCTGAGAAGCTGGCTGTGAAAGGAGCCTGCCGCCACAGGGAGCAGGGCTGCTTGGGGAAGTCCCTGGCTGCCCTGTCCTGGTCCCTGAAGCTGCTTGTGGGCCAGAGCTCGCCACTAGCTCTAGGACTTGGAGCTGGTTCTGTGTAGAAAGGCTCTCACTGGGTACCTGCTCTGAGAAGCCACCCCTGTCTGGGCCTGCCACCTGGGCCGAGCTTCACCCGGTGCGGGAGACTCGCCTTGTGGCTCTATTTTAGTCTGAGTCTCTCAATGCCTCCCCTTCTTGAATCCTGGGTTCTGGAGCGACAGGAGATTCAGTCACTCTCTAGTCCACCATCTTGGATCTCCCCTCTTGGTTCCTTTTGATTGGGAAAAAGAACTACAGTGAGAGGCTTTATCCTAATATTTGGTGCTATGTAATCTTATGGAACCAGTCTTTTAGCACCAGCTTACTTGGTAGCATGTAGTCCCTGACCAGAATTGCACATCAACCAGGATGTTTAAAGGTCTTTAATATCCAGCTGTTTATGCTGTTGTTACATGACTGCTTCAACCTTTTCCACCTGAAAAAAGTATAATGCTAACTTGTACTCTAGGCTATGTACCCCTTATGAAAAATGTTTGGGACTAGAAGTGTTTCAGATTTCAGAATATTTGCATACATACAGTGAGATACCTTGGGTATGGGTTGTCAATTTGCAACATGAAATATTTATGTTTCGTATAAATCTGGCTGCTACTTCAGAAGAGGTGGATTCTTTTTTTCATTATTGTGCTTTTTGCAGTTTTGAGGCTTGAAGTGAGGACCTTGCACATGCTAGGCAAGCATTCTGCCACTGAGTTACATCCCTAGCCTCTGATATAATTTTATGCAATATTTGTATACACCTTTTTTTTCTGGTACTGGGGATTGATCCCAGGGGCACTTAACTACTGGGTCACATCCCCAGCTCCTTTTACCTTTTTATATTTTATTTAGAGACAGGGTTTTGCTTGGGGCCTCACTAAATTGGCTGGCCTTAAACTTCCAATTCTCCTGTTCAGCCTCCTGAGTTGCTGGGATTACAGGCATGTGCCACCACACCGGGCACACCTTCATTTTGACTGTGTCCCATCACATGAGGGCGCATGTGGAATTTTCCTCTTATGTGATATTGGCACTCAAGAAATGTCAGATTTTTTAGTATTTCTGTTTTTTTCATTAGGAATGGACAAACTGCATAACATATTCCAGTGAGGAACATCTATTTGAAAACTTACAGTAATATAATGTTGATTCACCTTCACTTGTCTATAATAGACATCTCAATCCAAACTTTTAACTTCACAATCACTATGCTTCTTAATTTTCAACTATTTCTTTTACATTAATAAATAAATGCCCTAAATGACCTTTGATACTAGTTTAATTGGGTGTTAGATTTGATTATACTAAAGCATACCTTATTTCCCAGAACAAGTACAGAGTTTCACATCAAAGCCATCAGTGATGTCAGAAGTTTCAGTTTCTTGGTGATGGAATTGTGAAAGCTCCCCAACAAAGGGCTATTTCCCTACCAAGATTTTGCAGCATTGAAGGTAAAATTTATACATTGGGATGACTGTGGTACTGTTTTAAGTAATAACTGTTCTATGTTTTTTTTGTTTGTTTGTTTTGTTTTTTTGCTTACCAAAATTTTTTTCTAACATTTATTGAGTACTTCCTATGGACACTTGTTATGTATCATGGCACAATCCTGAAGACTATCCGGTGAACAACAGTATTCATATACTCTTCCCTTTTTACTGATGGGGAAACTTCCTAATTCTGAAGATCAAATAATTGGTTAAGGCAGAATTCAAACTGAGACTCTATGACTGCAAACCATGCATTCTTAACCAGTATACCTTCTAGTTTCTACTTTGATGTTTCTTGTGAGCTTCATTCATTCACTAAAGGCCTCATTACATCACATAGTAAGTATTGAGGGTACCATGTGAGATGCAGTCTCACTTTCTTTCCTCAGAGATATTATCGTATAATGGAGAGGGCAGAAAAGCAAACATGATACTGTGAGAATGGTAAAATAAATTTAAAAATGACCCATTTTTTCAGGGCCCTCCAAAAATCAGGAGTCTGTTTTCCAAATAATAGCAAAATAAACAGTAGAAAGTATATGATTCACCAAAAAATATATTTGCTTTATTTACAATAGTATATTTTACTCATTGTGACATTAAGAGAATTTTTACATTTGCGAACTCCCAGGAAAATCACCCATTTCCTCTACCTGTGTTTCTTTTGCTCTTCACTTTTGCTTAAATGCCATTCCACCAGGAAACATTACCTCTCAGGAGTGGAGTAACCCCCTCCTGTATGCTATTGTAATTTGCCCATGTTTAGCACATGTCAGTCTTGTGATCTCCTGGGGTGATATAAAATTGAACCATGGTTAAGTCCCATGTCTTATGGAACTCCCTAGCCTCAACACATTTCCTGGTGCTCATGAATATATGTCAGAGAAATTAATGAGTTACCTACACACTGCCCTTAATGCTTCATTAATTCCACAAGACTGGCCAGGATATAGATGGGCAGCTGACCTACCACAAAGTCCCTAAGCTCTGCCTTGTGAGAACCAGGAGCTTTAAAGAGTGGCCAGGATGTCATAGCAGGCTTCAGTGGGACCCTTGTTGCCCATGGCCCAGAAAGACCCACAGGGGAGACAAAGCAAGAGCAATCTCCTACCAGGGTCTAGAATCTCCAGTCCCTTGAATCCAAAGTTGATGGGTGCCAGCCTCTTCCACTTTGGATAGTTGTCAAATGCTTTGCCATCACTTCACAGCAGCATTGTTATTAGAGTTCTTCAGGGAGAAGAATCAAAACCAGAGTAGCAGGTTTGTGAGTGGAAGGGGATGTTGGAATAGTCAATAGAAGTGAATTTCTGGAAGGTAAACTCTGTCCTACATCCTGAAGGGAATTGCAAAAAACAGAACAATCAGACGGGCTGAACATTTGGTTTGTCTTTTAATTTTTCTGTACCTCATATCGAAAGAAGGTGTGGCTTATCAACTAAGCCATATCCTCTTTCTTTTGTATATTTATATTTACAGACAGGGTCTGGCCAAATTGCTTAGGGCCTGAATAATTTGCTGAGGCTGAATGTGAACTCAAGATTCTCCTGCTTCAGACTTCCCAGTCCCCGAGGTTACAGGTGAGAGCCATGACTCCATCTGGGCCTTTCATTTTGGCCAGATATCTGCTGGTCAGTATTTTTGTTAGGAAGTGGCCAGGAGAAGGGAGAGTGGGTTGTAAATGAATTGTTTGTAGTTGTGAAAGGCTGGGTGATAGGGTTTGAATTAGCCCAAGAGTCTTCTTAAATGATAATAACCTGAGAATTTAATTTTTCCCAAATGTCCCAGCCTTTCCTCCTGCCCATTGCCAATGTAGATCACTGAGGGATTTCTATGGTCAGAGTTCAGCCACAACTCTTTTTTGGTTGACTAAGACTGGCCTAAATGTTTGTATAATGACACACCCCAGGACCACAGGTCTTGACAGGTGTCTAAAGCTTTTGTCAGTATTGCTTTCAAATAAGAAAGTATAAATTGTTTGAAAGTAATTTGTTTAGTCTAGTGATGGTTTTCTTCCAAAGCTTTCCACAGAGGTCAGACTGGAAGAGAATCCAGTCATCTGCCATACAGATTGTCTACAGGTATTCCAGCTCATCAGTGCTTATCAAACTTTTTTCCTCTGTTGAATCATGTCAGTAGATTGTTGTTGGAAAAGCAGCAGGCTTTAAATGGAAGCATCATTACAATTAGTATAAGAAGCTGGGGTAGGAGTTCTCACTGCTTCCCCAGCTACCTTGCCTATTTATAGTAGGCATCCCTGGGCATGGGACCACCATCAATAAGTGTTAGGTATCAGAATTCACATGAATAGCTGATGTGGTATTAATGAGCCTATTCTTAAAGAATATAGGATGTGTTCAAGGAGTTAATGTCATGAAATTCAAAGGAGTACCTGCAGTAGGCATTGGTAAGTAGTTGCCTTCTGGGACAGGCTCCCTGTCTGCATGTTAATGAAGTGGCCTGGTGCAAGTGGGCAGTGATGGAAGTCAACCCCAATGTGAGCTGGAAAAGTAGAGGTGATGACAGAAGAGAGCTGTTTCTTGGCACTGCATTTCCTTCCTCTATTCTGTTTATCATCAGGAAGATTTTATTTTTCTTTGTTGAAATGAGTGAATAGGTGGTGAACAAATACCTTAGTTTCTTTTGATGTGACTGAGGAACAATAGCAGGTATTTAAAAAGGTGGATTTTATGTCTGGTGGTACTACTAGTCACAATTCTTAGGAAATATTTTTATAGACTCTTTGTGCTGTTGATGGACGTTTTTCAGCCATGCTCTGTAGAGTTGGGCATAGTAGGCTCTTTTCTCTTCTTATAAATGGTTTTGTGAAAATTTCATTGAGCTTCTTATTTTCATGGGTTAATATGGGGGTTGCATGGTAGTATACTGTAAACTTCAGTTCTTGAGAACTCTGCTGTTCTTCTTTGGGTCGGATCTGTGACTGTGAAAATCAGAGTGGTTCTGGGAACTGTGTTGGTTCACAACAGATTGAAGTAATTCCTTCTGTCTTGCTCCTCCTTGGAATTCCACTTTCATTCTCAGGCTCTTAAGGGCCCCTTTTTCATGTTCCTCTCAGGGTTTTCAGGCCCCGGAGATTCTGTGCACTTCCAGGTAACAAGTTCAATTCCCAGGCAGAACAGCATGAGAAAACAAAGGCAAAAGCTTGGAATGGAGATTTCTCTCCCACTCTTCAGATAACAGTACCTTTGCCTGGAGGGAGAGACCATTCCTCCACCACTATTGGGGCTGCAGAAGAATTTTGTGATAAGAAAACAAAACGAATGGGTGTGATATTTCCTGGTGAACATGAATGTATGTCAGACAAATCAATGAGTTAACAACACACTGAAGTTAATGCTTAATTAATTCCACAAGACTGGCCAGGATGTGGATGGGAAGCTGACCTACCAGGAAATCTGGAACTCCCTGTGTTCTATCTCACCAGAACCAGGAGCTTGACCCCGTTTGATTCAGGTAGAGATGGAATGTAGTTATTCCTGTAGCTAAGAGTAGAGTCAGGTGTCTACCCTCATCAGACATACTTTAGGAATGGATGTATACACTGAACTACCTAAAATTTACTTAAAACCAAATCAACCCTTTTACAAATCAGCATTCTACTTCTCCAAACTATTGTAGCACACACGTTGCCACTTTTAGCATATGTAAAAAGCTGTGTAAGTTATTTAGAAAAACCAAACCATTTTAATTAAAATCTGATGTTCAGGATTGTATGATTTCCTGAAACAAGTAATATCTTTCTTTCTAAAATTGTCAGGAAAAGAAATAATAAAGACCTCCTTTTACTCCTTCAATCGTTTGAGAGTGGAGACCTTATCTTTCCTTAAAATGGAATATATATATTCCATTATATATATATATATATATATATATAGAGAGAGAGAGAGAGAGAGAGAAGAATTTACCATTTAGATTTTTGTAAATATGCCTTAAATAGCTGCATTTTATAGAGACTTAGAAAATGTCATTAATAGATAGGACTTTTCTGTTTGTAAACAGTTAAAAGGAAAGAATACTTATACAGAAGTTGAAACTATGCTCACATATACTTCACTCATCCCTCAAAGACCAAGAAGCTGCCATGGGTTTTATCCTGAAGACAGGGCCATTGATTCAGGGACTTGATAAGAGCTCCATGGTTAAGAAAGTTGGATTCTGAGCATTTATTCATATTCCCTCAAAAATTTGTACCTGTGAACCAGAGCTTGAGGGCTTTTCTCATTTTAAATTTTGTTTTTGGTTTATGAGCATAAAAAGTTATCCAGTGGGGAGCTCCATTTTCCCTGAAGTGAGTTAGGTTTTCTTCCCCTACCCAACATAAGTTTATCTGAGGCTCTACCTGACTCCTTCCTTCAGTACCATCTCCATTCTGAATGGTAAAAAGCAAGTCCCTAGTCACTGTCTGACTAGCCATCCAGAGCATTAGAAAAAAGGGCTACATCTACTTTTAACTCAAGAAACTATATCCCCGGAGACTTTACCTGGGAGCTAGCCAAGAATCTGAGAGATTTCTTGGTGAGATGACTAAGACCAAAAAATTTATAAAATGAAATGTGTGAAATCAAATTGTTCCCTTACAGATATCAGCTCAGAAGTAGATAGAGGCTTTCTGTCCCGAGAATGCCTAACTGTAGCTGGCACTGTAGCAGAAGCCTTCATGTGATGATGGCAAGTATAATACTTTTCCTTTTTGTCCACCTGTTAAACAGGACCCTATATTGGAAGGGTTCGTACATACACAGCACCTGTATGTTGAGTTAACACTTGCTGTTGTTCCTAGAAGCAGTCTTGGGGCAACATAAAGGGAAAACTTACAAAGCGTTGCTGTAGCCAGTCAGGGAGAAACTAAGGATCTCTCCTGGTACCAATTTCTCTAATAGAGTTCATTTCTTTTAACTTGTCCAAGTTGATCTGTGAGCCAGTGCACTTCAGTACCACTAAATATGGAAAGGCTGGTTTTTTGTTCACAGAGCATTCAGCTTGGTGTTGGCTAACCTTAAATTTTTTTCTAGAAGTATTACCATTCAGTTAAAGGAAGACAATATCTTTTCTAATGAATGTGTCAACTTTTCATAATTTCTTGTGTTTCACCCTTTAAAAATGTTTTTCTTAACATTTCTCTTGCCACATCCATGTTATTTCACTTTCATGGACAGGTTAAAATATATTTCAAATTAGCCTGACACAGTAGGATACTGGAAGATAATTTCTTATTCTTCTGACTGCTTTCCATTTCCTTTTCCCTTTTCATATATACAGCCTTACACATGTTGTAACAACCAAGTAAAGTGCTACCAATAAATTGAATTATACTGCTACGTTTTATACATTTATAAATAGTATGTCTGCACATGGAAAGCATTTTTTGGAGAGGAAGTTTACTGAGGTTTGGATTCAGGGGCTCTTGACCAATGTGACATATCCCCAGTCCTATTTTTATTTTCTTTGGACACAGGGTCTCACTGACTTGCATAGTGCCTCATCATTGCTGGACTTGTGAACCTCCTGCCTCAGCCTCCTGAGCCACTGGAATTAAACGTGTATGCCACTGTACCCAGCTGGAAGGTATTTTTGGAGTAACTGATTTATATGAAATCTACTCAAGGGCAAGGTAGCTTGTCCTTTTTAGTTTCAAGTTCTTATTTATAGCCATATACTTAAGGACACCTTAACTCTTGTAGTATGTACTTTGCTTGTTCACCCACTTGCTATATTCATGGAAAACTAAATTTTTTTTTAGAATCTTTTCTGTTCTTCCAACCTCAAGCTTGTCTTCCAGCATCACACATGAGCTGTGTATAGTGCCATCCCCTCCCCTGCACCCATCCTGCACCCAGGCCTGTGATACCCTTGTCATCCTGCCTGAGAAACTATCATGTCTCCCAGGCAGAGATAGGTATTTCATCTTTTTTTGTTCGAATCCAGCAGACTCCCCAGCTTACAAGCCCTGTGACTAAATGTTAATTTTGGGTTTACACGTGTATGCCATCCTCACTCACCCAGCCTGTGCCTTGTGTTGAGCTACAGTCAAGTCTCACCTGCACATACTCAGCTCTGTGAGAAAGATTCACTTTCATTTAAATTCTTTTTCCTCTTTACTCTGGCAGCTCTTACTGCTTCACTTTTTACTTTCCCAAAGCTCTCTACTTGATCTTTCTGTTCTAATGCTTTATATATGCTATAATATGAATATATATATATATATATAAATGTATATATATATATAATTATATTTATATACTTATATATGTCTGGCATAATGTTTACTTAAAGAGCCTTCCCGCAAGTCAGAGAGGCAAACAGGTATGGTAGAAAGCAAAGACCCAAAGGAATAAAGTGCCTGGCTTCAAGAGGATTCCAGAGTACCTGGCACTCAGGATAGGGTCTAAGGCAACAATGCTGAGCAGTGCCTTCCCCTGCTGCTGGCTGTTTTTCATTCTGCTATAGTTTCTTTTCTTTGCAGTTGCTGGACATAACCTCTCCCACCCCCCTTGCTGGTCCTGTAGTTACAGTTGTGGATTTTGACTATGATTGACTTACTTGTAATGATCTCTTGGTTGATTTGTAGTAACAGCTTTTGTTTGCTGCACACCTTATTGACTTGCTTACCAATACCAATAAGATGTGGTTTCTTTCATAAGCAAACCAGAGAACATATGGCTTTCCTCAGACTTTATACAGCATGTATTGTTATATGACCCTAACCTATTTTGATTTCTCATATTAAGAAATATAAATCTACTTTGTTCTACTGGAGCTGTATTAGTCACACATAAGCAATTTTAGTTCAGTTTAGTGAGTGAATTCAAGGTTTTCATGACTCCATTTGAGATTTATTTATTTCATATCAGTGATAGTAGCTATTATACTATGTCTAAATAAAACATTTCCTTTTTCTCTCACTAAGTGTTACTAAAGCCTCCCCCCACTCCCCTGGTTCATAAGAGAAAAAAAATCTGCTTTGATCTGTCTCTTCATGGATTCCATCTTCCTTTGAAAGGAAGAGCTAACAGATGGTGGGCATAAAGCAGTGTTCTAGTGAAGTCTCAGACGTTAGGCAACTGTATGGTGGAAAGCACCAACGATAAGAAGTAACAAAGAGAGGAAGGAGAGAACATTTGTCCCTGTTCTACCAGAGAACTTCCACTTAGTCCTGTTTTATATTTTGAGTTACCATATAAGATCCATGTTTACACATGGTGTAGAAAGGTTCCACTTACCTTTCAAAAATAAAAGAAAAAGGTTTAAAAGCCATTGTGAGAGAGGGGTCAGATAGATAGGGCTAGGGCTATCTTTTCAGTTACTGGGCCTAATCCCTTCAGACCATACGGGGGAAAAAAAAAAAAAAAAAAAAAAAAAGAAATTACCTATGTATAGTAAGAGCCAAGAATCACAATCTCTCACAATCTCTCTCTCTCTCTCTCTCTGTCACACACACACACACACACCACCACCACCACCACCACCAACAACAACAACAACAACAGCACCACCACCACCACAAAATAAGCAAAAACTGCCCATTTCTCTCAGGGAAATCTATGTTTAAAGTTTAGAGCAACTACAATGAGTTTGTTGCTCATTTCCAAAGTTAAAGGATAAAAGTTTTGTACATGATCCAGGCTTCCTCATCTTCAAACTGGAGCCAAATAGTTCATAATTATAGTTGTCTCTTCTTTTAGGACCATTTCCAGATATTAAACGTGTTCCATGTAACTGAGTGACAGGGGACTCTTCACTTTTGGGCAGCCATGGATCTCTACACGCAATGGATGTATTCCTGTGTATAATTTTAGGAGGTACTCACCAGCCCTTCCTCTAAGCAAATCTATAGACCAAGCAGATGACTCTCTGCACAAACTAAATCATCCACCACATATGTTTGAACAAGACATGATTAGGGAAAGGATACCATGAGTTATGGTGGAAAGACCAGGAACTCTAATGTCAGGCAGATGCAAATTTTAGAAGTGGTTCAGGAACAGCACAACAACAACAAAAATAAGATTATGGCATGTGCCCCTGGAACCTGTCTCTTCATCAGTAAGAGAAGACTCATGATAGCCATTTTGCAGGGTTCTTGTATTAGAAACAATTCAGAGACAACTACCTAAGATTCAATACACCAAAGATATCAACCATTCAGCCGATAGTGTGGTGTGGTTCATGGGCCTCATGATGACTTGTTTGACCAATGGCATAGCCATTGTGGATTGCCATACCTGTGTGCCCACAGCAACTGTCATTCTTGTAGCAATTGAACTTTCCATCCTGCAGAGCAGCACTGCCTTTGGGGACCTAACCAGGGTCTTGCACACATTTGAGCTTAAATCCTGGTTGGAGGGAACTGAGTATTGATTCAATGTGTCCCTTCAAATCCAACCTCCAGTTCTCATTGTATTGGTGAAACTTGTGCCACCATCAAACAGGAGAAGGACATTGCCCTCCTACTGGCAAATGAGACATGACAGACTAATTTTTTGAAAACTCTTTAATAACGTAACATCCAAGTGGTCCCTCTGTGTCAACATGAGTGCCATGAGGTTAGCTCCATTTTCTACTCATACCCCTGGTATGTAAAGCTCCCACCTTCAGTGAGTGGAGGCTAGGGATATGAAGCAAAAGCTTGGCATTGAAACAGTTCATCCCAGGGCCAATGTGGGAAGGGAATGGTAGTGAACAGTCCTTTGAGGATAAATGTCCAATGGGTAGGAACAGTGTGTTCCAGCATGGGAGGCATTTTTGGAGGGGTGGGACAAAGGGTATCTCCTGAAAGATGGGAATCAGGAATGGGGATCTGGTCTGGTGCTCTGGCATCCGATTAGATAGGGGCTGCTGTGAGACCATCAGAGCGTTTGCATAGCAATAGGGGTCTCTGCCCTGGGGCTGCTGCCTCTGAGGACATAAGCCCTGCCTTCAGGGGTATCTGACTCCCACAGACAATCCGGAATGTGGACTTTCATCTCAGTGTTGGTACCAGCTGCGGGAGGGCCTGTTTTGATAGCTGCATGGAAACATGGCATCTCTGTGTATTTATCCAGTACAAGAGAGGACTATAAATAAAGGTGGAAGTGTTCATCACTTCCTCCCACTGCTGGGCACACCTCTCCCACTGTGGCTTCTTCCTCCAGTGAATAAATATAATGCAGCTGCCGGTGACTACACAACACAGTCCCATGAGTCCAAAGTATAGCGATACCCAGGCTGAGGCAGTAAAAGAAAGAAAAGAGGCAGCTGACTGACAGCTCTGGCTTGGGACCTGAACTGTTTCTCATTCTTCTCCTTGATTTGGCTCATTCATCCATCCATTCCCTCCCTCCCTCCTTAAAGACCTACCTCATCATTTTATTATTTAGTTAAAGCTAGGTTTGCAGGGAGCTTAAGAGTACATGTTACCCTCTAGAGATAAGGACACTATGTGTAGAGGGAACTTGATCTGCTGAGACTCAGTCAGGCCTTCTGGCTCCCAGTCCAGGACCCATCCAATCACTCAGACTGATAAACTGAACTTAAGGGAAGACCCTCAAAGAACTACTTAACAGGGGCATCAGTGTATCTTTTCTGGCTGGGGAGAACATGTTCTCTGCCTTCTAAAACTCCTTAGTTTCCTAGAGGAGTCTATCTCTTAACTCTTTAGGACTCCATGCAGGCAGCCACCTCCCCATCCATACAAATCTTCTTCCCTGAAAGTTCATCCCCACACTCAAAGGACTGAAGGGATACTTACTGCCAGGAAGGCCCAGGTTCTCCATTTGAGGATCCATACCATTGAGACTTGTTACCAGGCCCATGGCTCAGCAAAGAATCAACTGCCCCAAGAACTTCTCCACCAATGGGAGTCTTTGGAAGGCCCAAGCCCCATTGTTGCCTAAGGATGATGTCACCAGGTTCTGAGCACTGGGAATTTCAGGGCTGGTGATTGTGGAGTGGCTCTGAGTTGATGGAAGGAAGGGACTCCATCTTGTGACATCTCATGATCCTAGATCTCCTCCATCAAATACTGTTTTACCCCAGAATTGTCTGTTGCCAGCTTTTTACGGTGAAGTCACAACACAGCCCCCAGAATCAGGGCCTCACACACTCGTGGGCTTATATTTATGTTATTGCTTGTTAGGAAGCCATTTCTGGATATATTTTCCAGTGGGAAGTTAGACAGTGAGCACAGTGAATATTGGGCAGATGTGCCTTCAAGAAGTTTGTGACCAAGCTGTCATTAAAAAAAAAAAAAAAAAAAAAAAACTGTTCAGGGGAACCAAAGGATCAAAACCTTCTTCATTGGCTCCTACAGTCTCTCATTTGCTTCTTCAACAAGTGCTGGCAAAGTATTTTCTCAGCATCATCAGGCTCCATAGGAGCTCTCCCTATGAGGTCCTGCATCTCTTCCTAGCTTCATCTCCCTCCCCATCCTTAATATACCTTTCCCTTCTTGATCTGCTAGATTTCCCAAAGACCCTGTTTATTCACTTCTGGAGTTTGGCTCAAGCTGTTCCTTCACTCAGTAATGCCTCTCCCACATTTCCACCACTGAACACCTCCTTATCTTCCCAGGTGTTCAGCTATCCCTACTCCAAGAAAAATAGTCCCCTCAGTTGATTTCACCAAATTATCTTTATTCCAGAGACTTGGAGAGTTTTCTAATCCAACTCCATTCATATGCTTGAGTACTGATGGCACAACTTCCCTACTCAGTAACCTGTCCCCCATGGTTCTACTAACTCAGGGACTTGCTTACCACCACCTGTGGCAGTTTGCTTCATTTATAACATTTATTTTAGATTGAAAGCCATTTCCTAATCAAGGCTAGTTCAGCATCCCAGCAGGTTGTACAAGTGGTCCTGAATGGTCCCCTTGTCACTATTCTCTTACTCCCATTTTTATCAGTAGCCAGTATTATCCTTTTAAGAAAAGATGCTGTTACTCTGCTCAAACATACCATGACTTCCCTCTCTCACTCAGATTGCTTCCTGCAGACTGCAGGCAGGCCATGAAAATGTCTTGGTCTCTCACCCTGTAGTCCAGGTGTGCTCTCCTTTACAGTGACTGATGAAATCTATTTTTCTTTTTAGGAACTGTGAAGAAGTCAAGGGAAGAAATAGGTGGCTGCTGTTGCAGTGGTTGCCATTGATCCAGAGGTTTGCCAGTGGACCTCAGATTCCTGCAGGCTGCCTGGACCCGAGCCAGGGTGTGAGTGCACAGAATATCAGGAAGGGGAACTGTGCCTATTCCCTGTTGCTCACTTCTGGTCAGCACACCCACATTCAGCTCATGAAAGTTTAGGAGCTGTGGTTTTGTATTCACAGTCATCAGAAAAAGAATGACATGAATTACAACACCCAACTTTTAGATCTGAGAATGTTTGACATGCCTGGTATCATGAGGAATTTGACTTGTGCTCAGAAGTAGCCCAGCAAAGTAAAAGCAAAGTCCTTCTGCAGAAGGGTGTGCTCCAAATAAGGTCTGCAGAGCAATCACAGCTGGGTGGACAGTCCACCTTCTTTTATCCCTAATGCAGCTCTGACACTTGACGTGATCAAACAAATTTAGAGTTACAATTTATGCATTTGGCTAATTGAGATTTGAAGAAATATACCTTGAGTTGTTCCTCCCTCACTGTGCTCTCTTGTGGCAGGAAAGCATTCTTTTTTTAAATTTTTTTTTTGTAAATTTATTTTTATTGTACACAAATGGGATACATCTTGTTTCTCTTTTTCTACATGAAGTAAAGGCATACCATTTGTGTAGTCATACTTTTACATAGGATAATGGTGTTTGATTCATTCCATTATTTTTCCATCCCACCACCCTTCCCACCCCTCTTTTCCCTCTACACAGTTACTCTTTGCTCCATTGTTACCGTCTTCCACCCACCACTATGTGTCATCATCCACTGATCAGGGAGATCATTTGTCCTTTGGATTTTTGAGATTGGCTTATCTCACTTAGCATGATATTCTCTGATTTCATCCATTTACCTCCTAATGCTATAATTTTATTTTTTATGGCTGAGTAATATTCCATTGTGTGTGTGTGTGTATATATATATATATATATATATACATATATATCACAGTTTCTTTATCCATTCATACATTGAAGGGCATCTAGGTTGGTTCCACAATCTGGCTATTGTGAATTGAGCAGGTATGAACATTGATGTGGCTGCATCTCTGTAGTATGCTGATTTTAAGTCCTTTGGTTATAGGCCAAGGAGTGGGATAGCTGGGTCAAATGGTGGTTCCATTCCAAGTTTTCTAAGGAATCTCCACACTGCTTTTCAGAGAGGCTGCACTAATTTGCAGCCCCACCAGCAATGTATGAGTGTACCTTTTTCCCCACATCCTCGCTAAAACCTATTGTTGCTAGTATTCTTGATAATCACCATTCTAATTGGGGTGAGATGGAATCTTAGAGTGGTTTTGATTTGCATTTATTTCTCTTATTACTAGAGATGTTAAACATTTTTTCATATGTCTGTTGATTTTTTGTAGATCTTCTTCTGTGAAGTGTCTGTTCATTTCCTTAGCCCATTTTCTTGATTGGGTTATTTGTATTCTGGTGTAGTTTTTTGAGTTATTTGTAGATTCTGGAGATTAGTGCTCTATCTGAAGTATGATTGGCAAAGATATTCTCCCACTCTGTAGGCTCTCTCTTCACATTGCTGATAGTTTCCTTTGCTGAGAGAAAGCTTTTTAGTTTGAATCTATCCCAGTTATTGATTCTTGCTTTTATTTCTTGTGCTATGGGAGTCCTGATGAGGAAGTCTGATCCTAAGCCAACATGTTAAAGATTTGGACCTACTTTTTCTTCTATAATCTGCAGTGTCTCTGGTCTGATTCTGAGGTCCTTAATCCATTTTGAGTTGGGTTTTGTGCATGGTGAGAGATAGGGTTTTAGTTTCATTGTGTTGCATATGGATTTCCAATTTTCTTAGCACCATTTGTTGAAGAGGCTATATTTTCTCCATTCATTATTTTTGGCGCCTTTGTCTAGTATGAGAAAATTGTATTTATTTGGATTAGTGTCCATGTCCTCTATTCTGTATCATTGATCTACCTGTCTATTTTGGTACCATTACCATGCTTTTTTTGTTACTATTGCTTTGTAGTATAGTTGAAGATCTGGTATTGTGATACCCCCTGCTTCATTTTTCCTGTGAAGGATTGCTTTAGCTATTCTGGGTTTCTTATTCTTCCAGATGAATTTCATAATTGCTTGCTCTATTTCTGTAAGGTACATCATTGGGATTTTAATTGGAATTGCATTGAATCTATATAGCACTTTAGGTAGTATGACCATTTTGACAATATTAATTCTGCCTATCCAAGAACATGGGAGATCTTTCCATCTTCTAAGGTTTTCTTTAATTTCTTTCTTTAGTGTTCTATAGTTCTCGTTGTAGAGGTCTTTCACCTCTTTTGTTAGATTGATTCCCAAGTATTTTATTTTTTTCGAAGCTATTGTGAATGGGGTAGTTTTCCTGATTTCTCTTTCCAAAGATTCATCACTTATGTATAAATATGCATTAGATTTATGAGCATTGATGTTATATCCTGCTACTTTACTGAATTCACTTATGAAATCTCAAAGTTTTCTGGTAGAATTTCCTGGTTCCTCTTAGTATATAATCATGTCATCAGCAAATAGGGATAGTTTGAGTTCTTCCTTTCCTTTTTGTATCCCTTTAATTTCTTTGGTCTGTCTAATTGCTCTGGCTAGAGTTTCGAGGACAATGTTGAATAGAAGTAGTGAAAGGGGGCATCCCTGCCTTGTTCCAGTTTTTAGGGGGAATGCTTTCAGTTTTTCACCATTTAGAATGATATTAGCCATGGGCTTAGCATAGATGGCCTTTACAATGTTAAGGAATGTTCCCACTACCCCGATTTTCTCTAGTGTTTTGAACATAAAGGGATACTATATTTTAACAAATGCTTTTTCTGCACCTATTGAAATAATCATGTGATTCTTAACTTTTAGTCTGTTGATATGGTGAATGACATTTATTGATTTCCTGAGGTTGAACCAACCTTGTATCCCTGGGATGAAACCCACTTGATTGTGGTACAGTATCTTTTTAATATTTTTTTGTATGTGGTTTGCTTAAATTTTGTTGAGAATTTTTGTGTCAATGTTCATTAAGCATATTGGTCTGAAATTTTCTTTCCTCGATGTGTCTCTGTCTGGTTTAGGTGTCAGGGTGATATTGGCTTCATAGAATGAGTTTGGGAGGGTTCCCTCCTCTTCTGTTTTATGGAATACTTTGAGACGTATTGGAATGAGCTCTTCTTTAAAGGTTTTGTAGAACTCAGTTGGGAACCCATCTGGTCCTGGACTTCTTTGTTGGTAGGCTTTTGATGACTTTTTCTATTTCATTACTTGAAATTGGTCTATTTAAATTGTGTATGTCCTCCTTGTTCAGTTTAGCTAATTCATATGTCTCTAGAAACCTGTTGATATCTTCGAGATTTTCTATTTTATTGGAGTAGAGATTTTCAAAATAGCTTCTAATTACGTTTTGTAGTTCACTTTTGTCTGTTGTGATATTACCTTGTTCATTCCGAATTTTAGTAATTTGGGTTTTCTCTCTTCTTCTCTTTGTTAGTGTGGATAAGGGCTTATCAATTTTGTTCAGTTTTTCAAAGAACCAACTATTTATTTGGTCAGTTTTTTCGATTTTTCTTTTGTTTCAATTACGTTGATTTCAGCTCTGCTTTTAACTATTTCCTGTGTTCTACTACTTTTGGTGGCGGTCTGTTCTTTTTCTAGGTCTTTGAGCTGTAGTGTTAGGTCATTTATTTGTTGATTCTTTTCTTCTTTTATTGAATGTGCTCCATGAAATAAATCTTCCTCTAAGTATTGCTTTCATAGTGTTTCAGAGATTTTGGTATGATGTTTCTTTTTTCATTTACCTCTTAAAAATCTTTAAATTTCCTTCCTGATATATTCTGTTATCCATTCATCATATAATACTGTATTATTTAATCTCCAGTTATTGGAGTAGTTTCTGTTTTTTACTCTTCCATTCATTTCTAATTTCAATCCATTATGATCTGATAGAATACAAGGTAGTGTCCCTATCTTCTTGTATTTGCTAACATTAGCTTTGTGGCATAATATATGGTCTGTTTTAGAGAATGATCCATGTGCTGCTGAGAAGAAAGTGTATTCACTCTTTGTTGGATGGTACATTCTATAAATGTCTGTTAAGTCTAAATTATTGATTGTGTTATTGAGATCTATGGTTTCTTTATTCAATTTTTGTTTGGAAGATCTGTCCAGTGGTGAGAGAGTTGTGTTAAAATCACCTAGTATTATTGTGTTATAGACTATTTGGTTTCTGAAATTGAGAAGGATTTGCTTGATGTACAGGATGAGCCAATGTTCAGGACATAGATATTTATGATTGTTATGTCTTGCTGATTTATGCTTCCCTTAAGCAGTATGAAATGTCCTTCTTTATCCATTCTGACTAACTTTGGCTTGAAGTCTACATTATCTGAAGTGAGGATGGATACTCCGGCTTTTTATGCTGTGTCCATGTGCATGGTATGTTTTTTCCCATCTTTTCACCTTTAGTCTATGGGTATCTCTTTCTATGAGGTGAGTCTCTTGCAGGCAACATATTGTTGGATCTTTCTTTTTAATCCAATCTACTGTCTATGTCTTTTGTTTGATGAGTTCAGGCCATTAATATTCGGGGTTATTATTGAGATATGATTTGTATTCCCCGTCATTTGACTCATTTTTTTTTTTTTGACATGGTTACTTTTTTATTTGATAATTCCTTTAGGATACTTCCTCCCTTTGCTGATTTGCTTCTTTGTTTTTCATCTCTTCCTCATGGAATATTTTGCTGAGAATGTTCTGTAATGCTGGCTTCCTTTTTGTAAATTCTTTTAGCTTTTGTTTATCATGGAAGGATTTATTTCATCGTCAAATTTGAAGGTAAGTTTTGCTGGGTATAAGATTCTTGGTTGGCATCCATTTTCTTTTAGAGCTTGAAAAATGTTGTTCCAGGCCCTTCTAGCTTTTAGGGTCTGGATTGAAAAATCTGCTGATATCCATATTGGTTTCCCCCTGAATGTAATTTGGTTCTTTTCTCTCACAGCCTTTAAAATTCTGTCTTTATTTTGTATGTTAGGTATTTTCATTATAATGTGCCTTGGTGTGGGTTTGTTGTAATTTTGTGTATTTGGAGTCCTATGAGCCTCTTGAACTTGATTTTCCATTTCATTCTTCAGATTTGGGAAATTTTCTGATATTATTTCGTTGAATAGATTGTTCATTCCTTTGGTTTGTTTCTCTAAGCCTTCCTCAATCCCAATAATTCTTAAATTTGGCCTTTTCATGATATCCCATAGTTCTTGTAGATTCTGTTCATGATTTCTTACCATCTTCTCTGTTTGGTCAACTTTGGTTTCAAGGTTAAATATTTTGTCTTCAATGTCTGAGGTTCTGTCTTCCAGGTAGTCTATCCTATTTGATATGCTTTCTATGGGGTTCTTAATTTGGTTTACTGATTCCTTCATTTCAAGGATTTCTGTTTGTTTTTTTTTTCAATATCTCTAACTGTTTATTGAAATGATCTTTTGCTTCCTATATTTGCTCTTTTAACTGTCAATTGGTGCGATCATTCAATGCCTGCATTTGCTCTTTCATCTCATCGTTTTCTTCTCTGATCATTTTAATTATGTACATTCTGAACTCCTTTTCTGTTGTTTCTTCTGCCATGCTGTCATTGGGTTTTATTGATGTAACATCTAGATTTGTTTGGGGCATTTTCTTCCCTTGTTTTCTCATGTTGTTTAGGTATCAGTGGACCGCTGAGATATTGCAGATTTCCTCTATTGACGTATAATGTCCCTGCAGATTTCTAGGATATCCCCTCTTAGCCTTCAGTAGGCTGAAGTCTTGGAGGAAGTTGATAATGTGGTGCTCCACAAGGAAGCTGCCTCTCTAGGGGTGGTGGCCTTCAGTGGGGTATATTTCCTGCTAGTGGTCAGAGGTGCCTCCACTTGTTGACCAATGGTCATCCAAAGGGGAACTCAGCTGCAGGCTGAGGCAAGGCCTGTTTGGGCCCGTGTCTCTGGTTTTACTGTCCTTGTGAGAAAACCTCGCCCGGCAGGGAAGACTCACCTGGTGGGGAGGTCTCGCCTGTCAGTTCCCATCCTAGAGGTTCCCCTCCATCCACATCTTACACCTGGGCTGGGGAGCCTTCCTCTGCCACGTTCTCAGGGGCCCGGACCTACCTCCTGGGCCTGGGAGCCTCACCCTGCTTCGAAGAGTCTCCTTAGGCTGCCCCTCCTCAGAGAACCTGCCCTCAGTTCTTGAACCTTCGGTCCACCTGTAAGTGTCTCTCTGTGCGACTCTTCCACCAAGAAACCACCTAGAACCTGGGACCGTGCTCTGTACCTAATCGTTTGGCTGTGCAGCCCCTGCTCTGAACACTTGCCTGGGGTTCCGGTACAGTCACTCATAAGTCCAAGCAACTCACTATACGCCTCCTCCTCTGGGCAGTCGCCCCGAGTTCCCGTGCGGTTGCTCTGAGTCCAAGCAAACAGCCAGGAAAGTATTCTTGTGGTGCATGCATTCTGACATGTATTTAGCTGTTACTTAGCTAAGTTACTCTGTCTTAACAGAGAGGTTTCTGTCTCTGTTGGTCAGAATGACCCCTTCCCCCAATGTTTGTCACAGGGATGTACAGACAATGGATTTTGGATCTGCCACATCCATTTGTCTGGAACTATTGTGTAACTTTCTATTCTGCTATTCCCCCTCTGGCTACCTTTCTTATATCTCAATGTAACACTTAAGGCTAAATACTGTATTCTGAAAATAGACCACTAGACATTCTATTTCTCACAAGAAGAAACTGAGAAAAGATTTGAACAAGTTGGTCCTTAATAAGAAGTGAACATCAAAAGAGCCTCTTGTAAGAGAATCATGGGAAAACCTGTGGCCAAGATAGAAGCTGAGCCTGGTGGGCTAGGATGAATTCTGGCTGTGGTCACGGGATGTAGGCGCATACACACACAGACATAAATGAACTTAAGGACACTGGTCACACAAGACTGATGTGGAAACTGAGGCACAGGAAAAAACGTGTGTCCATGGCTGCCCTCGAGTTGACAGAGCCAGGACTGATGTTGGATCTGGTATTCTTCCCACTGTACTTGAAATTCTTGTGTCCACAGCATCATATCAAAGGAAATGGAAGCACAATGCTGGTGTGGCTGGGGAAGAAGTTGAATCACTTAATGTAAAAGCAGACAAGTAACTGCAAATGACTGATGAGTGTGCACTCAGGTGGGAGGCAAAGCCACAAAGAGGGAGCCCAGGGCCCACTGGATGCTTCTGTTGGTGTCCAGGAGGCAAACTGATCTGGATTCTCTGCCTTGAGGTCAATTGTTATTCTACCCTTTTCCTACTCTCTTTCAATGTGCACCTTCAATACACCTCTTTAATATGCTCCCTTCATTTAAAAAATATGGTAATGTTTGTGTGGTTAAAATTCTAAATAAGTCTTTAATCCATTTTAAGTCAATGACAATGAGATTATCATAATCTTCATTTTTATTCATTACTTAACTAAACTTCAAAGCATCAATTAAAACAAAAAATAAAGGTAACAAAATTTAATCATGTTTAGTCATGATGAAATCCTAATACCTCCTGGGTAGCCTCCTCACCCAGAAACATGATGAGGAACACATAAAATGAAGAAGCACAATAATTGCAGAGAAAATGTCAGAGGATAAGAAAGACCCAGGTGCAGGCAGCTCCAACACATCCCAAGTCCTGAGCAGGCCCCACTGTGAGAGCTCCACAACCATCGTCAGCCTGAGGGGGAATGTCCATGCCCTAATTTATGACTCTGACAAATGAGGGAGCTGACTGCCTTTCATGCACCCATTGGAACAATGGGTACTTATAATCCATGCCCCAGGCTTACTGTCTAGATAGATCACACTTTCATGGCTATGCTGAGGTAATCAGAGCCTTGTAATACCTCACCAGGTGTGTGTCGGACTTCAGATGTGAATCAGGTCATGATTCAGAAGCCCTACCATTGCCTTCAAAATGACCCACTACATTCTGGAAACAGTAGTTGCCTGACCTGTCTTGTCACTGGTGTGAGTCTACTGCCTTCAGAAATCTTCACTCCCTTAGTGATGCCTTTTGCCAATGGGGATCAGCTGACTTGCATGGAGCGCCAGTGTCTTTTGTGTGACAACCATGTAGAGGTTCCCCAGGACCATGACTGCCAGTCAGGCCCATGCCACCACACTCACATAACAGGAGAACCTTTAAAAGGGCAAGCACTGTCATTTCCAACTTTACCAATTACAAATCATGATAGAGAGAAAGGGGCCCACAGGATGGGTCCCCAGGAAAGGACTGAGCCCTGGTGGAGTTCCAGGCTCACTGCAACAGTGAGACACCTGTGTGTCTATCTCACATGTGAAATGTAGAGCAGTAAGCTCAAGGGAGAGCACATCTATTTTCACCAGGGCCGGGCAGTTGTGGCAGAGTGGATCAAAGGAGCAGCCCAGCTACACCAGAGGAGCAGGATGGTGATACATTGCAAGAGGGATGACTGCCAGATAAAAATGCATCCTACACTTCAAAACTGCCAAGAGTATACTAAACCCATATCTCTCACCCTGCACAAATCTCAACTCAAAGTGAATTAAGGACCTAGGAATTAGACCAGAGACCCTACACCTAATAGAAGAAAAAGTAGTTCCAAATCTTTATCATGACAGTTTAGGTCCAGACTTCCTTAACATTTCTCCCAAAGCACAAGAAATAAGTGGAGGAATCAATAATTGGACTAGATTCAAACTAAAAAGCTTTTTATTAGCAAAGGAAACTATTAAAAATGTGAAGAGATTGTCTACAGAGTGGGAGAAAATCTTTGCCACACACACTTCAGATACAGCAGTAATGTCCAGAATCTCTCAAGAACCTTTACACCAAGAATGCAAATAAGCCAATCAATAAAGTGGCTACAGAATTGAGTGATACTTCACAGAAGATCTACAAGCAGTCTACAGATACAGGAAAAAAATGTTCAACATCTCTAGTAATAAGAGAAACATAAATCACAATGACCCTCAGATTCCATCTCACCACAATTAGAATGACTCTTACCAAGAATACAAGCAACAATAGGTGTTGGCAAGGATATGGGAAAAAAAGGTACATTCATACATTGATGGTGGGTTTGCAAATTGGTACAGCCACTCTGGAAAGCTGTGTGGAGATTCCTTAGGAAACTTGGAATGGAACCACCATTTGATCAAACCCACTCCCCAATTTATACCCAAAGGACTTAAAATGAGCATACTAGAGAGATGCAGCTACATAAATGTTTATAGCAGCTCAGTTCCTAGTAACTAGATTGTGGACCCAAGCTAGATGCCCTTCAGTAGATGAATAGTAAAGAGATTTTGGTATGTATGTACAGTGGAATATTATCCAGTCATAAAGAAGAAGAAAATCATGGCTTTTGCAAGTAAATGGATGCAGATGGAGAATATCATGGTAAGTGAAATGAGCCCATCCCAAAAAAGCCATAGGCAAATGATATCTTTGATAAGTGGATGATGATACATTTTGGAGGGTGGGAGGTAAGCAAGAATGGTGGAAGGATGGATTGTATAGAAAACAATGAGGGGTGGGGAGATGGTGGGTGGATGGAAAAGTAATAGAATTTGACAAACACCATTACCCTATATACATGTTTTATTATGCAAATGGTATGAATCTACTTCCTGTACAACCAGAGAAATGAATGTTGTACCCTATTTGCATATAATGAACAGAAAACACTTTTAAAAAATTAATCAAATTTAAAAAGATTTGGGTAAGATATTTACAGTATTTCTTAAAAATAGAACAATGGCAAGAAGATGTGTGTGTCACAGACAATAAAGTATTTTTTATCTCCAAAACATTAAAATAAAATAATGTAAGCAGGGTTGTGATGACTCTGGAAAGTTAAATGGGATTCTAGTTTATAATAATGCTGCCCTGCTATAGAGTGAGCTACCTCAATCTACTTTGGTCCCAAGAAGAGCACATTCTGGGGTCACGTGGGTGGTTATGGACATTCCATCACATAGCCAAAATGCCCGTGAGTCAGCCAGACAGCTCTCTGATATAATACTGATCAATAAGCAGGTCTTACTTGAGTTGCTGAAACTTTGTAAAGGCTCCATCAAAGGCTCCAAGGAAACTATTCACATGTTATTAACTGTGGAAGTGCTTAGCTCTTGCCCACAGATGTTCCAGTGCAGGTTTGATCAGTGAAATTGATAAACGGCCTAATGAGTAATGGACTGTCCAAAAAGGATTTTCTCTGAATGAAAATCACACACTCAGGTGGACTGTTGTCACGTCTCTCTGGGTATCTGGAGAAATCACTGGGTACAAAGCATGGGGTGCTAACACACACGTGTCATCTTGTCCAGTGCGGTTGATTTTGTGATGATGGTTCTCTCTACTGTCAAATATCCTTTATGGGCTCACAGATCTGCTGCCAGGCCATCTCCTCACCACCTATGTAAATGTGGTCACTGGATGAGATCTTTCATGTCTTTAAAGAAGTCACAGCAATATTTTAATTCATCCCGAGTAGCTGTCATATGAATGAATCTCAAGTATGCTGACTGAAAGGAGCCATATTTTAAAATGTACACCTACTTTTGTAGAATCCTAGAAAGTGCAACTGATATATAGTGACAGAAAGTGTATCATTAGATACCTGGAGGGGGAATCATAGAAGGGTAAGAAGACATTTTTGGAAGGATGTGTTTATTTACTTGATTGCAGTAAAAGTTTTACTGCTGTATTTATGTCAAAATAATCAAACCATTTTGAATATGTATGGATTCTTGCATGTCAGTTACCATCAAAGATTTATGAAGGGTAAAAAAGAAGGGCACAGTCCTTGCTGTCTTGCTGAAGGGATGAGTAACATCTATGAAAGCAGGACCATGCAAAGCACATACCAGCTCTCTAGCCTGTTCACTGATTTCTAGTTCTGCCTCATAGGCTCTCTACAAACTTCAGAGTTCTGAGTTTAAATTGATCAATTGTACCAAGGGTACCAGAGTTCTCTCAGAGAGCTCAGAAGAAAGGTTTTTCATTTTCTTCAGAAACAAAAATTCTTGTTATTTAGTGTGGCTAGCCCAAATGGAAAAGCATTAATCTGGGTGTCCAGACAGTTGACTTCTAGTTGGATCTGCCACTGAGGATCTCTCTGACCCAAAATAATAAAGACCCCCTATCTCAGCAGTTCCTTTATCTTGAACACTTGAGCATGTTTTCTTTTAGTCATTTTCTGAAATACTTTTTCCTAATTGGTATATTCCTGGTTTCTATAAGTATTGGTTTTCCCTCCTTTTTTCTTTCAGTTTGCTTTTCTTTTTTTCACCCTTATATAACCAGGGTTAATAAATGCCTAGGTTGTCAGATTTAAAGGGAAGCAATTTACTTTCACCAACTATATTCTGTTGTAAATAAGTCTGCCTCTTTTTTTTTTTTTTTTTTTTTTTTAAGGGGAGTGGGGGAAGTAACCAGGGATTGAGCTCAGAGGCACTCAATTATTGAGCCTTTTCTCTAGCCTTGTTTTTTATTTTATTTAAGGACAGGGTCTCACTGAGTTACTTAGCACTTGATTGTTGCTGAGACTGGATTAGAACTCGGAGTCCTTTTGCCTCAGCCACCCAAACTGCTGGGATTACAGGTGTGAACCACTGTGTCCACCTGTCTGCCTCTTTTTAAACTTCCATGATAGCCAGTAGTAATCCTCCTGGACACATACGTTATACTAAGTCATAGATAGGGGCTATGAAGGATTAAGCTGTGGAGTTTTCACATTAACAGAAAACAAATTTATATAAGCAAATATACGTCAGTCTGTGCAGATAGACTAGAGCAGTGGGGAGGGAACAGTAAAGAAGGGATAACCCTCAAACATAGATCTTATTATGTGCTGTAAGAAATAACTATGCCCTCCCAGCTTCAGACTGATTTGGTCTCAGGAATGTTCTGGTGCTTATGTAGAATCTCTTGGAGTTCGATGGTGAGGGTGCAATGAAATGGTTTGTAGGGTGTTCATTCCATGAAAAGACTGAGAAGCAGACTAGGAGGATCTCACTTTCTTGGGGCAATCTGGGTGTTACTGGTCCAGCTCATTCCTTGAGCTGAACACCCCAAGTCCATGTTCCCTTCAGAGCCTAACACAAGACTAGTCACACTGTGGGTTCTTAGGGAATGCCTGTAGATTAATCAGTGGGTACACTCTGGGGGAGGCTAGGAAGCTCTAGGACATTCCCAGATAGTGAAGTAGACCTGGTAATGTTGCCTACACTAACCTGCATTAGTGTTAACTGCATTGGCACTTCCCAGAGAGGACCAATGGAAGCAACCAAATCTTTCCATCACCTTCAGCTACATCAGAACTTTATAATAAACCCAGAGTGAGAATTTGAAACAGGTAGTTCTTATCTCTTGATGACAACAGGATGTGGTAGAAGACGGAAAAGTTTGTACCTAGTTCCATGGTGCCTCAGCAGGCACATCAAACCTTTGTTCATTTGCCAGAGAGCTAAGAAGAGAGGGATGCATGTTGAAATCCTGGAATCCAGAATGCCGCCTGTCTCTTCTTTGGCACTCTGCTTTTTCCCCTGTATGTCAGTGAGTGGAGGAAAGTCCTTTTCACATTGAAAGATAGAGAATAATCAGATTATCATGAAACTATGAACACTAGCAATCTGAGCAAGTCAAAGATGGATGAATAGCAGATTAATCCAAAGTTATGGCTAGTTCAAGCCACAGTAAATTCTAAGAATGTTAGGAAGCATATCATGGAACATCTGGATTTTATAAATTCCAAAGATTAAAAGCAAGAGGGGAGAAAAAAGGATATTAAGTTGCAAATCACATTAAATTGAATAATGGAAATGTTCAGTAAGAAGAATTTATGTCTGGAGTATAAAGTCCTTTAAAACCTACATCATCATTCCTTTTTAGGTAGCAATCAGTTCTAGAGGATGTCAATGAAAATAATTTAATCTTGTTCTCAATAATGAGTACTTGTTATGGTTTTGTCACCAGCCAATTCAGTAATTGGTATTGTTCCTGAGATAATTTTGTACTGACAAATGAGGTTAATGGAATTTTCAGTGAAGAACTCAGCAGACTTTCTTACCAACAGGTGAGTTAAAGATTGGGAGATAAATTCCCAAATGCTCTGATTTCTAGGAACAGAGAGGGATTCTTGTAGATAGTCCTCTTTCAAAAGCCCCTCCCCTCCTGTTGAGCTTAGAACAAAAAATTCCAGAGGGAGTAACCAAGGATCAATTTAGAGTGGGAGGGACAAACCAAAGACAAACAATTGGTGGTCACAACCAGGGAAAGGAATGTACTTCAGTAAGTTGACATAATAATAACTAGTTTGTGCTGTTCCTCTGCTTTGCCTACTATCAGTCTTTAGCTGGATTCGGCAACTTGCTTTATTTCCTCTCTAGGATATCCTTGACCTTCATAACTCATTAGAGGCAGTAAAGAGTGCCTAGTGGCATACTAGAGGCAGAGCGATGTTAAAGTTGGGATGAGTGAGATATTTGTTTATCACGTTTAGAGAATCAGTCTGATAGACTGCAATGTGGTTCATCTGGGTGAAGTCAAAAACATGGCAAACTTGACCTTCAGCCTGGTAAGCTTTTCACAAATTTTGTGACGTATTTTGTGTTCCACTGTGTTTTCTATGTACCTAGATGGCATTCATTCACCTTTGAGGAGAGTCTTCAGGCCTATTTGAGAGTCTGCACTTTGTTTTGTGCTTAGTCCCTATCCCTGTATTTACCCTAGGTGTGTGATGTGAACTGTATGGCAGTGGTAGACCAGACTTGGAGATGGAGATGGAGATGTGGAAGAATCAGGTTATTTGTCAAGGCCTTACCATAAGTTGTTGGCACCAATGACAGGTGCACTATGTTACCAGTGCCCCATCTGGTCGGGAAGTTCTAGCACATACTTCCAAAGGAATTCTTATTGTTCTTTTCTAAGTTTTTACTGGCAGGAGTAGTGATAGTAACAGTTACCAAAAATATTTGATATTCTTTAAGCCTAAATTTGTCTTTCTGATTTATCTTCCTTCTGTCTGCATATTTGGGAGGGGTAAACCTCTTTCATATGATATCAAGAAATCAATTTAAACTAGATCAGGTTAAAACCACTCAACTTATAAGGTCACTGAATTCAGTTCCTCATTTTTCCTACAAGGAAACCAAGTAACCTATTAAATCACTGATGCCCTCTAACTCTGCAGTTTTCATGTTGTCAGTGATTAGAATATAGTTTGTTTTTTTGTTTTACTGTTGTTTATTTTAATTATTCTTTATATACATTGTGCTGGGAACCCTGTAGATTATGTTCTTAACTGCCCTTGGCCCTACCCTTTAAAGATTTCATACTGCAAAGACATAGGCATATATAAAAATGGGAAATCAAATACACAAAATTGTCCTATAAGTTCAAGTAACCACCAAAGCTGGAAACAAGCTCAAACATAATCACTGTAAATTGGTAATAGCATCCATCTATCCTACAATTCCAGTTGCATCCTATCCAGTCTAGTCTGGGTAAAAGTTCTGTCTTCTCATAGTCCCATTTCTCTGCCAGTTGTCTTGAAAGTGTCTGAAACACACTAACTAAGTTTGAGCAGTTTTTTTTTTTTTTTTTAATTCTTGGTGTCATTCAAGTTTTACTGTTCATCTATCTTTCATCTTTTCTTCTTGTTCTTTTTCCCCTCTAAGATGCTGCCATTCTGCAAAGAGAGTGTTTGATCAAGTGACCAACAGAATTGATACCACAAAAATCACAAACATAAAGGTGAATAACAAGAGGCTTACCCTGAAGTAAAAATAAATGCATCAGCAACTCTCTGCTTGTGACAAGCTACTTTCATATCAAAAGTAACAATTGAGCTCACGGTACTAAAATTTCAAGACAAACAACTAGTAAATTACCATATTAGTGAATAAATGAATATCGTGTTAGGTATGTATTTTCTGCCAAGCTGGGAGAGCCACAGTGATCAGCATAGGCATGTGACCCTTATTCTAGTGCAGCTCAAAATCCATCAGTCATACACAGTGTTTAACACAGAAGTACACAGATAACTAATCACAAGTCTAATAAATGCTATAAAGGAAATATATAGGGTATGTTGAGGGAATTCTAAGAGATCAGGAAGGCTTCCCTATGGAAATGACTTAAGCTAAGATAGCCAATTATCTATACTAATGATGGAGGACAAAGTTATAGATCATCTAAAAATGGTATCCAGCCTCAAAATCATTTCCCATGTTTAGACTGCAGTCTTAGTACATTAATACCTTCAGTGTCAACAAGTTCCCTTCTTCATGTACCTTTTCTTTTTTGTTCTACCCAGACATAATGTAATGATGAAATAAGAAATCTTTGATATGGTTTGGTGTCCTTTGAAAGATTGAGTACAGTATTCTCTGATTAGAGTGTTTAATATTATTAGTCCTGGGCTAAGATAAATGGAAAGCCAGGAAGATTGTTACTAAATTACTACGGTGTCATCAAGATGCATCTTGCATTTGATAATTTCAGAAGATGTGAGGCTAAAAGAAATGAACTTGGAGTAGAACCATAGTGCAGGCACTTTTTTGATGTAATGCTTTCCATCTTATTTTTTTATCCTTAGCATTTTTATATCATCACAATCATATTTAATATTCTAATGCATTATAAACTGGGCTCTTATTGATTTTCTGCCTCTACTTTTTTTTTTTAAACCTCACTTGGAGAATAAGAAATCTTAAGAGCCAGATAGAAATGTTGAGCTTGAAAAGCTAACAGTCTTTTACTTTAGACAGTAATAGTGATTTCAGCAGTAGTTCACAGTTTAACAGTAAATATCAGAAAACATCACCGGTATACATTTTCAGCTAAATTTCTTGGCTTTATTTTCAGACCCTTGATGTTTCTAACTCACTCTAGTGTACTAATCCCCTTGTCCTGTCTCAGGTAGGCACCATAACCAGATTCAGTTTGTCCTTACCATTCTTCAATTAATATCTTGTTTTCATTACATGGGTTCATATTGGAACTCCCTAAATAGAGTGAACTAATATATAGTAACTATTCGGGAAGAAGTAGTGATAGAAGAGAGAAATATTAATACACATTGAATAAAAGTAATGTGAGAGGAACTGATGTTCTAATGTTCTAATGTTCTGATGATCAGGCCTCTCTCTTCACAGTAGCCTAAGCAGTTAGAAAGTAGCCTTATAGAAGGCAGACTTTTCTCTTTTTATAATTAAATTTATATTCATGACACACTCTAGATCTTCCTGGGAATAAAATGAAGTGTACTGTGTAAACTTTTTTTGAAAGATTTAAACATAATCTTTGAGTTAGAACTATTACAGCTCCTTCTTTATGTTTCTGAGAGTTGTTGCCATCAATTGACCATCACCATAGGGAAACAGAGGGAAGTATAGTGGAATACTTGTGTTTTGGGTGTTCAGCTCTTTTTGTTTTTATTGATTACATCGTTATTTTAGGAGAGTGTTTAGGCTGGTATGGGCATAAAACTCTCCTTCAAGTGGTCTGGTCACAAAGCAGTGTGAGCTATTTAGGACAGTTATTAGTTAGTGTGATATAGCTCCTAGATAACAATATTGTCCTCATTTAGGAAATGGGTGTTGTACAGGTACCTGAGCAAGGGTACATTTCCTTTACTGCTGATGATATATGCCTTCTCCCATCAGCCAAATGTTCACAGCAAATGAGATCATCTGGAACATAATGTTCCCTTAATGGTCTTAGCCTCAAATCCACCCAGACACACATCAACACTGAACAACAAAGACATCCCTGTTATTTGTTCATTCATTCCTTCAGTGCCTTTAGAGGGAACGTAGTAGAGACTCAGGATTCAGGAGAGGTCTTCTACCTTAAATGTTCTTCCTTTAGTTGTCAATGCACCTTTATTTTATTGATTTATATGTGGTGCTGAGAATTAAACCCAGTACCTCACACATGCTAGACAAGTGCTCTACCTCCGAGCTACAGTCTCCAGTTCCTTATACCTTCTTTGGTCTTTGTTGTGGGTAGAAAGAAGATAGTCCTAATTCTCAGGTGTCCAAACTGTGAGAGATACTGGAGCTGATCAGTGCTGACAAACAAACCTGACAGCAGCAGGCCTCCTGAGACTGCAGAAGAAGGTGAGCACTGAGCTGGCTTGTATTTCATGCAGGCTTGGGCAGCTTGCTCCCACATAGGGAGTGTGAAAGGTGTTTTCGTCAGCAGCGATCAAACCCAGTGAGTGATGCCTGAGCTTACAGAGGTGAACCTGATGCACTCTGTTTTCATTTAGAAAAAGCCCATTTTGTATATGACTTATACTCTGGTCTATTTAGGGAAGAATAGGTAATGTTTATCTGGAAATAGACTTGCTGTCTGCATCCAATTACAGGCAAAATGTTACTTTCATTACATACTTAAGAAGCCCTAAATGTTTTTGGGACTCTTCATTTCTGTATAAAATTTACTTAAAAGTAGATGTTAGTCCTGATAACCATTAACACATAATGGTAGGATCATTGGATTAGAAGAACACTTGACTTTGGTTTGGTAGGGAAATAATTAGTTATAATTGGCAGATGTGTTACCTCCATT